>NW_026892563.1:24440000-25640000 GCF_033815535.1 Pezoporus flaviventris
TGTCCCTTCCCCCTCCCTTTTTCTTAACTTCAGGTCACAACAGACCCCTATTTGTTCTTTTTCTGCTGCTCAATTTCCACAATCTCATCACAAGTCTGACATCTATTGTAGAAATACTCTGTGGAGTTTCCTTCAATTCCCACTGCAAGCTCAGATTTCTAAATTCTGATTCCTTTGATACTGATCCTCTGTGGGATTTCTGGCAATAACAATTCTTCTCACTAATTTATTAATTTTTAAAAGGAATATAAAATAACTGTTTACAACAAAAAAAATCAGACGTTTTGTGCTCAGAACATGAATAATACTTTGAGTAAAATACAAGCTCAGCATGGAAGAACAGCAGAAAGGGCAGACACTGCCTAATTCCTACATTGTCTCTATAATTATTTTGACCTTGTTTATCATCTTTGAAGTGCTCTGATAGATGTTCTTCAGCACCTCATCAGACCAGCCACACACCAAGAAAGGATCATGGTAGAGACGACATCAAATGCATTGTGTAAAACCTCCAAAAGAACCAAAAAATGTTGGCAAAACTGTGGCTGATAAGGGCTAAAAGAACTTATGGCAGAAAAATGGGCAACTACACTGTCCGCTGCAACTTAAAAAGTGGATGGGATAAATACTCCAGAAAGAGAAGTTTGTCTGTTTCTAACGTGTGCAAAGACTTGTGGTTTGGTTTTGGAGGGTTCTTTTAATTTCTTTTTTTAACCAAGCCCAAGGATATAGAAACTTTTCTACCTGAAAAGATTAAAAAAAAAAGACAAAAAAGAGTGGATTTTCAAAGTCTACACTACCCAGGTGGATTACACTGTTTAAATATAAACAGTAACTGACTAGAAAATATATTTTCCAAGATTCTTCTTGCCATAGTATGGTTCTACAGTCAACTTGCAACCAGATGATTTTTACAAAACCTACCTCCAGATATGGACCATGGTGATCAGTTGGTCATCTCTAAATGTTATCTGGATGAGTCTTTAACTGCAAAGAGTTCCATATGTCTTTGAAAGCACTATTTGATATGATTTTAGTGCACATCATCTACTCAGTATCTTCACAGTTCCTAGTACTTTTGATGTATTATGGAAACCTGCTTCTACCTAAATTTGCTTTCCAGAATCCTTACCATGGCCACATCCTTGCTATACTTTCAGACCACATGCTTTTTACTCCATCATGAATTATATTTTTGTTTTACCTTCCTGCGGTCCACTCAGTTCAATTTTCTTTTTTCACTCCTATGCAGAACACCACAATTGTAATTTCCATTTTCTTCAAAGATAACAAACATCTCCAACATTCCTTCTGCTCCCTTAATCTGTCTATTTTTGTTGATGTTTTCTATTTGCTCTAGCAGACTTGTTTTCGATGTCCAGTGTATTGTGTCTCAAGCCTGTTTGCTTTCCAGTTTGAGAGCCTCCTGGCAGTCAGGGGCCATAAATTTACTTTGTAGAGTGTTGAGGCAAACAGTTAGTGCTTAATGAAGAAGATACCTGGTTGCTCAAGAAGAAACAGGCAGGTCTTTTCCACCATCTTATGAGATACATTCTGCCCTACAAACTCCTCACCTCACAAAGAAAGGTGAGAATATGAACACAACTTTGAACAGTTTTGACAAGAAATTATCTACCTGTCTAACGCTGATGGTATTTGATGCATTTGTCAGTATCCAGTATCCACCATCTTTTAAAGGAAGATACTGTAGTCTAACGAAGCTTTACCTAGCATAACAAGACTTTGCAGTTTAGCATCTTTTATCAAGAGTGTCATTTGCATGTTCTTCAAGCTTACTCATGGTATGTTACTCAATCCATTAGCAAAACACAGATTCAATGTACTCATCTTTGTATGTGCAAAAGGATTTGTTTAGTATTAGACACAGATTCTCAGCATTGTACACGTCTGTTTCTGTTAGTGGTAAGAAAAGGCTAAAGAAAAAAATCTAAATGAAATTACCACAATGCCCAAGCCCCAATTTAGCTACCCTATAAGTACAGAATCTTTCCACAGGCACTTTCTTAGCCATTTAGGAAGGTGCCATCCTGAAGCTGAAATAACTTATTACGGTTTTGGGTTTTGGGTTGTATTTTCTTTTTTCATCTATCCATCTATCCAATTCACTAGTAAGTACTCAGCTTTATTTAAGCTTTACTGAAGTGGGGCTTTACCACTGAGTTTTCATTTCAGATGCCTCTGGGAACAGTGGCCCTACGGATGGAGAAAACAGAGAGCACAGAATTTGCTCCTGGAACAAAGCCTCCAGGAGGGTTGTTCTCTTCATGTCAGAAAGAATGCAGATATTCAGGCACTGTACCAGGAAATCCGACAGCAAAAAGGAGCCATGATAAGGTTGAAGAGACTTCTTTGCCCAAATGTCATCCACTAAATAAGCTCTTGCCTTACAAAGCAGTTTGCCAGACATGAAATAGTATCATAATGAAAGAAGTTACATTTTTTTGACCAGCTTCTTACAAGCTTAATAACAAGAAGCTCTGTGCACAAATTCTCCCTAAAATGTTAAGAACCTGTATATATTCAGGGTGGGTGGAGATGAAGTGATAGGAGAATGGGGGAAATGATGAAGGGAATGAGAAGATAGGTTAAAGAGGACACAAGGGATCACGTAGTCCACCATGGTTCTGCAAGGCAGCACCAGTTACTCTTGTTTTTCCTAACACATTTGGCTAATGACTCCAATTAATTCGAATTTTCCTTGGAAATCAAATCTTCAAGACCTCTTATTAATGTCATTGTACTCTGCCTTGAAAAGTAATGGTATAATGATATATGACATGGTATAATGGTATAATGATATATGGAATGACAACTCTATTAAGATCTGTGTCTTTCAACCTTCTTTAAACAATGGTGAAATATCATCAACAGGATTATATTAGGAAACAACAAAATACCATGAGATTTCAGCCCAGTTCAATGGAGGGCTGATGCTGGGAGAAAGTGAATTACTGGAGTCATGGAGCTGGATGGTAGGATATAGGGCCTCCAAAGAGACCACCTCTGGTTTCCCAAGAACTCTGGCTGTCTGCTAGTAGTTGTTCTGCCTACAAATGTGTACCACACGGGTTTCCCAGGCACTGGGGGGAAAACCTAATGGAGGTGAAAGCTCAGGGAAGAAACTTACTGCATGGCTGTATACAAGCTTATTTGCAGTGCAGCAATCTATGTGCATGTCTCTTTACATAAAGTGCATTTATTCTGGTGTAACACATACTGACCTTGAGTAGATAAGCACAAAACTATTGGTGGTTTCAGTGGACTTATTTGCATGAGTATTTGAGGCTTATCCACAGCCAAAACCTTTGAACTAGGTTTTCCATATATTTCTGCTATCATCTACCTTATTCTCTCCAAGAAGGAACAGAAAAACTCATGGCTTAAACTGATCATTTGTTAACGTAAAAAAAACACAAGCACAAAGATTAAAGAAGTACAAAATATATAATGTCTGTTACATGATACAGTTAGCAGGAAACATTTTAGACAATTTTTTCTCAGAAAAAGCTGGTTCATTAAAAGCATACTTATTTGCAAGGAAAGGTGTCAATTCATTTGCCATTTGAAAAAGCAGAGAGTGTTTTGAAATTTCTTGAATATGCCATTTAGATATTTTAAAGAATTCAAAGTTCTGACTTAAAATTCAAAATTACCTTTTCCTCTGATTTGCCTTCCCCCTGACTTTTATTTCTAAAATCAGTATTTTTTATTTACTATTTCAGAGAGAAGAAAGTTCTGAAACTTCAAAAAATCCTTGACATACGATAATTATTTTTGATCCATCTTAAAGTTCTGTAAAGTCATTTCATGAAATTTTTTGAAGAATATTTTCTCAGAAATATTTTGAATGTATCTTTCTTTCCCTTCCTTGATTATTTTCATCATTAGGGATCTATATTTTTAAAATAGTCTTAACATTTAAGTCCTCCTTCTTCTGTTTCTTACTTTTCCCAAGGCATTAGTCAATTACTTCTAACTTCATAGACTATTTTCTTATAGCTACTAATTGTGTAGCTAAAGGGAGAAGTCTTTAACTTCAGGTGAAGTACAGGTATCTGGAAGACATAAGGAATGCTGGCAACGATCGTAATTTACAAGAAAGTATTAAAATCAACAACTCAAGGCCCAACATAAAAAAACTAATCACAGAATGTTCCAAAGAAAGATAAAATACATTATAAAGCAGGGGGTTTCAAGTTTTTTTCTCAGTGAAATAGGTGCGTTGCACTTGAACTCTGGAATACTCCCAAAACCAAGGATATGGATGTTCAGAAAAGGACGGCCTTGCAGAATTGCCAATAAATAGCAGCAATTGTACATAACAGTTTATCCAGTCACAGTTATCCACTCAACTGGCCTCTTATAAAATTGCACTCAGTGTCTGGTAGAGGTAGAGACTGTATTTCTGTAGACATTTCTAAGTTTGATGTCAAATAGCATTTTATCACCAAAAAAAAAACAAATCAAAACTCACAACAAAAAAAGAACCCTAACAAAAAAACAAGACTGAAAGCAAACAAACAGGCTTAGAATAGTTGGTTGCTAAAATCCTACCTTCTGGGCAAAAAGTGGTTTAAATGTGATTTAATATTAAATGTATGTTCATGTGTTAGTAAGTACATACTTGTAAAACACTCACTGGTAGAGGAATTTTAAAGTATTTATATCAAGATAGAACATTTGTAATATACCTAATCATTGCAACATTAAAAAAATGGTCTTTTGTACTTGCAGTCAATATTGCTGAAATCAGCATTTTCCCTATTAAGTTCTTAATATCCTGCTTATTGATTTTCATCTGTTTCATTGTATCCTTAAGATGCCTCAGGCACAGACCAGAGGTCATGCACTGATCTGGACCCTCTGTCTCAGAAATGTGAAAATGTTCAAGCTAGAACATTCTCATTTACCACCACTAGCGCCTTACTGAGTTACCATGTTAATACAGAAAAGAACACGTAGGACAGTTTGCTATCTTTTCTACCAAGGTTGGATTTTGAATCTCTCACTGAATCTGGCAATGACTTTGTAAAAAGTTACATTTCATACAGAATTTAATTCAAAAAAATTATGTATGGATAGATTACATGTTAGGTTTTAGATGATTTAAAAAATATTTGATCTGAGGAGCTGTTTTTCTAATTCAATCTTCTGCAAAGCATTGCAATATCCACATACTTCAAAAGGTTTCACTTCTGCTTAGTCAAGAAAGAGAGATTTAAATGGAAAAGACAACAACCATGAGGGAAAGTCCAACTAAGAGGAAACATCTGGAAAAAAAATTAATTTACCCAATGTCAATATTCACCTAAAATAAAATGTTAAGGATTAGACTCTCACTTGAGAATGAACACCGCAGAAGTAAAGGAAGTATATGCAAAGGCCAGGCAGTATTACACATAGTATCTTACAAAGTTTATCTTATTAGTTAGCAGCCTAGTCAACAGTCCAAGACCCTTGGCCCAGTAAATTTCATCCTTGCTTTCTTATTTTCTTTTTTTTCAAAATTAACTGGAAGACATAGGTTTCAGTAACTGGTGCAGTGCTAGAAGAAGTGTCACTAAAATGGCAAGCACAGCACTCTTCCCTTGTGCTTCTTTCACGTAGCAGCAGTAACTAAAACTCCAGGAGTTGCAAAAACTCTCTTCTGAAACAGGAATTTTGTTTTCATAAAAAGATTTCCAGGGAAATACTAGTTCTAATGAAATCAAGTGGATATGGGGACAAAGATTTTGTCCTAAAAAGCTCTATTTAGAAAATTTATTCTTTACTTTAATCTAAATCAAAAAATCTGTAATCACCTCTCAAAAATATTTTAAAGCCTGAATTTACTGCTAATTTATTTTTTTCCAGATAGGATGCATTATGTAAGTCTTTAAGTACAAAGTTTCTTCTGTTTTCTGTTCTGTGACAAATTAAAGGTAAATTATCAGCACATTATATTTTTCTTGTTTTCTGACTATTTATACATCTTGAAAATATAAAGAAACTGAAGTCTAGTGTTTAAGGGTGGTGTTTATTTCACAGCACTGAACACACAAAAACCAATGAAAAAGCCCAAACTTGCTGCATCTATCTGATAGCAAATAAAATCACTAGAAAGGAATCACCTCTCATTTTCATTAAATAAATGTTAATTTTTGTCCAGATAGATTTTACATATTTGCCACAGCTCCACTATGAACAACTCAGAGAAATTCCTAAGAAAACAATGTGAACATAAAATGCTACTGTCTGTTGTATAAAGACACCTTAGTTTTACAGCAGGGGTGTTGATGCTTTCAACCTCTTTATTACCTGAAAAACCATCAACAGCTTTATAATGATGAATGAAACACAGTTCATTTTGTATTTGTAAAATTCACTTTTTAAAATGGCAGATGTGTGCCAGCACATCTGGAAACCACTCTTAATTATACTTCCCTCAAGTGGGAAAGCAGTAGCTTGTACCCATAGTGAAGCTTTTATATCTGACCACACAAATGCTAGCAACCACCTGTGCTTTACACTGATTTTCATTATAGAGTATATCACATTACTACCCTATTATTCCAGAATGACATTTGAAGCTGTTGTGTGACTAAGCTGCAGCAAGTGTGGTCTTGAAAAGGCCTCTACTCTACAAAAATGTAATGATTGCAGTTAGGGTACTTACTGCTGAGGATATCACAATATGCATGTTCCTAAAGTTGGCTTCTCTTGCTCTGAAAGTCATAAAAGATATACATTAACAATCATGATTACCAGTCTGGGAATTGGAATTTTGCAAACTAATGTATACCCCCAAATGAGATACCTTGTCAGTATCTGGAATTCCTTTTAAATATTTGTTTGTTTCCTACTATTAATGGGGAGTATTATAGTCAAATACTCTGCTTCTTCAGGCATGCTCAGAGATTACAAAAAGCAATGTCAACTATGCTCTGTCAGCATAACAGCAGTATTTCACTTCTGTAATAAATATTTTCATAGGTTGCAAACACTGTGAGTTACACGACTAGGTTGGGGTTTCTAAACTTAAGCTTCATCCCCCACTCTCCCCCTTCTCTTCTTACCCCCCAAACATTTTTTGTATCACTGTTCCTCATTTCAAACCAAACCCAATTTTCAACCTAAGAAAAAAGTTGTTTCAGATCCCTCTGGAATCCTTTTCCTATTTACAACACTTTTTCAATATTTTGGAAGAGTGTAATGCTGACACTCAAAGACACAGTGGAAAAGAAAAAGCAATGCTCAGCCTGTGGGAGACCTGGCATGCCCAGGAAGACTTGTCAGACACGGACACCAGTACACGTAACTTGGCAAAATGTAAACTACGTCATTTTACAGACTATATTTTAGGATAATTTGCTATGCTGACCTGCATAATGTGCAGATAACTAAAAAAAAAAAACCAACAATATCACTTCATCATAATTTAATCTGTTTATCAGTTACTATGCTTGAAAGGAAAACCTCCACACTGTTATATATCTAAAAAACCATGTTCACCTGTCTTGTATTTTCTACATTGAATTCAAGATTTAAGTTTTGCAATAACTCATGAAGCCACAGAGGATTGCTCACAAAACTGAGCCCTGTCCCAGTGCGCTGCCCATATAACTTCGCTACATGCTACCAAGTGCTCTGTGATTGCAGCTGAATGAAATTCATCGTCTATGAGAAAGACTCAAAGCAGACCTCAGCCCAGGATCCCATGAAAGCCACTACATTCTCTCTCTACCAGGCAGAACAGCAACTGATCTGTATGCTTGCAAGTACCTTGGCTTTGTTCCTGCCCTCCCCACTGCTCTCCCTCGCTGCTATGCACAGCCACACCAAGGCATGGAAGAGTCCCATGCTGCTGTCTTACACCATCCAGGAAAGCTGCTGCTTCTGTGGCCGGCAGGACTCTCCAGGTCAGCAGAGAGAGAACAACAATATTTGCTTTAATGCACTTTTTTTTGTCACCTCAGAGACTCCTGTATGACACCTGGTAGTAATTTTAAACACTCACCCAACTACTATGCATTGGAACAATGTAGAGGGTGTTCACTGGGCTGTATAAACAACTTTTGCAAAAATCCTAGTAATATTTTAAGATATTGAATACGTTAACAGTCCATAATGCTGCTGTTATAAATGCATAACCTGATTTAACAATGCAGATACTTTTATTATCAATGCAAAGAAGGCATAATATTCCTGCCCCTTTTATTTTGTTATCTGTGGTAATAATTTTAGATTACTAAAAAAAAATATATGTGCATTTCTGTGAATTGCTTAAACCTAGGGGAAAAAAAAGGATCGTGGTCTACTTTGAAATCCAGGCACACTCTGAATATAAGTTGTTAAAGATTTTCCAACTAAATACACTCACAGAGCAGACAAAGACTGAAGCACTCTACGGTACTCTACAAAAGATAGACATGCTTTTTTGTTTGAAGGCGGAGACATTCTGAAATCAAAGTTACTGAAAGAAAATTATGTCTAATTATCAAAATAATGGACCTAGAATATAAATTAATTTCATCTTGGATATATGTTATCTAATGAAGCATTTAAATAAGGGATACACTAGAAGACAGGTTTCTGAACTCTGCTTGAAATGGTGATACAAACTGATATAATCAAGGTCAGCCAGAAGAGTAATTTTCAGAAGGAGAGAAGGATGAGAGAAAAGACTGCAAATGAGCAAAATAAGCACTCCGGTGTCCTCTTTTTTACAACACAAGGAAGGCATGTTCAAGCCTTTTACTCAGTAAACCTTCCTTTTTGAGGACTGCTGATAAAAACAATGAAGCTTCTTGAAGAAGATGGCAATGCCAGTCATGCTGGTTCTGTCAGGAACTAAGGGGGAAGAGGAAACTTTTGGCACCCCGAAGCAGCCAGCTCACAGTGTGCTGGATCCAAAGACCTACAAAGTCAAGGGGATTCTCTCTGCTGATTGCAACAGGCCCTAGCTCAGCCCCTTACCCTTATACTTCTTTAACTATGCCACTCGTAATGCTGTCATCATGAGCTTAAGGATGTGACAGGGAAGGAGAACAGAAATGTCTTTGAAGTCATGAAATATATCCGAGATCCTGGATACCTGCCATTTTAAAACACTGAGCTGAACACACTCAGCCTTAGCAGCAGGGTAACAGTGCGGAAGCAAGGAGCAAACAGAGAAAATAAACCACTGTGGATACATCCTCACTGCCTAACTTGCCCTGATTCCAGACATTTTTGGTGCACTGGAGCCATACACCCATAATTGCCTGTCAGGCAGACCTCACGCTTGCAGCCACGCTGGAGCCTGCCCATCGTGTTGCTGTCCCTGAGACCCATTAGAAACCAGCTCCAGGACCAGGGGCTGGTGCTTGGGGCTGCACACATCTGCAGGAAGGAAAACACCTGGGTTTAGCTACAAGGGGCCAGGGAGGCCAGGCAGGCAGAGGGATTACTCCCAGGAGCAGGGTACTGCTGATAAAGCCGCAGTCGTTTTCCCCAGAGCACGGTTGATGTCGTGCCCGTTCTCTCCTATAGTGAACTGACTGAAAATACTAAAAAGTCTTTGCAAGCCTATTGGTCCTGCCAAAGGAGCTTGACTGGCAGGACAATGAATTTTTGTTCTCAATTAAAAACACTATTTGGACTCAGTAATTATTTAAAAGCCAAGAGGAATACGATTTTGTGATTATAACCATAATTTTTCAATTGAAGCAAATGTTTTAAACTATCAAGGTTTCTTAAAGAAAGAAGAGAGAGGGAGTAATAATGAACACTACTATGACTAAATGTAGCCTTCATCCAGCCAGGGCAATTTTACTTGTATTCTGAAATCACTGTAGCGTAATCACAAACCAAAATCATAACTGTAGTGGAAAACCACATACAACATGCTGATATGGAAGGATCTCACTAGCACATTACATTACTGGGTACTGCGAGTAGTCTGCCTCCTATGTTCTCTTTTCCATAAGAATACAGAGCAATTGTGGCTATTCTAATACAGAAAAATGGGAAGCAGAGCAAGATAGTAACAGAGAAAATTTGTGTTAAATTGGATTTTCTTGTCTCCTCCTGTAGTTTTTATCACCCAGATGACAAAACATTATCATTAGCGGTTCATAACAAAAGTTAACATTTGCCCATCATTTTCTATTTTCTCTAAACCACAAAGGTTGAAGCCTCTTATGCACTCCCCTTATCTTACTCTGTTACTTTAGAATCTAAGAGCGCAGTATGCACATTAATCTTTCATGGCAGAGTTCACTGAAGTTCTGCCAAAATTCAATAATTATGTTCCATCCAATGCAGCAATCTATTTATCTCATTGCTGGAATTTAGAACATATAGAACAAAGTGCTTAGTTTATATGAATGAAACACTTGCTAAAAAAGCACCTCCAAGACAAAACAAAACAGCCCTGTATCATTTCTAAAGTTTTAAAATGTACAGTAGAATCTATTGAGGAATAAAGCTATTTTTACAAGACCTAATGTTTTCTCGATAAACTGAAAGTACTCTACAACATTTAGGTTTTGGTTTGTTTGGGTATTTTTCTTAGAAGTATTTTATAAATACGTTTGTAACTTTTATTCAAATGAATAACAAAACATACCACTTAGACTGAACTACTAAACCATGAAATATTAACGTCTAATGGCCACTATAAGTGCCAACTACAAAGCAAGAATTTGTATTTTAAATGGAGAATAAATTGGTTTACTGCGCTGAAATGGGTAAGTAGGAGTTCAACAGTTCTATGGAGTAAAATCTAAGATACAAAATTACAACAAAGTTAAGCTTTATAATTGCACTCTTTCACGATATGTTTGCAAACAAATAGAAAACAGAAAACCCTCCAAGTAGGAAGATTAGAGACACATTATTCCTGAGGGCTGTTAAAAATAAAAATGGCATAATCCTCCACCTTTTGTAGTCTCAGGAAAAGTAACTAACCAGTTATTTTACTGAGCTAACTATAAAGAAGAAACAATCTACCAGTTTGGGATTTAAAAAAAAGTATCTATACATTTTAACATTGACATTTATGAATACAGAAGGATAGTTTGTCTGATGGAAGCATGACTTCTTTGTATGTTCATCCAGACAATAGATTCCTTGATGAAGAAAAATGTTAATTTAGTATCTGCAATCAAAAGCCAGATTTATAAGTTTGTAAGTTTTTAAGCAAAATCCTCTGTTGCTTCATGTATTAGATTTTACACTTGAGGTGTACTATCAGACAAAATTTGACTGTGGATTCAGAACAGCTCATAAAGTTTTTGGAGCATAAATTGCTGTGATTTATAACACAAACCCTCACCAACCCAAACAGAAATGAAAACCTGTAGAAGTAGTAGCGCACTAGCATGTGTTCATTATTTTACAGTAAATTCATATTTTTACAGTAAATTTGAGTACCACAGTAAAACATTTTCAGGTTAGTTTTGCAGCAATTAGATGTGCATATGCGTATTTCAAATTAACTGTACTTAATTTAGTAACTCAGGAGAAATTCCATGCAGAAGCAAATAAATTCCATGACAATTTGCAAAAAGTCTACTACCATATTTATTTTTGCTCCCGGTATGGTCATTTTCTGGCAATGCTTTACATTAAAATAGGATTCAAGTGTACTGTATTTATTCCCTGCTGTAAAACTTTTTAAAAATCCCAGAAAAATGCAGTTAAGTCCTATCCATTTTATTTTACTTATGTTCTCCATCTATTTTTTCCAACATGTTAATCTTGTCTGCCTTCTTTCACTGTAAATACAATGTGTTATAGTTAAAGCCGTAGGAGACTTTGAGTATTGTAACTCAGTCGCCTGCAATCTAACAGTGAACAAACTCTTCCAGGCAACTTATATGAAAGTACACATCCTGAAGAGCTTAGGAAGCTTAAGTTTTTCCCCAGTCCAGCTATGCCTTGCATTATGTAATGAAGGAAACACACACATACACACACACACAAACACCTTACAGAAAACATATGGTTTAACAGAGACAGACAATACCTGTAAAGCCCATTTTAACAGCAGGAACTACTGCAAAAGGGATCAGAGCTGGGGGGGGGGGGGGGGGTGGAAATGGAGCAGGGGAAGGTGTGAAAAGGCTATTCCGCACCATTATTGCTGCTGAAGTACGGTATTGCTTAGAAGTAAAAAACACGTATAGGAACGAACAAGCAACTCCTCAACTATAGCCACAAGTGCTGTTACGTAAAATAAAAATACCTAACAAAAATGCTGCCTCACACATTTTGTCTTTACATTGAATGCACATGGAAAAGACAGTGGGATAGAATACATACAGCATGTATTAAGAGGTCCTTAATTTCCAGTCGTTGGGTTGCTTTGTTAAATACAGACTAAATTCACAAAATGTTCAAGTGTACAATAATAATGTATTCACTTACAATGCCAGACTTGTTTATATAATATCAGCGAAGAATAATCACCCATTTATTGTGCTGCTGATCTCCAGAAATTTCAAAACCCTGAGCACCCTTGAAATGTGAACTTTCGCAGCTCCTTATTAATGTTTAGACTAACTCCCTTTCCCCCTTTTTAACAACAAAGGACTACCCAGCTCCTGCTCCCTGTCTCACAAATCAGACCCATACACATATTTCAAGGAATCAGGATAAATCCAAAAGCACATCTGAGATTTTCCTCGCAAATTTCCCCCCAGTGGATCTAGGCATGGATTTTTTAAATACTTATATCAAAAAGCTTCAATCGCACAATTCAAACAAAGAAACTTCTCAAAAATGTCATTACTTACTGTTCACTGACCATAATTTACTGAGATTAAAAGTTTAAAGATTCATCTGCTTTACATCCACAAGTGTTTTAAGCAAGCCCTAATACTGTATCCTGCTTAAATGTGACAATTAGGGCTGCTGTTGAAAAATACAAAGGTACCCAGGATCCTCATTATGCCTTAGCTCCCTGTAGCCTGGTTTTTGGAGGTGCGGAAACTGCAGAAATTTAGAATGATAATAGCAACAATTCAGTACACGAGGAAAAAACAGACCCTCCCCCCGAATGCTTCAGATATACTGTATAAAGTCATTTTGACATGCCTACACAACTGGTTGTGGCAGCTTTCAGACATGATTCCTAATCACAAAAAAATGCTTCAGGTTCTTTTAGAGAAAGCTTGCCTTGGGAAGTTGATTTTGGCCAAGTGCCAAAATCATGTGCAAAAGGGGCCCTCATTACCAATTCATGGCAGCCTTCAGCGCTGACAAAAAATGTGACCCAACAGGCTAAAGCAACAACTAAAATTAAAAAGTATGAGACAAAGACAACTTACTTAATATTCCTTCCATCGCCACGTTAAACTTTTCCGTAATTAAACCCTTGTTAGTTCAAAGCAGTTTTCAACTACTTTTAAATGATTGCACAGGCAGGCTGCAACAGTGGAAAGCTTTCCCTGTGAATCCTCCCTAGCCCCTCCACTTTTAACAGCGTTTGGGTCCGACAGCAGAACTTTCTGCTGGGCGACTCTGCAAGAAACCCCTCTCCAACAAGCAGTGAGGCGCCCGCACGTACTGCAGCGAAAACTAAGCAGATCAGTATGAGATTTTGCAAGCATGAAAGGCATAGGAGGAGTGAGGAGGAGGGAGGAGAGAAAGAGCTCAGTACGCGGGAGCAGCTATTTCCTAAACTTTCTAAAAAGCTTATCAAGATGGGCATGCAAACATTAAGCAATCGTAATTAACAGCACTTGCTGCACCCCTATCCCATAAAAGCAGATTTGACACACGGCCTTACCTAGATGTCGTCTGGCTTTTCTGTGGATCAAAAAGTTTCCTGCCTAAGCACAGAGATATTCTTTCACAAACCATAAAGGCCCCTTTTATTAATCCAGCACTGTAACAGCCTGCTTTCTACACCACGTTGAGAGCAGGATACGTCAGCTTTCGAGAGAAAAACAGTCTTAATTCACAATTAGTGGCAGATTCTATAATAGAGGATTTATCTTAAAGAGTGAAAAGGCATTTTTTAAAAAGCAAAGAGGGTGCGGTCAGATGTTAGGCTATCCCTGAGAAAAGGGGCCTAGGCTGCACTAGTACCTAAATACTAGCAGAAGCTTACTGGGAAGGGAGCCAATGGAATGACTTTGTTTGACCCAGCTGCCAATCTCTCCTGAAGCACTGCGCCAGACTAAACACTGACACTATTTTAACTCAAATCAGGCTACAGCAGCTGTTTGCTTTCCGGCTCTCAGCTATGCACCATGGCCATGATGATTCTGCACAGCACATATGATAGAGCGGGGACACTTCTGCTAAAATATGTTCCATGTTTGGACTGGTGGTATAGAAGCGGGGGCTGGGGTTGCTGCTGTTTTGGGGCTTTCTTTCTTCTTCTTTTTTTTTTTTTTTTTAACATCTCTGCCTCTATTTTCCACAAACTGAAATAAAAATGAGATTTGAGACTCACAGAAAATTCAGTATTGCAAGTTAGGTGAAAGGAGAGAAGTTACTGCTTGGGACTGACAAGAACCAGAATACATTGTAAAGGTGTGCATGTGCACGCACGACTCCAAAATCCATCTGCAACCTGAAATTATTTATTTTCCTTTTGCTAGCTGCAGCATAAAAATAATCGACAGATTCTTCCTCTCATTTTTAACTGTAAAATGGAAGTGTGGGCATACATATGTAAGAAAGCAGGCATTACTTATATGCATACATGCACACATTTATAGATGTATCCAGATTTTAATCTAAATTACAGTGGTGCAAATTGCACTGTAAGCAGTGAAGTTATTACATCTTAAAACTGAGGGCAGAATTTGGTATCCAATTTACATATGAAAGTATACGAGAAAGTAAAAATACAACAGAATTACTAGTAATAGGCATATAGCATGGAGGTTGGCCTGTCTTTTCCAATTCAAAAAGAAGTCAAAGAAGAGTTGCAACAACAAAGCACATACACATATTAAAATCCAAGGAGGGTTCTGAAGTGCTGGGCTTGCAGCATAATCCAAGACTGCACCTACAGTTTTTCAGCACTTACACCTAAACTCAGCCACAATACTTAAGCCAAAACTTTGTTTCCTCTCCTCCTGCCACAGAGGGTGGCTGGCTGTTCCCTAAAACTGCATGTCATGATAGTTCCCTTCTTCAGAAAGAAATCAGAGTATCTTTAGCTCAAACCAAAATGCAGAAAGAAGGAACCCGATCCTTTTTATTTAATATAAAAGTGTGTGACTTATCTTGATACAGAGTAAAGGACAAGGGGAAGGTCTAGCTCCTCACATATGAATGCCTTCATCAAGCACTGCTGGGTATCTCAAATTCGGTATGTACACTCAAGAGAGATGCTGGGGGGAAGGGGGCAGGAGAAAACCCCAAGCGAAGAAACAGAAATGGAAAAAAAAATAAAACAAAACAAAAAATAATCAAAACCATGAAAGCTGAGCTTGTTGCTCTGGTTTAGGCTGCTGTGCAGCAACTGATTTCCATGAGCTGTTCAACAGCCTGCTACCAGAAACCAGTGGAAGTCATTGGTATCTCATAAGCTCAGATCTCACTAACTACCTGCCCCTTAATTGTTCCTCAAGAGTATTGACAGTTTAAGAAAAGATCCTTGAAAAGATCGTAAATAATCCACCATAAAATGAATAAGGATTACAAATGAAATGAGTATTGACTAGCACAAAAATGCCCAATTTTCCAATCTAATGTAAGAACCGAAACAGAAGACCTGATTGTCTGAAACTCTTAGAGAGAATGTGCAATTACATTTGCACTGAGGAAGTTGCAAGAAAGGCAGTTACCTATACCTGGGAAATTGGCAATCTTAAAATGGCAGACAAGTGAGACAAAGCCAACAGTTTTTACAGTCCCTCTCCTCTCTAAGGAGCACAGCAAGCATTTATCACAAGATGAATTTGCAGGCCACCTAAAGGAAGTGTGACGACTCAGCAAAGAGAGTGTATGCCCTGTGAATTCACACCTTGGGTTGCACCAGACAAGAGAGGCAATACTGCAGCGATAGGTCTATAAAGGCATTAACAACACTGAACTTAGCATGGCTGGAAAAGAACATAAGTACAAGATAAGAAACAAAGCATAGGCTGGAGTGAAGCTTAAATGGCCAAATCAAGAGGCAAGGAATTTAGTAACAAAATTTGAGAATGACGGGAAGGGAAAGATGTTCTCAGTGAAGCCAGCAGGGAATTTATCCAAGACAGGACAAGATGAACATGCAGATAAACCATGGTGGATAGGCACTTAAAACACCAATATAAAAAAGGCAAGACTATGCACTTAAAGATGTAATACCGAGGCTTTTCAATCTAGCAGAAAGCTCATACAACCTTCTCTTGCTTGGAAAGCTAATTGGAAATCTATTCCTGTTTTGGTTTGTGAGTTGGTCTTCTTAGCATTATTTTGATTTCTAAGTTAAATACTCTTGTGATAATTGATCCAGGATGGCTGCAGAAGAGGGAGGTTGCATCTGGCATTTCTTTCACTTTTAAACAAACTTTTGTCTGCTTTGGTCAATGCATGGAAATTACTGGAAAGCACTGGAATAGGTAACCAGTAGAGCTTTGATGATGAATACAAATCTCTTTCCTTCTAGGAGACTGTTTAGAATTTTATTATCTTATAAATGAAGCATTAGTACAGCTAAGCATATTTGCATTTCCTGTTGTAGAAAATCTCTGATATCTCCTGAAAAGGGTACTCTGTTACAAGTAAGACATTCATTATTTTATCCTTGACTTTGAGGTTAGGGAGCTGAGTGTGTATGTGACTGCACAGTGTACATCTATGCCATCAAAAAATCTCTCAAAATCACTGGCTAGTATTGATCGAATTTAAGACAAGAGGTTTTGGGTGTATTTTTGAGAAACTCAGTAGATTGAGATTTCCATCCCATATCAAATATAGGTCAAATGAATAGAGATAAATTTTGTTGGCATCCTCATGAGCAAATATGGAAAATCTCTGGAAGAAAAATACCTTGAACTGCTTCATTACCTCACATTAAAAATTCCATCAGACTGACACACAGTTTTAAATATCAAAGCGCAGTTAACTTCAAGAAAAGAACCCATAAGACAGCAGGCTTCACTGGTCATGAACTACCTTTGTTTTGCTGCATCTTCATGAAAGCATGCTAGACCTATCATCGAAAGGTGTTTTTTTTTTTTTGTGTGCGGTTTGGTTTTGGTTTCAACTATTCAATGAGTGACTTGTTCTGCCCTAATTTTTTCTATGTTTAGTACCATAATTTTGGTGCGGTACATTTTGACTTCAAGTCAATTGTAAGGCTCTAACTGGTTTCAAAGGAATCAGGATATTATCTTTTCCACTCCCAAGCCATAAGCATACTGCCAAGAGGGTCACAGAAAAAGGTGCATGCAAAGCACTGTGCAGCTAGCACTGTGAAGTGATAAATAACTTTCAGCTTCCACTTGTGCATCAGACACTTCTGGAAATGACGATGGCCAAAATTATGACATAATATTACAAGCCATATATGCCACTCTGGCACTGGCGACTGAGCTCATACAGTGCTGTGCATTTGTTCACCTACGGGGGCTTGTACTATCTGAACTTTCAGTAACTATCACCATTAGGCTGAAAGCTCTTCACCAGGAAGAATGGTGAAGCTGGAAGCTTTTCATCAGTAAGAATTACTGCTGGGAAGAGGAAAAAAATAAATTAAACATGGAATAAAAATTGCATTTTAGTATTTCAAATTCATTAGGGGAATTAGTTAGATTTCCAAAACCAAAACTGACTCAAACAACTTTATTTCCTTACCTACTCCATTAGTACATTGCACACCACTGATTTTATTAATATGTTTAATTTGTGATATGCTTATTTTAAACTGGAAGAAAATAGCAAAATATGGGGGTGTGGGGGAGGTGGGGTGAGGGAGAGAAGAAAGGAAAAAAAAAAACAAAACCAAACAAGTCAAACTGCTCCCCCCAACCAGAAATACATTCTACATTTTCTATTAAAAAGTGAGAAACAAATTCAAGAGACAGTCACCTATTCATGGTGAAATGGAACCCAGATGCTAACAGTTGAGAAGAAACTTGCATCAGAAACTTGGTTGCATAAATATCTTTCATGAAGGATTTTCATAATCCTCTCAGTAAGCCAGTGCCCACCACACCACTACACTACAACAGTAGTGATTAGACTTTTCCTTTTCTGTTCCGTTTGGTTGGGAAAATCTGGAATTGCCATAGTCTGTAGACCTATTTTAAACAACAGCATAGAACATGGCAGCGACTTTTGTAGCTATGGAATTAGTTTAATTCAGACTCTAAAATTAGTCTTACACAATCTCATCATCTCCAGATGCTCCTTTATACTCATAAATCCACTAAAATGTTTATATTGTCCCATGCAAAGGGGTGAATGCATGCTGTGCATTGTTGCTCCAAGGCAGCAATAACTTACTATGTCTTTTCTGTACCAAGTTGCAACAGTTTCTTTGAAGTACAATCTATAGACATTTGCTCTTTCCATCACACCTCCCACATCTCCACAAGCCACAACATATTTATGCTTCAAGACATCTTCTGGAACAAATCAGTTTTAGTTTTGAATTAGAATACAGCATGACATGAGACAGATATAGCTGGGGCTTCTCCTAAGAATAAATTTGTGTGCTTTTAGAACAGAGACCAAGCAAACATCAAGCTTGCATATGTGCCTTACTTCCAAGCCAAGGAAATAGCTACCATATGTATTAAAAAATCAGTATCAAACATAATTAGATTAGATATAACACAATTGGGCCCCCAAAGACCACCATCCAATCTTACTTATTCCATCTTTGGGACCAATTATCACATTATTATACTGAGTAGTGCTAAGGATCCATCAAGGAAGAGGACCCTATAGTGTTGTCACACAAAAAGGCAGGTCTTGCCTCAAACACCATCCTACTATTTTTGTCAATCAAATTCAACCTTTGTGCGTAAGATCCCTTCCCTGAGCTCATACACAAGGTTAGCTACCTTCTCCCACCATCATAATCTCTTTTGTAGTTCTGATTACTGAAGAAAGAAGACATCCCAGATTTTCCTCAGTGGGTAAATATCTTCTATGGTTTTATTTTCTATTATTTTATTCAACAAGAGGTTAGGGAGGATAAGGAAAGAAAAAACAAACAAACCAAGAAAAAGAAAATAATGAGGAAAATTATTGGTAATGCACTCCTCCAAACATTAGGCAAGCATTAACAACTTTTTCATACTTATTACTGAACATAAAAATGAGATAGAAACAAATTATGTTATTGTATAGTACTGAGATGCTAGCAAGTTTAGCAAAGAAAGAGATACAGCAGTTCAAGGTGACCAGAAATCAGGATTCTTGGTGCTTATTTCTGACCCTGTTCCTAGCTCAGTGGGTAACCTTGGGTATATAAGTTAACCTTATCCGTCCCAGATTTCAGCTGATACAAATTCACAGGGCTCATGTCAAAGTACCTGCACAGTCAAGCCTTTTGGTCTCCTACATTCTAGTGTCTCTAAACCTGCAGCAGATAATAATCCTATTAATTTAAAAGTAATTAATAATATAGTAATACGAATACTATTCTTGCTAAATTGTTTGAAATCCACCTTTGCAACAATGGTTGTTCAAACAAATCATTTGAATTAAAGAAATCATTTCATCATAAATTAAACTGAACTACAATTTCTGATTGCCTGTAATGTTCATCGACAGTAGAAATAAATAAAACAAGTCTCTACTGAATATCCAGAATAAATTTGTGGTTGGTTTAAGTGCTGTTTTTATGTAAATTGGAGAGAAAGGACATCAGATTCAGTTTTTCACTGCATGTTTCACAAAGATAGTCTTAAGCACGAATGTCTAGAGTTTTAAACTACCTGCTTCACTGCAAAGCTTAAATAACCAATCACTCTGCCAATGCATATGCCTTTAAGTCAGTGCTGTGTTGACTCTTTAAATATTTTCACTTTTTAATATAAACTTTTCAGACAAAAATTTCTCTTGGAGAACAAGGACCCTACACAACCAAAATGGAGAGAAGTTATCACTTTCTGTTTTTTCAGTCTCACCTGTTTAAGTACAGCTGACACAGCAGAGATGCATGCATTACTCTTGTCTGTGGGATAGCCTGTTTACCAATCTTTTATTGACTTACAGTTGAAATCACCTCATTTAGGAATTATGAGGGTATTAACTATTAATGTCAAGAAGAGCCTCCCAGCTACACCAGGAGACTAAAAATCTGTGCCTTGGGTTTTGTTTTTTTTCAAAGCTCTGGAGAGGAAAAAAGAAGCAGTGGGATTTGATTACATTGATGATTTTAAAGTCCTGCTCAGCAGCCTTTTCCATTGTTATGCACTTAGACACAACCAAAACTAAACCTGGCAATATGGGAGAAATTCTTCAGAACTTTGTGTGTTCTACACCAGCACATACAAATAGTTGGGTTTCCAAGCTGTTATGCCTGAACGTTTGGAAATTAAAGCCTTTATTTGTGTATTATAAATCCACCTATAAATTGCCTGTAGACAAAACATAGCATCCAAGTGAAATAACATGCACATTACTTTTATCGCATTCCTCGTGAAAAACTGGCTGTGTAGAGCTTTCTCCTTTCAAACCCAATACAAGACACAAAAGGAACTTCTTTAGGATCCTTTGTTCTTTGCCAATTAGACAACTAAGAAGCAATAGAGAATGAAGCTTAATTATTATATTCTATTATTGCACATCTATGAAAGCTCAAGAGAAAAGACCATGAGCTACAGACTCTTGACCATGTTAGGTAAGAAATCGTAACATTACATGGTTTTGGCTAGCAATCTGTGATACAGCAGAATAGATTATACAAGAGCACCATTTGATTTTTTTCTTCATCAAAACAGCCACAAAAATTACAACTTTAATGTCCTATGTTTGTTAGAAAATGGACTTAATAGGTCTTTTCATACTATTTTGATATTCTAAATTTTCATGACTGCCACTGTCAAAGAAAGTTCCATGAAATACACTACACAGTCTTGCATACACTAAAAAAAGTAGACCCTAAATAGTACCTTTCCTTTACTCATATAAATGTTAACTTCTGCATAGAGACTACCTTTTTGATAAAATGCCTCCTTATGTCTAAAACCAGATTTTATTCCTCTCCCAGCTGCATTTTATTAGTTATTTTAGATAGCATTTTACTATCACTGGAGGATTTTCAAGTTTAATCTACGGAAACTTCTGCATCCCAGCTGAAAAAGTAGCAGCTATGAAAAGTAATTTACAGTTAGTCACATCATCATGAGTTGGTTTACATTTACACTGTATGAAGTTAAATTACCATTCCAACATGAAACCCAAAAACTGGAATTCACTTATGGAGAAGGCCTTGCAAAGCTGAATCCTTTTTCAAGTTGGTCTGTCACATCTGCTTAATACATACAGTTTTCATTAGTATTAGAGAGCTGTATCAAGTACTTATGGGGAACACATGTTTATTGCCTTAGTCTCATGAGTAATCAAGTATTATGAACAATCAAATGTACAGTTTTTGCTTATTACTTTATGCACATTTGTAATGTAGAATCTTGGTATGTAATGATCCCTATAACATCACAGTACTTAAGGAGCAAATATTTCAGGAATGGGTTCAACAAACTTCTGTACATCCTAAAACTGTCTCAAACGTTCATCGTGTTCTCCAAAAAAAATCCCAAGAGTAACAAGACAAGATAGACAGTAGACTATGATCAGTTTGAATTCACCTGCACTCAACTTGACGCTGAAAATGGTGGCACCTCCAGGTGCCTACAGTTTCTACATATGCTTAGCATACTTAGCAAACACTACTTCAAAACAAGTCCACGCAAAGAACTGTATAGGACGCTACCTCATTCTCTTCAGTTAAATAGTGTTTTAAAATGATGAAGTATCCAGTGCTCTACGTGGAAAGAACATAGCCAGAGAGAGGACAAAGAAAAAGAAGGAAACAAATCTGTTTTCTGGGCTTCAAGAATAAGAATATTAAAGTTTTCATAGCTTTTGGAGGGACTGTTTGAGTCCATGTAGTTTGGACATGAAGAAGCTGAAAAGAGTAATACCTGGTCTTTCATCATTTGGTGTGAAAAACTAGCAAGTTGTTATCAAAGGCCAGTCTGGGGCAAAAGGACCTAAATCAGGGGGGTGAAGTGGAATGAAAATGATGAGCAAGAACTCTGCATACATTAAAAATAAGACCAAGAAAGTATGGAACGACAAACAAAAGGTGGCGGGTTAGAAAGAATAAAAGGAACAGAAAATAAAGGGACCTTTCTCCTTGCTTATCAAGCCTATAACCATGAGGCAAGAACAAACAGAAACTTCAGTTCTTTGCTACTTCAAGTTCCATTGTTGGACAGAACTAATGATCTCACAGGTTATTCAGCCCTAGAAAGAAATCAATTTTGAAAATCATAGAAAAGCTTTTCTAGCAAAAGGAACCTGCCAACAGACAGACCAGTCAGTCTCACCTCTGTGCCTGGCAAAATCATGGAGCAGATTCTCCTGGAAGGCATGCTAAGGCACATGAAAATCAACAAGGTGCTTGGTGACAGCCAGCATGGCTTCACTAGGGGGAAATCCTACCTGACCGATTTGGTGGCCTTCTATGATGGGGCTACAGAACTGATGGACAGGGGTAGAGCAGTTGATGTCATCCACCTGGACTTGTGCAAAGCATTCGACACTGTCCCACATGACATCCTTTTCTCTAAATTAGAGCGACATCAATTTGATGGGTGGACCACTCGGTGGGTAAAGAACTGGCTGGCTGGCCTCATGCAAAATGTCGGCAATGGCTCAATGTCCAGCTGGAGACCAGTAATGAGTGGTGTCCCTCAGGGATCGGTGTTGGGACCGGTCTTGTTTAACATCTTCGTCACTGACATGGACAGTGGGATTGAGTGCGCCCTCAGGAAGTTTGCCGATGACACCAAGCTGTGTGGTTCAGTTGATACCCTGGAGGGAAGGAATGCCATCCAGAGGGACTTTGACACGCTTGAGAGGTGGGCTGATGCCAACCTCATGAAGTTTAACCATGACAAGTGCAAGGTCCTACACCTGGGTTAGAGCAATCACAGGCACAGCTACAGGCTGGGCAGAGAAGAGATTCAGAGCAGCCCTGTGGAGAAGGACTTGGGGGGTGTTAACTGATGAGAAGCTCAACATGAGCCAGCAGTGTGCGCTTGCAGCCCAGAAAGCCAACCTTATCCTGGGCTGCATCAAAAGGAGCATGACCAGCAGGTCAAAGGAGGTGATCCTGCCCCTCTACTCTGCTCTTGTGAGACCTCACTTGGAGTATTGTGTGCAGTTCTGGTGTCCTCAACATAAAAAGGACATGGAACTGTTGGAACAAGTCCAGAGAAGGGCCATGAGGGTGATCAGGGGACTGGAGCACCTCCCATATGAAGACAGACTGAGGAAGTTTGGGCTGTTCAGCCTGGAGAAGAAGAGGCTGCGTGGAGACCTCATAGCAGCCTTCCAGTATCTGAAGGGGGCCTTTAGGGATGCTGGGGAGGGACTCTTCATTAGAGACTGTAGTGACAGGACAAGGGGTAATGGGTTCAAACTTAAACAGGGGAAGTTTAGGTTGGATATAAGAAGGAAATTCTTTCCTATTAGGGTGGTGAGGCACTGGAATAGGTTGCCCAGGGAGGTTGTGAATGATCCGTCCCTGGCAGCATTCAAGACCAGGTTGGACGAGGCCTTGGGTGATATGATTTAGCGTAAGGTGTCCCTGCCCACGGCAGGGTTTTGGAAGTAGATGATCTTAAGGTCCTTTCCAACCCTAACGATTCTATGATTCTATGATTCTTAATAGCAGCAGTTGGACATTGTTCACAGATTGTGTTCAAATGTGGAATTTCTCTTAGCAGTAATACCTGAGGATGCACCAGCACACAGGTGCTTTTAGTATTCCTATAAGAAAGTGACCTCAAACATAGCAGAAGAAAAAGTCTTTGAGTACAAATTCTGTTCCTCTGCACTTACACTGCACTAGCACAAATGCTAGTCTAGCCTGGAGAAGAGAAGGCTCTGGGAAACCTTTGAGCAGCTAAGTTAATGAAGCTTGTAGACTTAGGGGCCTACAAGAAATCTGGAGAAGGACTTCTTACAAGGGCATGTAGTGACAAGACAAGGGGGGATGGTTCTAAGCTAGGTTTAGATCAGATATTAGAAAGAAATTCTTTACTGCGAGGGTGGTGAGACACTGTAACAAGTTGCTCCCAGAAGTTGTGGCTGACCCATCCCTGGGAGTGCTCAAGGCTGGGTTGGATGGAGCTCTGAGCAACCTGGCCTAGCAGAAGGTGTACCTGCCCGAAGAAGGGGAGTTGGAACTCAAGGCACCTTCCAACCCAAACCATTCTATGATTACATATGAAGCTTTAAGTGTAAAAAGATTGTCTGCTGTGCTGTATACTTTTTAAAAAAAAAAATCTATTAAATGCAGAAGAATATAATAAATCACTCATCACAAGCTTAATGATTCAAACATTAGCACAAACGGACAATATTACAAACTGTGGATTTTTATTTTGAATCTATGTTAAGCTGCAATATATTCCTTTAAATCAATAAGGTTTACCTCACAGGTGTAATAGAATTGTATGATATACGAGAACCTAGCACTGTGTAGAAACCACTCTACCTTTTAGAGAAATGCATCTGATACATTGCTAGAGTGCAATTCCATGACAATGAGGCTATGAAATTTTATACCAGCTCCCATACCTTCATGACAAGTGACATGCATAAGTTTTGGATTCAAAGTTATGCAGAATCAGTAAAACACAAACAATTTGGTTTTAGTTTTGTTTGGTTTGGGTTTTTCTTTACTTTTCATGAAATCTTTTCTTCTAATTAAGCTGCAATTTTGGAGGAAAACATCCCGGGTGTGTGTATTTAAAAATTCATTATCTCACTGCAGAAAAGAACCACCACATGCTAAATCTTGTACTATAATTTGGGGCATGATAGAAAAGTGCCCAACATGTTTACTTAGCATCAGAAGCAGAGAGCCTATGATTCTAAATATTATATCAAAGGGAAAGAACCAAAAATAGTAACATACTGCTAATGTTCTTGCACAGAAAACAAAACACTGCAAGACAAAATGATGTTGCTTAGCCATGCCTTAATTAGTAAGCCATGCTTTATAACAAATGTAATAAGAAAGCTTTTTTTTTTTTTTCAAAAGGAGTTAAGCAACAAGGCTATTTATGCAGTTTTCTCAGCACTCAATATAGGACTAAAGAGCCTGCAATTTTCAAGGTGATTTGCAATTTCCATTAATTTGTTGAAGGTTTTGTAGCTCAATAATGAGACACTTTCATCAGTTATTAGTGAATCAGAGCTGTTTGCAGCTTTAATTCAAACACAGTAAATACAAATGCAAATGCACACATGATTTTCTATTATCATTTCTAGAGGGTGAAAGAAGGCAAATGATCTTCAGGAGAATGGGGATGTTTATCATTATTTGCCTAAAATTGGTTAACAGCCCCATACTGCTGGAAGCAAACTGAGGGTTGTTGATGAATGCCAGTATTTGGGCTGTGAGGGACTGCAAATGGTCATTTGGCAATGGGGTGTAGGCTTTATCTCCCAGAAAAAGTTAAAATCTTAAGGTTTTGTCTACCTTAAAAGACACAAATGTGGAGCTGTCACAAAGGTATGTTTTTGTTTACTGATCAGTTTCTTGATTCAGGGGAAAAATTCTTGACATTTAGGATCCATGTTAATTATGGCGTCTTAGATTCAGCATCTTAAAATCCTTGCCTAAGTCTATAGACTACATCTATACTGTGGAGTTTGGTAAAATGGATTAAATGACAGATTAAAAGGGAAGATTCACCTGCATATTAAAGTTCCTGAAAATGCAAGTAGACAGGATAGTTCACAAGGTGACAAGAGATGTTTCTAACACCTGTTGAAGCTGATGTAAAAATCAATGACAACAAAATCTGATGTCACCAAAATCCCATTCTCTTAGATCATCTTTCAAAGCATCTTTGAACATCTATCTACCTTTACCAATCTGGTCCAGAGAGCAATAAGATGAATTTCTTTCTGTCAGTTGGCAAGTATTGGATATTTCCTCCTTCCAACTCAAGCTGTTAATTAAAAACAAGACTAACATTTAAATTAATGATGGGTAAGACAGAGGTTTTACTCAATAGCCACTTGATGGCAGTGTCATGTATGAAAAGATTAGACTGTGAAGTTAAAACTTTAAGAAAAACCTTCAGTAACAGTAAAAATCCAATCCAAATGACACCTTGACTACTGCATAATATTATCCCCCTAATAGAATTCTTTTTAATGATATTTTGAAGGTCAGCAACTAAATCAATAAGTAAACCCATAACAATTATGAATTTTAAACTTCAAAAATGTTGCTATAAAGGTTATTCCTTTAAAATCAATACATGAAACATTTTAAATATCTGTTATGAATCTGATATTCATTCTAGCATGTAACCCTCCCATGATAACCCATGGTTAATTTCTCTAGGAAGAAACAAACTAGAGGAATTCCATGAGGATTTAGTAAGAGTTTATAGACACTGATTTAATAAAAGTATATGATGCTAGTGTTACCAGCAAAATATCATTTCTGTAGCATAACTATGAAAGTGGTTTATATTTCCTGCTAGCAGGATGATCCACCTTCTCTGGTCATCAAACATAGCCAAATAAATTTTAGAGTAGTGAAAGTGGTTCATGGAAGAATGGAGGTCAATTTCAAAAGTCTTTCTCTTCCTCACTTAACTTACTCATCTGTATGCACTTCAGCCTGGAGTGCAAATCCACACTAACTGTTTCAGCTGAACAATAAAAAGCACTAGATCCCTGTGCTTTTGTGAACAACAAGTTAGAATCTGGCCTTTGTCTCCCAAGATGTCCAAATACGATGAAACCCAATTTCAGACATTTTTATGCAGGCTTGAAAAACAGATCATCCCCAACATGCAATGACTGCTCAGTATACTGAGAGCATTGGTCAATAACATATTGCAGTAATGCAACTGCAAAAACAGCTCTGTGAGGGTCATATTCTATCCTTGATTCTCTAGAAAACATTTGTTTGCAATACTGAACATGTATGTAGTGAAAAGAACTCTGTTATTCCAGTCTTTTAACTTCTAGGCTAAGACAAAAATCTGTCATTCTCTTGGTCTATAACTGGAACTTCCGTTGCCACCAATGATTATTCAACATACTGACTGAAACTGGAAGAAATCCTTCAAGTCGTAAAACAAACAAAAGAAATCAATATTCATAAATATATTTTCAGTTACAGAAACACTAAAAGACATCCTGAGCTAATGCAGAATTAATGCCCACAACATTCATTTTCTTTTTCAAAATTTGGGGGGAAAAGGCAACTTAATTCTGAGCTCTAGAGGGTTTATGTTAGTTTTTCACCCAAAGCAACATTTTTCAATCAAGTTCTTAAGCTTCTACTAATAGGCTTCATAACAGAAGCTGAAACAGAAAGTCTATTAAATGCAGAATCCCAAACAGATGCAATGTTTTGGTTTCTCATTGCTTTTCTGAGTCACAAAATTCATATGGAGAAGTCTCAATGGTTCAATTGTACTTGAGTTTTAAAATTAGATGTCTTATGAATTTCAAAAAGCTTTGAAAAAAAGCATGTCTTGTCCTTTCTACACCAACCTCACTCTGCATAAAAAGCATCAACATTAAAATAAATTTAAAAAATAGTTCTCTGATAGTTTTATCAAAAAAGATTCAATGATATAAGGATAACAATACCTAACATTTCTGGTACTGTTCTTCCAACATTATCTTGAAAAGACATTTTTCAGGTTTTATGTAAACCCTAATGTATTTGAGTGTAAATTTCTAAACTTTTATTGATGGTTTAGCTCACTTAAATTTATATTTAAGCCATAAACACTGTTTTATTTTATACCTAATGATAAACAGTTTACTATAACTGGGACTGGGGGGCAAATATGGAGAAAATAAGGATCAAAAAGAGATTACTGTAAATCCAGTTTCCAAATGCAGCATTACTGTGCTCTTTCCTATACTGAAAGCAGTCTTCATTTTGATATTTAAAAAAAGGACATGAGATTATAGTAGTCTGAAAAGAAGTTTAAAAAGAAGTTATTTTAAGTAAACTTATAGATTAAGAATCACATCTGACTGAAATACTATCTTTAGCAGAATTTACTTCTCTTCCTACCAAACAAAAAATGCTTAGGCTGCAAACTTAGTTATTTACTCAACAGTATATGTTTTATGTACTACTTTTTTTCTGCCAGATTCCACAAACCAGCTCCTTCTCAAACTACTTCTCAAAGAAGAAAGCAGCTGGCAGAGGAGGGCTTTATAATTTCTCAAGAATCATCTACCCCAGTATTCATTTCTGTAGAAGTCCTTTTTCATTGCTATAGGCCAAACTTTGTTAGTTCACTGTTTGAAAAAAAAAAACACACAAAACAACAAACATGCCAAACATTGCAGTAAATGTCAGCTCAATATTTGCAATAACATTATGTGGGTTTGTGAGGACTGTGAATTTAGAAGCATTTCAAAGAAGAGATTGTAGGTTCTTGCTGCACAGGAGTAAAATTCTTAATGGAAGGGAATTAAAGGAAGGGAGTGATGCAGAGAGTAAAATGTGCAGGTAGGGCAAAAAGGTGCCATGATATATACAGCAACAAGGTGGGAAATGTAAGCATGGGACAATGACTCAAGGTGAAGATACGCTGGGGTGGTAAAGAAGCTTATGAATGAGAAGCCTAAGAATTAAGGTATAAATTTTTCCAAAAAAAAAAAAAATTTTCCTAAAAATGCCAAAATGTCACATTAGAAGTCTGAGAAAGCCTTATTTTAACCTAACCAGTTACTGTTAATCGAAGATTTTTTGTGTTTGGGGGCTTTGGTTTGGGGTTTTTTGTTTTTATTTCCATTTATATTGACTGTACAATGATCTTAAAAAATATTTGTTGGTGGACTAAGGATAAGATGCTTGCAACTGTGATTTTAGCTTTGGAGGCCCTTCTTCTGGCCTGCTAAGCAATTAATATTTCATACTTAAGCAAACTGTTTAGATTTCCACATGCAATCAGTTTCACTCTTTTCTAGACAGAATTGATGGAGCAATAACTTCAAATGTAAAGATCTGATTTAGATATTTCTTGTTAATGTTGCTTCTATTTACTTGTTTCTTTTCTTTACCTGGTCTTTGGTCAATGTGAATCCCTTAATAATTAGGTGAGATTTTTTTTTATACAAAAATATATAAATGCGAACTGCACATGCAATTTCATGAAAATATGTAAAAATCTCCTGGCTTTCTATCAGTTATCTACTTATTAACACATACATACAATAATGGGAGAATATTTTTATCTTTACTGGAACAGAATGGGTAAAACCAGAATATATGATAAAGCAATATTAATGATTTTGTAAATTTCAGATCAACTACATCTTTAACAGATGAGATTTGCCAGACTGCTTCATTTACCTCTTTCTTTCTTTTTAAATTTATTTAATTTCCAGATTTTTCCTTCTTTCTAACTTGAGACAAAGAAACACAAGCAACAAATTGCATTAAACAAATCATAATATATGCTTAACAGAAAAATATGCTTGTTGTTTTTTTCCTACTCGTTAATGATCTCCCCAGACTTTACTTTTTCCTTAGAAGCTGCTGCTCTTGTTCCAGACTGTTCTTTTGCAGAGGATTTTACCATTTGTATCTTCATAAACACTGTGAAGAAAATCTCGTACAGTTGGGATCAGTGATGCTTGGTTTCAAATGCTAACATTCTCTTAATTTCTTTGTGCTATCTGATAAAATACACATGGAGAGTAAATTTGTCACTCAGGAACAACAAAATATATTACACAATAGTGATCTTCTAATACAAAACGTAAAACTTATTCCTTGTGTCTTTGTTGTTCTATCTACAAACTAATTTTCCATTTGTTGGGTGTCTTTTATTTCTAAAGTATGCACTAATGTTCTGTGATGTTTAAACTAGCCTTTAAGTGAAGGAGAAATACACATCCAACCAATTTTCAACATATTAAATTAGTTTAAAAAATAAATTATCTTGGAAAAAACCTTCCATGACAAGATTAATTACCATAATGACTGAATGTGAGTTTCTTAAAGTGCAGGAGGACTTGGGGTTTTTATTCTGTTACTGTTTGATGTTGTCTAGTGTACACAAGATCCTATGTAACACAATAGTCTTGCGTGTCCTAAGTTATATTGCTTTTGATATTATATATTTAAAAACTGAATGCAATCCTAACCAGTTTCATACCAAGAAACTATGTATGCTTTTACCTTACAAATAAGCAGACTGTTAAATTCAAAGTGTTAGTAAAATTTTAGCACACCTTTTTCATATCAATTTATAAAGTTGATAACATTCAAAGAAATATTGGACCAGTCAAATGCTGGCAGCAGGCTAATGGTTATCACAGCTAAGAATGACATCAACATTTCTGCTTTCAAAACTGATGATGCTAATTAAAACGTGGAAATTAGACAGCCACCTGGAATGGATGGGAAAGTTTAGTGTGACATCCACAAAGTATGTGTTTCAGCAGTGCAGAATTAAAGCTTTCAAGCAGCTGCAGTGTTTTCAAGTGGAAGAAGCTGACAAAAATCACATAAGGTGAAACAGAGATCCCCTTCAGAACATAAAATTTGGCTAACAATAAAGGGAGACAGAAACAAGATTTTGCTCTGAAAGCAGGAGGAACCTACCAGAAAAAATAAAAAATGCTCCCCACCAGGAAAAAAAAAAAAACAAAAAGAAAACAAGAACCCCCTCCTTGTTGTTAAAGAGAAGGACTGGGTGGCATTAAACTTTCCTCTTTTTGGAATGGTAACATGTGAGGTCTGAAAGGAACTGAATAGTTTTCCTTTTTTCAAAAAGAAAAGAATCCTTGTAGGAATCCTTGGTTTGGAAGGACCATTAGGCAAGAAGATTATGTAGTTCAGCAGTCATGTAACAAGCACTACTACTTGATATTCTACTACACCATCATGGGATAGACATCAACACACAGTGAAAGACAGTTAATGACTGATAGGTAATCAGGAAGCATGCTAGGAGGGATTATCTAAGCAAGCAAACCTCTTGTAACTGAGGTTGAAGGATGTTGGAAATGAAGAGCAAGCTTTATTTTATGGATAAAAAAAAAAGTAACTCCCCAAGATACACAGCAAGGTATTAAATACAAGAGGCAAACCTAAATCAAATGATGCCCTTGAAAACTGTACCTAGAAGTGCCCTCCAGTTGCTTCTCAGCATTCAGTTCATGCAACCAGACAGAGCCAGTCTAATGCAACCTCCCTGATCCCACTGATCACCATGGTGGTGAAGTGGGATCCTCAGGACCAACTGTTTCACTCTGCAGGCCAGGTCCTATTGCTCCTTACTACTTACTAATGTAGACATAGCCAAACTATATTTATTTGGAGACTGCAGCAGGGCTACATATGGAGAATTTCACCTTTGACAAGTACTAACTTAATTTACATTAACACCTGTCTAGACTGTTTTCCTAAGTATAAACACAAAAATCTCCTTAGTGTATTTGGGCCCTTCTTATTTAATTAACCATATGTGACGTAAAGTGATACAACCCAGCTAAAGGTATGTCGTTGATAGGATCAATTACAGTCAGACATAAGTATTCATTGCTTATACCATCTGTGCTGTACTCCTAAGCGCAGAACCCTGTCAATGAAAGTATACACAGATTAACTGTATTCACTTTCATTAAAAAACACCAATCTGTTTTGTCAGCTCCAGGCTCTTTCTGTTAAAAAGTTGAAATAATATAATGCACATTCACCTTCTCCTGCCAGCATGCTGTGGCTAGTGCTATACCATTTGAAAGGTTTAGAATAATATTTGAGACTATTCGGCATCTTGAGTAATTTTATTCTTAACTAGTGGCAACTGTACAACAGTCTTCCAGAATTCCACTTGTATATCAGATTGGGAAATCACTGTGGTCACAGTAAGGAAGTAAATCTTGCCCATACTGCTACATGATCCTCAACATTTTCTAAGGTTTCTGTTTCTCACTGCTGTTCTTCAGTATTATACAACCTGATCATATCACAGTTGAAGAGGAAAAACCCCAAACAACAGTAATTCACACCTACAGTTATGTAGGTATGCCTGCAAATACATACACGTTATATATACAGTGGAAACACTACAACCAATTGCAGCTAACATCAAGAGTATGAAAAAAGTAATTATGGTTACATTTATACTCCTAAAGTTTATTACAAATGTCATGGGTGAGTTTTACACTTAAGAATCTGTAAGATGTGTTCAGAGCTATATGGCTTGGAAGGGGTCTTATTTTTATTCCTATAATTATTATGAGATAATTATTTTTATTAAAACTGTAATTATAGGATAGGCAATATAGTCACTGGTGAGGGTGAGGAACAGGATTTAAAGGACCTTTGTTTGGGGTATAGGAAAATGTTTAGAGATCAAAACCTCTTAGAAGCAGAGTGAATTACAATTTACATTTTTTTGCTCAGAATTGGGGGAACAAACTGATGGGATAAAATATGGCTCTAATCAGCCTCCTTCCAAAGATGACATCTTCAAGGCAGATTAGCAACCAGTGTTCTACTGTTAAATGATTACATTTAAAACTGTAATTAACACCTATTACTTGAGAAAGCAGGCTGTGCATCTAAGTACATTTCTTTTTCAGAGAATTTTTGAAGGCCACACTTAAGGATTCTCATGAGTAAAAAGCAAGAAGGCATAAATAAGATGCCCTTTACTGCTATTGTTTGCATACTCATTTTATACTTCTGTGTTTTATTTGGAAGGGAGTTAGAGGCACACCCATGTGGGAAGAGCCTGGTCAGCTTAAAACTGAAAACAAACAAAAAACTCAACTAAATCCCCCAACTTTTGGCTGATGATTTTTTTCTCCTTTCAGTAATATTTTTTGTGTTATACTGACAAAACAAAACCTCACAAATCTTTACACAGAAGAGTCTAAAATGGTCTTTCTTCATAATCTCAAAAATCTTACCTACTTTTCACTTTTAGAAAAAAAAGACATATTTTACTCATTCTATTGGAGTTTAGACAATCTGACTCATATTAATTTCTGACAGATACACCTTTGAAGAGGAAGAGCTGCGTCTCACCTGGAGGACAAGGTTAAAGTAAACTAAGCAGGGAGGTTTGCTGTAATACCACCAAACAACAGTTAAATGATTATGTGAAGCTGTCAGAGTTGGCAGGTTCAAAATCCCGGTATAGAACAGAACAGCTTGCTTGATTTTTGAAGCCATAGAAGTTATGTAATAATGAATTTATTTGTGCTGGGAAAACATTCTCTGTACCATTTCATGCCTTCAATAAGTATTTTTCAAAAGGCAAACAGTGGCATATTTGTCTTGAGGAGACATTTTCTTACATTAGATACCAAATGCACACATCTAAAAGCAAAAGACTATCTAGCTACTGCACAGTGTAGGCATACAGTCATTGTATAACATTTTATTATAGATGGTAAATCTGCATGGTAAAGTATGTACACTTAATACAGATTGTGCTGTATGGTTTCATAAATGCACATTTTAATTAAAAGTATGCATTTGATCTAATTGCACCTGGTTTTGGCTCTGCACTGAAATGTTTGGATGAAGGCTTGCAGTTCAGATATCTGGTTGAAACACTGCATACCAGAGATTGCTATGCAAGCTTTGGGCTGGAAAACAAAGATAAAAGTGTTAGATAAAGACCTCAGAAGTTATTAGTATCTGCTGTACAGCAATTCTCATCACATTACCTCAATTCTTCCTTCTCTCCTCATTAAGGACAGAGTAACTGGAATGTAGTATGGCATCAATACAACTGTAGTAGTTCTGCTGTTGCTCTAGGAAACAAACTTTATGAAAAAAGAAAACTATAATTCTGCAATCCCTTTTCAGATAATTCCATCTCTTCTTAAGTAATGCAACTAAATAACTATTAGGTGTGTTATGTCACTCATCCTTACAATTCATGTGTACTACGAGAGTATATTTTAATAACCATTATGTACAACAAGTTAGTGTTTCAAATGTAACAAATTTCATAATTATCACTATTATCCATAATGATCACACTTCAGGAGAAATCACCCTGGGAAATACTGAGGTATCACTATTGCAAAAGGCCTCATGCTGAATTTAAAGTGGATACCGGTGTTCATCTAACAGTTTAACAATGTGTTTTGCACAAACAATAAAGGTGTGGCAAAGTTGATCTTTATTCCCCAAAAGAATAAAAAAGCTGTCTACATTATACCACATTTTATGGAAAGATCAGGTAGTTTCACCTATTTCATCATGAACAACTGTACACTGTCTTGTGAAAAAATAATTAATTGGGGGTGGATAATGATTGGGAATATGAAAAGGTCAGAGTCTGCTTTTGAAAAACTGATTCTCTCTATTTGGAATTTTTCCTATATTCATGTCTGGACATATTCTTGAATTAATTCTTTAGGCAAAAAGTTCTATACATGTTATCGGAAACCATCTAGAAAAAAAATGCCAAATCTAATGGCTACAATTACAGCACACCAATGACAACACTATAAAACAAATTTTGTAGGAAGAATTTATGATCAACACATACAAAAATATGATCAACAAAAACATGAAAAAAGGTCTTAAAGGTTAGGGTACCAGCCTTGAAATGGCAGAGATAGATTGAATCCCCCATTCCAGATCTCTTTATTGGCTATGAACTGACTCCTGGGCCACATTCACAAAAACAGCAAGGTACCAAAAAGTCTTCTGATGGAAATTAGGTACTTTTGAAGATCCTGGCCTTGGTCTCTCTCTTTCACTGAATTTTCTGTACATTGATAAAATGGGACTAGTAATTCTGTCCTATATATTACTGTAAATAGAGGGGGGAAGAAATCCACGAATAACTTAAGTAATGCAAAATAGGCAGCCCCCAGCCTGCGCTGAAAGTCTGGAAGATAGAGCACAGAGCCACTGCTAGAATGGTCTGAGAAGCCTTTAAAAATATTTATATCAACAGTTGATGCCCTGTTTCTTCTTTCCCCCATGCCATGAATTTCTATCTCAGGCGCACCTTTTTCCTCAAGAATGCTCTTGGCAGTCACCAAGTGATCTGGGTGACTTCATCTTGCTGTATCACATCAATTATTTACCAAGGACTTAAAAAATTAGGAAAAAAGGCTTTTTGTCTTTCCCTAGTCTCATGAAGATTCTGCTTATTCAGGCTGATGTTATTCATTTCTAAACAGCAGTTTTCCCATGATTGTCATTATTACTGTTTCAAGTTTTCACTGTGTTTGAATTAAGTATCCTATTTTCTATTTTAGTTCTGCCTCTTCAGCACTCTTCCTACCTATGCTTTTTAAACACTGTATCCTCAAAGATTTTATACACTCAGCTTCAGATGACCATCTTGTACACAACAGATAATGAGTTCAAAGATCTGACATGTTTCCTAAGTCCCTCTGGACATTGTCATCTACGCATATGAAAGAAGTTGAGGAGACAAAGGACAGGGAACAGATGAAAACTAAAACTGGAACATTACAATATTCACAAAATGCAGTGATCCAGAATACATCTGCTACTCAGTCTCTGCATTTATGTCAGTGCCCACACACAGAACGGCCAAGAGCCTTTTTCTAACTTCAGGTTACTGCAGCTGGCTGACTCCTGCAATAACCAATGTCAAGACTGGTCTCTAGGATGAGACTCCACTAAATTGGGCATAATATCACAGAAAAGTAAAATGACAAATTAAAAAAAAATAAAATTTTTATGTACAATTGACATCTGACATTGACTCTTTACAGTTTGTACTGTCTCTTCAACACGGTCTTTATACTACTTCCATTAGAGAGCAAACATCCCTGAAATTACTGAGTTCAGAGTGTATCCTGGCTGGCACTGCCCACTGCTTTAAGCAGATCTTGGCAAACCAAACAGAGGCTATAATAGAAATTCATAGCCTTAACTACCTCAATGACTTTCTGAGCAGTCACAGATATGTGCATAAATTAACTTCAGTTATTTCTAAGGTAGTGTACTGAAAATCTGTTTAAATGTAAGGAACACAACATCAATGAAGCTGCTGGGACAGTTATTTGTATTGCTATAGTGAAATATCACACTTGGTTAGATTTTGAGAATTAACTGGATAGTCAAGCAATAACAAGGAACAAAGTAATCTTCCCATTCTTGTCAGGACCATTTTGCCATCATTACTGAGTGGGGAGAAAGGGGAAAAGGGGCGGGGAGGGAGGGAAGTGAGCCCAATTGTTTATATATACCTTAGGTATGCTTAAGAAAAATGAATAAGATTCAAAGTTCGGTACTGGTCTATCAGGCTTAGCCTCAAATTTTTCAAATATAGTTAAATGAAAACAAATGCATTTAAATGAATACTGATTTCTTATAAAACATTGAATTCTTGTGCTTTTTGTGGTTATCTGGTATGCACTTCCAATAACTGAAGCCAACAAAGCTCAGATCTGGAAAATTAGTTTTGCTGAAAATAGACAGCAATTCTTCTCTAACATTTATACTAACATTGCCTGGAAAAAAAAACAGCAGTCTTTTGTACTTCATTTGAAAGGGTTGAATAAATGTCAGTACCAGGCAATTTTCCCATTCTGACAAGGACTGACTATCTACATGAAAACACAAAATGACTTGTAAATCAGATTGATACTCACCTGCTCTGTTCTTCCTTCAACATCCTGCCACTGAGCACTGACCCACATTTCATTGTCTACAACATTCCCCAACAGCTCTGATTAAAGATGATGACAAAGCAAAATGGAAAAATACCATAAGGCTTAAAAACAAACTATCTCATATCTTTTATCATTAGCAGTTATTCAGAATTTCTTTTGTAATAGCAGCTACTCTTCAAGGAGAGTTTTACTCCAATCGTCTTGTCTAGTCTTCCTAACATTAAGGAGAGGATGTGTTTTTTAGTCAGTGTAACCACTTCTTAACTTATAGTATTGATGAATCCATTTTTTATTAGATGTCTCTCAAACTTCACCTGCTTCCAAGCAGATCAATCAAAAATGAACTAGATGTCACTCACATCAGTAAAAAAGCAAACATACAAAACACTTCATCTCTGTAGAGTATACATGGAGACAGTCAGCTCACAACTCACATACTCATGCCATCCACCATTCTAGTTGATCGTTTAGAAGTTGCATTTCTTTTATCCAAATTAAACCCATACTACTTTTCTGTTATCTCTCTATGAACATCTGGCCATCAAATCAAACTGGGAATGGCTAAAACATTAAGACTTTGTCTCACAGAAGTCCCTTCTATAAAATGCTTTTCAATCTTTCTCAAACCTTTAACATCTGACCTTCACTGATAGGACTTCAGAATTCCCTTGTGTCTTCATAGGCAGGCTACTCTTTATTTCATCAGCCATATGTATGGACTTTCCCACCTACATCCTCAATCAAATGCTTCTCTCCATGCTCCCAAAATATCACTTCTCAATTATGTCAAGACGTTCATGACAAACCTATATGCCCAAATCCATCCAACTTTTCGCTGAAGAGATATAATTCCTATTGCAAGCTCTTCTTTTTAGCTCCCTGGTCAGCCCCTAGGGTAAGGTCTCACTGAGGTGGATCTCCAGCATGGTCTATCCCGACAGTCTGCATCAGGACACTTTGGAACAAGCATTACAGTGTTACCTTTCATGCTTCCCATCATGCTGGGAGTAACAAGTTTAGAAGTGATGTTTTCATCTGTTATCACTTTCTCAGCCTCCCACTACAGGCTCTCTCAGCAAAGTGGCTGTTTTTTCTTCATTTTTTGTTTACCATCACTACAAAAAATGTGAGAATAGCTGTGCCAACTGGTGATTGCACCGCTTATAACACTAACCCATGGTCAGCTATATGTCCTCTTCTATCTACATTTAATTCTTATTTAGATTACATTTTAGCCTGTATGCTTTCAGATTCGCAAATTCAGCTGTCTTCCATGAAAACAGCTCTTCAGCAAAATCAGACAAATAATCAAAATGTCCTGTTGTTTCTGCACTATGACTTTTTGAATGAAATGAAGGAGGGAAACATTCACATACTTTGGTACATCAGTTACACAGCCAGTTAGCAATTTTCACCTTACTTTGGTTATAAAATTTTCAACCTAATTTTTCCACCTAATGTCCAACTCTGTTAATGGTTCTTTGTTTTAATTCATGACCTACTCTATGTGACAGTCTTCAACTTGGTTTTAAAAAGTTGGAATGCATGTCAATAATGAGTACATGGATCATTCTTAAACAAGGCAATATCATCTTTTATACATATCAGTGGATAAGGCATAACACAAAATTTAAAGTGATGAGGCATTTATTTGTAGAGATTTAATAGTACACTGATGATACAGCTTATTTATATGCATTATCATGTTGACTTTGAAAACACCGCTTTAATTTTAAATTAATAATGCCTTTCATTATGCTATTCTACTGACATCAATTGCACTACAACTATGCTGAGCTGAATTAAGCCACAACACTAAAGATTTAAACATTTTAAAGACCAAACCTTTCAGTTTTAAAAGGTTTAAAACTTTTTTAAAAAGGTTTAAGAAAAGGTTTTAAAAAGGTTTAAAAACCAGTTTCACCTTTAAAACCTTTCTCCTTCCTGGGAGACCTGAAAGCTCTAGAAAAACAACAAGCAAACTTGTTTCCTCCCAAGTTTTTCTCTGACATCATATAAAACCATAATTTTTCCAAAAAGAATCTCAAAATGAAGCCTGCTTAGTGAAGTTGATCAAAGCCACTGGCTCAAAAAAATCTTGGAACAATATTTATATACACAGAACATTTAGAAAGTGCATCCAAGTTTGAATGCTAATATAGTACCCCTGAGAAGAAATATCACTGTGCATGGAAACATTTAATATATCCAAAAAAAAAACCCTTAAAAATATATTACATATTAATTTCCAGATGTCTGTATGCACGTATTTATAGGCTATCTTCTGGTGCTCAACTTTGTAACATCAAAGCAGTTTCAAAATGTGAGGGTTATTTCTGATGTACACATGTTAATATGTATTTAATATATACATATATTTTACTATGAAAGCACATTAAAAACAACAAGAAGAAAAGAAATCCTGAACAGTAAGTTGTGGTTTATTTTCTCATTAAAAACAGTCTTTATATGAAAATTCATAATTTATAATCCAAACAGACATTGGTCAATGCTCAGAAAGGACAACAGCCATTGTAGCCTTTCAGCACATCTTTCGGTCTCATTACTCAATATTTTACCCTTTAATGAAAGTATTTTTTAGACCACCTGCAATTTAACATGACATTAGTAATTTCTGAAAGGCTATTTCTTTGGAAAATACTATACTATCCAAGCACTCCACAAACCTTCATCAATTCAGCTAAAGGAACACTACACATGAGACCAGTGTGTGGAAAAGTGCCACTAGCACTGTTCCAGTTTCATGGGCAGAAAATTATCAAGGTCCATTTATTCTGGGTACCCAAAACAAACTTCTTAGGGACTGATATTTTTCAGAGCATCTGTTTCTATACATTCAGAACACACTTTCCATCTTGTCTTTTGCTGGAGTTGTGACAGTTTCCAGGTGCTGCACTGGAAGCCACAAGTACCTTCCCAAAGTACTCTTGAAATAAGGAACAAGTGACAGGGGTTCATCTAAGGAGGAGTATGTATAAACAGTATATATATGACCTGAGCAGAGTGGCAGGCACAGCAACAGGACCCAGCTCTCCAGGGCACCAGTCACCTGTTCAAAACACAGATCAGTTTCTTCCTGGGATATGAGTATGGGAATGATTCAAACAACAGAGATGTGCTGCCATCCAGCTCCTTTTCCCACTCCCAGCCCCCCTCATGACCAGATACACATGCAGCTATGGATCCAACACATCACACACACTCCAAACAAGGTTTCTAACTCCCTTTGATTTTTTTTAAACTCTGCTCCAAAGAACTTAGAGATTTGCTCCAACAAGGGGGCAGAAGATTTAAAAACTCCCTAATAAAACAATACAAAACATAAGGGAAAGTAAAACTTGCATATTTCAGATGTTCATCAAGGCAATTCTCATTCTGAACAGCACTAAGCAGTTAGGTAATCTGAAGCGAATCAAGAGCCCAGAAAAATATACAGACCCTGCCATAATATAAACTGCATAAAAGATATTATAAGCAATACTCTGTCTTCTATTCAGCAATTTTAAAGCAGTACATAAATGAAATACTGATATGAAGCATAAAGACCATGCTAGATTTAAGATACAAAATAAAAAATGAAGCAAAATTAAAGCCAACCCTTTAACAATAGTAGGTATTAAAAACAGAGATTATATTATCATGCTGCATTACTATAGCCACTCAGTTACCTCCTTACATCAGTTCATCAGTTCTGTTGTCCAAGGGAACAGGAGCCTGGATTCCCAAGAAACTGGGGGGATTGGGAGGCTGGAGAGGGAGAGGAGGAAGGGGAAATGTGGGGAAGTAATAGTAATACAGGTTGTTTTAAAGAGAATGCCAAGACCAAGATGTAGCGCCACATCTTTGCTGTGACACAGCAAAGCTCTGCATCCACCAAAGCACAGTGCTGCTTTGAGCCTTTGCTTCCTGAAGGGCTAGCCATCATAAGTGGGTTCAGTGTTGTACTCAAGTTACTGAGCCCTCTTTTGCTGTTTGGGGAGAGCAGAGAAAAAGCATTGCAGGGAAGTCTGATCTCTTGAAGTTTACCTACTTCAGCCCAATTCTGCCTCTCATTGTTTGCATGTTTGCTACGCATGAACTAATAAAACCTTTTGGAAATGGAGCAAGAGGAAGTGATAGCAACTGCAAACAGATTCACTGTGGGTTTGGGACAGTTGACATAGAGTCCCAGTTGATAATACCTGTTGGACTTGCCTCTGCATACATTTTCTGTTCCTCATCCAGGAAAAGTGATGTAGGCACATTCAAGTTAGGTCTGCATGGAGCCTTTTGAGTTCATACAAGTTAGAGCTCTGTGCAGCATTAAAGCAGCTAGTCTGTTTATAGACTTAAGCTGGTTTTATAATTGTTACAGCCACATTAATACAGCACAGAGATCCAAGGTATAAAAGCATGGACCCAAACTGGCTCTGCATATGTGAAATGATTATTTGAAAAGCAGAATGAAAACAAAATACCGAATGATAACTGTAGCTCAGTTGTCTTTCTTGGCTACTCCCTGCAAAAGATACCTTATTGTAGCTGATCAAATTATGTCATACATAAATTAAGCACTACACAGTTCATTGGCATTTTTTTGCTTATTATCAGGCATTCTATGATTCTATGGCTAAATTCGAAGATACAGTAGGTCAGGTATTTTGTGGATCAGTTGTGCATTCCTCTCTAAAACAAAGGACAAGATAACAGGAAAAGGAATATCAATGTGGTGGCACATTATTGAAACTGATTTTTCCCAAACTGTAATCTAGCAACATTTGTAGCAAACATGATGTCAACTTACAAAACGGTCCTTGAATTCAGCTAACCAACAGTTCTGAGTAAAATGAGTTTTGAAGTTCCCTTAGCATACAACAATAAGAATGGCATGAAGTTCATAAAAGTTTGTTTTACTTGAGATATTTGTTCAAGAGCAGCCAAAATTGCTTACTGTACTAGACTAAATTACTTTTCTCCTCCAGAGAAAGGGTGTTCCCTCTAAATCAGAGCTGACAGTACAAGAATTTGTACTTTACAGATTGCTAACACACAGGATTTTAAGATGAAGCACTGGCAGGCTGACAGTTATAAAATATTTAAATTATTTTTTCTTCAAAAAGCAAATAAAGTACCTTTAAAAATATTTAGTATTCTATTAGAAGTATAGTTATTGCTGCCTCTAGCACCAAGTTATCAAAGTCTCCTCAGTAATTCACTAAGAGCTAGTAGCAGTGTCTGTCCTAGTGCGCTCATTTCCCCATCCCCTAAGGGAGAAATTAAGTGTAAAATACAATGTTTTGATAAGGTTTCTTTTATCAGTTTAATAAATGCATACACATAGTTCTATGTTTGTGTCAGACAAAGCTATGCAAAAGAATTGTGTCTTGACCTTGCATTCCCATAGGACATGGCTCCCACCACCCCAAACAGTTTATAGAAAGCCTGAGGAGACAAGCTTTATAAAGAAAATTTTCTACTTCAAAATTAAGGCAATTTTTTTGTTTTAAGTAGCTTCAGCCACTCATCACCTTCAAGGGAAGTAGGATCTTGTACTGAATTCTCTATTCTTTGGGAACATCTTGTGTTTAGAAGCCTAGATTGCATATTGTGGAATCACAGAATAAATGAGCCTGGAATGGATGTCTAGAAGTCATCTAATCCAATCACCTCTCAAAGCGGGTTTAAAAGCAGGTTCCTCAACAACTTATCTAGTCAAGTCCTTAACACTTCCAAGGATGGAGATTCAAAAATCACATGTTCCTGGAGAGGCACATCTGTATCCTCCTAGGTTTTCAAAGCTAGATGGGATCAGTATTGTCTTATGTTCTGATTTCCTGCAACATGAAGTCAAAGACCTGAACTCATTCATTTCTGCATCAACTTCTTATTGAATAAGGACACGTCTATAATCAATTTTGATTAAAGAGATGAAATTTGAGAGACTTCAATGCATTTCATATGCTAATGTATAATTGATATCATATAACATTAAACTCTATCTCAACAGACTGCCTAGAAGACGGTCATTTTGGGTTCAGAAGATACATACTTCTAACCTTGCATTATCTTTCATTACAAAAGCTTCTCCTACCATTCAGATGTCCTAAGCATAAGGAGCAATTACCTTCTAGCCATCAAATTGCTTATTAATCCCAGAGGGGTCTAAATAAATATGTGGAGCTATGTGTGGGGGGGAAAAAGGGGAAAAAAAAGACACATGGACAGACAAGAAGAAAAAGCTATTTCAGAAAGCTTGCATCTCAGTGCCACTAGGATTTCAAAGAATGGTTAACTGCCGGTCTTTTATCTGCAGTCATGAAAAGGAAAAGCAGACAGTTTTTGCAATCAAGAGCTAATCAACTTAGGTACTTCTGTCATACACCATAAAATAAACTTGATATTGATAGTTGAAGGATGGAAGAGGGAACCAGGGACTATTTTCCATCTGAAAGCTGTTCCACTTTTCTGTCTTGTGCAAACTAGACTGAACCAGAGAGAGCTCTTTGCACTTTATGGTTCAAGCTGTGGTCTTGAGTTTGAAGCACTTCCTTTATACATTGTCATGTACCACCCAGCTCTCTTACTGTTAAACCTTTCCAGTAAGAGTCTTACCGTGAGAAAAGTGCCTGCCTCCTTGAAAAACAATTAGACAATTACAAAGTCAAAGTCATGAAAAAGTACTTCCTCTAAAACCTACGAAGAAATCAGGCACCTGCATGTGCAATGTAGTCTTAAAAGCAGAATGACAAGATTACAAGGTCAATAGTTTTCCTTTTGATGGGTGTTTTCTGGGTAGGATTCTGACTCCTAGAGAGTTTAGAAAAAGGAAAAAGACAAAATGCAAATAAAAAACTACAACAGGCAGCAAAAACCAACCCAGTGAAAAGGAATTTTAAACAAAATAAACAAGAATTGTGAGAGATGAGAAATGGGTATTCAGTAATGTCTAAGAGATGTACAGTCAGTATTGCTAGGTGTTTTGCTTAATTAGATTCAAGGATGAAGGAATTCACAAAATTGTAGGGCCTTTTTACCTGTTTTGAAAACAAAGTTTTCATGATTATGACAAGAAGAAGAACATGGCTTCCACATAAACCAGACTTGACCAAGCACTTTGTAAATGTGTAAAGCAAGAATCTCATAAACTTCTCTGTACAGGACAGGAATGAAAATTCACCTATGTAGGAAGCAGAACACCAAAACTTATCAACCAAGTGAGCGCCCGGTACTCAAATTAGCTAGTATACAATACTGTAACATGCAACCAGACGAGCACTCAGTAGGCCTCCTCAAGATATCACTGTTGAGGCCAGTAGACAGTCAAAGAAACAAAATGCTGCTGTAGTCTACATCATTAGAAAGCCCACCAAAGCAAGATTTTCACAGAAGAAAAATTTTTATTCTGCCTTCTCCCCCCCCCCCTCCAAAAAAAAGACTATGGAGAATGTCACTAGAATAATACCTGTTGGGAGAAAGTACAGTATGAAAATACTGCGTTTTCCCTCTAAAGAGGAATCTAATTGTACTCTGCCACTGGCTTCTGCATGCCCAGCTCAGCATAAAGCATGATGTTTACAAGGGCCTGAAGTGAGCTACCTCAATGACCTGAAATTAGCAGGACTCAGAGCCCAGGGGCCTCAACTCCACTCAGGTCCTGTGCCTAGTGTTCATCATTAACCGTACACCACTGAGGGCCTGGAGACAGTCAAGCCTGAGCAACACTGAAGCCATGTATGCCCCTAACAGCTTTATCTCAGCCAGCCGCAGCACTCGCTCCCTGAGCTGCCATCAGAGGCTAAGTATTATTCTCATATGGTTACCAAGCAATTTATTATTAATGATGTGTACCTGGCACTGTCTCTCACAACTGAATCTCTTCTTCTATTACCACTTTGCCTATCATTCACTGCACTACTATATCTAGCATAAGAGCTCCTTGAGAAAACAACCTAATTAATCTCATATGTGTAAGATGCTCCACAGAATCCCCTGATGCACTACTCTTACAAATCCATTACTTCTGGGCTGATCCTTCAAGAATCAGATGGTAGTTAACACAAGCATATGTCTAGATTCTAGAGGGAGCAAACTTGCTGCATCAGAGAGGAAATCTAAGGAAAAAGTGGAGCACAAAGGCATAGCTAGCAAAGATGTTATTGCCGCAATAATTAGCGGTCATCTCTAACACAGGAAGTGTTACACAAAATGTAAAATCTCCAGCTGTGCCAAGTACAAAGAAATATTCCTTGGGCAAGTTTTGTACGTACATGATTAAATATGTTAGTCCAGGCCAGAAGCGTGGATGCACTGGCAGTACCACAGCATACAGCTTGAACATCCATAATCTCTACTTCCTTCGTTTTCCTTATTTTCTTTCACGTATGTTTATACCCTTGACTAATCCCTGATTCAAAAGGCCATTCTGCATCACTGAATGTTTCCCAAATCTTTTAAAATACCCCACATTTCTATATCTATCTCTATACAGGTGTATATTTGCACGCACATAGCGGCACACACAATATTCGCACACATATAAAGCAGCCCTGCTAGAATTGCTTCCAACTGCAGCGACACAATACTATTTTCCCCACCAGATGGCAGTAACTTCAACTTAATATGAACGAGATTGGCTGCCACATGTACAGCAAACACAGGCATTATTCATATTTTAAGTTTTCTGTAAGAGGGAAATGCTGATTTTTCAACATGGAGAAATATTCCAGTTTCCTTCTATTTAATGACAAATTGAAGGATAAGATTTACTACTAACAGCTCAGCACAACTTTGATCAGTGTATCCTAAAAGAGTTTTTTTAAAATTTACTACCCCATACTGTTACTTTTTCAGTATTCTGTAATTTTGCAAAATTTGAGAAATATGGGTGTTACTTCCACTCATTGTTTTTTTCCAGGTATAATTCCCAAACAGAAATTACTGGGTAACTTTAAATTGCATAATAAAGTTTTACAATGTATGATAATAATTAAAATTACTAAAGGACTCCAAAGAAGGGAAAAAAAACATCTTGTGCATAAATATTTGACAAAAATATACAATATGCACACTTATGAAAAATTAAGGGTATCATCTACAGTAAAAATCTTGCAGGAAGCACTTTTTATATTACGTAGATTGCTTTTAATGTGGGAGTTAACAATTGCTTCTATTGGTAAGAGTAGGAAAGCTTTTGTCAGCATAGTCCAGGCACTGTAAAAATAATGTAATCTGGTGGATGGGGACTGCTCTGTAGGATATCCAGCTTTAGGAGCGACTCATCCATAGATTCCAGCCAAAATATTATTGTTCACCTTTTATTTCTTTAACTGCTCCTTAATTTTGAAAGAAATTTTCCAGAAGAAAATGTTATACATTATAAAAATAGGACTTCACTCCTATTCTACTAATATTGGTATTCAGAAAGATCAAGTGGGTTTATAGTCAGCTCTAAGCCAACTGCAAAGATAGTATCAAAAATGCACATTCTTATTAATAAAATACATTCATCTTTTGATAAATTTATGACCAAATACACAGTCTGTTTGGACAGCTGCTTTCCACTACCCTACAAGCACAGATTCAGATCCTTTTTAGTTTCATGACTTTTAGTTTTTAGGTAGAAAGGCAAAGCAGAGCAAAATTTTATCCAGATATACAAAAGAATAAGTACAGTGATGGAAAGAAAAGACAGCAAAAAGAAAGAAAAAGCAAAACCAAAAAAAAACCAAAACAACCTGTATTTTATGGACAAACAGAAGTTTGAGAGAAAACAAGAACAGCAAAAAAGAAACTGACCTTAAACACATGAAAGAAAAAAAAAGAAATGAAGGAACCAAGATGTAACAAAAGATTCATGGTAAAAGGAGGAAATGTAAGCAGGAGGAAAAGAAATTATGATTGCAACGCCTTTGGAAAGAAAGAGGAGGAAGGTAAAGGAAGGCCAGAGTGTTGCCACCAAGCCTGGCTTAAGGAGTGCCATCGCACTGAAGCGCAATCTATGTCATAGAAATGCTAGGCCTCTATTAACTGCTCCAGTCAGATTGCTGCTTTTCAAGAATATGATTATATGACTGCTTTCTATTATTTCAGCATCAAGCAGCAAGCCATACTTGTCCTTCACACTTAGGGCTAATATTCCTGAGTATTTCACTTTTCATAATCAGTTCCACCGCATAAACCAAAATTTACATGGATGTGTACTAGATGCCTGTTATCCCAAATCAGTGTCATTTGAACTGAAAAAAATCTCTAGATGTATAATACAAAAGACCTTTTCATTATGTGCAATCTCAGATATTCTTCCAAGATCACACATTCACATCAGCTGGAAGCATGAGCAGAATCCAACACAAAAGTTATTTGTAATATCTGAAGGAAGAGGAAAAGTAAAGGCAACAAGGAATTTTTAGTGTGAACCTAGCCAGTATGGCTCTAAACAGAGAATGCAAACCTGTGTGAATAACCACATGCTCAAAACCCATCCTTAGTTCAGAAAGACAAACTAAATGAGTCATTGTTGAAGCAGTCAGGGTAAGCACAGGGATCCACCATTCAAAATAGGGTCCCAGCATAAAAGAGTTTAGCACAATCCTGCAACATTCAAAGTACCAGTAAAGCAGAAGTTAGACAACTGATTTTTCCTCCAGCTGCAGTGTCAGTGGTAATCCTACAGTCATGTTTAGAAATTCCTGTATATTTTGAAAAGGATGTGGGACAAATAGAGGTGAAGGAAGAGCAGCAGAAACTCAGTATTGGAGAACATATTACAGTGAAAGAGATACCTGATCTGGTTTTGCTGACATGAACAAAAATGTAACAGTGATTATAGGAAAACAACTACCATTAATAAGTGACAGCAGAAAACAATGGCTCAAAGCTGAAGCTAATCTAATTTAAATCAGGTAAAAGGTACAATTTTTGACTGTTTCAAGAATTAATCACTCTTGCTACGAAGATAAGTAGCGGATTAAGTAAAAGATAAATCTTTTCCTGCCTCAAAGATAAAATACAAGAGACTAACAGCACACAATCCAAAATTTAGACTTTAAACTATATGTTCCAATAGCACATTCTGATTTGAAACCCTATCACTCTTCATGAAAGTGTGAAATAGTCAGTCCTCTTGATAAGGAAAAATAGTTCAAATAACGCCAAGGTGATCCCAGCCTTCCCACAAGGTAGAGGGTTTCAATTTAACCTTCCTTAGAAACTTATGTGGAAGTTTTCATCCCAGTGGGGCTGTGGCTGTGGGTGCCAGCCACCACAGTGGGACTGGCCCTGTCTCCCTCACAGCAGGGCTCTGCTGGGCCTTGCTGCCTGAGGAAAACCCACCTGGCCATGCCCAGTGCTGGGGGGGGGGGGGGGGGGGGGCTGTCCTAGTTGCCCCCCATGGCCAGCTCCACACATCCAGCACCCCTGCGCTGTGGGAATAAGCACCATGACTGCATTCCTTGGGAACCATTTCATATCCAGAGGCAGGGTCTGCTAACTGTCCCAAGAAAGACACCATGGGACAGAGAGCTGCAGAACTGCGCACGGTACTGTGTGACAGAGGTTGGTCATGGTGACCTGACACCCAAAACTTTGGGTAATGGTCTCAGGGCTTACCTGCATCTTGTGAAGAGGCAAAAAAAGTTCTGCAGCAAAACAGAAAGGCAGCTGTACACCTGGAAGAGACACAGCACATCAGAACAAGGACACAGGACACCCACAATGAGCCAGATGAATCTCTGCGTTTCACTTGGTTATATTAAAATTCACCCCATTTCAAAAAAAGACATAATGCTATATGCCATAATTACGAAATGTACAGACAAAAAAAGGAGGATTTTTTTTTTTTTTTTCCCAAGGCTTAATGAACTTCACCTAGTTAACAAAGTTACAGGACTTATACTGGCAGCTTCAACAACAAAATAAGCTGGTACCAGAGGGCAGTGCGCCTGAGCCCTTGCTCACTGGACTCAGCCTATCCAAACAGGGGACCAGCATGGTCCCTGCCCCCAGATCTTCCTTTTCCAAGTGCTGCAGTGGGCACAGGCAGGAAACAGGCTACAGGGGAGGTGAACTGCTTTACCCCCCTGCCATCTTCTTTTTTGCAGGCCCCACAGCCTTTCAGCACTTTGCAAACTGGGGCCACTCTCTTGCTGCCTCCACATTCAATTGTGTGCTGACCTATGTATGCAAATAAAGTAATAATTTTATTGATATCATTATTTTTATAAAGTGGCAACAAATTCCATTCTTTAGACTAAATTTTAGCACCTGAAACTGATTTCTGCATTTTGTAGATTGCTAGAAAATGTATAACTTGAATTTATGCCCCAAATCTACAAGTCTGTACTAACATCTTCACAGCAAATGCAAGTCGTGTTTAGTAGAATTTATTAGGAAAAGTATTACTCCATAATCACATTTTTAGTACAATAAATATAGTACCAAATGAAAAAGCATGTAGCAGAAACATTATTCTGGCAAAAGATGTTTAGTTTATGCAGTAAGAAATCCTCTGAGCTGTTATCAACAGATCACACATACTGCCTTTAATTAACTTGGAGTTTTTCAAGAAGTAGGATAAGTTAATAAACTGTTGTTACATTCAGCAAATGCACAGGAGTTTTAAATGAGGAAGCCTTCAGTTTCTGTGAGCTCAATTAGTATTAATTACAAGTTTAAAAAAGCACCACAACATATTCACATTGATAATATAGGCATATCTACAGCATAATTACTGTCACTTCAATAAGTGCACTCATGCATACATATCCCGTTCGAGGATCAAAGTGGTGGCATATCGAGTCCCGGCTCCTGCAAACAGAGGCAACCGTGTTTCACATTCCCTTTCATAAATGTGTCATTTTCCACCTTGCAAACAGTTAGACGTGAGTGGGAAACCAAAACCTGGTCACCTTATTAGAAGGCTTCTCCAGAAAACTACTCCTTTGATGTTTAGAAATCAGCTGAAAGGTCTAAATTGATACATTTTAAAATGGCAAAAACCTCAATTACAGACACATGAAACTGGTGTCTCAATCATTTTGGAGGAAATTCATCTTAGTTTTAAGCAGCACCGCTGACTTAGTTACCCCAGGCCCTTTTTACCATTAGAGAGACACCTTAAAGCATGATTCATCTGATCTATTTTTAGAGATTCTGACTGGATGAAATCTGTTTTGCCCTAAAAATACTCTTCACTGACCACATCTAAACAAATACTTCTGCGGGACTGACCAGCTTATTTTGTCATTTATTAATATAACCAGCTCCGTTTCTTTTTTAAAAATCACGAGATATCAGATAATACCAGAAGTAATCATAATCACAGATAAAACTCTGTTTTCAGACTTCCATCCTGTTTTGATTTCTCACACTCTCCCAAGTTGTGAAGTTTTCCCCAGATTATTCCAAATTGACAATACTTTTGAACTGCATATTGAAAATGGCTCATCTAGCACATCTTTAAAACCCACAGTAACTAAAGGTAGCACACTTAAAATCAGAAGGAAGTCAATACCCTCCCTCATCTCCATAGATTAATCAATGCAGTATGGTCTCACAGTGGATTAATACTTAAAATTGACTACTTCTGAATATTAAGAATTTACCTTAAATCCTCCAAATATGACCTATACAATGGAGAAAGTGTTACCACTATACCATTGTTTCATTGTTTTGTGATGGAAGTACTGGTACAAATAAATAGGTTTATCCCAGAGGTTTTGAAGCAAGTAACAGGTTGGACTGAATATCTTGGGAGCTTTGGTTTTGGCTAATATATACTCATGAAGGTTTTCTTCACATCTCACCACTCCTGTTTACATACAAGCATCTGAACAGTTCTTCATCTGGTGTGTTTGGACAAAATTCCTTAAGACAGGGGATAACTGGGGAAAGTTTCTATTCAAACTAAATACTAATTACAGAATATTTGGAAGATTACTGAACACACAAATATGAACAATTCAAACCCATGTCATTTGCTATAGCTGAAATCATTATGAATACTTTCCATCCTACTTGGTGCTCAGAAACCAAAACTCAGAAATGAAAGCACCTAACTTCAATCCCTGAACCACAATACCAAAAGGATTAACTTCGACAGAATTCAGGCTCAAGGACAAATTCATGTACAGAAGGTCCATAAACAGATACTGAAGGGTACAGGTGGGGATATCCCCTCTAACATCAGAAATCCAAAAATGATGGATGCCTAGGGAGCATAAGCGAAATGGACCACAGGAAGCAGAGGCCCATGTGCTTGCTCTCCTTAAAAATACATGCCCTGCTGCCACTGCCGCAGGATAAGCACCAGGATAGATGGACCATTAGCCTGGCTCACAAGAGTATTTCTTGAATTATCTTGTTGCATGAAAAAAACCAAACCATACAGACTCTAATATCACCTTGAGGAAACTCAAATAAGATTGTGGGAAAAAGATATCTGTTTAACACCGTTAAACACTGAAGCCTAGAAGTGAGATCACCTAGTCAGAAATAAGGAATTAAGAAATACCATTAGGGTTCTCACACAACACCCAAAATCCTAGTCAGAGTAGGATCAAAAGTATACCATTTCACAGAAATATGAAAGATCTTTTTCAGGATGTAATTTCAAATTATTTTTTTTAATGTCAGACTACCAGCCATCATACCCCACAGACCAAAAATGACCAGATTTTCCATTCTCTACAAAAATTCTATTTTCTTAGGTCAGAGCTCCCATAAACATGCCCTTGACAGTGCCATTTGTTAAGCACACATGCTGACCTTTTCAAAGTTTCTTTTTTTTTGAAACGACTGTTCTTGTTTTGCATTCTGCTATGTATTCTTTCAGATACTGCTAAGTGCAAACTTCACATGCTTGCCTTAGTTTGCAAAGTTCTTTGCTCATGAATCTACAAGTACTGCAAGATTTCTTTGGAATTCTTTCTTGTCAGTGATGTAAAACTTCCAGAGCTCTTCTACAGATACAGACACAGGGGAAATTTCCACCCGTTTCTGAAACAAGTTGTAATAATTCTACCAAATTATATCTGTATATAAGATAGCCAACTCTCTCTTTGATGACTATCTCTTTGGAAGAAATAAAATAATAAAAAATTTAGTCACCTCTCAGATCGCACAATACTTTAAAGCAGAGACCAGCAGTAGCTTAGACACACTCTGATTGGTACATTGTAAGTCTTTGATTTTCCATTAAGTTATAGAATCATAGAATAGTCATTATGTAACATACAAGAAGAGGCAAATGATGAGAAAAAAAGGCATGTTTTACATAAAAGAAGGGTCTCTGTGATGCTCTTCTGAAAACATTAGGGAGGTAAAAGCAACCATTTTTTTGAGGAAAACTTCTACATTAGGATGATATACATTTTTTCACAGCCCAGAAAGCCAATCGCATCCTGGGCTACATCAAAAGAAGCATGACCAGCTAGTCGAGGAAGGTGACTATCTCTACTCCACTCTCATGAAACCCCACTTGGAATTCTGCATCCAGCTCTGGGGCCCTCAGCACAAGAAAGACATAGACCTGTTAAAGAGGGTCCAGAGGAGGGCCATGAAAATTATCAGAATGATGCACCACCTCTCCTATGAAGAAAGACAGAGTTGGAGTTGTTCAGCCTGGAGAAAAGAAGGCTGTGGTGAGACTTTATTGTGGCCTTTCACTACTTGAAGAGGTTTGTAAGAAAGATGGAGAGAGACTTTTTACCAGGACCTGTAGTGACAGGACAAAGGGGCAATGTTTTTAAAAAGAAAGGGGATAGATTTAGATTAGACACAAATAAGACTGACTGGCTCTTTGCAGGAAATATTTTTGCCATGGGATTTTATCACAGATTGTAATCTTAAATTAGTCATGGTCTACACAAGAATTAAGCTGTTACTGCTGTCATTCTGTATGTCTGCTAGAACACTACAAGAAATACCAGGCCCTTTTGGATTAACATTTCAATAATACTGAAGCTTCCCTTTCTATAAACAGAAGATAAGCATTAAAGAGACTTCTGCTTATGAATATCAGAGGCTTAGAAAATGACATTAGTGAAATGAACTTCATATATTTCAAATGCTCCTGGAATCAGAGTAACTTCCATTTCAAGGATGAAACATCACCAAACTGTGCCATTGAGTGAAAAAAGATGTCTTTCTGGTCATTTGACTCGGAGTTCATCCTGCATCTGTTATTCATATTCAAAGCATTTGGAAGGAGTCTAGCATAAGGGGCAAGGACTTAGACTTTCTAAGGCTTTTTGTGGTGGTGATTATAGACCAAGGAGAATATCCAAGAGCCAGAGAGACTTAATTTGTTTTGTACTTTAAATTGAAGCTGATGCTGTTAATCATTCCCAAGTTTATAACAAAACAAAACCCCATACAGTACCTAAAGTGAAAAACTGCAGCTGTTACTTGGCTTAACTCATCTATCGGGTGGCCCAGTTTTAGGGGAAAAGCCTCAAAATTCTACCAAAATTCAAACAACAGTTTTAAGCTTTGATGATTCTTTGCTAAATGGGTTTCTCCAAGTCCTTGCTCTTAGCAAGTCTACAGTGAGGAATATTCTTTGTCAATAAGGAGCTGTAGAAAAGGTGATCCTTGAGAAGCAAACTAGAGGATTTTTGGTGGGGATTAAAGCTGGGTAGCACATTTAGAAACATGGAATTATAAAAGTATCTTTGCATTGAAAGTTGAGATAACGATAATTCCTTGTTTCACCAGTCTAAATTCTCTTGTTTTTACTGCCTTTATCCAGTAGATTATTAGGTTGTGCAAGATGATCAACTCCTGTCCTTCAAATGATGATTTACAACATTGTTGCATATCATAATAAAGTGCCAGTGTTCAAATTGCTTAAAGATGATACCAAACTGCAGAACCTTCATATTCAGTGGGCAAGAGGATCATGGTCTCTTCAGGGTATTTGCTTTGTTTTGGCTCAGTATACTATGAAAGAGCCGACACTTTTTTTTCAACAAGGCTTACCTCGGTGACTCAAATTAAGAGACTTGGTGAAATAAGTAACTGTTATAAAATCCTTTTCTCAATTGCTGCAGCCTTTATAAGCTGGATGTTACACATTGGTTCAGCTATCTTATTATAAAATAAAATTAAAAAATACATAGTATAAAAAGGAAGTCCTCCTCCTCCCTGTCCTTAGAACCACTGATGCACTCCCTTTGTTCAGAGAAGCTGAATTGGCTTCTATAATGCCATGGAGGTTAGAAGATAATGTCACTTCTTGAGGCCCTTAGAGCCTTAGTATTCAAGTGAATGACATTTAGATGATTTGCTTCTTCATCAAACTGAATAGCTTGAGGGGGAAAAGTAAAGAGAAATATCCATCTAATGGTCATCACTGACTTTAACAGAGTAAAATGCCTCCAACTGGCAGCCTGAACTTCAGTTTGAACTAGCTGGGCACAAAGCTGGCACATTGCTAAAGCAACAGCCCAGTATAACCCAATGTTTTTTCAGAACTTTGGTGTCAACAGAAGGGGGCCAGAAGTGTATGTACTTTGGGGCAACACATCAACACATGATAAAACCCACCCTAAAATAACAACAACAACAGAAATAAAACTGAATGGTTTCACAAATATATTTTTATTGTTAGTAGAGATGCACCTTTTCCCTTCACCACCAAGACTTATCCATCTTTCATTGCAACGCTCTATCCTCAGCTCCTTACAAGAGAAGGCTAATTATTTCAAGAAATGCTCATGAATATTTTTAAAATCAGGTCCTGCCTTGGTACACTGCGCAGAATCCAGAGGTGACTTTCTTATCAATTACATTAAAACAAACAAGAGGGAAGCCTTTTGTTTTTAAAAAATCTTCCTTCCAGGAGCAAATCTTTCTCTCCCCCACCTTTTTAATTTTTTTATTAAAATGTAACATGTTATTATCATGAGAATAAGTGATTATTGCCATTGCATTGCTGAATTTCAAGTAGTGTTTGAATACCAAATGCAACAGCACTGTGTTTTGCATGGTTTATGCCACATATGTAAAATTAAGTACTTAATACTTAAATGCATTGTTGAAGGAAACAAACAAAAATTAAGAGAATCTCACAGTCTAAATACAGCTTAAGGGACAGCACTTCCACATGGCATATGAATTTCTGAACTACAGTCATTATATGAACATCTGACATCATTAACATGCATTTGTAGTTCAGCAGGAATACCAAAATGTTCCATTACATGTAGCAGCCTACACAAAAGATCAGCAAATGGATTTTTCTCTTAAACTAATGGGACTAGGTAATGGACCTTCTGGAGGAAAGATACAGTTTGCAATCATGTTAAAGACTACCTGAAGACTGAATTAATATGCAGAACATACATTATCCAGAATGAATTCAATGAATCTAGAGCATGACCATTTTAAGATAATGGGCTTCCTACTTTTCCTATTAATATTTAGTTGCTTATATTGCATGTTTATATTGCCCTATGCATTTTCGCTATTTTCTTAGATAATTTTGACCCTTGTGTGCAGGGTAGGCCAAGGACTTTTGCAAGCGAAACAAAACAAAAACCAAAAAATAAAAAAAAAAAACCCAAACAAACAAACAAAAAAAAACTGCACCAAAAAAAAACCACCAAAACCCAAAAACTCTATCACTATTTAGAGGCAACTTGCTTAGAGTTGGTTCACATACATACTCTCATTTCAAATACACAGTCCCTAGTCTGAAGTCAAACTATCCTATAGATCAACAGAACTTCAGAACACACCCTGAGAAACTACTCCCTTTGATGCACTCATAAATATTAATTACATTTATAGGATTGCAATACAGAATCTACCAAGAATCTCAGGACCCTGAGATGAGCAAAAAATACTCATACAAATGACCAGAGTAATTATTATTGTTCCTGAAACTTCAAACTCTGCCCAACAATTCTCCCTGCCATTTCTCTCCACACCCCCCCCATTTTTAACAGCAGTTGGAATAAAATTAATCTCACATTGATCATAAGAACACAAAAGCTATAGCTTCTGTATCTTAACAGAACATATAGGAAGTACGTAACAGAAACTACTGGTCCTAAAGCAAAAGTTTTAACAGTAATATTCTTAAAAAAATTGTAAACCATCAAAATTTCAAACCACCATAAACAGTTAAAATTTCACAGAACAGATTTAGTAAATACAATTAAAAAAACAGGCACATTTATGCTGGAGCAAACACACTACACGTCTTCATTTTTCAAGTGGAAATGTAATACGCTGCAGCTAAAGGTATAACAAAGCACAACGAAATAAAGTACAAACATAACGATTCTCAAAGGTTAATGGTTACACCATGGGCTTATATTCACTGATCACATTTTTACTACCTATAGCTTGCAGATAACATTTTTCTTTTCCCCCCTTGAAGAAAGTAAGACTATTAATGTCTTGACTTCCGTGGGCATTGTTAATTATCTAGCCTAGGAGTGCAAATCTTGAAAATTAGTGTTGTAGAGCCAGAAAACGAAGAAAAATAACTGGCAAAATGTTGGAACAAAAAAAGTTATTGCAGAAAGATAGAAATTCATTACTTCCATGCTCTGTCAAACTTATAATAATATGCACTTAGAAAGAAAAGCAAAATCTTATTTTAAATGGCATTTGCTAAAGCTATGCTAACAAAAGGATTTGTGGCCCTGTCATGAAAAAACATTGACCCTTGACCTTTTCTTCAGTTTAGAAAAGGAGAACAGCCAGACTCTTGTGTAGCAAACAAATGTTTGTTTTTTATAAACATTCTCCCGATTTTCTTAGCTTGCTGCAAAAGTGGAGAAGACAAAAAAATAAAATCAGAAAAGAAGCAGCAGCAAATGCCCCCAGTGCAAGGCTCAATTCCGAAACAGTGCAAGGCTGATTCTAAACAGTCATGTGACTTTTTTTTGCTAGCAGCCATGTGCTCGCGTATCATTTTACTCTGAAATAACTCTGCAGATTTCAGCTCAACCTGCCTTTGCTTATAATGCATGACATAGCCTGTGAGGGAGCCTGAGAACCGTCCCTCCTCAAAAGCAAGGTTCCCATGCTTGGCCTGTAACCATGGAAGCAGATGCCTTTTTTGCTTACCCCTGCTTACCTCTTTGCAGCCACGAGCTGCTCCCTATTGTTAAAAGGGGTACGCCTTGATTTTTCTTCATCGTGACTGAACTTGCCTCTTCTTCAAAGGGCATGATGCTGCAGGTCATTGGTCTAGACTGTTTGCACGGTCCAGAGAACAGCCTTGATGTAACCCTTGCTCCGTCTGTGCCACACCACCAGCCGTGCGACTGCAGACTGTAGGGGGACATCGGAGATCTGTATTTGAAAAGAAGTCCGTCCGATTTTGCCATTGTGCCTTTTCAGTCATCGATCGAATGAATATCGAACCTTCTGTCGTTGCATGTGTGAAATAGATAGCTTAGCAAGCACTTTTGTGCCCAAACCTGTGCAGTGGGCCAAACTCTCTTCTTTTATTCACAAGTATTATCGTTTTTTGTAGTATAGCAATTTTTTAGGCATTTTAATAACAGTGTCCTAAGGTTAGACCAGCCTCACAACAGAATCTCTTTGTTGTAATCTGCTTGATTTAGCACTTGTTTTTTTTGTTATTTTTTTTGTTTTTTGTTTTTTTTAAGGTGCTTTCTCTTTTAGTCTTTCCCAGTTGAATATCAGCCCTCTTAAAGTACAAGGGAGGCTCGTTTTGAATCCGTATGAATAGCCCAGAATCGTGAGAGGTTTCAAAACAAGAAACCGACTGGAGGTTTGCTTCCATAAGGCTTTAAAAATAACACGGGGGGGGGGGGGAAATGAACTTGGAAAGCTTGCAAGGTAAATTCAAAAAAAGAAAAAATCCAGCGAAGAGGGTACATTTTTTTAATACATAAATGAAGTAGATAGTTGCAAGAAAAGACAGATATTGTAACAGATAAAATAACCAGATGGTGGTGCCTAAAAATCTAAAGGAATCCCATCTGCTTTTTTCCCCTCTATATGCAAAGACAAATAACTTGGAAATTTAACATCTCATACTGACAGCACTAAAATAATTTTTACTTTTCTCTACTACTGCACAAATATTTCTGATGCACAAATATGGCCAGCTTGTTTTTTTAAAAATGTATTTCATTTAAAAAAAAAAACATACAGATAAATGTCCAGACCGTAGCAGGAAACTATGAAAATTATGCTAAGCCACTGAGAAAACTGAAGTGTTCAGTCAAAGAGTTCAACAGAACTCTAGGAATTTCAGGGGTGAGTGAAGAAAGTCGTGCTGCAACACCTTCGAATAAAAAAAGAACTGTAGTTAACATGGAAAATGATACATTCCTGAAATTGGTCGGTAAGCAAGTTTTTACTCTTCTTTTAACAGAACAGCGAACTCTGACCACTGCCTATCAAAAAACAATAACCTAGTAAAAGCCAACAGTACCTACTCCTCATAAAATATGCCTGTCTCTGTTCTAACAAAACTCAGATTGCATCAGAAAGGGCTTATATATTCTTCAGGGTGTTGCTTACCCAGCGTTCTGTATATGACATCAGTATACATATTTTTGAGATACCACTATCTCATACTTCAGGGCATACCTATTTTCTCTAATTGCCGCAGGCAAAGGGGAGGTGCACTAAAGAATAAAGAAGGTTATTGTGACAGATGAAACATAATTCACAATGAGTACTCTTTTCATCCAGCCTTAAGTAGCAGAGGATTACTCCAAGCTGAATTTTAGGGGAGTATGCATGATCTGATTTAATAATTGGAGGACAGGCCACAAGCTGAAAGGCAATGTAAACTAATTATGCTTTTTCTGATTCTTTGGGGGGTTTTGTTGTTGGGGTTTCCCCCCTCCCCCCTTTCATGGAAGTAGAAGAAATGTTAACGTGAAGAGGGTCTGAAGAAACATGGGGAAAGTAAGAAATGCTGAGAAATAAAAGTTGGGATTTTCTGGACTGGATATTGATAAACGCTTATTCTATATTTCTGCTTCATGACACGTAAATAAGATCATGCTATTTCTTCAACAAATATGCGCTGTGAAAGTAGGTAAACTAATTTTGATACACTTGCTGAACTTACATTGTTTCAGAGAAATTACACTTAACTGAACTTGTATTGCTTCAGAGAAATTCATACTTGAATCTTCTGTAAATGCTGTATGATAACACGTCTAGGTGTAGGTAACTGACAGTAAAATAAGTTTCTGCTAAATATATGTACATCATTTTTCTGAGTCACTGCTTTAATATTTAAACCATAAATAGGTAAGCTTGCATGTGTATTTTATATGTTTGTTTCCTTATGGTGTGCTTTGGAAAATACTTGCTTAGCATAAATTAGTTTATTACATTCTGAAAATATTTATCTTTTTACTGTTTCAGTTTTTATCTAAGAAGTATTTTTTTATGATCTAAAATTGCATTGAGAATGTCTGGACATGTGCAGCTAGTTACCCTGCAGAAACTGCTAAGGTACTGGGCAAAAGGAGTAGAAAGTATCTCATTTTTTCTGTAGAAATGTTAACCTAGATGAACTGCATTTTTAAGCAATAGGTAGCTTTTTAAAAATCCATTTTAATGTACGTGTTAATAAAGCAGTCATTGATCTTCTCAAAGAACGCTTCTATACATTTTGTATAATTTAGTATTTAAAATAAAAACATTTCTTGATCCAGATTCTAAACGCCTTTTGCAGGCATTCATCTTGCTTGAAAATCACAAACAAACCTGACAAGTCATGAGTGTAATGTTTGCTTTCATATATTTTGGATTTTTTTAATTACATAAACTGCTCTGTAGTCAGAGCTAATAAAACTCTGCTGCTAATTGAAAATAAATTTTTAGTAGGGGTTAGTTCATACCGTTAAGATTTTGGACTGGAATATAAAATAAAGATTAATTAGAACAGATTTTCTATTATTCAAATGCTGTGATATATCAGACTATATATCTAAGACTATTCCACAACTTAACACCAAATCTTACATAAATGAATGGCAAGGAAACAGCATAATAATATGCATGTGAAATTATTATTAATTATATTTTCTAAACAAAAAGTGAACACTGAAATATTTTTTATAGGCTGTGTTGCTGAACTACTATATAATATGATTTCATTTCATTCTTAAAAGCAAGCAGAAACCCAACGTAATTATTTCATAAACAACATACCCAATTAGGTTTTGGTGAATAAGCAGTACACATTAAGCACACCTCGGTCCTACACTTTTAAAGAAAGAATGAACAGTCAGAAAGCGTATCAAAATACAATAAGTAAACTGCTAGATTGAAAGCATACATTTTAATATTTTATTTTGCAAAGAGAGCAGCAGCCAAAAGACCATTCTAACCACCTGACAAATAGCAACAAACAACAGCTCTCGAGTCAAAATATTTATTAGGGTGTCATGTCAATGTACAGGCTAGCATATGTACCAAGGAGAAATTATTCTATTATCTCCAGATGAGTGAAGTAGTAACAGTGAACATAAAGATTTATAAATACATGTAGAACTGAGAACGTTTCTTTCAAATCATACAACCATTTAATTTTCACTGATCATTTGAAAATATATCCAAAAGTGTAAAATACAAGTTATTTTAATTCCTGTGACAATTTTTATCCAAATGTTATTGTTGCTATGTCACACTGGACTTGGCATCCTCTGTAAAGTTTCTTAGTAGGAAATACATACTTTAGCATTTGTTTAAGGCTTCAAGTGGCATTTTAGTTACACAAAATGACATTAATTTAAGCAATATCTTCTAATAATAAACCTTCAAACAATGTATATTTTAGGGATATTCATATTCGTAGACTGGTTTTGTTCTCTTTAAAATTAGTTTGAAGTAGAATTTCTTGTTGACATTATGGCACATGAAACTTTCAGATGAAAATTGTCTTTGGAAAAGTAGGGAAAAGAGAGCATCTTAGATCATGCGTGTGTGCAACAAAGCACACGCCTCTTAAGATGAACAAACCATGCTTTAATAATGAATCAAATGACAAGCACTCATATCTTTTACAAATCTAAATATATTAATAATACACGTTATTTTAATTCTTTTCTGTGAAACATACATCAGGCTGACTGAAAATATATTACATTCATGACATTGTTTTTAATAGCCAGTGTTAAGGGTGGTTTTTAAAAGAGAAGGAAAAAATTGCTCTTCCCCGTCCCCTGCAAACACTTTAACAGCTTTGATTTTAAGCAATTCTTAATGTGTAGGTATAGTTGTCTCATCTCATACCCTATAAAGCTTTTAAAACTGTGAATGAAATTAAGATTTGTAATATTTGGGGAGCTACAAATAATACAGCAGCTCAGGAGACAACACTGGGAATGTAAGAAAACTCAGACTTTGATTCTATACGACAAGCTGGATAGGAGTCAAAGCTGCCCCATGTGGTGTGAAAAAATGCCACCCCAGTGTGAACAAAGGGTTTAAAATGGAGTCAAGAAGCGTGCAAGCTCAATGTCTAAGCTTTTCCTGTGAATTGTACTGCCACAACCTGCAGGATATCAAGTGGGCTGGGAAGAATAGAGTGCCTTTGGAAGCTACAATGGAGTAGCGGTGGCCGTCAGTGCGTTAGGGTTTCTATTGTTTTGGTCGTCTTGTTTGTGCATCGTTACAATGCACCGCATTACTTCACCAAGAAATTAAACTCTAAGCGCCAAAAATAAAGTCACAAAATTCACTGAGAACCTGATGAATGCAGTAATTCTGGTCTTTCTTACTGTAGTCCTAGTTTACAGCTTAATGAGAATTTACCAGCTGGATTGCTCATTTTACCAGGGCCTGGACCACAGTCTCACACATACAAAATACAGAGTAATAAACATAGCTGATAAATATCTCTATGGTCTTTTACTTAGATAATAGTCGCAATAATATAAACATTCATTGGGGTTTATTCAAATAGAAAATGCTGCACGTTATTTCAGTCAACAGCTTTCCTCCTTTTATTACAATGTAATGCAATTGATCTACATACTCAGTTCAGAAAACACTAATTTTTAGAATTATTCTATGAAAGTGTGCAGTGCGACCCAAAAATATATGGGTTGTACACTCGCAAAGATGCTGTGTTAATAATATCTAACAGTGAAGGTACTGAAAATCATGAATATTCTACTTAGATAAAGAAAAATGCTATGCAGTCAAAGCACAAGGAATAAGAAAGAAAACAGCTAAATACATTTACCCAGAAGATGCAAATAGCAGAAAGTACAAGTTCCTCAAAGAGAAAATGCAATACAGTTATTAGAATTCCCAAACAAAATCAATTAAAATCCAAGGAAGCAGGCCCATGAAACCCAACAAACAGTAAATTTTCTAAGAATTAAAGAAACTATCCGAATTCCTACATTACATTTTTTTATTAAGGATTAGGTCAAAAGCCACTGTTTTTTTAGTTTATGAATGCAGGTCAAGACAAGAACATTTTTCTATTTACTCTGCGTAACTCTGTATAGAAATCAATCTGTTACTTTCATTACAACCACACAATCAATTCCATTTAAAGTACAATGCAACAGCCAAGTCCAAGGACAATATAGATCGCTGAAAATCCTTCATGTTATCTACAAAATTTATTCAGTATGACTGGGATGATTTTTCTTCTCATTAATATGCAACAAGCTTTCATAAATAAACTTATCCTGGCTTCTCCTGGTTTTAGTTCCCAGCGCAAACCAAAAAAAAAAGCACATGCTAATTTACTGGTAACAGCACCAATGTGTAAGTATTGCTCTTCAGTAAATAACACAAATCTGTTAAAGAGCAATTTTATGGAGAGAAATGTCTAAGTCACACTGAGATATGATTATTTCCACAACTGTAATAAGACAGGACTACATGCTAGATAAACCACACGACATACATACACGCAGATACACGTGATGAATGTGGATAATGTACTTAAGCAGTCTGCCTTAAAAGGCTGTATTTTATAACCTTACAAATATTTGTAACTATGCCACTTTTAATTTTTTGTTCCTTACAATGCTATTCTGAGGTTCCTAAAGAACACACAGCCAAGGTATTTACAAACTGTAAAATATTATCAATGTCTCTCCCTGCACACCAAAAATTTGGTATGATAAGCTGAAGAGATGTAATTTAGCCATTTTTATAATGTTTTAAATAGTCAGAATTACTTTTACAGTCCTAGTTCAACACATGAAAATCTAGGCATAATAACAGCTTTTAAAACAGTAAAACCCCAAACTCTACTTTTATTTATGGTGTGTTTATGTTTGGTTTATTTTATGTATGGTTTATTTTACTGGTTTAGTTTTGCTCCAAACCTATTTTCTCAACTTATTTTCCTCTGCATCCCAGTACCTGTAGGGATTTTTTAATATTTTTTCTTTCAGCCTGCCTGAAACGTAAGCCTGTCGAATATTGTTGTAAATTAACAGAATAGAGTGAAAAATGTTCTATTTAGAGATTTCAGCAGAATAAAGCTGGCTCTGATTTTGAAGTAAAAACCTTATCTTGAGTATTCTTAGCATTTGTTCCTTATTTGTTCTCTTATTGATCACTTTGTTCAACTACATGCTTCCCTCCCCTGCAACATATTAGAGAAAATGAAAAATGAATCTTGGAATATCGCTCCAGAACATGCAGTCAGATGTCTGCTAGCAGCACTTGAGGATGTGTTTCAATGTCCCTGGTTTCGCCAGCTTTGATAATTTGAAATGTCTCTGATATGAAATCTCTGGGTGTTTCTTAGGGTGCCATCTCCTTTTTAATCCAGTGTCCGTTTTTGAAGTCCCTCTTAAATTGCTGTATCTGCCAAGTGGTCAACCAATTAGCAGTATCCTCTCCTGGCTAACAAGACAGCATGCACGCACGCATGTACATATGTGTATACATACGTATGTGTTTACTTGCCACTGCTTCCGTCCCCTGGCTTCCACCAGCTCATTTTTCCCCATCTCCTGCCTGAACCTGTTTATTTTATCTCTCCTGCCTGTCTGCCAGCAGCAGTGTTGAAGAAGCCCCCAAAAGCAGCAGCTCCACACAAGCCCATCCCAAGGGCACCTTGAGCGTGTGAATGGGGAGCAGAAATTACCAGATTAATTCCATACTGGCAGCAGTAGGCCTGACTCAGGCATTGAGAAGATGAAGCTGGACTACCTGGAAAAAATTGCATTAAATGTAAGATGTAATATCTGTAAGTGAGATAGCAGGGATACCGTTGAGAGAGAAAAAATTCACTTTCCCAGAACACTTGCCATCTATTCAGATGTTAAACAACTAAAATGTGGGAACCGAAGAGGTTAAGCTTGCCAGCTGAGAGCAGAACATGGAGCTACTCAGAAGCAACCCTTGCCTCTCCGTCTAACTACCACACCAGCCTAGGGAGTCACAACACCGATTTTACCAGCAATCTGCCCCCAGGGACTATTTTAAGACTGTTCCAGACCCATCTGCAAAGCTGGCCCCAGAGAGCAAGCTCAGATCTGTTTGAAATGCTACAGACTGGCTACATAATACAGTTCAGAGGCCACAGATAAGGAATATAAGGTATCCTCAACCCTGCATGAATTTTGGTGGCAGCAAGGAAGCCAAAAATGTGGGATGGCAGTACAGCTAAATGATGTATCAGGAAAGAGTAAAGTCCATTTTTCAGACCAGAGTTACCTTTCTTTGCAGAAGGAAAACACAGTATCTTTATTTATTATTAGCAGGAAACAACTCAAAACCCCCAAAATTTTCAACTGCCTAAATTAAAAAAAACAGTTTTTTTCCCGGCTAAAATGCACGCCAGACATTAAGCACCTCCATAATTAGCTGCTACCTCACTTACACCAATGGACATTCCTTATAGCAGTTCCTACTGCCATCTCCCAAAGCCTGCTGGATCTGCATGAGCCTCGCACGCCATTCAAGGTGACAAAAAAGCGAATCGACACAGGCAGGGTAACACAGAGAAAACAAAGCCCAACAGACCATTCCCAGGTCAGAAACTACTACCAAGCAGCTGCTTCAGAGCCGTTGTTTGTGGCTGAAGCTCTGTCAGTGATATTGACAATGCCCAGGTCCCCCTCATGCCCCAGAGCAACGTAGGTGCTACTTCCTTACCCTTTGCCTGTCCCCTGAAGATGGTTGGAGAAATCAATCAGAAAAAGTACTGAGAAAGGTAAACATCACCATATTCTTCTGCTACAGTCCTTGCTGAGCATTTACTACCACACAAGGTAGTAAAGGCAATTCAGTTTTCCCTATGTGAAAGTGCTGGAGGTCATCACTGGTACAAGGGCCAAAATGACTGATTTCTTGCCACAAAATGTTAAATTCATGCTTCTTGACAGTACAACAGGAACAGCACTGATGCAGGCACACACTCTGCTCTTCAACCATCCTGTGATGCTCAGGAATGAAAAACCAAGAGTAACATGAGAGCGTTCCCTGGTTGGAGAGAACTTTTACTGCTTTCCTTAATTTGTAAATCTCTTTCTGTGGGTTTATTTTGGTACCTTCATTCTATTTGAACATAGTTTATTATGATTTAATTTCCTCCTTTCTTTTTTTTAAACAAAGGATGGAAAAGAAAAATAAATCTCTCATGCTCTCAGCATATAACAGTTGATATAATAGACTGAAATGGCTCCTTCTAATCACTTGGGGATTTTTAAGTGCATTTTATTGACATGATAAGCCATTATGAGTCCTCCAGACTTGTTATGGTTTATCATATCAAGGCTTATGGTTTTAAGTAATATTCCTAATATGCATTCACAGCATCCACTTCAACAGCTTCTTTAATCTCAATTAGATACCATTAAAGATATGTATGGTACCTATGTATAAGTAGCACTAGAACAGTATTTGTATGCACTAGTAACCAAGTAATGTCAGAATGGCTCAATTGCCTTCCATCTCATCCCATACCCAGGAGTCTTATTACTCAGTGCAAGTTCTTATGCAAAGGTAACATTGTCCAGTGGAAATATGGGGGACAAAAGTTTCTGATGGTGGGTTTTTTGCTAGGATATTTTTCCTTAAGTCAGGCATTGCAATGAGATCACTTCTGCCAATAACTGGCAGGTGTCTGTGCAGAACTGAAAACCTCTTGCTATATCCCAGCAAAATGGAGGTTATTCCTAGTGTCTAGGACAACTTTAGTTCTCAAAAAGAGATAGAACCGAATGTCAAAGGTCACCAGGAAGAGCAAAAGTTTGACTGCACAGAGCACAGCTGTGCAGCTATCCTGAATGGCCACATAACACACCTATGTCTTCCCCAACCTGTGCCACAGATTTTTAGTCTGCCCCTTTTTTCGTTTTGTACTTCATACTACTCTGTTTCCCCATTTCATCTTCCTTTTATCTTTACATTCTGGCTTCTCCACAGACACAGGACCCCTGCCTTTAGAGGACGAAAGTAAGAAGCAGCAAAAAGAAATCCTATCCAAGGCAGAAGAGAGGCAGCCACAATGAGTATGGCTGCCAAACTGCCTAGACCTTCTCTTAATAGGCAGGGAGTCCTGCAGTAAGAGCAGCAACAGAGAAAGCTCTTAGAAGGTTATAAAATACTTAGAACCTAAGTGTTATGAATTTATGGCAACTGCTCTAACTCTGAAATGAAAAAGGCACAGCTAGTTTAGGAGGCTGAACTGGGGCAGAGGACTAAGTGAGACCCACCAAACCCCATTATAAAAAAGGAGTGGGCAGCCTGGTGAGGCAGGCATTAAGTCTGGCATAAGCACAGATTTTAAAACATCCAAAGGTGCATCAGGTTGCCAGCAGCCCATCTTGCCATCTGGTCCTCTCCCTCAGAGACCAAAGGCAAAAAACCTTGGGAGAGGTATAAAACCAGACCAAACCTACAGCGTTCGCCAAATTTAAAAGAAAATGGAATTTGTCATCTTGCATAGGGGCTACACAGTATTAATACAGATAATGCTGTAGCAACTTGCCTCTTCAAGTAGAAGTGCTTGGCACACTTACCTCTAATTTAAGGAAGAAAAATATATACACATAAAAGATTAAGACCACATTTGTCATTTAACTAGTTATACCAACAGCTGAAACAAAGATATTCATGTTGCGAAACTAAAGGATGTTGATCCAAATTGTATTCATAGTTATGGTCAGAAAGATGCACAATCCTCTAATTACCTTATGCAAATTAGCTGAAAAAACTGAACTAAGTTTTTCACTGTTGTCAGAAGTTGGCCTACTACTGAGGTTACCCACACTACAAAATGCTGTGCTTCTCTTATAATAGATTTTAAGTTTATGATGCACTCTCAAAGTCATTTTGATAAAACCAAAGGCTATCAAATGATTTCATAATCAATTAACACTGCAGCTTAATTCCCAGACTGCTACATCCTTCAGTGCTGCTTTGCCACATAATTGATGTCTAATTTGCCATACCATACAAACAGCCTTGTTTATTCTCCTTCCATTATCAGTAACCAGCTCATTATTCTAATGCACTCTGAAGTATTTTAAAAATAAATGTGAAAGCAAGTTCCATTCTATTTTACGTCCATTAGTTATCCTTCCAGGTTAGAAACAACGTTCAAATCATTATAGCCCTTTCTCTTTATACATACTGAGTAACCCATTTGTAGCAGAATGACCCATATTTTAGGAAAGTTTGTTGAGGTAAGACAACAAAGCGCATATGAACAGGCAGCAAGAGTGATAGAACAAAGCAAATAATTATCCTTTTATAACTTCCTACTTTATTTTGATGGCTCAACTTTATAAAATCAATCCAAAAGTCCCTTTTAAGAAATCAACCTTTTTTTCGCTATTATGCCCTTAAGATCAGTAAGTTTGTTAAAGTACTCCAGAACAAAACCAGTGGTATAAGCATGGGTGCAACTGGAGCCTCACAAAAAAGAGCTTGTAGCAAAAAGAGCTTGCTATAGCAGCCATAAAGCTACCACAGTAGAAGAAATTCCCTTTGCTGACCTCTACCACATCCAACGATTGAAAAGCGTGCCTCTTTGGTAAAGAGACATTTCTGTTTATTTGTCAATTTATGGATGTCTACACACCACCAACACCAAGATGTTAAAGTCCACTCTACTTTTGTATTTAACAAAAAGTCAAGTAGTACAGCTCAGTGATCAATGGCTTACATAAGCAAGTAAAAATTGGTAAGACAACTACAGGTTTCTCCTCAGCTACACACAGAAATGACTGGAGCCAGAATTATTGAAAATAATTTACTACCCACTTAAAGTCAGAAAAGATATGCTTCTGAGTCCCCTAAACAGAGCAGCTATACAGCAGTATCTGATTGCATATTTCTACATTAATTTAGCCAACTCTGAATTCAGACAGAAATTCACAAAGATAAAGACACTTGCTAGAACCCTGAGCCTTTAAACTACTCTTCTGATTTCATCTATTCATATGCTATTTTCTTAGACTATTACAGACAGTATTATACAGTTATTATTCATGTAATACATTGTCTATCATTTAGTATTTACTTTCCAGGATTATTTGGTTTCCTAAAGACAATTAATGTTCTTTGATTGTATATAACCATTTCAAAACACTATGCAAGTGGAAAAATATTTTTGAGGAAACAAATTACTAATATGCATATGGTTAAACTCAGTGATAAGGTATTACATTCCTGGAACACAAAAATTATATTATACCATGATAATTTAGAAAACTCCTACTCATACCTTTTTTCATTCCTGTTTTGTGTACTTAATCTGGGAGTCAAGATCTGGTTTATACATAAAATTAATCAAGGAGAGAGAGAATAAACAAAAGAAACAACATAGATCAACACTTAAAGATCTCAAATTTAAATTTGCCTTCACTGGACCAAGGGACCAGAACTCTGATATCCATGTAATTTTGAGCACCTGAAGATACCAGCATCTGTATTCTCATTCCACCATCAACTTTGTGGGAACAGCCAGGAATTTCATATATAGATCTCCAACCTCCCCTTTTCCCAAGGACTAGAATAAACATGTTTGAGCCTGATTGCTGTAGATCAGTTATATAAGAGATTATTCGTGCCATCATTTTACATATAAATATAACTAGTTTAGGATTTTCTAAGTACCCTATGATTCTATGACTTTCCAGTTTGACAAAAAAGAAGGTCGACCATCAACTAGGTATAACTACCTAAAGTATATAAAGAAAATAAAGCAAAGAGGAGGAAAGGCATAAGGAGATTGAATCTTGACACCTGCAATGACAGAAACGAATTCACTCAACCTCTTCTTTATATGGAGATGCTCCACCAAACCTTTGTCATGCCTGTAGCTTTACCAGTGTGAATTTTACTGTCAAACAGATTTCAAGTATTTCATTAATTTTAGAGAATTAATATATTCTCATATACATAAAGAGACACTCTTATGACTGCTTTTCTCATGCTGAGCTTTTTTGACTGTGTATAATATAGAAACAGATATAGATATCATAGAAATGTGAAATGGTGTTATGATCATGACCACAAATATTGACTATGATCCTGTAATAACATATTTGTACCCACATCCATCCATCATCCATCCATCCATCCATCCATCCATCCATCCATCCATCCATCCATCCATCCATTTCCCCATCCACCAAGCCAAGATATTTGAGAGAAACTTAGTGCATGCAGTCTGAGCAACATGTAAGTTCAGGGAGCACAAAGGACTACTATTTTAATTTCTTTGCTTACCTTTCTTTGAAAAGGCACAGTCCTTAGTACTTTGGTATGCTGTCCAGGTTTCCTTAGAATTGTTTAGAATATATACTTAAGAGACAGAAAAAAACCCTCATTTTGGTCCACTACCAAAATGGGAGGCTTTTCACATGACACATACAGGAGAACTAAGTGATCAGGCCCAGTCATTATGCATTTGTGAAAGGCATGTCCTGCTTGGCTAATCTGATCTCCCTCAACAAGATGACCCATGTACTGAAATGGGAAAGGATGTAGTTATTGTCTACCTAGACTTCAGTAGAGCCTTTAACACCATTCCTCACAGCATTCTCCTGGAAAACTGGCTGCTCATGCCTTGGATAAGTAAAAAACTGGATGGATGGATGCATGAGCCCAAAGAGTTGTGGTAAATGAAGTTAAATTCAGTTGGTGGCCAGTCACAAGTGGTGTACCCCAGGGATCAGTACTGGAGCAAGCTCTGAAAATTTTATGACTGATCTAGATAAGGGGATTGAGCGCATCCTCAGTAAGTTTGCAGATGACACGAAGATGAGCAGGAATGTTGATCTGCTGGAGTACAGGAAGGGTCTGCAGGGGGATCTGGACAGGCTAGATCGATGGGCTGAGGCAAACTCTATGAGGCTCAACAAGGCTCAGTGCTGGGTCCTGCACTCTCGCTACAAGAAAGACATTGATGTGCTGGAGCGCATCCAAAGGGCAACAAAGCTGATGAAGGGTCTAGAGCACAAGCCTGATGAGGAATGCCTGAGGGAATGAAGGTTGTTTAGTCTGGAGAAAAAGAAGACTCAAGACCTCACCACTCTCTACAACTACCTGAAAAGAGGTTGTAGTGAGGTGTGTATTGGTGTCTTCTCTCAAGTAACAAGTGATAGGATGAGAGGAAATAGCCTCAAGCTGCACCAGGGAAGGTTTAGATTGGATATTAAGAAACAATTCTTCACCAAAAGGGTTGTCAAGCAGTGGAACAGGCTGCTCAGGGAAGTGGTTGAGTCACCATCCCTGGTGGTGTTCAGAAGACCAATTAAGCATAGCATGCCAAAACACAATACAAATGGCATCAAGCCAGTTTATAGACAGGCCACCTAGCAGACAGTGGCAGAACCCAGGCCTGAGTAGCAGAAAATTAAATTAAACAAAAAAAAAATCCCTCTCATCTCCTGCTCAGAGAAGCCTCTGACTAAACATCTCATTCTTGACAACAGCTAGGAAACAGCTGTAGTTTCCTTCCAGCACTTATCCCCAGCTCCTGCCCAACAGGCAATAGTCTTTCATTTCAGGAGGTTCCAGTTGCCCTTCCGTTGGCTGTATATTCTCTATACTCTGAAATGGTAAATACACAGGAGAATGAAGTCTGGCACACTAAAGTGTCTTATGGTGGGGAAGTCATGAAGTCATTTAAGATGACAGCAGTGCTGCTGGGAAAACGAAATGCAATCCTCTTGAGCAACAGCCATGAAGGCTGCCCACACTTTTATTCTAAAGCATTTGTATTTCTGTGACTCAGGCAACGATAAAAGGCACAGACAAAACTTCCTGATAATTTTGGACACTTCTCCAGAAGTAGTATTCTACTTACAGTTACCCTGTGTTCCTAAGTGACTGATATTACACAATGTAAGAGAATGCAACATCACGAAGAAGATTAAGTACACCAAGGAGGGTTCACAAAAGAACATCAGGTAACATTCTGAAAAGACTGCTATGAATTCAGAAAAAGTCAATGAAAAGTTCTCTTCTCCGGAAGAACATTAAAGGAACACTTGGTCTTCCTCCAACAGGACAAGTAAGCCTTCATCTCTGTCTCCTTCAAGAACAAATAAGATGTTTACTGGTCAGGGAAAGGTTTTAATTTTTACTGTACTATATATTTTATTTTTTTATTTGTGGTCCATCTACAAATTATTTCAATATATATAATCACTAGGCCAGCTGCACACTAACCCTTCTTAAAAATTATTCTTGAAGAACTGCCTTAAAAATTGTAATTCAGAAGTTCTTTAATTCTGAGAAACTTACGGGAAACTGATTATTAGAAGCCATCCTAAGCTGTGGAAACTGTAAAGAGCCTCAAGAGCTCCTATATTACAGAAGAAGAAATATATGTTATGATGGATATTCTGGACAAGTAGCCTTGAAAGTTTTTCCTTTCAATCTAGAAAATGGACCTTGAAAGGAAAATTCTTATCCATTTCAGTAGAACAAGACTTTATCTATCTATAAAGGTAAATATATTTTTCTTATTTTCAATTTTACTTTCTGTGTTTCCTATGATTTAGTTTTTTGGAATCCTAGTGCTAGAACAACAAAAGGGAGGACCTAAAAAAGTCTATCCTGCCTTTTTAAAAGAAGTTTTTAAACTGCCTTTACTGTAGTTTCCAAAGTGGACACCACCTTTAATTAAAATAGCACTACACTTGTGCTTGTGGACAAATGTTACATTCTGCACACCACAGGTAAGGAGGAGCTTGAGCCCTGCACAGAGACAAAATGCTGCTGTTTTCCAGCTTAGATGCACCAGGAGCACCCTCCTTCTTTAGGGTGTCTCCAGCAAGAGGTAGTGCAGGCACCAACAGGAGCTGCTACACTGCAAAGCAGAGCTACTTGCCTTCATGCAAACCTGTTTGTTTACCATGACAGCACCTGAAGGTATGGGGAACTACCATTTTGCAGGACAAAGGCACCATCACATAGATCTCCACATCCCTTTAATTACCAGTACTTGGAGGACAGCGTAAAAACATATAATGATTACTGAGAATTAGAGATGCTATATTAAAATACAAATAAAAAGGTAAATTTCCTTTAAAATGATAAATATATTTAAATTGTGTTTATATATATTTGAATTGTAAAGAACTGGTACATTGATCACTGCTGTATTTCCCAAAACCACTATCAATGTCCACATTGCTAACATGACTTGTCCCACTAGCCCTCTCTATTTCAATTACCTAGCATTATAAGAACCAATTTTTAAAACTGCACATACAAAATCAGGTATGAAGAGTTTTTTTCAACTGGTTGAACCCAGAAATAAATGATGCAATGAAGAGTAGGTCTTTCTTTGCTTCACTAGAACTTAAAACAACTGTAATCCTGCCTTTACTTTTAAAATCTTGGTAATCCCCATTACCACACCTAATAATTCTTATGACTAAATTCAGAATGCATTCCACTGGTATTTATTGATGCTTTCCTAAATGAAACTCAGTTTACTCTTCTCCAGCATATACTCCTTTTTATATCTGTCATCTGACATTTGCCAGAAACCAGAATTAGTACATTAGTTAAATAGTGAACTTCAGGTGGAATGAAGGTGTAAACACCATTGATTCCTCTTCACCTGGAGCACTATCTATGAAAGACTGTCCAGTTTCTGATTAATGGGGAAGAACACTTAATACTGAAAAATCAAAAGGCAACAACAGGCCTAGACTACTAGCTTTAGTTTACTGGATAAAGTGCAATGAAGAAAAATAGTACTTTTCCACTTTCACACAGAGATTGAATGACTGTTCACCATACTCTAGAATCAAATGTTTCTAAAATTCAGGGAGACTCTGACCACTTTTCTTTTTCTCTAAGGGAGCTCTAATTATCAAATAATGTGAAAATACTTCAGACACTCTTTACACACTGAAGTAATAAAGGTGAATTTTGCATGGAAAAAAATGTGATTGACTACAAATCCACCTACAGTTAAATATCAAGAAGTAAACACCAGGAATTTGAGAAAGTAATGCCAAAAGAAAAAATAATTTTTCTTAAGCAACACTATTATTTTCTACCCTAATTTTTCTAGACAATTCCTGGTAACCAGTAAATTTTTGATACAGCTGCTAATAGTCAAAACCACAACTAACTTGGATATTGACTTATTTTTTTCTGTTTTAAGGCAAATTGTTTAGAGCTCTGCCTTGTTCGTTTTTCATATTTAATCCTAACTCTCCATAAGCACTTGAGAGAGGAAAAAAAACTGTTGCTCATAAATTAAACACTGAACCCTAAATCTTCAGAACAGAACAGAACATGACAAGACTTGATATACTTTAGGGTTCTTTTCTCCTAGATTTGTATACATAATGTTGGCTATAATTTTTCAGGTCCCTCTTAACTCTGTTGCACTTCTAACAGAACTGCAGCTGCTCTTTATTTATTTTTATCTTTTTTTTCTTTTCCCTGTTCATAATACACAGGCTGTCTGGCTCATTTTCAACCTATTGAAATATTTCAATTCTAAAAACAGTACAATAGGCCATAACCACTTATGTGCTTATGCTTAGGAAACCCTTCCTCCCTCCCCCCTCTTCTCTCCAACCTTCTGTGAATTTCTAAAATCTAGAAACAAAACTGGTAATTCAAGTGGACATCTTAAGACATCGTTTGTTTTGTGCTGTTATTGCTGTTCCCTTCTGAGATTAAAATACCATGTGAAACAACTTGTTCTTGTGGTACTAATTCTGGCACTATGAAATGCAGACATCTACACGAAGTGTGAAATTTACACAAAACCATTTAACTAAACTTTTACAAAGTTAACGTCTGTTCGGTTTCAGCCTAAGGCTCAGTGGTAGGTGAGCTGGATTTAGTCAAAAGTACACCTCAAGGAGCTGTCATTAGGTCAGGGAAAACAGAAACTTGTGGTGGAGAAATGATATTAAAATCTGCCTTGTAGAACTTCTTAAGTAGCGCTGAACATGGGAATGGTTGGCTTTCTTCTTCCTAACATTAGTCTGTGTATAGCTTTTGGAACCTGCTATACTTAAATGTACCATTGGAAAAAAAAAAAAAACAGAACAAAAAAAAAAAAACCTAAAAAACAACCCAAAAAACAGTGCAGAACAAATCCTGGTCAAATTTTATACCAGTTATAAATTTTTCACATGGCCACAGGAAGACCCCCTTAATCTCCTCCCTCAAAGTCACATGATTTTAAAAGAATATTTTCGTCTTTTTTTATATTACATTTTCCTTTTGCAGTGAAATGAACACTATAATGAACACTATTTTAAAATGCAGAATGATTCTGTATCTTACATCACATGAGCCTGCAAAGCCAGGAAGAAGCAATACAAGCCTTCTGTTTGGATTGCAGAAAAACCCAGAAATCTATGCCTATTCAGGATGTTAAATGAGGAAATCACTTTAACTGCTCTACATTAAGAAGCTATACCAACAGCACTGACACCCAAACCACTTGCTGTGTAACTGCCCATGAAATCTGTGGTATTTTGTCTGCCCTATATGAATACTAACATTTTTAATGTCATACTTGAGTATACAGAAGGGATGATTTATCGAATGGTCCAACACTGAAACGCTCCTCAAGTAAGTGGGGGTGCCGCACAAACTCTGCTGTCTTTGCTACAACATGTTATGCCTTAACATAACTTTGACAATATAAACAATGTACTTCAGGGGGGACAAGAACATAAGAAGAGTCCACCCCACTGTCTTGTATTAAAAGTTATTGCCAGTATACATACTGGCAATGGAGCAAATATCCAAGCTGTGTATACATATATATATATATATGGGAGTGGAAATTAAATAGTTATGATTAATCTAAGCATCCCCATGCTGGACTAATCCACAAAGAGCAGGTCCAACAATAATTCAGAGTCCAGAACGTACCTAGCTTTGCTACTAAGCAAAAACCAGAAATGACTAGAACTTCCTGAGGCCATTCTTGTATCCTCATGCCTGGGAGACCATACCTTGCTCCTGTGACACCTTTTCTAGGGTCTTCAGAAGACAAGTTATAGATCCCTTCTAAAACTCCTGCACAAAGAGAAGATACTTTATACTTACAGTGTCATAAATATTGTTGATCAATTCAACAGAAGTATCTGATTAATAGCACAAGCAAGATCAACTATTTTGAGAAACATTAGTTCATCTCAGTCTCAACCTCTCATCTGAAATTCTGTAATTCTGAAAAATCAAAACCCATTTGACGTTTGATCATCAGGCTCATGAATCCATTACTCAGGCCCCTAATTTTGTTGTAGGCTTCACAGTGCACCAAGTAACTACTGTTAACCCAAGACACACAGCAATCACAAACAAGCGCTTAGAATACTTAGCTGAATAAGTAACAGGGCACCAGTCTGGACAATGACAAGTGGGAAAGGTTTATCTCACTGAGGCAAAAGGATGCTGGGGCACGAATTAGCAGGGCTCATTTGGAGAGCTTTAAACTAGATTCGAAGGGGGATGGGGTTGTAGCTGGGCTTGCCCCAGTGGGGCAGCGCTCCAGAATTAATGAAGACTGGGAGGCCTCCTATAATCCTAGGGTGAAATCGGTGTGCTCAGCTCGCTCCCTGGAATGTCTGTACACCAATGCGCGCAGCATGGGAAATAAGCAGGAGGAGTTGGAAACCTGTGTTAAGTCAGGAGACTATGATCTGGTGGCAATTACAGAGACGTGGTGGGACAGCTCACATGACTGGAATATAGTCATGGAGGGCTATGTCCTTTTCAGGAAAGACAGGCCAGTCAGGCAGGGTGGTGGGGTTGCTCTTTATGTGCGGGAGGAACTACAATGCACCGAGTTCTGTCCAGGGACAGATGACGAGCGAGTTGAGAGTCTGTGGGTGAGAATTAAGGGGCAGGCTGGCAGGGGCGATGCTGTTGTGGGTGTCTGTTACAGACCACCGGATCAGGGTGAGGAAGTTGACGAGGCCTTCTACAGGCAGCTGAGAGCGGCCTCACAGTCACAGGCCGTGGTCGTCGTGGGGGATTTTAACTTCCCTGATGTTTGCTGGAAGGACCACTCGGCAACCCAGCCGCAGTCCAGGAGGTTCCTCCAGTGTATGGATGATAACTTCCTCCTGCAAATGGTGGATGAGCCGACCAGGAGAGGAGCGCTGCTGGATCTCATCCTCACTAACAAGGAGGATCTGGTTGAAGCAGTAAGGGTTGAGGGCTGCCTTGGTTGCAGCGACCACAAGATGGTGGAATTCAGGATCTTGTGTGGTAGGACCAGTAGAATAGCAAGTAGAATTGCAACCCTGGACTTTAGCAGGGCAAACTTTGGCGTTTTCAAGCAATTGCTAGGGGAAATCCTGTGGGCAAGGCTGTTTGAAGGTAAAGGGGCCCAAGATAGTTGGTTGGCATTCAAGGATTGCTTTTTCCGAGCTCAAGATCAGAGCATCCCGACACGTAGGAAGTCAAGGAAGAGGGCCAGGAGACCTGCGTGGCTAAATAGAGAATTGCTGGGTATGCTCAAGTGGAAGAGGAGAGTTTACAGGTCATGGAAGGAGGGGCTGGCCACTTGGGAGGAATATAAGGCTGCTGCTAGAGGATGTAGGAAGGCAGCTAGGAGGACTAAGGCATCCTTAGAATTAAACCTGGCAAGAAGGGTCAAGGACAGCAAAAAGAGCTTTTTCAAATACATGGCAGATAAAACTAACACCAGGGGCAATGTAGGCCCACTGATGAACGGGATGGGTGCCCTGGTGACAGAAGATACAGAGATGGCAGAGTTACTGAATGCCTTCTTTGTCTCTGTCTACTCTGCTGCAGGTAGTCCTGAAGAGCCCTGTACCCCTGAGACCTTAGATGAAGTCAGGTCAACGGAGCGGTTTGCCTTAGTCGATGAGGAATGGGTTAGAGACCAGTTGAGCAATCTGGACATCCATAAATCCATGGGTCCAGATGGGATGCACCCGCAGGTGCTGAGGGAACTGGCGGAAGTCATTGCTAGACTACTCTCCATCATCTTTACCAAGTCTTGGGAAACGGGAGAGGTGCCTGAGGACTGGAGGAAAGCAAATGTCACTCCAGTCTACAAAAAGGGCAAGAAGGAGGACCCGGGTAACTATAGACCGGTCAGCCTCACCTCCATCCCTGGGAAAGTGATGGAACACCTTATCATTGGTGTCATCTTAAGGCTAGATAAGAGGATAAAAGGGTTATGAGGGGCAGTCAACATGGCTTCACCAAGGGGAAATCATGCTTGACCAATCTCTTAGCCTTTTATGAGGAAATCACAGGGTGGATGGATGATGGCAGAGCGGTGGATGTGGTCTACCTTGACTTCAGCAAAGCATTTGACACAGTCTCCCACAGCATCCTCGCAGCTAAATTGAGGAAGTATGGTCTGGATGATCAGGTAGTGAGGTGGACTGTGAACTGGCTGAAGGAGAGAAGCCAGAGAGTTGTAGTCTATGGGGCGGAGTCTAGTTGGAGGCCTGTAACTAGTGGAGTGCCTCAAGGGTCAGTACTGGGACCGGTATTATTTAATATATTCATCAATGATTTAGATGAGGGAATTGAGTGTACTATCAGCAAGTTTGCTGATAACACTAAGCTGGGAGGAGTGGCTGACACGCCAGAAGGCTGTGCTGCCATCCAGCGAGATCTGGCCAGGCTGGAGAGTGGGGCAGGGAATAACTTGATGAAATATAACGAGGGAAAGTGTAGAGTCCTGCATCTGGGCAGGAACAACCCCAGGTTCCAGTATAGGTTGGGGAACGACCTGTTAGAGAGCAGTGTAGGGGAGAGGGACCTGGGGGTCCTAGTGGACGACAGGATGACCATGAGCCAACACTGTGCCCTTGTGGCTAAGAAGGCCAATGGCATCCTGGGGTGTATTAGAAGGGGGGTGGTTAGTAGGTCGAGAGAGGTCCTCCTTCCCCTCTACTCTGCCCTGGTGAGACCGCATCTGGAATATTGTGTCCAGTTCTGGGCCCCTCAGTTCAAGAAGGACAGGGACCTGCTGGAGAGAGTCCAGCGCAGGGCAACGAAGATGATTAAGGGAGTGGAGCATCTCCCTTACGAGGAAAGACTGAGGGAGCTGGGTCTCTATAGTTTGGAGAAGAGGAGACTGAGGGGTGACCTTATAAGTGTCTATAAATATATAAAGGGGGAGTGTCACGAGGACGGAGCCAGGCTCTACTCAGTGGCAAACAATGATAGGACAAGGGGTAATGGGTACAAACTGGAACACAAGAGGTTCCACTTAAACTTGAGAAGAAACTTCTTCTCAGTGAGGGTGACGGAACACTGGAACAGGCTGCCCAGGGAGGTTGTGGAGTCTCCTTCCCTGGAGACATTCAAAACCCGCCTGGACACATTCCTGTGTAACACTATCTAGGTGTTCCTGCTCCGGCAGGGGGATTGGACTAGATGATCTTTCGAGGTCCCTTCCAATCTCCAGCATACTGTGATACTGTGATACTGTGAAATGTGCTCTTTATTTTCTAAATTCAGCCTCATCACATTTAAAATGTGACTTAAACTTTAATTACCTTAAAACGTAAAAATCTTCAAACTTAATTATCTCTCAGAGTAATTAATGCCTCCCACAGTAACTGTGGATTCAATAACAGCAGTTGCAAGGAAAATATAGTCCTAAACATCAAAACCCTAAGGCTTTTAGTTAAAATGTGTTTCCTAGGGCTCCTGCACTCCCCAGTGCAGTAAAAGGGACTTTGGGAGCCACAGCTCGGGAGTACTAATATGTATACTGCATTTGGCACAGCTGCAGACCTTGGAAATCCAGGTTTTCCAGAAGCTTGTCCAGTCAGCTGGTGGGAATAATTTGTTTTGCTTTTTTTTTTCTTGTTTGTTTGTTTTGTTTATAATATTTGGAATAGCCAATATAAATCTGTGAAGTACTTTGGTTCTGGTGAATTGGCTTTTTCCCAGGTAACTTCATTTCAGCAGGGAATTCCAAACCTGCCTTGAACACTGCTTTTTGAGTTGCAAATCCCTCCCCTGTTAAGTTCCCTGGGACCAGAAGAGTTCTGGACATACAACCTGCTGCCTTTAGACCCAGAAGATGGGAAGGAAAAACAGGAGTGAGAGTTACCAAGCTTTTTCACCCAGCAGACTTCTATCTAGGTAAGGAGCCTGCCCCAGGCCTTATGACAAAAAACCCTTCTGGAAATCTCCAGTGTATTCTATGAGTGTCTTGTTCATGTTTTAGGCAGAAAACTGACTTAGATTGAAAGTAATTCACCAGTTCTGACATTACCAGTCTGAAGACTGGACAAGAGGCTCAGCAGTTGTGAATTGACGTAGGTCTACTAAAACCTATGAACTTAATCTCTGCATTTTCTTATTACATGGTCAGAACTGCTCAATAATATTTTTCGCCATATTTAAAGTAAACAACAGACTGAAATGAACAACTCTTATCTTCAGGTGCTTATCTGGAATTACTGCCATACAGCATGCAGGCAAGTCTCTTAGATAAATAAGTCTGTTCATTTCTCAGGCCCTTTCTATCTGCGAGCCAAATTGTAGCAATGCTAAGTGTTTATACATAAATCACAAACAGGACCTGGACAAAAACCCCCACATTACCACAATGAACAGCAGCCGTACATTTATGGATACTTACAAGCAAGACAACACAGAGTGTTAGCTCTGCTAATATTGCTTTTCAGCATAGCTTTAGAATAATGATATTTTTAAAAAGATAAGTTTGATCTGTAATTCAGATCACACTGTATCTTTGATTTGCTACCCCCTTCTCCTTTCACCCTCCTTCCCTCCTCCCTCCCCCCAGAAGCTTTATATAGAGTGGCTGGAAAGCAAAGTAGGAATCTATGCAGACACTATCCATCACATTTCTGCCTTAATTGAATGACACCAGAATGAGATCGATAAAATGTAACAAGAGACAGCTTTGCATTTCCACACTCACTTATTCTCCCTCTCTATTACTGCCAGCCATCACCGTGACCAGAAAGCCTAAGTATTGAGTTTGAACACTGCTGCCAAGCAAGCTGTTAGTGTACGAATAAACTTGTCTGGAAAACAATAAAATTTATAATACTGGGAAAGGCCAAAATGTCAAAAGGCCACTGCAAGGAACCTTAAATATGTTGCTTTTAAAGCGAGACTACAGAAACATATGAAGAGTTTCTAAATAACATGGGCAGTGGCAATTCTTCAGATATTCCCTTCATTCCCCCAAGACATGTCTGTGTGCTTGTGTGTGTGACCATCTGACATGCAGTTGTGGTGACCTCTTGGCACAAATCTGCAATTTTGACAATAAACCCAGACCAGCTGTGATTTCCCTATGTTCAAGGATTCTGAGACCTCCAATGCATTATTGATAACCTCGTTGCTGTGCTAAAAGCAGAGGCTGACACACTGATAATCCCAGACTTTTCCTGAAAAGCTCCAGCATCACATACCAATCGATCATGAGAAATAAAATGAAAAAGCCCATTTCAAAACAAACCTACATTTTGTGTATTGCATCCATTTCAGTATGTATGCTAAGCAAAAATGTAAGCTTTCTTCAAACTTTTTTTCCTAACGTTCAGTTACAATGTTCTTGTGCTCTTGACCGTGTAAGGGTAATACTAGATTATTGGGAGCATAATTAGTATGTCAGCTTTTAAGTCACCTTTATGTTTAAAGCCTACACTGCTGTTGTAGTTAGGCTCCCCAGGCAGAAGTAGGGCATTACTAGGTATTCTACTAACCGCGAAGCAAATCAGAGTGCCCAATGCTAACAGTATTTAATAGAAAAAAAAAGAAAAAAAAAGAAAAAAAAAGGAACAAACTGATCAAGTGAACATAGCAAACAAAATGAATTATAAAGACAGGAAGAGGAAAGAGTTAACAATAGTAAATCATTTACATGCACAGGATACAGCTTCAGTTATGCATAATTAGAAGGCTCCTGGAACCTGAAAACTCAAGGATTACCTATTTTCTAGTTTTAGTTTAGTAATTAAAGAAATGTTTAGACTTTGCATCACAGGAAATGTTCTCTTCATGTTTCAAGACAGACTGTCATATTTCAGCTGGAAACTCAATTAGATAGTAAAACAATTACTGTACAAGGACAAGCACTTCTGCCAGGCATTATTAAAATCCAACTGATGAGACACTTGGCCTCTTAGCTTCAATAGATAATTCTTCATGCCTGGTTGACTATGTTGCGTTGTTTCGTCATTGTTATGTTCATGCTTAGTCTTAGAGGAGCTTTTTTTCTTATCTTTTTTTCCTATACCAACAATCAAATACAACTTGGCTGAAGGTACAAGGCTCAGACACTTATGACTTGTCCAACTAGAAAGATTCTACAGTTCATCACTATTTAGCGAATTTAAGCATCTAGCAGCTGTAGGTTTTGTTGATACTGCATTTTTTAGAAAGTATATTTACACAGTAGACCCAAAAGGAACTACTTTTCAGTACTATACCAAGTTACAGCAAGTACACAAAATTAGAATCACCAAATAGGCAGCATTATTGAAAGTATGCTCAAAAATATTTGTATATTTTCCTCATCTTTCAAAACAATATCTAATCCCGAGTTATCAATAGAAAAATTTAAATAGGTTTTCTGGTTTAACAACTCTCTCCTCATGTAATGATGAAATCCAAAATACCTAAGTTTAGGACCTAAAATTTTCATTTAGACACTGCAAGGATGCACGTACCTCCCCTTCAGTGGTCAAATTCAGAGAACATAAACTAGGTAGATGTTTGAAGTCCAGCAAAACCATCATACTCACATTCAAGCAAGATTAAAGCATAGACAAATGCAGATGAGAAAACGTGCCCGAGATGGGCATCAAGTTCTTGCTCACACATATGTAAACACCAAGGGACCTTATGAGCAGCAGAAGCAGGACAGCCTGGACAGTAGGTGTCCCCTGATGTCCAAGTGACAGGACGCTCCCCAGGTCCATTCGAACTCCTTCACAGGGGAAACCTCCCATATTTAAAGTGGCAACAAATTCTCAGCCCTACTGGAAAATGATTCATCTGTAGCCTATTTGCAAATGTAGAAACCAAGGTAAGTGATTTGTGCTAACGTGTGAAAAAGGCTTCAGAATTTTCAGACACACACACACAGGTGAAGTGATTTTTGAGTGTATATGGCATGAAGCTATGGGATGCCATCTTTCAGTTACATCACTGGAGGTGAGAGCCATGAAGTTCATTTCAACAGGCATCCAGGAGACAATAATTTGGCAGAAGGCCACTCTTCCAACTGCATCCCCTGCAAGGCCACCACAGGACTGGGGCATGGAGACTGCATTACAGGGAGCAGCTGGTGCAGCTGTCAAGGTGCAGGACTAGCTCCCACTTAACTAGCAGCTATCTAGATTTGAGGTGTAGCAGTGGTTTAATGCTCTTCTATCACCATTCCCCCCTCTTCCCCTCCCCTGTGCCAGAGCTTTGCCATGCCTGAAACCAGGCAAAGCTCAAGCTAAGAGCCTTTTTCAATGGGCAATCTGAGGTGGTGCATGTATACCTCTACAGTTTAAGAGGAGTATGTGGCACAGGCTGCAGAGATATGTGAGCAAGTGTAGGTGTCTTACTGAACTCTGAACACCTCTCCTCATATATACTCCCAGTTACAGTTACAGTCAGAGCAAAGATCTTAAAATACACAAAAGTACAAGGACAATGAAATAAAATAGGCACAACTATACCAGCTAAACATTGTAGGTGGAAACACAGGCAAGCAGTAACCATCTGTCTTTTGCTGGGGCAGTTTTCACTTACAAATACTTCACTAAAACCAGCTAAAGCTGTTTTGCAAAAAATCGTTCTTTGTTGGTACACTAGGTTGCTTCTCTCAGCTGCCTTTGAAACACAGATATTTGCATATATTTCACTCCAAACACATGAAAGTACAGGGTCCTGTGTGAAAATCGGGGATGGGAAAGAGTTCAGAATTATTAGTGCATTGTGACTCTGCTACACAGTTAAAGATTTCATAACTGAAGCAGGCTGAAAAAAAAAAACAACAACAACAAAATTCCTTCAACAAATTTTAAACAATTCAAGTTGCCAAGAATCTTACTTCACAATTTCTCTTTAACCCAAGAAACAGCACTTCCATAACACTAAAAATTTCTGAGTCCAAATATCAAGTTTTCTGTCTCCTTTTTCTCAAAACCTGTTTTTAGGGGGGGAACAAACTTAAAAAGTAAAAAAAGTAAAAGTCATGTCAAAAAGAGGTATGAATTTGCTTATAGAATTTAGTAATTCTAAAGATTCTATTTAAATAACTTACAACATTATAACGATAGAAATGTGTGTAAATTTATACACCTTATTTAAAAATTATTTTTGAAATATAACTCAGAATAAAAGATGAAAATAAACACTCAAAGGAATAAGAAATCATGATTTTGAAAATCTTCTGAGCATACCTAAGATTAAAGATAAGTAGGACTAGGCAACCATCACAGAGACAAATTTCATAATTGGCGCAATCTCCTACCAGAGAAATTAAAGATCCAGATCTCTCAGTTTTGGACTACAGGATTAGAAAACAGAAAAAAATAGTATAGTTTGTTAAACTAGAAAAGCTTATAAAATAGTTCTTCTAATATTTTGAAGTCTTTTTGTTTTCAATATTTTTTTATTCATTTATTCTTATGAGGCTATTAAAATGCAATTGCAATATTAATTTAATATTTAGCTCCTTCCTTCTCTCTTCTACTTTGGTATATGATGCTCGGTATACCAAGTTTTGTGACATATACTCATTATCTTTATTTTAAAAAATTCTTAGGAAACAAACAAATAACACACAGAAAAGGAGTTTTTTCCATAGTGCTCATATGAAATTTAGAAGTGTCTTTTACTTTCTGCATTTATTCTAGACCTTATTTACATACCATTAAAATAATATAATTTGGAAAACATGGTTAAACACAGCTCTGTACCAAATACCAGTTTCATTAACATGTAGAAAATATGATGAAAAATTCTATGGTGCTATTCTATTCCACTGAAATAGAACTTTCCGCTGAAATATTACGAGAGAAGGTACTGGGGTTCTAACTGGTAAAACAAAACAAAGGCTAGATTTTGTAAAGTAACTGCTGGGTAAGTTACTAAGGAGTACTTTGATATGAAAAGCTAATGTTTTACCACATGACTCAATTAACACATTATGTTACTAATATACTCCTTCATATCAGAATGACTTCAAGCTCTTGAAGAAATAACATTTACATTATTTCAGGAAAAAAAAATATGCCAGAAATCCGTTTGTTATCACATTTCTACAAAGCAATTATTGCATACACCGCAGGAAAAAGCTTATTCTGACATATTAACACTAAGAATATTTATGGAGAAGGAGAAATGCAGAAGAGGCTTGAACTTAATAATGTAGGGTCATTAATTAGCATCAAATGAAAGAAAAGCAATAAAGCAATTTTGTCTCCAATTACTGACAATTTGCCTAAGTACAACCATTAATTTTGGATAATATAGCCCCATAAAATTAAGGCAACAAAACTATTTGAATCAACAACCTTTGGTAGTCTAGTTCCACTAATTAAACTTCTTTAAGGAATATCAGAAGTTTTGCAAACTTTAAATGCCTTAAGAAAAATGGAAAAACATATGGTTATGATTTCCTACCTAAAAGCTGCTGCCTTCTGGTTTGAGGCTTTTTTCTCTCTCTCTCTTTCTTTCTTTTTTTTTTTAATGGCTGAAAATAGGGAAAACTTGATTGATTAAAATAGTGATTCTGGAATTAACACAGTTAAAATATTTGTTTACCTACATTTTTTTCTATTTCCTTATTTTTTTTTTCCCATTTAGAGAGTTTTCATAAAAAGAAGCCTGATTAGAAAGCCCAGAATATCAATGTTTAACAGCTTGATTAAGGAATCTCCAGCATTTACCGATACTGCCAATATTAACATCAGGCAGTGACAGGGAATATGAATTATATTTTTGCACTGGGATATGTTCCTAGCCTTTCCCGCCTCCAGTCTTAAGAAAACAACAAAAACCACCAGCAAATCCCCATCATTCACTCCCCTCCAGCTCTCATCTCATAGCAGAATCTCTTCTGACAGACAGCATCACCCACCGACTGCAATTGGCGGAGAGCAATGGCCATGGAGATGTGGCCACAGCAGCCTTGTCTCATGCGTCTCCCCTCTGCCCCAGTGCTGTGCGCCACTGGCTTCATAGCACAAGGTCAACTAAGTATATACAACATTTAATCAGTACAGCTACTCAGGAGCAACCTTCCTGAGAGCTGGCAAGCACAGCTCTCAGCATTGGTGACAGTCTGCGCTAATGTTTTAAACGTTAAAAGCAGGCAACGTTTCCTAAAGCCGAAGTTTGGCAAAACTATCCTAAGGCTGGTGATGACTTTAATTAACAAATGTACTTTCTGGAGTGCCTTTCTCCCTCAGCACTCATTTGCGTTCGCTCATCAGCAAGCCAGAGCACCCTTTTGATAAGTATTGACAAGTCTTTGGGAAAGAAAAATACATGCAGAACACTCATGTGTCCCAAAAAGTCTGTCTGAGGAAACTTACAGCATTTAATCAGCATCCATATCAATTCATAAACCTCGGGTGCTAGAGTACAAATAAACACTCTAAAGGGTTTTAGCCGCAAGGAGATAAGATCTCTCCCTGGGGAGACGGCGAGAAACTGCTCCATTGCCTTTGTGCAGACTACTGGAATGTGCTTGCTTTTCATTTCGGTCTTTGTGTCTGGCACTCAGGCCTCACAGGCAGTGTCTTAAGCCATGCAGGGTCAGGGCAAACAGAGAACTGCATTCATGGACAGATCAAGTTTATGTGAGAATCTGCTCCTCCTGTGCCCTCAATTTCCATTTGAATTGTTAATAAAATCTCAGCCTGAAAGCACATGATCCCATCAGTGGGGAAGTCATGCAGAGAATCCTCTAGCTCAGAAAAACAAAATTTCTTTATCTTTTTCATCCTCCTACTTTCGTGGGAATTATGCCACGTAACCCCCTTCTAAAGTAACACCCTCCCCCAGCACAACACCTGATTGCCAGCCCATAGCTTACACTAAAAGGCCAGGGGGGGAAGAAAGGGAGAGAAAAAAGGGGGAAAGATGCACAAGCAATGCTCAGCTACAGCAAAATCACAACCACAACAACTGCACCTTCGTAGCAGTTTAGAGACTCCCAGACACCTTCAGGCAAAAGGAAACACAGATATTTCATTTTTTAAGTTAATTTCCAACAGCTGATAACACTAGCTGCAAGACTTTCCCACAGCTTTATGACACTGCATGAACTACAGGGCCACAGAGATAATAAAAGGTCACACATAAAGGAAAGAACAGAGCCATACCCCAATTAACTTGGTCTCCCCATGCAAAAATTGTACAGGAACAAGAGCCGGTATTTGCTGCAGGCATCAGACATGCATCTCCTAACCTTGCCACGGTCTAACTGGGCCTCTTGTTTCTTCTGCCTTTGCTCCTCGCAAACTGTTTTAATATTGAACGCTTTTCAGAGGGATGGGCTGATGAACGAAAACATGAATTTCCTGCTTGCCCTTTAAGGTGGGTTAAAGGGGGTGTTAGTAATCAATTACAGAACAAAAAGCAAAAGAGAGACTAAGGATTTTACAAACTAGATGTCTCAACATTTACACCCTGTTTTCTAACCAAAGCACCCCCCCCCCCCCCCCCTTTACTCCTTCCTCAAAATTTTCTTTTTCTTGTAGGAACAAAGTATAATACAGTATTCAAGTAAAACCTGTGTGAAATGTAATGACTGGGAGATGCTGCAGCAGTTTTCACTTGTTCTTTAGAGTATATCACCCCAAATGAACAATAACTGCAGTAAATATACAATGGAATTTATAATCTTGTGGTTCTCAATTTTGCATGCTCCCAGCCCTGGCCTCTGCTCTCTCCTCCTCGATAGGGAAGTGTTTCTGTTTGCAGAATGAGAAAAGCTTTATGGAAGCTATGTCTCTGGGATCAATCCTGCTCAGCACTTCACTCATCAAGGCTTCCTCCTTCTGCCCAGTGACCTCAAAGGGCAAACTCCTGTAAAGGCAGATTAAACCTTTGCCTGCCTCTGAACAGGGCTTGGCTGAATCATTACTGAATATCATTAGTAGAAGAATATCACTATTGTGACAGTATTTCATACTCTAAAGCTAAATTAAAAATAACACAGATATTTCAAGGTTCTGGAGGCCTGGGGGACTCTTGGCTTGATTACACAACGAGATACAGAACCCATTATATCCAGAACCCGTTATATCAGTAAGGGATATATCACAGCAGGTGTTAAAAATAGGCATTGTTAGTAAATGATGCAACTGTTTTGTTCTAATCTTGATTTTACACATATTTAGCTAGAGATGGTGGAATTGTCCCTTGGGAAACATAACCAATGGACTGAGTCCTTAAATATGTTCACCAGGTGTCTGCAAATTGGTCATGGGTGTTATTAATTACTTCGTTAGTCACAAGTCCTTGAGCAGTGTATGCAAACATATTTGACCCTATGACACAATTTTTATCTGACCAGTACAAACAATCATGATTTGTTATTCATGATGCGTGACTGGTCACTTAATTCACAAAATCATGCTCTTTTCCTGATTGGATAGCCCAAGCCATGTAGACAAGAAGGCCTTTCCTGTTTGCTAATTCTTCACAAATGGTTGCAACTGCCTAAGAAATTTCCTTTCACATCAGTTAAAATCCTTCGTTCAAATAGGACTTTCAGTGGAACTGTTCTTGCAAAGGTTTTTTGCAGGTTGTTCCTTTCCCCACAGAATTTGTGACTGGTGAAGGCGGCTTTGACTTTAAGCTATGAATACCTGGAGAGCTCCAGAGGATGAGCACATAGCTTCATTACACCTATATGTGCACACTCAGAACAGACTGCGGCATTGAATTTACAATTTCAACTTATCTAACTCTGTGACAGGATGCTACAGGTTTTTTATTGCCCAAATGACCTCCGCTTCTCCCCAGTGCCCAAGCATTAACTAAGAAAACTCCTCTTCTGTTTTTTGTATGGTCATTCTCTCCTCATTTAAATACCTCCTTAAAACTCCTTTCTCTTGGATAGCTTATTGATGTCCACTCATATTTTATGGCTACAGTGAGAGCTGTCATATCAGAGCACTAAATACAACATCTAAGAGGAACTGAAGAGCAGAAGAATGTCCTTTCATTATATCCAGATCAGAATGGCACTTCAGTGTGCATGTGGTTACGTGGGGGGGAGAACACCATAGCAGGAAGTTGCATTAAAATGACGTCTCATACTTCAGTACAATCAATGTAAAGTTCATGCCTCGCTATTTTTCTTTATCTGTATCCAGTTAAAACACACTCCAGCTATAACTTAATCTTTTTTACTCTGTGGGAACCTCCGTCATGGGCCAATGGAAATAGTGTGGTGAAAGTAACAGACAGTTCTCTCACTGTTGTTTTTTTGTTGTTGTTGTTGAAAAAAACTGTACTTTTTTGACAATTCTTTCCTACATGTAATATATATCCTTGGAGCTAGCTAAGAATGTGAAGTCCCATTGGTGAACAGAAATATTTTCATCTCTTTTGAAATACACTCATCATTATTCCCCCAAAAGAATAGTAGGGCTAAACTCTTTTGTCTTTAGCCAATTTGAAATAACAAATCTTAACATGATGAAAAATAGGTTTTTGCCTAAAATAAAGTAAGAGTAAAGGAGAATAAAAAAGGTAGAAAATTAAACTCGTACTATTAAAAAAAACAAGGAAGCTGGACTAAAATGCAAGCTCCTAAAGATAGACTGATGAAATTCTCATTTATTTTCTCCTACAAGATCTGCCACCTGGAGTGGCAGATCAAGAAAATGCGTGGTAAAATTCAGCAACTAAACTTGCATCTTCAAAGTTCCAGCTAAATGCCTTCACTAAACAGCCAGCTTTCCTCAATACCTACCTGTTTCCTACTTTACATTAAGTGGTTGTGAATTTTCATGAGTTTTAGAAAGTTGCTAATTCAGCATGCAACAAAGCCAGAGCTACCTATCTAGATCATTCTGATCTCAGCTGGCATGGCCCACTGCTGACTTGTACTTACTGCTGGCTTGCTGACTGTGGAAGATTGTGTGTTTCACATGTAATGTAAACATGTGATCGAGGAAGTAGATTTAAAATACTAATGTATAGAAGTTTAAACATGGATCTCTTGAAATGAGATTACAGACTTCGTTAAGCCACACTTTCACCTTCCCTCCAGCAAGGGTGTATCTTTGACTATCAAAATCACAGCTACACAAGCTTTTTTTTTTTTTTTCATTTAATTAACCAATATAAATTATTTCTCATTGGAGAAATAGCATCTGTATTTCTTTGAGTTCTGTCAGTAAAAACACAGTCTAACTTTTGCTTTTAAAGTGGTACTCATGAAAATAAACTTCTACATACTACGTGGTGCATTCTAAAATACCTATCAAAATTCACATTGATGACATTAGGATTAGTTTTTAATGTTTTTCACACTTCTATAAATATTCTACTTTGCTTTCTGTTCAAAGATGGAAAAAAGATCTTCCTTTTAGTCCCCTACATAGAACTGGACATTTAGACAAATATTCAACAGCAAATACACAGTTGGTTTTTTTTTCCTAACTTGTTTTAAGTATGTTTTAAGCCCAGAATCTTATTTTATTAATTCTAGAAGTCCCTTAAAATACCTGGAGGACAGATTGTGATGAAAAGCTGTTGGAAAATCAAACCTAATACCTCTGTGAAGAGGCCAGTCACTATCCTAGCTTGCAGTCTCTTCAGCTAGCCCAAGCACTGCCAAGACCAAAGCTGTGAGGTATAAACCAAGAAAACAGACAAATAAAAAAATGCAAAGCAAACAAGGAAAATATCCATATTGCTCCTTCCTATTCTTCACACCAGCTGCAGGACCACCCAGGGTGGGAGGGGCAAGGAAGAGCAAACAAGCTTATTCACGAGCACTCTCATGAGCCCTATCTCTGAAAGGGAGGGCCCTCCTATACATAAATGGAATCTCTTTGCTCCAACAGTGTGATTAAAATTGGGTATTTTCATTGCAGTGGGGATGTCCAGTATAGGCACACACCTTCACCTGATATGACTTAGGTCTGGTTTAACAAGAGAGCTTTCAAGGATGGTGAAGCAACTTTATCAGCTTTTTCATTTTCTCAGATGTCTTCCCCCTCCTCTCTTGAGGGTGGTGAGGTCCTGCACCTTTAATGTATCAATCATATATTTGCACAGCAAACAATGGCATTAGCTTCTGCTGGCATTTACCTGATTCAGGTTAATCTAGCAAGCATGGACAGCAGTGGTAGAAAAGACAGAGGCATGACTTTTGGCACCTGTACTAATAGCTTCCTAAGTACCCCAGGTACACCTTGATTGTGTTTCCCTTGATACTATTCTCCACTTAGCTAAGTGTAGTTAGCCATGAATCTACTGCATATGTGGTTAGATTTACTCATTTTTCCTAAACAACTATCTTCTAGAACACTTAACAAAACACAATGCACTGTTTCTTTCGAGTCACATGCTTTCATAGTTTCCAGGCTCTCCCATACTTCTGTCTGCCAACAGCCAAAGAATTTGAATATAAACCTCTATGTTTCCAATGACATGGCAGTGTGTCTTCCTGGAGGTTTTTAGGTAAAATATCCCCCCCATCCCCCCCCCCCAAAAAAAGAAAAAGATAAGAGCAAAACCCAAACTCTAGCCTTCGTTCAAGCATCTAACAACTATTTAGTTCAATATATTACATATCTATCTATCCTTGAAGGCCTCGAGCTTGTCACTAACAAAAAAAAAAACTTGAAAGATTTAATTTTGAAAGATATATCTGGTAACTTTTTCCTCTCAGACGCCCTATGTGACTTAACTTCTGCTATGCTGACAAAGCAATATAAGAAATCTGTGAGGGTGTACAGGATACATCCTCAAGAGTTGAGCTTAGTGTTCCCCAATTTTTTAAAACTCTTTCCAAAGTGCAAGACAGTTCTGCATTTTCTGTGATATATTCCATAAAGTATTTTCAAATTAGTTCATTAAATTATCTCAAAATTATCAGATAAAATCTATATACACTTACATTGAGCAGTGACAGATCTGGGATACCAGGATAAGGACAAACAGCAAATGCCCAGACCTGGTTTTTCAAAGTATGAAAGAGAAAAGCAGGGTAGTTGAGTAGCTATCACCTGAAACAGCTGATACAGCAAGAGGTTAGAAGATTACTGTGAAACTGGGTCCTGCAACACCTGATGGTCAGTAAGTAGGCAGATGTTGTATCTTCTACATATAGCTTCTATTCAGGTCAGCATGGTGGGTTTTCAACTCATAAGGGGTGACTTGCCACTACCAATTGAAAGGATTGATTCCTACTCCCTTGCAGCTTTGCTGGAGGTGAGAAAATCCTGTTAAGCTACAGGAATGCTTATCAGTATGGTTAAATGCATGATCCTGGGAAGCTTTATAACACAGGGCTCTTTAAAGTTACTGACAGGGATCAACTTTGCAATACATCTTTGGGGATATCTTCAGGAATCTCTTGTCACAAAGCATCTGAAGGAATTTCTTTGCTATAAACCTATGATTAAGGCAGTAGTGAGTGAAGTTAGTGCACCTAATCAAAATTGGACTCAAAAGGTACCAAGATTAGGTGATAAATCACTTTTTATTGCAAATTTTAAAAAGAAAAAGAAAGAAATGAGAAAAAATTCAATAAAGTGATCAAGCTAGCTAACAGCTCAAGCAAACAGGAGTAATAGTCCAAGAAATGGTTGTATCCAAATTGCATAAGTCAAACAAGAGCATAAATTTGAGAAGGGAAAGTAAATAAATCTGAATAGAAGTACATAGAATTTTTAAATTAAATCAGAAAATGATGTGTTTAATTCTGAAGGGAACAGTGTGCACCAGAATATTGAGTTACACATTGCTTTATTGAAAAGTAGGTCAAGATCTTATCAGCTCTATTATGAGGAATGTCAATAAAAGGCTGTGTGATGATAAAATGCTTAATTAAAAATGGACATTGTGCAACATATGAAGTCTTTGTATTGTACAGAAAAATAAATCACATGTATTATGTTCTCCAAGTTACAAATTGCACTGAATCATTTTCCCTCAATCAAACATTCTTATCAGTAGGACATCTTGTATAAAAATGGATTTATTTACATTGGCTCCTTTACAAATTAGTTTAAGATTATCTACCTCCATGGTATTTCAAATACTTGAAATATCTGGGACAACAGTGATGAGAATAATACTAGGGTCATGGGTTCTTGATACTTTTTCAGTTGAGTAAGTGGTGTGCTTTGGCAAGTTAATTAACAAAACAAAGGCCTAATACCCATACGAGTTGATCAAAAAGTAACAGCAACTAGCTAGGTTAAATATTTTGGTTTGTTACTTCTATAATATGCATGTATAGAACATTATTAACATTATACAACATTAACATTAAATCTGTCCCTTTTTCCAAAGCAATCAGTATTTGCATTAAGAAAATATCCCAGAATCACAATAAGCTTTGATGTAGCATTTGTAGCATTCATGCTTTGTGCAATAAAAATTTAGCTTCACATGCCATGCACCAATTTTAATACACTTTTGTGCTTTCTCTATACAGTGAGTGGAACAGAGTAAAGAGCAGTTAAACAGCACATCAGCTGATACAAAAGAAAACTATGTAAAATGTAAGAATTCTGATACCCTTTAGTAGAAGGTTCTGTAAGTTATTGCCCGTCGGTGATACATGCTCCAACTGCAGGAGTGTGAAAGGGCCTATTACTAAAGCAAGAATAATACTTAAGAACAACTTTTCACCCATGGACAAAAATAAGCTTATCAAATCAAAACAGCTGGCAAAGGAAAATCCACAATATGCTCAAGGAAAGTTTGTAATCATAGGAACTGGCAATATTAAAGAGCAATTAAGTGATCTAGTCTTTCCTCTCAGAGGTAAGCCTTGTTTCTTGCAGTCCATTTTATAGCCTTCAACAAGCAGAATAGTTTTATATTGTATCTTACTTGTAGGATTGCAGCCCCATCCTTTGGGAAATTATTCTGAAATCTTTTCTCTCCTTTTATTAGATAGTATTTCCTGAGAGTCAGTCTATAATTACCCCTAACAATACTGTCATATTTAAGGATAGAAAAATATAGGTATAGAAACATGTTTTTCTTTGAGCACAGAATCCCCCAAATCAAATACAAATGAACTTCCTTATGAAAGAATTAATACCTAAGAAGCAGATTTGGTAGTAATATTAAAAACTAAGTCCTCAGTTTAGAACAAATCCTTCACCAGGAGCCCGCAAAGTTTCCCAGGGTCATGGCCTAGATGAAGTAAGAGAAAAAATACTACTGATTTCAGTGGGCCCAGGATTATCATCCCCATATTTTATTCACAGTATATCATCACAAATGGAAACTACAAATGAAGCATCATGAGGCAAGGTGCCTACAATTCATAATGTTTTCTTCCACTGTAATAGCCAAGACTTCTCCCTGAGCTACAGCAGAGGCAAATTAGTTCCACATGTCAGATACCAACCGTAATATTTTCCCTTACACTTGGTACACAATGAGGGGATGCAGTACAGCATAGAGCAATTAATACATTTCTTTTTGTGAAATAATGCATGACAGAACAACTCAGAAAAGATGTCACTCACTTGAAACTGGTGAGTTGCTAGTCCATGAAGAGTAGAAGTAGGAAAAGTAATCAAAGTACAATAAGATAAATTATGCCACCTACTGCCTTACATCTTCCTAGCGGTTGCCTTATTTGCTTCATTTCAACCCTTCTTTCCGTGCAGGTTTCCAGGTACCCACACTTATAACATCATCTCTGAATGTGAGATTACAATCTGTCACAATCCAAACTGAATCAGATCAGAATGTCTGGTTCCCTGCAACAGAAATCTAACATATAGAATAGGGCTGCTAAGCATAAGCAACCAGTGCATTTTGCATATCCTATGGTATCCTGCCATGGGCTCAGCTGCCATTCCAGATGGCTGTGGGTCTACTGTAGGTTTTGCATCATATTTACCAGTCCCATGTTTAAGTAACAAACTCTCACCTTGATATGCCTTTTACCATCAGAAAATAGTAAACTGGAACCAATGCCTTTAGGCAGTATCTATTAATTGTACTGCACTTTGTGCATGTGATGATGTGCATAAATAATATGCAAACATTTCTCAAAATCACTCACATCAAACCATTCTATTAGAAATAATCTTGGCTATGAAGCACTAATTAAGATATGCTATTTATTTCTGACAACACATGCACAGGGACTACAGAGTATACTTGTAGCCACAGGTAACAGCCACAACATCCCAAGAATGCTTTGGAACAAAATTGTGAGACTAATGACGCTCCTGGATGCTCTAATTGCTCTGTTCAGTAGACACCAACACAGAGGAAGCCACCAAAACCAATGACAAGTCAATATAAAGTGAAATATGGATCCAGCACAATACTTTCACAACTCCATCCCTCCATTGCCATACTTCTACAATTACCCTGTAGCACTTCTTCAGGGTTTGCTAATCAAAGAGTCCTCTCCAAGCAGAAGTCTCTTTTCCAGTTTCCCCAGGAACAGCTGTAAGATCAGTAGTATTTCTCAAAATATATAGACTTACAATACCTGTTTCACTTCATTATATCAAATAGAAAAGAAATTATGAACAACTTCGGCAAGCTGTGCCCTACCTTATTCCAAAAGGCCTCTTCTGTTTGCCAGTACTACTCAGTGGTGCATGTGGCACCACCAGAAGAATGGGACATCATGACAGACTGAAGACATCTACAGAAAATGTTACTTTCCAGTCCTGTAACATAAAGACAATGCACAGTTCTATCAGAAACTATGATGGTAAAAACACTGCACTGTGTAATTCCAAGATGATTGTTGTTCAATTCATCCTTATCAAGTCTGATGTTTCACAAGGGAGAAAAACATCTGAAGTTCAGGCCATGTTTTTATGGGTTATGCATCATCATCAGTAAACTTGATCCAGTTTATAAATATAATAAAGTACATTTCTTTGAAAAACAGTTTTTCTCCATTTAGAAGTACAGACACTGTTACTTTGGTTTACAAGCTTTCTTGTATTTGCCAAGTATCCAGTTTACAGTAGAATGTTGATTCCATGGTAACAGTTTCAAAATACACAGTAATTGTAGAAGTGTGAAGGTAAGCATTGTAGAATTAGATATAAGTGAACTAAAGAGGTCTGTGTTTGTCAAACTGAAGGTCATATTATTGGAATTTCATTAATTTTCCAGATGATCCGTTGATCAAAGTGGAAACTGGCTTGTACTCTTAAATCCGCATGGACTCGTATGCAACCAACATGACATACACAGAAAGGGTAAGTGGAGAAGAAGGAGTTGATTATTAAAGAACACACTGAGTCCACAAGGAATACAAAGCCTATTTAAAAATATATAAAATTTATAAACATTATTTTCAGGCATCCTCTTTTCACTGTCATGAGAAGATTTTGAGACAAATTCAGGAGTTTGTAAACATGCATATCTTCAATAAAGTGGCAATCAAGTTTTACAAGAGACTAATTGAATCTTTTATTGCATAAAGTACCAATGACTTTGTATATCCCTTATGCCCTCTGGTTGGAGTAGGATTAGCAGAACCTCACTACCACTCTGTTTTAACTAAAGGTATGAAGACCACAGTTAAAGAAAGTACCTTCCCACAAAGTGTATTTTCTGAGTTCAAAGTTCCTTTACTGGCTTAATGCAGAAAAGAAATATTTTCAATATTTTGTTCTAAGTAGTTTGCAAACCAAGTGCCTACTTGCAGAATGCAAACAAAATACTTTCTTTATGATTTATGTATCTGATAAATAAATAATTATTATTTCTCCAAGGCAGATTTCTTTTTCAATTGAAAGTAATATGAATCTGAAGTGCACAAAAATACAAAGCAATTGATCCCAATATAGTATACATCCCTTTCATTAACCTCAAGTGTTGAATCATGTCTGGGTATCTACTTATATGGATACATATATGATTACAAGACTAAACCTCAAGAGACCCATGGTTCAAAATGTCAGCCATGCACATACTGCAGATGAGTAGATCCAAAAGAGAAAACAACACTGGCATGCTTCTAATTAGTTTTCTTTATTAGCATAAACAGAAATCCCCACAAGCAAAGCCATGTACAGGTAAAATTACTGAGTTTAAACTGCTTTTTCCATAACATTGTTAACCCTTGAAATACAGATTTTAATGCAATCAGGCATTGCACTGTTTTTATTATGCATCTTACAGAATAAATTGAAATTTCAGTCCCTCAACAGGTAGCCACTCAATACAAAACTTAACAGTTGTATCACAGTATGACATTCTCCTTCCCTTCACGTATTTTTAGTCTGGCAAGAAAAGGGTATATAGCTACATACAATAAAGAAAAAAAACACACAATATCTCTACACAACTGCTTTGCACAGTACTATGTCCCTATTCACTTTCAAAGTGATAGTTAATCTTAGTAACAGGCATAGAACAATATGTACATGTAGTACTGCCATAAAAACCCATCAGAGATTTCAGGGGATAAATATTTACACAGAATGCTTGGTACAAATTCATCTGTGTCAAGGAACACCGGTCAGATCCACTTTAAATATGATGAAATGCTTACTTCATAGCTTACCAAACTTGGCATTTAACATATAAATGATGAAGACATTTCATATCAGTCTATAGGATAAGAAATAATAAGGTATGTTCAAAATTATAAAGTGTGAGTCTTTGATAAGGGATTATAGCACACCTATCTCAAATCAACACCTTGTAGAGGGTCAGAAGTAAAGCTACAATGGGAATTAAAATTTTTGTTCCTAAAGCAAAACCAGAGCAAACTCTGTGAGAACAGAGTTAACAGGATGGGAAAAAATACCAAAACAAAATCTTGTGATAGTGAGACATTATATGCTAAATGCTACCACAGATCTTCTCTTGGTTAGAGAATGAGAATCACCTCTTATTTAAGGTACAAATTACGATGAAATATCAATGTCCTGCTGCCTTCCACATTAAGGTAAAAGAGTAAAACATAGTTAAATAAAATCTCCAAATCCTGCCTCAGAATTCTATGGATGGAGTCATTTTCTAAAGGAAAGTTTCTGCTCATAGTCACGCCCGAATTTCAAGCAAGCTAGTGACGCAGTCCTGTATCATTTCTTCTCTTTCAGAAGTGAAACCTCAGCACCATGCTCTCAGGGCTATGTCTTCTCAGCCAATCACTACAGCAGCACCTGAGGAACCAGAGAGTGGTCTTCTTTCAAGGTGTGCAGAAAAGAGCGGAAGACTCAGGTCTGTCCAAAAACTTTGGTACAAGTAGGAAAAGTGGATATTCTGAAAAATACATTCTGTACAGTGCTAAACAGAATAGCTGAATAAACTTTATACTGGTGTGAAAGACCCAAGAAATGACTATGAAAAATGGTAGTGTTCAAAACTACTTGAGCAAAGGTGACTGATTTATGGCATTTACAACTAAGAACATTGTTTGTCACTTTGATTTTTGACTCAAAATACATAAAATGAGAGTAGAAACTGCAGTCCCTCATGACCGTTAATTATAAATATTTTGGCACTAAAAAAATTCAACAGAGCAGAGCCTAATCAGAAAAAAAGGAAAAAAAAATCTGTTAAAAGTAGAAATTAGAATCATAGAATAGTTAGGGTTGGAAAGGACCTTAAGATCATTTAGTTCCAACCCCCCTGCCATGGGCAGGGACACCTCACACTAAACTGTGCTACAGTGCCAAGTTTCTTCTGCACACAAAATCTGGAAGCTTTATGTGCTATTAATGCACTTTGGACTTCCAATACTCCGTCACATTGCAGTATGTTCCCATTCCAACTTCAAAATGAGTTGACAGAAAATGACAACATTCATTTATTTCATTTAGTCTGCTTGATCCCTGATCTTTGTCCACCTGGGGTGACACTTCTGACTATCAATTTGCTATGGAAAGCACCATCCTTCCTTTCTTCTTTTGGCCTCATTATTTGTTTATTTATCTATTGGGATTTTTTATGAACATTAAAAACATACTGTCTACAAGCATGAGCCCTCAAATGTATCATCTCCATGTTGCATCATTTTTTATGAGGCAACCCAGCAGCTGATTTGTTTCACTTAGGAAACAATCCTCAAAGAGAAAGGATGGGCAGAAACGAAACATTGTGGCACTAATCAGAAATAATTTGCATTTTTACACTGCCATAAATGGATTATTTTAATTTGTATTACTGCTATCTCGCCTTAGTCTAAGAGACTTACATAGATAATTTGAACTCTAATAACCTGGATGCATCTGTGGCCTAATAAAATCACAAAAGGCAAAAAAGTTCCTGCTGCACTAATCTGAACATGGTTTTATCCTAGCTTTGTTCACATGCTAAAATAAACATACAATCTAATTTGCTGTTGACAAAGTAAGAAAATATTTTATGAGTCATCTCTGGTTATTTCCAAAAGTAGCTATATTAGTAGTTTGAACATCCTGAAGCAGTATCTCTTCATTGGATAAAAGGAATGTTCGTATCCTTCTTTTGTGCCATGTATCATTTTGCTAAAATACTCTTTCAGAATTCAATGCCTCGACAGCAGATAATTTGCAGGGAACAAACAGGAGCTGAGAGCTCATGAACTACAGAAAGTGAACCAAGGTGTTCTCTTCTCCTTTCAGATGGCAATAGGCTAAGTCCTGACTTTTCTTTTTCATATATTATTTTCCCATTATCTTTTTTTTTTTCTTTCCCAACAATAAGAAACACTAAAAACCAGATCCTGAATCACTTCCTGAATCACACATTTTTGAACTAAAAACAATTCAAGTGCTTCAATACAATCTCCAAAATTACTTCCTTAGTGCCATTTTCGTGTTTCTGAAGACAGCTCTGATGACACAACTACTGGCTAAACTAAGAAGCAAGTCACTAAGATTTCTTCAGTTCCTCATTTCATTAGTATTACTGCCTGAAATCCATTTTGGTTTCATCCAGAATGTGTTACATTGATGAATTTGCTGAAGGAGACCTGTACTTATTAAAATTGGCCTCCTAAACTTCTGAGGTGACTTCCACTAGATATTGAGAAGTCTGTAGGCAAAGGCTTTATGAAATTATACCTATTATCTTCACTAAAAGATCACTAATTGGCTCAGAAAGGGTGCAACACTAAGTGTCAACAGTTAAAAACAACATTTAAAGTAGGACTGAATTCTCTTCTTCAGAGATGCATCCTAGAACTGGTACCCACAAAATGAGAAATCAGTGACTCAAATTTGTAACAATGCAATACTCCCTTTGAGCTGACATCAGAAGATCCTCTATTTCTGAGGAGCAAGACTTCCCTGACTGGGGGTAGGAGGTTCTTGGATTCCATCCTCTACTTAGTTTTCAATATAAATCTTTCCTTATCTGGACTCATGAAAGGCAGATATTATAATAGTATGGTGAGATGAACAAACAGACCAAGGACTATTTTGTTTAAGACAGATTTTTGTACAGCAAAAATTTAGGACTATAAAAAAAAAATCACAATCTATAAAATTTTAAAAAATCTATAGTCCAAATGCTGCAATTTAGCAGACTCAGACTGTGAAAAACTGTGGTTTATGTAAATTAACAGTTGCTCTGTTTTTATTTTTGTAAATTGAAACTTCAACTCCTCCTGTTCTTTATTTTTAAAATACCTATTTCTTTCACTGAGCAAGACCTAGATGGCTAAAGTGCTATTCCTGATCTTTGAAGTGTCTGGACTTGGTTTGAAAAGATGCAGTTAGTCCCCAAGTCTTTGAACATTTGTAAAACGAAGCTTACAAAAAGAATTCTGCAGTTTTCAAACATCTGAAAAAATTTCCTAGATGTGCCAATTTGCCCTGAGAAAGGTCACTTCTCTCATGTAATTCAGTCAGAAGCAGAAGAGTTAGGATTCTTTTCTAAAGATGTTTAAGCTGGTATGGCAACTGGAAAAACAATAAACAAACTATATGTTGCATAATTTTTAGATTCTATCCTTCATTCTATACCTACCACAGTCTAATGGAACAAAAATTATTGACTCCCAGAACTGTGCCTGAGCAGCAGAGTTGTTTTCCCCTTCTCATAAAGGACTGATAACTAGTGTTCCTAATCTGGTAAGGATATTAACTATATAAATATGTTTATTACTCCTTCAGCCTCTACTGCATTATACTTAAAGAATGGTTTACTGCTATAATTACTATGGTTTTAAAATTAGAACAATATGAAAGACATATGTTCCTTTTACTGAACAGAAATTAAGCAGGAGATTTGCAAAAGCAAGAAAAAGGCTGGAAAGCTCCTTTTGTAAACTTTGGGTCTACTTCCCTTTTGAAAATATCCTCAGCAATTGCCGTTTGTTGACATGCGGTTTCATGACAGTAGATTATTGCAGAAAATAAAGTTTGAAAATGAATTTGAAATTAATTTTTTGCCAGCCACAGTTCCGGTGCAGAGCATTTGTCACCTAACAAATGCGTACTAGAATTATTATTCATACAGTACAAGGCTTCCCCAGTAGCTTCACACCAGAGCAGATCACAGAGAATTATCAGATTTATTATCTTTTCATTGATCTTCCTGAGGCATTTGGATGGATTGATTCTTATATGCTACGCCTTAGACATATTAGATAGACTGCTTAACAAATTTCAAAGCAGCTGACCATGACCAGGTCAATGTCTCACAGTTCTTGCTCACATACACCCATCACTTGCCGGGAACGTGTCTTTCTTCTGATCTAAAGCTGTCTTCTTGTGATATACAAAACAGACGACAAACAGAAGAAACTAAAGCACACTGATTTCTTCTTCTGAATTTAGACTATATTTGCTGCTTAATAATATGCCACCTTGTGTAAATACTTTGAAAGATCTCCATTATTAGAATCATAGAATCATAGAATAGTTAGGGTTGGAAAGGACCTTAAGATCATCTAGTTCCAACTCCCCTGCCATGGGCAGGGATACCTTACACTAAATCATATCACCCAAGGCCTCATCCAACCTGGCCTTGAACACCGCCAGGGACGGAGCATTCACAACCTCCCTGGGCAACCTATTGCAGTGCCTCACCACCCTAACAGGAAAGAATTTCCTCCCTGTATCCAATCTAAACTTCCCCTGCTTAAGTTTTAACCCATTACCCCTTGTCCTGTCACTACAGTCTCTAATGAAGAGTCCCTCTCCAGCACCCCTATAGGCCCCCTTCAAGACACTGGAAGGCTGCTATGAGGTCTCCACGCAGCCTTCTCTTCTCCAGGCTGAACAGCCCCAACTTCCTCAGTCTGTCTTCATACGGGAGGTGCTCCAGTCCCTTGTTCATCCTCGTGGCCCTTCTCTGGACTTGTTCCAACAGTTCCATGTCCTTTTTATGTTGAGGACACCAGAACTGCACACAATACTCCAGGTGAGGTCTCACGAGAGCAGAGTAGAGGGGCAGGATCACCTCCTTCGAACTGCTGATCACGCTCCTTTTGATGCAGCCCAGGATACAGTTGGCTTTCTGGGCTGCAAGCACACACTGCCAGCCCATGTTCATTTTCTCATCAACCAGCACCCCCAAGTCCTTCTCCACAGGGCTGCTCTGAATCTCTTCTCTGCCCAACCTGTAGCTGTGCCTGGGATGGCTCCGACCCAGGTGTAGTACCTTGCACTTGGCATGGTTAAACTTCATGAAGTTGTCATCAGCCCACCTCACAAGTATGTCAAGGTCCCTCTGGATGGCATTCCTTCCCTCCAGCATATCAACCGAACCACACAGCTTGGTGTCATCGGCAAACTTGCTGAGGGCGCACTCAATCCCACTGTCCATGTCAGTGATGAAGATGTTAAACAAGACTGGTCCCAATGCCAATCCCTGAGGGACACCACTGGTCTCCAGCTGGACATTGAGCCACTGACGACAACTCTTTGTGTGTGGCCATCCAGCCAGTTCTTTATCCACCAAGTGGTCCATCCATCAAATTGATGTCTCTCCAATTTAGAGACAAGGATGTCATGTGGGACAGTGTCGAGCGCTTTACACAAGTCCAGGTAGATGACATCAACTGCTCTACCCCTGTCCATCAGTTCTGTAGCCCCATCACAGAAGGCCACCAAATTGGTCAGGTAGGATTTCCCCTTAGTGAAGCCATGCTGGCTGTCACCGAGCACCTTGTTGTTTTTCATGTGCCTTAGCAGGCCATCCAGGAGAATCTGCTCCAAGATTTTGCCAGGCACAGAGGTGAGACTGACTGGTCTGTAATTCCCCGGGTCATCCATTTTCCCCTTCTTGAAAATGGGGGTTATATTTCCCGTTTTCCAGTAGTCAGGAACTTCACCTGACTGCCATGATTTCTCAAATATGATGGCCAGTGGCTTTGCAACTTCATTCGCCAGCTCCTTCAGGACCCGCAGATGGATTTCATCAGGACCTTGGCTTGTGCACATTGAGACTTTTAAGATGGCCTCGAACCAGTTCCTCTCCTACAGTGGGCCCAAGGTCTTCATTCTCACAGTCCCTGCATCTGCCTTCCAAGACTTGGGTGGTTTGGTCAGAGCCTTTGCCAGTGAAGACAGAGGCAAAGAAGTCATTCAGAACCTCAGCCTTCTCCAAATCCTGTGTAGCCAGTTCTCCTGAGAGCTTCCTGAGGGGGCCTATGTTCTCCCTAGTCTGTTTTTTATTTGCTATGCACTTGTAGAATCCCTTCCTGTTATCTTTAATGCCTCTAGCTAAATTTAATTTTAACTGGGCCTTAGCTTTCCTAACCTTGTCCCTAGCTTCCCAGACAACATCCCTGTACTCTTCTAATGCCACCTGTCCTTGCTTCCACTTATTATAAGCCTCTTTTTTCATTTGAATTTTCCTCAGGAGCTCCTTATCCATCCAAGGAGGTCTCCTGGCCCTCCTGCTGCACTTCCTTCTAGTTGGGATTCAACACTCCTGAGCTTGTAGCAGGTGATCCTTGAATATCAACCAAGAGTCTTGGGCCCCCCTGCCCTCTAGGGCTGTATCCCATAGAACCTTCCTAAGCAGGTTCTTGAAGAGGCCAAGTCTGCTCTTTTGAAGTCCAGGGCAGTGAGCTTCCTGCATGCTCTTCTCACTGTCCTGAGGATCTCAAATTCAAACATCTCATGATCACTGCATCCAAGGCTGCCCTGGAGCGTCCCATTTCCAACGAGCCCTTCCCTGTTGGTGAGCATGAGGTCAAGCATGGCACCTCTCCTTGTCGGCTCCTCTATTACTTGCAGAAGGAAGTTGTCTTCTACACAATCGAGGAACCTCCTGGATTGCTTGTGCCGGGCCGTACCGTCCTTCCAACAAATGTCAGGGTGGTTGAAGTCACCCATGGACCTGCGAGAGTGAGGCTTTTCCTATCTGTCTATGGAGTGCTTCATCCGCAGGTTCTCCTTGATCAGGAGGTCTGTAACAGACTGTTACTTAACTATCAAAAGGAAATGTGTCTTCAGAGATGAATCACAGTCTTTTATTACCACATTTTGCTTTTAAAAATGTCAGCTTCTGACAAAATGGACAGCCTTCTGCAGCATGTTTTTGTTTGAACTGTAGAGCAGAACAAAAGGAAGAACGTGTAGTAAATTTTTAAGAGGCTACATAATAGAATCTGGTGAGGGAAGCTGTGGTTTACCACAGCAGATTCAAAGCCTGACACAACTGTTTCTTAGCCATGCTAAATACATGCCATATTTTGGAAGCAGAGAAAATTGTCTTCCCTGAAGACCTCATCCTACTGCCCAGTAATAATGGGCTGCTTCTATTTTACCATTATTAGCCTTTATATCCTAGAGACCAAAGTTATGTACAGCCTAGTACTATGCATTTTTAAACCTGGAGCTGGATGTTTAACTTGCCGCCCACTCAATCTGTAGGAGCCACCCAGCACAACCAACCTGAAATCTCAGGTCCCCTCCTCACACAGCAGGCTGTGCTAACTCATGCCTGTCACTCAGACTCACAGGAGGCCAAACAAGTCAGAGTTCATAGCCACTAGCTCAAGTGCTCCCATGTTCAGGGATGGAAGAGTTTGTAACAGAGCAGGGAAAAGGAGGAGGACACCTCCTCCTTCTCCTTTCTGTCGTTCAGCTGTGCCCTAAAGGCTGAATGAGAGAGAGGAGGGTAAGAGTGAGGGAAGAAGACAATGCAACAGTCCTTGGCATGCTTATTAGACCACTGTCTCAAGTTAGGTTATCAGGAATACTAACAACAGGACTTAATCCCACTTCTCATATGTTTTATTCAGAACTGTAGGAGGGAACCTTTATCAATGAGATGATGCCTGTAGAGATCTAGCCTTGAGGCTAGATTTTAGCATTGTTTCCTTACAGCTTACTTCTTTTTCTTTAAAAGTCATGCCAACCATGGAAGAGGAAAGGCAATGCCGTTGGCTAGTTCCTCAAACTCTTTTTTCTTATTTTAAACACAGAAATACAATTACTAGACCAGTTGCTCAGACGATATGAAAGATGGTCCATTTTCTGTTCATGAAAGAATCAATACACATAAGCCACTTTTCAAAAAAATGCCCTGTCAGGCTACAGGTAATTCTGACAATATCTTGGTACTGAAGACCCGATGCCCAAGCAAATGAACATTTCAAGTTCAGTTTACTACTGTGGCTTCAATGCCCAACTGGAGAGCATCTTTCTGACACATTAACTTCATCTGAAATTAAACCGGTTCATGTCCTCCAAGACCTGATGCACAACAAACAGAGTGATTTTTTTTTTTTTCTGCATGTCTGTTCATATGCATACATATGAACTTCTGAAGTTAACAGAGGGTATACATAACCTAGAAGCAGTATGAGCCAAGGAGTTAAGATGAGTGGCTGAGTTATCGATCAGATGATACTAAAAGAGAAGGTAACAAGTATACTCAGAAAAGCTTATTCGTTGATAATTTTTCCCCCTGAAAATTTAGATTTATTAACTCAAAATTCTGAAAATAAACTAAAGAGTAACTGGCTAGGAAGTTAGTCTGGATATTTTCCAGAACAATTCAAGATAACAGCCCAAAGATAAATTTAGATATCTAGAGAGAGACAGAGATAGCAGGTACTTTTTTTTTTTTTCCTATTGGCTCTATGAATAGGAAAAAAGTAAAAGGGCTTCACAGTACAGAAAACAGTCTTCACATCACAAATCTTTCCCAGTACAGAGGAATTCTCTTATTTAAATTATATAACTCACAAAAAGAAAAGGTTATGAAATCTTTGACAACACATGATCTTTTTCACAGAATTAGATGGGTCCAAAAGGTAAACAAAAACAAAACAAAAAAAAAAACAAAAAAACCTAACTGAATTTACAAATGAGGTATTTAAAAGTCCCTCTACAAACTCTTCTAGGAATCCTAAGTTTAACTGAGGATGCTTCATTTCTCCTTATCCAGATCCATACATTTCTGAAGGATTTGAAATTTGGAATCCACCATTCACTGCTTTCAGTAGTAAAAGAACAACTGATCCAACCCATGCATGCTGGGATTTTCAAGAAAGCCTGAGGAAACAAAATGTTCAAATTACTTTTAAATTCAATGGGAGTCAGACTTCTAACTCCTTCAGGCCTACTGAAAATGAAATCTGTAACTTTCAATATCCTGAAACCAAAGAAATTAAAATTTTGGAAAACCTTCTGTGAACTAGTAACTATTGATTATTTAATGGTTGATTAAAATTTCTTACTAAATGCCTCCAGAATTTCACAGTAGGAACATTAACACTTATATTTCTATTTTTCATAAATGTCAATTCTATCTGACATTGTGTTTTATTCAACATTAGAGATATCTGGAAAATAATCCTCCACAGAAATAGGCTACAGCATAAAAGCTATCTATTGAATGCTACCAACAATGAACCAGCAAAAAAAATTAGCTAAAAGCTTTCATAAGAACATATTTTATAAAGTAAAACTCCTTCATTTTCAGAACAGAAAACAGAGTTGGAGATCCAGATTTGCATCTCTGTTTTGTTCAGGAACAGCGAAAGGCATTTAGAATTACAGTCCACCAGATATTCCAGGGTGGGTTCTTCTATTCCCATGTGCTTCTATTCCCATTTATCCATGTGCTACACCAAAAGGCATGAAAATTCATGCTTCTGTTGCAATAAAATGCAAAAGCAAATTTAAACAACACATTTCTATTTTATGAAACTAAACTATTGGCTTTCAGCTAGCTATGGGTTAAGTTGAGACCTGCAAGCACACGAGCAGCTAAAGTCTAATAGTTGAGAAATGAGTACCTGCAGTGTCCCAAGAACAAGTCCAATGCCAGCTGCCCTTCTGCCCAAAGCAGCAGCAGCTTGTCCTTGACTATTCATTACAGGGACAGCAAAAGGCAATTTTTTCAACACTGCTGAGAAGCTTTTAGGCAGCTGTTATCCTTTTTGCCATTCAGAAAATCAGAAGGCTGCACTTTGGGGTTGGGAAGGTTTTGTACTTATACGGGATTATGCAGAAAGAGATTCAGGGTGCACAGACCTCACTGGGAAGTCACATGTGGTTCTTAAATTGATACTTTCAAGAGGGGCTTGGGATTTCTCTGTATAAGCATCAGAACTGGAGAACGAGGAATTTGTGTTTGGTCTGATCATGAACAAATATCTAATAGCAACTAAATTTTAGTATTTCAATGCAGTAATAAAAGCCAGCATTACTTGTTTGTATGCCAGGTCAATTTTATTCCTGCTTTAACTGTAAGGGCACTTGGAAACTGCAACCTTCCATAAGTAAAAGAGTAGGCATTAACTAAATCCAAGATTCCTAACTACTGTGCATCCTGCCTACAGCTGCTTTCATTGCTTTTCCTTTCTCTGCAGGGCACATTGGTTTTGTCCTTCAAAAATCTCTCTTGCACATCAGAACTGAAACCCTGGTCAAACGAGACACAGGCAGAAAAACAGAAAAGGTCTTGGGAGGCCACATATAATAATACATCCAAGCATGAAATGCCCCACATTTATAGAGCAAAGTAAACATTTTACAATATTTGTAATCAACATAGGGAGTCTTTTATCACTTTTCAGAAACCTATGCCAAGAAAAAAATCCAGCTCTGTTATTTTTTAATGACGCAGCATGCTGTTAATTTGGGTATAAAGCCAAAAAGCTCCATAGTGATATTCAGGAAAGAGTTGTCTAGAAATCCCTCAATGTCTTAGATAAAATTGAATCTGAATGGCTAAACCAATTTGAAAACAAATTGATTTAAAACTAATTTCATCCACAACATGCAGGTTTTTTAACAAACATCTTTCACTGCAACAGTGATACCAGGGACATCCATAAACCCAAAAACCCAATACATTTATTCAGTTTCTGATGTTGCATGCAAAACATGAACACCTTTCTAGTACTACTCAAACTACAGAGAAAATAAATGCCTGAATCCTTTCTCTTTTGCTCTCATTCCCATCATTAAAAGCGAAGTCCATCTCACAGTTAGGCAAACATATTGAAATTTCTCCTGCCTTGATCTCTCGCCTATTCACCAAAACCATCTTCTCTCTCACCAGCAGTTTTAAGGTCACACCAAGGCTCCACAAAGGCTCTTCCTCTGGCTTAAATAGATGAAGACAAGTTTGAAATCTCACCCAAAAGACTGTATCCTCTTGCATTTTGTACCCAGATGCTGCAGATATGGGTGGAAAGGAAGAGAGGTTACAGAGAGGTGTTGAAACTACCTGAAGTCACCTGAGAGGCAGGCCACAGTGCCAGGGTACAGGGCAGCCCAAGAAGGAGGCATAGAACTGATCTCGCTCATCTTCTTCCATGCAAAAGGCATTTTTTACTCCATGGCCCAGAAGAGCTGCTTCCTAGGAGAGTTTTACACTTGTTCTTACTATCCCAGCAAATGACTGACTCCACCCTAGCATGCCCAGCACTCTAATACTATGCTATAGGGAAATACTGTTCATCTGGGGATGGTTCCATAGCACAGAATCTGAGCTTTGCCATTAAGAAAAGAAGCCATGCTGCCCACCACTAAGCAAAATTGTTCAGTGCAGCTTAGTTCCTTAGGTGTTAATTGTAATGGAAAACAGAATTACAGTCTAATTTTTAAAAGCTTTTTAACCTAGCAATTGACACGTTTATGCATAATTATATATACACACACACATATATGCTTTAGTAATGTCTTGCTTGTCATTATTTTAAAATGCTACCACACTACCTCATATACATGCTGTGTTACATATAGCTATTACCCTTGGTTTATCCTGTTAAGTTAACAAAAAGCCTTACAAAGAAATTTACTCCAGCAAGCCTCCAGACTTCACACCACATACTCAGTGCAGGTATTGCCTTAACCACTTCATGCATCGCACAGGGATGGGAATGGTACCTCTTTTCAAGGAATAAGTGAAAGGTCAAAACCTCTCAGAGGCATCTTACATTGACTTGATTGAACTGCTGCCACCTTCCCCTCACATCAAGAAAACAAACACGACTATATAAAGAAAAGCACAGTACATTTGTCGAAAGATGGAGACCTCGTGTGTATTTGTTTGGGCCTAATAACTAAGTATCAAAATAAGAGCATGCAATAGTAAGAGATGTAAGGGCCAAAAGCTTGAAAATTAGAAGGTTTTTTAGGAGTTTCATGGAAACTGTATAAATAATTAGCCACCTCAGTTCAAGCCTCAATCTCTGAATTTGCACAGGAAACAATCTTGAAAAATGCATCAAAATTAAAGCAAATAAATTGTGCTGTTCGATAAGCAAGGAGACTGATTTTTTTAATATTTTCTTTTATCAATCCATATCAACCCCTAAAAAAATATGATATTGTTTTATTCCATGTTACTTTCAAAAAAGCCACATAAACCCAGACACCAACTGACTTCACAACCTCTTATTCCTCCAGTAGTTATGCTCTGGCCCTTAACATGAAGCATACTTAAGTTTCCTGTTACACTTTTTATTGTTTTTAAATCCAGCCTGAAACTTCACCTTAACCTTCGAAGTACTGCATTAATCACATTCTTGGTTTTTTTCATTGACATAAGGATAGCATGAACATAGAGAAAACAGTGATTCAATATTTTAGAAAACCTGAAACAATACAATGTTTTGTCCTCTCCACCCTTTTATAATTACTCTTGTATTAGTTCTTATTGAAATAAATTACTACTCAATTACAGTGCTTTGAAATCAAGGAGTAGAAAAGGCATCTGAAGAAACACAAAAATACTTTGCTTTAAGTTTAACTTTCAAAAGGAAGCACAGAATCAGGCTATTGTTTTGCTTATTCTGAAGCATTCAAAAGTTCCTTCAAAATGTGTTTTCTGTTTTCCCTTTAACTTTTAAAGCATCTTAAAATCACTTGGGGAAAAAAAAAGAAAAAGCAATTTAATAATTATAAGAAATAATAATACACACAAGAAAATAAGCTTAGTTTCCTTTTAAGGAATTCAGGAGAATTTCTTCCACTGTGTTCATTCCTTCATGCCTTTATGTCTTTGTCCTGTAAGGATTTTCTGTCCTTACAGGGGAGGGAAATATTGCCCTGTCCTGGAATTTGTCAAGCTAAACCAAAATCATATCTCTATTTTAAAATCTTATAGAATTGTTCAACAGCCACAAAGTGCTACAAAAGGAACATATTTCCTGTTACACGACAAAGAATTTAAAGTAATTTTCATTAATATTATACCAAGCATTTTTGGATCCATTCTTAGTACACACTTGTAGTCCTATGGGATCGAAAATGTCATTCAGGTTATTAATAATATTTAATTTTACAATTACAAAGAGATTTCATTTGACCTGAAAGTTCGAATTAAATTTCCAAACTGGATTGTAAAATACAGGGTTTCTCACTAAAGAGAAATGCAATTTTTAAAATGGAAATATAAATGGCACGTAGATTTAAATATTTATTAAAGAAAAAAATATATTCAGTTGATTTTACATTTTAACAATAAATAAAGACAGGCTAAAGCAGATTGGTTTTTTAAGGGATTTGTATCATTTTCACAGAAGAAAGATGCTGACAGAAGCATTACATTATTATTTCAGTTCACTCTTTCAATTGAATCCTTGCTTGTATAGAATTTATTTTAAGCAGATGCTTTATTCCAGTGTTAAGAAAAAAAAAAAAAATAGATTTGAGGAACTTTAGAGACATTATTATTGTTATTAGAACACCTCTATGTATATGATACAAATCATTGGAAAATAATTTAAAACTAATTGAAATAGATTCATAAACCTTTGCACATGCATCTCTTAAATTCTGTAAGAGTTCCATGGAGCTAGAAAAGGTTTCAGATTCTTCCTCCTCTCTCAAAAAATAATGACATTTTAGGGTTTGTAAAAAGTGTTATATTTAAATCTAGAGGATTCCATTAATCTTAATAAAGAATATTATTGAATAACCTAGCTAACGCATAACAAAATACATTCAAAATGCAAATGGTTTATAACCCAGGTATCAGAAAGCCATTAATAACAGCATCCAGCAAATTTCTAGAACAGTATCTACACCAATGCCTAAGTACCCAGGCTTTAACTTTACTTCCATGTCTCAGTGGAATTACTCCAGGAGTGAAGTTACTCCCTATGTTAGCATCTGTTAAATGAGATCCATAATTACAGCTGGCAGTTGGAAAACTGAAGCAAAACTGAATTAGCATTTCAAATATCTCAGTATATATACTATTCCCATGTCACCAATTACAGTCCCATCTGTACAAAATGCTACCAAAAATACTCATATTTTAATATGCTTCCCTTTAATCTCTAAATACTTGGCTCACATTAAAAAATAAATTAAAAAAGCTGGCTCTTCATCACCAACCGCCCTACCGAATGGTCAACAGTGCTGTCACAAGCAGCAATGCATGAATGTAGCACAAACTACTTCCTAACGTCAGAATGAATTCATTACAACAGCAGTACTGTTTTCATTATTTTTGAGTTGTTGACCATGTTAACCAGTATGAAATTTTTTTTATACCTAGATTAAAGAGCTATTATGGATATGCTAACAGGCAGAAGTAAGCATGGAGGTAAGTTATCTTAAAAGATGAGCTTTTTCTATGAACTTGAGCATATCTTCAGAGTTTTTTTCCTCTTGCTTTTTTTCCCCTCTTCTTTTTTACTCTCCTGTTTCTGTAATAATAATTCACTACAGTATTTATAACACTTAAAATAATAAAATCCTCAAATAATGCATATGCTGCTAGAAAAAGAAACTGTAGTAGCCCCAGTTTATTTTTAGGAAGAAAACTTATCTTGAGGGCAAAAGCAGTCCAAAAGTATATGCCATTTAATATTTTACATCATATATTCCTATAGAATATACTCTGGGTTTCTGAAGCATAAATCTCTCTCCTACTTTGTGTCTTGTCAGAGAGCTTGAGCAAAGGACAGTAGTTCAAGTGAGGTAGCCTAGATAACCACTTTATTCAAGTGGTTATGGAAAAATCATAATGCTATATATTTTATTATAAGTTAGTTTCCAGACACACACTCTAATATTATTAGAAACGTAAAAAGCTTTAGTACAACAGAGAAATTTTCAAGTTACCATAGAATAAGTTTTACCTGTGGGAAAGTAAAGACTCTGAATTGAAAAATCCAAGCAAAAATAATCCAGGGTAATTTTGTCAATTTTAAAACCATTCTGAGACCATCTAATTTACTGTTCTCTGTACAGTAATTCTTCCCAGTAATTCAAGAAAGATACAATGCAAACTTTATGGTCAGAATAAAAACAGATACAAGAAAATAATGAATCATACAGCATCTTTATCTTAGAACTCTTCTGATAAATTTGAACTAGAATAATTTGATTTCATTAAAATTGATACCTTTAAGTTCTATACAAACACACCCAGGAAGGGTTTCTCAAAAGCAGGTGAAGTTTCAGGGGTGAGCAAAATATTACTGTCATGAATGAAAACCAACAAACAATACTTCAAGCTGTGTCATTGTACAAATCCTTATTTTACATTTTTAATATAAAATTTAATGATGTACACAAAATAGATAGGTGTCAGCTCTGCAAGTGCTCACTCCAAGAGTCCTACCAGCTTGAATGCATTTTCTCAGATAACGAGGACTATCTACAAGTCATTTGAAGAACCAGACACCCACCTTCTCCCCCAAATATTTATGAAATATGATAAACAGCACACAAGCCCTGACTGAATATAACACTTCAGTTATGACGTAGTATGTTTACAGCACTGTACTTAAAAGCCTAAGTCACTGTAGAGCCCTACTGTAAATTTCCATGGAAAAATATTTTAAAGTATTCCTCAAATCCTCTGAACTACAATAAAACCCCAAATACTGGATCATAGACACTGCTATAATTTCTGTTGTTCCATGCCAGAAATCTGAGCAATAACAGCAACTTATAATATTTATTATGAGGCTGAACATTTGCCATGTGAATAAATTTAATCCCATCTAGTATCTTCACAATTTGGAGAAAGTCAGGGTTTTTTTTTGTATTATAATAACCTTAAACTTTAATGCAAGACTTTGTAGGTCACTGATGACCTGGCTTTGGGGATGAATACTCACAGAAGTCAAGTGTTCACATATTTCAAATACCACTAGAATCATTTTGCATAAGGGATTCACGTATGTGAAATCGCTGGCTTATCATCGTTCAAGTACATCTAAAATGCTGTTTCCATGTGTGGAATGGTTAAGGGGAACAGGCAAGAACGCTGTACAGAGTTACACAGATTTAATTTATTATTTGAGTGACACAGATTCTAATGTTTCCTCCCTTTCATTCATAGCTTAAAATTTGAAGTTGCTGGACATGTAGCTCATCAACTGGAGCATTTTTTTTTATTTTTTTTTTTTTTAAGGCATATAAAAATAAGCAGCCACCAGACAGGCAAGGGTGTAAAATCTAATTGCTTATTCACTCACTGACCAGATTCTATGGGAGAAGGAATACTTTTATTGAACAACCTGCCCTTCCTTTAACGGAGACAAACACTGCATCAGAAGCGGCAAAAAGGAAAGACAGCCGAGAAGAGCATTTCTCTCCTCACACAATGAAAACCATAAACAAAACCGAGGCCCCCGATCATTATCATGTGAAACAGAAAAGATCATCTTGAAACGCAGAGTCAACAGAGGGACAAGCAGGTGTTTGCATTCTCTGCAGTTGAACTCGGGGATTTCATTGTGTGCTTCACAGAAAGAAAAACAGTTTCATTTGTAGATCTTACAGGGAGACAAAGAATTGCAACAAGGAGCCCCGATAAACATCTTCCACGGTTAAACATCTTCACCGAGAGAGAGAGAAAAATCTCCTCCGTCGCAAGCAACCGTAGACATCTTTTGTTCCCTGATAAATATTTGCCTTTGTCTTTTGTGATAAGGTCTGCTGCATCCGCTTAGCGTAAAAGGCCCGGTTGTCTCTGTGTAGAAAACATTTAATTAAGATCATTTCCGATTTTCTAGTCCCCCGTGCTCTATGGGAAAGACGAGCGAAAGAAGAGAAACGCCGGCACCCCCTGGCTGCGGTGAGGCTGCGAAAGGGAGCCGCAGGCGTTGCCGGCGCGGGAAGGTCGGTCCCGCCTGCGGACCGGGCCGGGGCGACCGGCCTCTCCCAAGGGGTCTGAGGGGGCCGGATCGGGCAGGCAGTGAGCCAGCCCCGCAGCCCGGCGGCGCCTCGGGTGCACAGACAGCCGGCCCCGGCCCAGGTCCCGAGCGGGCGGCGGCCGCCTCGCTCCCACGAAGCGCCGATTTCGGCATCTTCTGCGGCCCCCAGCGCCCGAAAACAGAGGTTGGGAGTGTGCGGGAGGGGACACCTCGACTGGCTGTGCCTGGCCAGGGAGGAGCACTAGGAAACAGCTTTTTTTGGTTGGTGGTTGGTTGGTGGGTTCTGCGTTGGGGTTTTATTTTATTGTTGTTGGGGTTTTTTGCTGTTGCTTTTTCGTTTTTTTTTTTTCCCCGTGGGTTTATACCGAGCTGCTCTTCACACCAGCTTTTTTCTTTTTTTTTGGTTTGTGGGGTTTTGGGTTGGGTGTTTTTTATTTTTTTTTTTAATTTAAATTTTTTAATCCTTTAAAAAGTACCAGACAGTTTGGGGTTTGCCTCTGTCAAAATTCAAGCTTCACAAACCCATCAAAACCTTCCCACCAAAACGAAGAAAGGAGCAGCTTAAATTGTTTTAATAATATTCCATCTACAAAAAAAGGGGGGGGGGGATAAAAATAAAGCTGTGCCAGGCTCTACAGCCTCAGAGCATCAGTTCTCTGAGGACTTCACCTATCTCATCTAGAATTCACAAAGTAGTTCCCACTGCTGTAGTAATTTGAAATACTTGAAAAGCTAGGAAATAAGATCATTATAATGTGTTTATACATAAACACACAGTACGCAACTTCGAGGGCTCTTGTCCTTGTGTATATGTTCATTTGCTGGAATTAATGCTCTTTATCATGTTGACTGCCTGCAGGACCCCATCCCGAAAGATCCCTGCATGCCAGGTACTTTAAACAATATTGTTGAATGTGGACTCATTGCAAGCCTAAGCCACTCAGTAGAGTTCCCTCCTTGTCTACCTCAGAACAAGATACCCACTCTCAACCACAGACTCATTTCTCCACTCTATGTGAAATTTTGCTAAGAAATATCCACAAAAATACTAGTCTGAAATAGTGACAATTAGGATGCAAAATTTAAACCATGTGAAATGCAGCAAAGACACTCCAGTAGAAATATGCACAAAGTTGGGAGACCTGAAGTCCAAATATAAAGCAACGGAGATGAACTCATACTGTGGACACAACCGAGTCCTGAGAGATTTTGGTTAAATATTCAGAGAACAGAAAGTGAAATTTTTTCCCTTCAGACTCCGGCACAATATACGGCATTTCTTAAACATTTGTGCCATGTTTCAGAGAGTACAACCTATTTTTTTTCTTTTTCTTTTAGAATATCAAAGTTTTTCTTTCATGAATGAATTTCAAGACTTATTCATTGTGTGACACTAAAGACAACACCATAAACAGAAAAAAAGAAAAAAAAATGCTTAATGTAAATAAATCAAAGTCATTCTATCCTTCTCTGACCATCTGTCTCTCAATAACTACATGCAAAAAATAGAATTTGCTAAAAGCAGCTACTTTAAAAGTCTATCACATTATTGTTCCAAGTAAAAACCACAAGAGCAGAAAGTGCTAACAATATCCTCTTACCTGCCTTTTAAGCAAAAGTGTAAAAACCACACCACACAAAAAAGCCTTCGAGCTGACAAAGGCTCTGGATTAGTGACAGCAATTGACCCAGGGAAAACAAATCAGACTCACTTTTTCTTTAAATGAAACAGATTACTCCCCTACCTATTAACACATAAAAAAATATGATTATAGTTCAACTTGAAATTACAGTGCGTAATGTACACCTCTGTGCTCTTAGCAGCTTTGCTCATCAAAGCACTAATTCAACAAGAAATATTTTTCATGATCCCATAAATGTTGTGCTAATAGTTTTGAACTGAGAAAGATAAATGCTCATTATGTTAGGCTGCTTTGCATAGACTCACTTCTTAAAACTCTGTAGTAGCTGATGAGTAAGAGCCCCTTTTTTTTAACCTCCACTAGTAGTGAAATGTTTTGAATTGATGCCTCACTAAAAGTCTTGAACTGCCTAAAACTGAAGTGTCAAACTATAGTTTTATCAGCAGCACCGTAAATTTGACACGATCATATAAATATATACATATTAATGTGTGTAAGATCAGTACCTAAAAGACAGTATTTTTAAAGTAACGTAATGCAGAATCTTTGGTATGTCTCTTTTTCTGTGTTTGTGAGCTGTAGGATTCAATGAAAGGTGATGTACATTTTTATAGGGAGGAAATTCTATAATAAATTATAATGACAGTACAACACAAACAGAATACTGTCTTTTCACAGTTTGTGTGGATTTGATAACAAAGAAAGCCATAAACAAGACCAAAGAGTGTAATGGGATTAATCCAAGATTATCTTAATTAATCCTCTCTGTAAGTACAGTGAAACCACATTCACTTAAGAGCATTCAAGAGGATAACGAGTAAGCAGAAATTACCTAACTCCAATGTTAGCATTGGGCTGACAATATCAAATAACTATGCAGAATACTGGACACAAATTAAACTAAGATAAAGATTAAAAGCTTCTGTCACTCACAGAAGGACCACCAAGAGACCTACCTATGCTTCAACTTTTGTTTATATAAGCAGGACAGATAAAGATAGCTGTAAACTTGAGACTACTTCAGTACACCAGGGATACACTTCTTAGCATAAACTTACGTTCTAGAGAAGTGAGATAAAGCCTTTTCCAAATGTGACCTGGAATATATTTTTTGCCTAAAAAGTCTGGGACCAGAAGAAAAATGTTTTTATTTATTAAACAAGACATGGTAGGACTATTTGTAAGCAGTTCAAATACATTTCAGAAATAAGGAAGTTCACTTAGTACCTACTCCAGTATCTGGCCATTGTTTAAATAACACATGCCTAAAAAATGTTAATTGTTAATAATCAAGGAAAACTAGAAACTTTACTTAAGGAGCTATGGATCATAAGTTGATCTTTATCAACTCAGTAGGACAAAGAAGGAAACAAACAAAACATGCTGCCTATCACTGGCAGCTCAGGCATGTTCCATACAGAACAGAAAAAAAATATTTATATGAGGTTCTTCCTAGGAAAAAAACCTTTTGTTTCTAGATTAGTCATTACTGTTCTGTTTGCTGTGTTTCACATTTATGCTGTTGAGGCGTTTAAAGTGCTTAGTTTTAACCCAAATCATTTGTTCCCATAATATATTCCTGCATATATGCTGTTCACTTTATATGTTCCTGACAGTCCATATTTACATTTCCTGATTGAAGATATACGTAGAGAAACTGTCTGAGTGTGCAGGAATGGGGTTCCTGGATTTGAATCTTGTGAGGAATGTGAAAGGTAACAAGAAAAGCTTCTACAGATATTTCAGCAGCCAAGACAGACAAGGGGGAATGGGGGCCTGCAGTGTAAATGGAGTGGGGGATGTGGTGACAGAGGACATGGAAAACACCAAGGTGCTCAATGCCTTCTTCACCTCTGTCTTTACTGGCAAGATAGGAACCCCAGGCCCTGAGACGTGAGGGGAAATCTAGAGCAAAGAAGTCTTAGCTTTGGTGGAGAAGGAGCAGATTAGGGAATATTTCAACAAACTGAAATAGACATAAACAAGTCCCCGGGACCTAATGGGATCTACCAATGACTGCTGAGGGAGTGGGCTGATGCCTTTGTGAAGCCACTTCCAATAGTCTCTGAAAGTTTATGATGTCTGGGACAGGTTCCTGAGGACTGGAAGAAAGCAAATGTTACCACCATCTTCAGTAAGGGCCAGAAGGAGAATCCAGGGAACTACAGGCCAGTCAGCCATCACTTCAGTCCCTGTGAAGGTGTGGGGACAAATCTTCCAGAAAAACATTCCAAACTTGTAAAAGACAAGGAAATGATAGGAGTAGTCAGCATAGGGGACTGCAAAAGGAAAATCATGCTGGACCAACCCTAGAGCCTTTTATTATGAAATAAGTAGTGAACAGTTACCTTGATTTTAGATATTTTACTTGGTCTTCAGTAATATCCTCATAGACAAAGTAATGAAATATGGACTAGATAAGTGGACAGTGAGGTGGACTGTAAACTGCCTGAACTGCCAGGCTCAAAAGGTTGTGATCAGCACAAAGTTCAGCTGGAGACCGGTCCCTAGTTTTCTACCCCTAGGGTTGATACCAAGAGTAATATTTTTCAATGATCTTCCTCAATGACACAGGTGATGAGACAGAATGCACACTCAGAGAGTTTGCTGGTAATGCAAAACTGGAAGGAAAGTCTCATATGCCAGAGTTGCGTCATTCAGAGAGACTTCAACAGGCCAGAGAAATGATCAAACAGGAACCTCAGGAAGTTCAGCAATGGGAAATGCAAAGTCCCAAACCTGGGAAGGAGTAACTCCAGACACCAATACACACTGAGGGCTGACCAGCTTCAGCTCTGCAGAAAATGATCTCGAGTCTTCAGGGACATCAAGCTGATCTTGAGCCAGCAACGTGCCCCTGTGACACGTTGTCATCCTGGGTTTTGTTAGTATAAGCATTGCTAGCAGGTTGAGAGAAGTGATCCTTCCCCTCTGCAAAGCCCTGGTGAGATGCACCTGGAGTGCTGCCTCCTAAACTGGGCTTCACAGTGCAAAGGAGACAGGGAAATACTGGAGTGAGTCCAGCAAAGGGACTGGAGCATCTGTCATATGAGCAGATGCTGAGAGCTGGAACTGTTCTCTGCCTGGAGCAGAGAAGTTTCAGGGGCATCTTATCAACATGTGTAACTAACTGACGGGGGAGTAAAGAAGATGGGAGCCAGAACTGTCTTGACAGGATGAGAGGCAATGGGGCACAAGCTGAAATACAGGAAATTTCATTTAACGTAAGAAAACACTTCATTACTGTGAGGGTGGTTGAACACTGGAACAAGCTGTCCACAAATGTTGTGGAGTCTCAGTCCTTGAAAACAAACAAAACCCAGCTGGACACGGACCTGAGCAACTTGCTCTGGCTGACCCTGATGTGAACAGGTAATCTCCAGAGATGCCTTCCTGCCTTAGCCACTGTCTGATTCTGTATGTTAGGCATTAAGATAAACTTCATGGTAAAACACAACACAGTTGCATGTTTACTGTTTTTCAGCGACCAGACTCTATTTTTATTAAATTATCCAGGCTGGAGAAAAAACAAGTCAAAACCAATTTGGGGTAAGACAAATGGATACAAAAAGCTACAAGGGAAAGCTATAAAGTGAAGACAAACATGGCTCATCCATTTAAAGAAAAAATACGTATACACACATACACATATATATAATACAGAAATGAAAGATCTGAATCACATACTGGAGCTATCAGAGGCCACCAAGATGCTGAAGGCCTGGAGCCCAGGATGTAGGAGGAGAGGCTGAGGGAGGTGGGCCTTTTCAGCCCTCAAAAGAGGAGTCTCAGGGAATACCTTACTGCTGTCTGATCAGAGGATACAGAGAAGACAGAGCCAGACTCCTCTTGGAGCTTCACAGTGGATTGGAGCTTCACAGTGGAATGACAGAACTCAACCAACATAAGCCAGAACATGGGAAATTCTGATTAGATGTAAGGACTTTTCATTTGTTTGTTGTTTTACTGTGAGAGTGTTCAAACACTGGCAAGGTTCCTCACAGAGGAATTGAAGCCTGTGACAGGGGGTTGGAACTAGATGATCTTTAAGGTCTCTTCCAACCCAAACCGTTCTAAGATTCTATTATTCTATGAATTCAAGACATGACTGGACACAGCTCTAAGCAATCAGATCTAATTAGATGTGTTTTGAGCAGGGAGTTGCACTACAGACCTCTAGAGGTCCCTTCCAGACCCATTTATACTGTGATGCTGTGATCTCCATGATTTCAGAAAGACTAAGTATGTAACATGTAGGCAACTTTCCAAGCATAAGTACATGGAGTACACACAGGAGCTTATAACTGCTTTCTTCTTAATGAAACTTCAAAGAATAAAAAATCATGTGTCATAAAAGACAATGAAGCTCTCCTCTTTCAAACTGGCTACTGAGAATCTTTGAAAAGCTTGGAACAAACAGGTCTGAAATAGATTCACATGCTGTCCTATTTTACCTTAAAATTCACAGTTCCTTGAATCATCTTACAGAGCCCTTGTCTGTTCCAAGTCCTTTCCATAGACAGATACTGGCAATGAACACTCCCCCGCACAAAATAGGATTTTTAGCTGTCTACCGATCTTTTGTGCTCTAGATGCCAACTAGACAGAAGTGCTCTATCTCTTTACTTTGGATTCTAGATGCTCTAGGAACTGTTACTTTGGTGATACCACCTTCTCCAAAAATTTCAAAGGCCAAAACCACATAAAAAACAAACAAACAAAAAAAAAACAAAAAAAACCACACAGTTGAACAGTGGTGTTTTTATTTTATTTTTTATTTTTTTTAAATACCTTAAACCAAAATTAAGATATAGATGTTCAAAGTAGTTTTCATTCTGCACTTACTGGCAGAAATGGAACAAACTCTCTGAGTGTGCTTGATGACATACAAATGCATTTAGAAAAGATTCCCCTGCCCTGAAGACTTCATATATTTTTTAGCTATCCGAGAAACCTCTAGATCAGTGGTTTAATTCACTGGCTACTGTTTCAGAGAGTTTCTCTGAGGTATAGAAGTTAATTTTCTTCAGGGCATGAGTTTTAGGTTCCATTTTTTGTTTGAGAGAAATAAATTCCAAATGTCATCCATGTGCTTTTCTTTGCCTGGCAATCCCTTGGAGGCATCATCCTGCACATCTTTTACTAGGGAGTTAAGATGGGCATCTTCATTCTTTCCTACTGGGCTTTTCCTCCAGGAGATCGATTTCCAGCCTTCCTTGTTTGCTTTCTGCTGGGCTTGTACTCCCAGGCTACTTCCCTAGGAAATTGTGTGTTTCAGACTATCTTTAATATCTCAGAAGCCTGCTTTGAAAGGGCCAGCTTGTCCTGAAACAGGATCCAAAGATAGATTTGGTAGCCAGAGGCTTCATATACAAGCACCCAAAGGAAAAGGTTGGATTTTTATTCCTAGAAATCAATCGAAAGTATCTACTACCTACAGATGTTTGATAATATTTTATAGGATATTTTTGTGACCTTTTCTAATTTGATTCTTTTCACTCTGAATTTCTAATATGGTCCCTTAGTCATACTGCTAATTTATACAGTAACAGAGGTGTATAAATCAACTGTAATCACTTATTCAACAATTTTTGCCATTGCCTATGTCTGCTGTCCTTTCTGTTCTATCTTTTGCTTATCCTTTCACTTAGTTCAACAAATAGTTAAAGATTCTGAATCTTGTTTCTTCAGGTTTCTCCTGACTGGTATACTTGGTACACTGAAGAGACTGGAGAAGTGGTGTCATAGTTCACCGTTAGTATGCTCAGGCCAACAGGTGGATATGAAAAATGCCAGTGTCTCTGAAAAGCCAGTGTCTTCAGAAAGCCACTGAAAACTTAAAGAGACCAACTGAGCTCTTGCAAGACATACAGAAAAAGTGCCTAGAGCACTTTTATAAAGCACTGGAGCAGAGCCTTTTGGAAATCCAGGGACTACTTTCCCTTTTGTGAATTCCAGGTGCATTTTGAAACACTGTGAGGAGTGACCCGTACTCTTCATGGACATTATTGCTTTTTCAGTTGTCCAAACTCCAGTATAGTGAAGGTGTATTAATTTATTCCAGTGTTGTAATTATCACCACATACACACACAAAAAAAAATAAAATACAGTCAGTATGTGTTATAAATAATTACAATTAATTGTGTGCTATAAATAATTATAATTAATCCTGTAGAAACCAACATGACTTTTAGTTCAGATTACCTCTAATAAATATAAGTTTCTCTTTCTAAGGGCAATCTTAATTTGATACACTTTGTACTTGTCAAATTCTTCAACATTCTTCCAGTTCTGGGCTCACTATTCATGTATAAATATCTCTTGAAGGATACTGACTTAATTTACCTCCTTCTGTGCCTAGTTTGCTCTCGTCAGACCCAGAAACACAGCCCCTGAGAGCCCAGGAAAGATACAGTCAACCTGCTTTTAGTGTGGGGCTTCTATACTAAAATCCAAATTTGCATGCAGCAGCGGCTGATTGAAGCGTCAAATAATATTCTGTTTATTCCTAAATAGATGTTTATTCAATGTGGAAGAATACAAACTCTTCAGATGTGAAGGTCTAAAGCTCTCCACTGAGCATGTAAAAACTGAAGCATTCTGAAGGCTTGCAACTTGGACAATATGGGCAATTTCTGTAGTACTACAAAAGGCACTTTTGCTTCTGCTCTCCTACATTACCTGAAGAGCAGAAGACACTTTCTGGAGGAGGTTGCCTGAATATTAATAGAAGAAAGGTTTTCCTCTAAATTTCAGAATCCTTTTGGCAGAAAGGGAAAAGTGAAGAAGATGAATAATTTTAACTTAAAAAATTAGTTTGCCAGAAGTTGATTGCAAGCAGGATCTTAGAGTGGAAAATAGGAGGCATCATTCATAGAAAACACTTGCCAGCCTGAAGGCAAAACCACTGTAAACCTGGATGATACAAATCAGGAATTCTAAGCAACTATATATTGAATATTTTAAAACATTAACTATGTTAAAAGGTAGAAATCTATACAACAGAAGGCCTATATGCAAAGTCCAAGAACAGCAGAGAGGTCAATGGGAGCTTAAGAGTCGCTACAGCTTTTTGCAGCAAGCAGATAGTTATGAGCATGGAAGTGATTAAAAAGAATTTGCGTGGATTTTAAGAAATAGTTCTTTGAGGCGTATATTGACTCGAAGCATTAAAGTTCCAAACAAGGAAACTAGAATGGCACTTTCTTCATCCAAGTCATATTAGGTTCACACTAATTGAGCAATAAAGCACAGTAATGCAGCTACCCCTTACTATTCAAGCTGTAGACTTAGTGTTTAAGTGGTAACTTGTTTTTTCCAGATATTCAGTGTAAAATCCCTAAAGACCTAGAAAAGGAAGGCAATGAAAGCCAGTTAGAAAAACATGTTTTACTAAGTTTGACTGGAGGTCTGTTTAATTTTGTATGATTTCTGTTTTGAGATCCAGCTAAACATATCAGTGAAAGGCTAATTTAAATGATGCTGGAATTGATGCCTTCTGAATTTTCAACATGATTGTGCCCATAAAGGCTAACTTAGTAACTTTAAATCATTAAGTCACATGCCAAATGTTGTGTTCATAGCTACCTTCAAGTCCTTGGGCTGAACTCACCTGACCATGTTGTTTAGGAATGACACGTTTTCACATTGGTTCAATATCACTCACTTTAAGAAGGCACAGATAATACTTCTTTGCATTTATTTACTTCTTATAGCACAGATAGTTTTAAGGCTATGAGAGATTAATATGCATATTAAAATATCCTGTATCTACTTAGTCAATTAACTCATAAACTTACATACTAAAGTAGGTGAGATGTGCTACAGCAAAATTACTAGCAGTTATTATAGGTCAGAAAAAATCCCAACATTCTCCACAGTTAAAAAAAAAAAAGAAAAATATTTTAAAAGACCATGTTGCTTAAGGTTTCGCCTAATTTAATACTGAAAAATTCTCTAACTTATTACTTTATACTTACATTATCACTTGAAATAATGATTAAGGTTATCTCTTCCAGAGATTCTGATTATGAATCTCTTAAGTACTAGATAAATAAATTGGCCTACAATCTTTTCATAACATACAAAACCATCTCTTTCAACCGCATCATAGTCTAAGCTAATGAGTCTTGCAAAACACAGAGAAATCAGACTCCAAAATAAGAAGCTACAATATAACCAATTTTTCTCAAGTACCTTCAAAAACAAAACTCTGTTTTGGGACACAGTTAGCAGGAAAAGTGGCACTAGGAGCATCCTAAAGGCCAAAGAGGAAGAAAAATCAAATGTGATGAGAAACATCATACAAATCCAGTGCTTCTGTTTGATTTTTTAAACTGGAGGTATATTTCAGATTGTCTGTAAGAGATTTTAAACAACAATTTGGACTTTTAATATTGCTAGAAACATAAAAGATTATTAAAGTGTAACTGTGACATCAATATTTCAAAATATTCTATGTATTTCTTAAATCAGTATTTTACTTATGATATTCACCAGATATTATTGCCACTAAATAAGAAGCTACGTATAACCAATAACTAAAACCAAATAAACTGAAGGAGAACTAAACAGAAATATCATCACTTCCAATACAGCTAAAGTATTTCCTTTGTACCTATAGGACTTACAGATAGCCTTTAGTTATACGGAAAATGAAGACATGCGCACCAACCGACACACAGGCACACAAATGCCAGAGTCCTTAACAAACCATCACAGCATGATCTCCACTTATGTATGTTCCCTTGCGGAGTGCTAACATTGTGTATAATGGAGACTCTGGAGTGGAAATATCAGCAAAGATCAACCATTGTAAATATTTCTGCAAGCACTGGAAGTGACACAGCTAATTAAACTGGTTCATATAAGAAACAAGCAAGTCCATAAACACAGTAGAAAGACAAGTAATTCAAGTAGCTAATTCACATAACAAAAAGCAAGTCCATAAAGTTGTTTCCAATTCAAGGCTCCTTAAGAAGTGCAGTCTCCTTAAAAGGGAGCATGTAGAGGCACTAAGGGTCATCAGCTCAGCAGTAGACATGAACCAACTATCTGCTCCCAAAGAGAAGCAGGCTAGAAGTTTGTGAAAGGGCCACAGCAAAGTCCCAAAGCAAGCTATTCATTTCTCACCTTTATGTTATTGTACATTTGGGAATACAAAATGTACATGGTTAGTAAGAGACACATGAATAAAAATCCATTGTCTTGAATTTCAAAGTGTCAGTTGTTAAGAGTCACTTGACAAGAAAGTGGAGCTTTTTGGTTTATTTACGTAATTGAATTAAATGGTATTATCTTCTGCACATTTTACGTAAGTATTCACACTGCAAAGATTTATTCTTCCACCCCATCCAAAGTAAAGTGCAGAGTAATTTCATTTTCACGTTAATTTCAGTACTGGAACTAGCAAGACTCCTGTCGCTGTTTCTTATTACAGGCTTTGTCTTGCTTCAAAGACAGCTTTGTTAATATTAAATATTATAGAAATAAGAACCACTGGAGTGATTTTTCTGAGCAAGCAAAAGTTTAGAACAGTTTCAGGAGAGCCTGAAGGTACTCATTGGGAGAAGTGTGGGAAGGAATACAGATCAAGAAAACAAAAAACCCAGCTGTTTTTACTTGTGGAGTATTTTACTGAAGGTCCAAATGTCAACTAAACGCAAACAGAATATAAAAATGTAAAGTTTGGGTAGAACTGGATTTTGTCAGGATGTTCTCATGTTGAGCTTAGAGAACAGGAACAGGAAGATAGGTGGAGATGCAGGCAATTATGCTGTACACACAACTTTCAGCTTCATTCTGGTTTACATACCCTGTTCACAACAGAATATAAACTCTTTGCATTGAGCCCCATTGTCATTAAAAGAAAAAAATGGCTTCCAAAAACTAGCTGCTTTAGATTTCCACAGCTCTTCCCTGTCAACAGCTAATCCAGCTGTGAATGCTGTCCAATACTTTCACAAGGCAGAGGAAGGAGGAGAAAGGAAAAATTACACCCCTGTGCTCCAACTGGAAACTTTCACTACTGTCTTGGGCATCCTGTTTTGTGAGTGCCAATTTGGGTTGCACAAGCAATCTTTGCAGCCAGCCATTCTGCCCTTCCCTATCAGCCTGTGAGGAACAGATGGAGCAAACCCAGGTCTTCTGCAGGGATTTGAGTGACAAGTTACTGCATTTTCAGTTTTGAAAAAAATACACAAATGTCAAAGAGAAATCTAATGAAATGTGCTTGTTCATAAAAGCATGCTGAAGTGTACAGGAGAGAAAAATGTTGCCAGTGGCAAAGAAAGTTACACAAATAAAGTTTTAAGTACGGAAAGTATGAGTGTACTGTGGAATACTATATATAATTAAAAAAAAAAAATAGAAAAAAAACTAACACTGCAATTACTTGAAAGCCCATTTCACTGCAGATATGTTCCCCCCCCCACCCCCCCGCCCAAGTATTTGAATACTATTTTCAAATGCCCTAGGTGCAACTTTAGAAAGCATAATCCAAAAGAAAGTTCCTGAGGTAGAAGAACTGCAAAAAGCTACAAAAATTCTAGACAGGCATAGGGTGGAAATCTTTAGTTTATTAGCATCTATGGATGAGAAACCATTTTGGGAGGTAAAGGATGGATACTGTGTTTTCATAGCTGACTTGGACTAATAGCACAAAAAAACAAACAAACAAACAAACAACAAACAAAAAAGACAACGAAAAACCTTAATAGAAACTTGCTTCATCATTAAAAGTATTTTAGCCAGACAAGGCAGTTTCCAAGTTGATTCAACTGATCTACAGAAATTAGAAATTCATCTCAGTAATTTATAACTTGCAGATCATTACTGTTGGGTATGCTCAGCCATTTGAAGATACTGTGGTGAAGCTTGTAAGTTGTCTGTATGTAAAGCTCGGACACAGAGAGGTGCTTTGTACTGCCGATGTCTTGATATGTATGATGTAAACCATATTTGTTTTCAAACTAAAATGTTTTCAAAATATTTTGCTTAAGGTAATATAACAAACAGAGAACATGATATGGACCTCAAAGACATAGCCCTGGGGCTATTTTATTCCACAGCCATTTAATATAGGAACTTCTAAACTGCAAAGCACCTGGAACTGGCTGCAATCACAGAAAACATATTGAGCAGATGGCCTGCAACCTGTTTCAGCTTGCAATCTCCATGGCCCTAAAACATTAATTTCAGTAAAATATGTAGTGAAACCTCATCAAAATGTGTGGTATTTGTAAAGTAGGTTCTCATTTTAAAACCCTCTTGAATCAACATAAGTTTAATTTACATTTCATTGTGCTACTTATTATATGTCAGGCATATAACCCAAACCTATACCTGAACATCATACGCATCTCCTACCAGAGGAAAAAAGAACCCCATATTAAATAAAGAGTAAAAATAAGAGTGGGGCTTCTTGTTTATGAACATTATTCTCTCTGATTATAAACGAAAACACAGTCCACAGAACCAGACTGGACCTAATCTGAAGTAAAAACCCCCAAAGTGTCCTCAGCTGTGGACATCAAGTCCTCAAGACCAAATGTTTTGCTTTTTAGTTTGTTTCTATTGCACTCTAACATTTGCTAATGTAAACAAGCAAACCGATGCATTAAATTCTATGATTAACTCTGAAGAGCTACATTTAAAGTTCTAATATCTTAATAAGCTTTCAGGATAGTGCAGCTGTCCTCATAAAGATGTAATGAAACTGTAATGCCAAACCTTTAGTTTGGTTTCAGAGAGACACAGCAAACATAAGAGGTTCAAACAAATGGATCTTTAGTACTGTTTACTCAAAGGTGATTTGACCTGAACCATCAGCAGGATGCAGTGGTATTCTTGGTGTGGCAGCCATCATGTTTCTGGCATAGTCCACTGGAATACCAACTGCATGAATGCTGCCTGGGACCATCAGCTGTAAGTCAAACCATACAGATGTGAGATTTTTGAAACTAATAATTGAGTGGTTTCTTAGCTTTTTAAAAACACATTTTTAAAAGTGTCTCTTTTCTGCTAGCCAGCATTATGGCTTGAACTTTATATAAGTCATTTATAAAGATATCTGTGTACCAAACATCTGTAACAAAGTTAGGATTTCAGACAGACGGAGAGCTACTAAATGCATGGACAGGTACTGCAGACTCCTCACTGGGCATCTGAGTGACCTGCAAACAGTTCTGGATGCCAAACTGTGTCCTTTAAACAAGTTACACATTAAAGTAGACTTATTCCACTTCTGTACTTCCCCAAATATTTATTAATTCTCTTAAATCTTTATTTTGCATCCAATTGCTCTTCAGCAATCTGCAAAGCCAAAGATGCCAGCCCTCAGCTGCCTCTGGCAGGCCTGCTCAAGGTGCACCCGCTTTTGTTTTCTTTCAACCTAATAAGCTCCCTTCTTACTTTTGGGCTTGCTTGTCCCCATCCATGCCCCTTTTAAGTGCTTCCACAACACAGATTTAAATTCTCCTCTGCAGCAGAAAGTAAAGATGCAAGCTGCACAAGTTCTTTCTGTCATGGTACCTCTCTTCTGGAAAGATGCTGGGCAACTCAGGGCTTAGCAGATATCACTCTGGAGAAGAAGCATCAACAACCACGGAGATGGTTCTGAAGAAATGTCACTAGGCACCTGTGTTGTCCACAAAATGGTTTAGAGAGGAACAACACAGGAAGTTGCTGGGAGACCAGGGGGCAAATTTCATTAGGATTTATTTAAAAGAAAAGAAATATATGGCAAAGGAACAAGGTCTTGGATCCTACAGTGAGGTTAACCAACTGTATTGATTTTAACTGTCTAAGAGACTTTAGCTCCCATTACATTTATCATTATTGGCATTACATGTATATTTTCTACTACATTAGACTTGTCAGACAGTATTTCTCCAAAGTTATCAAACTATGATGATACACCAGCAAAGTAACATTTGCTTTCCTATGATGAAGTCTATGGGTGGGCCTAGCTCCTCTACTTCATTGGCATTAAGAGAGAAGTCAAACACAGGCTCAGAAAACAGATCTCAGAACAAGTGTTCTATAAAACACTTTTCCTTAGTTTTAAAACGGTAACTTTGTGCTATCTTTCGATATAAGGACAGATTACTATACAGATTACTTTAAGCAGTGTAAATTATTCCATAGCAGCAAATCTCAGTTATAAAATGTGAACAGTACATACTCAAATGGTGAAGAAACTTTAGGTCATATGAGTAGATACACTTAACTGTTCTATTAAATGTTAGCTTCATAAATCAAGTCACTACATAGGCTGTCCTGCAGAGTTAGGACCTTGCTGATAGACAGTGTAATATGACTACTTACTATTCTCTGATAAATTGTAAGGAGGAGACAAATGCTGAGTTTTAAAAAGCAAAACCCCTACCTGAGCCCCGGTACACTTTACATTATCTGGTGATGCCTCCTTCCAGTTATTTTTCTAATTCCTAGTGATATGTCAAATTCTGACTTTCCAACACAGAGCTGACTTGGTCTATGAGCATGCTCAGCAGACAACTTAGCTGAGCACCTTGAACTGTTACAGAATTCACTGCCAAAATTGGTTCATCCCTCCCCAGCTGTTTAAGCTGGAGAAATTTTTAAGAGCAGGGTATAATCTACTTTCCTCCCTAAAACCAAACCAAAATGAAAAAATAAAAAAAAACAAAAAAACTTTCTAAAGCAGCTTCAGCTTCTGAGCGTCACAGAGGATACAAACTCCCCAAAAATGTATCTAAAAGGAAAACTCTAAACAGCTTTAAACTTCATTGCATGTAACACCTCTACCCCATTCACAGTAACTGCATCATTTAGGAAGTGTGTTAGAGGTGTGTTAATCATAACTTCCACACTGTAAGCATATGCCAAAAATTTTAAAGCTAGCCCTAACAAAGAGGGGAAAGGAGTAGCTTTGCTTACTTTGTCACTTACACTGACCTATTTAAAAGGAGCTTTCACAGTAATTTAAAGGTAATCAATCACTTAAGAACAAGCCAATCTTTCTATTTACCCAAGCCAGACAAGGATTGCTTTTCTAATTTCATAAGTACTCATTACCTGGTAGCTGAAAAATAAAACAAAAAGCTGAAGTATAAAAATAATTGTGGTCATCTTTTATTCAGTTTAATATATAAAACGGAGAGCAGATTTACGGATTTGAAAACTTAGCACTTTTGAGTACTGTAAAATGCATTTCTAAATGCCTCCAAAAAGCAAACTACTTTGTATGGACACTCAGTCATTCATCTCCCGGCCCTGCTTTGCTCCAATGATTCATTTTAATCCTCCAAGTATTTCTGATGCACTTAGACTGTAGCACATAGATACCATCTAGTTCTTAATTCAAGAACTGCCACAAGAAAGCATTGCACACCAGCCAGCCCAGAATCTGAGAGATTTCACAAGAGGAAGAGTCTGCTGGTCTTGCTCTTTCTAAAATGCCTTGTGCTGGTCACTGTGTTTCCCCTCTGAGAAGGGTCCGGGTCAGAGCAGGGGGAGGGACATGGGGGGCTTGGCCATCTGCATTGTAGGGGAGAGGGGTACCCTGTGTTGTGGCCAAGCAAAGTGGGTGTGTGCTCTGACCAGCTCTGGCCACCACTGAGGCTGCTGAAGCACCTTATGGCCTGGCCCACAGCACTGCAGACCTGATGCCAATCAAAAGGCTGAGGGGCACCCCATCACCCCACAAAGACTAGCACCCTCAGAAAGGACACAGCACAGGAGCGCAGCAGCTTGCACTGGGCTGGCCCCAGGGGTCTCCTCCAGACCTCCTGTAGCATGTGCCTTAGCCCCACAACAGCACTGCCACCTCTCCACTTGTCCTGTTAGTCATCACCGGAAAAACATAGAGTGAATGATGTGAACTCTGGATGATGGGCATCCATGCCACACTGTTTCAAGGCACTCTGTGATGGCCACACATCTCTGGAAACCTGTCTGTACTATGTCCCCTCAACACAATAGCATTCCCTGTCCATGCCAATATTCTACCTCATGGTACTAGCCAGTAGCCATGGTGATGTTTCAACCCTCCTGGTGGCAGATAGTACATAACCACATACAACGTGTCCCCACAGCAGCGGGAGACCTTGAATTCCATAGTGTATGCCACGTGTCCAGAAACAGGGAGCCACTGCTATCTCCACCCACATCACATCAACCACACTGATCACTGCTCCCTTGACAGAGGCAGCTCTATCTGCCACCATGGGCAGCTCACTGCACCTTGGTAGGACCCAGCATGGCTGTGCTTGCCTGTAGACCTACAACTGTATAATTTACACCAGACAATTGCTTTAGCAATGAATTTCAAGAGAAAATTATAACAAAAAAAAAGAGTCCTCCTTCATTGCAAGTAAGATGAAAACCTGTTCCAGAAATCATTAAGAAAACCTAGGAACTTCAAGTTGGTTCAGCTTCTCATGGGATTCATTTTTTATTTTCACATACAGTTTCATATCTTAAGGGATCCAGTTGTTGGTTCAGTTTTTGTGTTGGCCTTTTTTATTTGGTCGGTTGGTTGTACTTGCTCCATCCAAATAGAAGCATTTCATGACAAGAGTATTACTAAAAAAGTAGTCTCATTCTTCTACTCGGCAGCAGGGAACAGTCTTCTACCATCTGAGTTTGGAAATTATAGCTTCTGCTCTTAGTGCAAGGGTGTCATGTTGGTAACTTTAATCAATTTCAAGAAGACACCCTCTTATTCTGCTGCATTTAGCCCATGAGGTAGATTTCAGGTTCAATTCAAACTCCTTTTTCTTGAAATAATTAATTTCTTGGTGCACTTTTTAAAAGCAGAAGCAAATGAAATGGGCATAACCAGAGGTTATCCCTGGAAAAAGGGTTGGGCTGCTAATGAATATTACAAACAAGCATGATATCATCTCTCCAGAGGAAGCAGGGGAAGAGTACCACCCTGAACAGGGCCCAGCCGCAATGAAATAAATTTAATCCCAAATTAAATGAGATGGGAGGTATTTCATACTATTCTTGAGATGATTCTTTTATTCATCACACAACTACATGAAATAATTAACCCTGTAAGATAAGATTTTGTAGCAATAATAATAAACACTATTAGAAATAGCACTGCCACCTTGTAATCCCTGAAGTATACTCTGTTCATCAGATGAAACTAGACCACATCTAAAAGGAAGATGTAGAGCTGCAGATTATGCAGGGAAACCAGGAAAATATTCAGTCATGCATCACAAAGAATAGGGGAAGAAAGGAGTAAATGAACACTTCACTGGCAAGAACATCATATGATATTTAAGAGTTTGATTGTTCCTCCCAGGCTGTGCCACAGTGAGCCACTGTTAGGGTAAGTCACTTCATTCTCAGAAACAATTTATATATTTATAAATTAAACAAGAAAGTCAGGTCCTCTTGGCAGAGCAAGAGTTTATGCTGGGAGCAACAATTCTTAAAAGACTTGGCACTAAGAGTGAACTGCTGAACATGAGCTGCTGATGTGCTGTTGGGGCTTAAGGGAAAAATGCATCCCCAGAGGCCTCTGTGGAAGAAGCCTGAATAGGACTGGAGAATCTGGATTAAGTGTATGCTTGGCACTCAAGCATCTGTGTTGGAAGGCTGTATCCATGTCTGGTGTGCACAATTTAAGAAGCTCACTGAAAAACCTTGTAAACAAAGGACTGGAAGAAACACTTTAATGCAGCTCTATTTATCCTATGAAAATTATGCCTTATTTGATCACTGTCTATAAGAGTCTTGACAGGAGGCTCTCACAGGTAACAGATGACACTACAAACAAGCCCTAGCAGACAAGTTCAGATCAGATATATGATGCAGATACACAGGAAGCAGTACTTCACCACTGGAACACCTTCCCCAGGGTGATGACAGGTTCTCTGTCCTTGACCCTTTTAAATAAAGGTTGGATCTTGCATTCTGAAAATCATACTTTAAATAGGAATTCATTTACATTAGACACAGCAGGTTAGCCTGAATTATCACAGTTCTTTTGTTCTGCTTTTTCTTTTGATCTACAAACACCCACTACACATAACAATAATTCAGGCTTATGTAATTCAATAGACATTGTAAAATAGCCTTAAAAGCTCTGATGAGAAGTCATAGTTGCAAAGTATTGTTCATGGAAATACTGGTTGCTTAATATGATGTAACTCCAACATTGGCAAGTTACTTATTAAAGGTACCTTTTTTCTTCTCACATATTAAATTAACGTTAACAGCAAAGAATAACGCATATAGCAAAATTACTGCATATAAAACACGGCACACACTGCACAGTTTAGACTGATATATACAGGTGTGGAAAAGAGGTGAATGAGAAGATTTAAAAGTGACTAAATAAAAGCTTTTAGGGAAAAGCTCTGTGTAGGAGCAACTACTACAATAGTAAAGATTTTCAAACCTATTCCTGGCTCCAGGTTTTCTCCTCATCTCAATCTTTATTGTCAGGTCCCTGATCATAGAATCATAGAATAGTTAGGGTTGGAAAGGACCTTAAGATCATCTAGTTCCAACCCCCCTGCCATGGGCAGGGACACCTCACACTAAACCATCTTGCCCAAGGCTTCATCCAACCTGGCCTTGAACACTGCCAGGGATGGAGCGTTCACAGCTTCCCTGGGCAACCCATTCCAGTGCCTCACCACCCTAACAGGAAAGAATTTCCTCCTTATATCCAGTATAAACTTCCCCTGTTTAAGTTTTAACCCGTTACCCCTTGTCCTGTCACTACAGTCCCTAATGAAGAGTCCCTGTCCAGCATCCTTATAGGCCCCCTTCAAATACTGGAAGGCTGCTATGAGGTCTCCATGCAGCCTTCTCTTCTCCAGGATGAACAGCCCCAACTTTCTCAGCCTGATACTTCTACCTCCCACCTGCTGCCTACCTTCCTAGCCAGACCTCAGCTCATAGAAAAACAAAAACAAAAACAAAAAAAACCCAAAGGCAAAAAATATAGGCCAGTTTCATTGATACGTGTTGATCTGTTGCATCACTTCAATAACACAAAGCAATCATAAACCCTGTTTAATTGGCATTTTAAGGCAGGTTTATGGCTACAAGCATTGCTAAAGCATTACAAAGCAGAAGAAGCACTGAACCCTGTCCCCATCACCCCAGACACTACAAACATCAGATACTTACACTGTCATCTATTTATTTATTAAATTGCCAAATACCATTTTCTGTGCTCTGATTTCTGCTCCATTTTTTATGTGTTCAGCTATTTTCAGCAAGCAAGAACCAAAGAAATCAGATGACATTTTGAGGTGATCTCTTGTTTTTCTCTACATATATATACAGATACATATTCTATGTTTCTACACAAGCTAAACCTCTGGTATGTACAAACTCAGAGTAAGACTTTAAATGACTGTGATATTAAAAAATTAAATTAAATTAAAATGAATTGTGGGTTTCTAAGCTTTACTTCCACTAATGACTTGAATTCATGCTAAAGTCATGTCTTATACTCCTTTCCATAACAACTTGGACCATGCACCTTTTTTTTTGACATTTTTTAATGAAAATCAAGGTTTTTACCTAATCTCATAACCTCAGGACTTTAAAACCTCAATGCACTCTCCAAGTTGCCAATACTACTATTATAAGTTCCTTGCATGAGAGAGTTCTGCATTAAAGGATCCAGTGATTCCTAGTGCTGGTCAGGATGTTTTTCCCACATGCTGTACAGAAGTCTTTATGTAGGTTAAGATTAAACCATTTGCTGCAATAAGTAAATCACTTGCAAGAAATTATACTGCTTAATACCTAAGTTTTAGAAAATTACTACTATTTCTATCAAAAAGTAAAGAAAATAGAAGGTAAGAAGAACTTCTTTGTCCCAAGTGACATTTTTCTTCCAACTTCAGAATCATAGATGATATTAACATGCTTAAAAAATATACAAGATGAGCAATAGTAAATACTTGCTTTCTCAGTATAAATGTAGTGCCCTTATAGAACAGTACATGCTCTATAGATTCTGCCAAAGAAGCATGCAGTGGACAAAAATTCACACTCCTTACAAATACACAATAAGATATGCTTATAGGTACAAGATAATGAAACTAAATAATGGGGATTAAAAAAAAAGTATCTGAAAACAAGCCTTTAATGGATCTTGCCATGAACTACAACTGGATGAAAGCACTAACAAAGGGACCTTACAGGGTCCTCTGAATACGTGGTAAACAAGCAGGCAACATCACTAATGGATTTGAGCTTGCAGCTTATTTTTGTCTTAGTTATTTTATCACAATTCACCTTTAAAAAAGATGAAGTTTCATACAGCAACGATTCCTTCCTTAGGACAAGTATTTCAATGGAAGATTGCCTCAGCATTCATTTTAATTGCACACGTAAGAAAATAATCTTTATTTTCTCAACATAGAAATTGAAAATCAGATGCCACAGGAATGATTCAATGGATCAAAACCATCCTAACTTTAATTATATGAGTAATTACATAATAAAAAAAAGTGAAAAAATATATAATAAAAAGTAGCAGTAGTTTTTCCTTTTTAAAGACAGATATTGTGAAATAATTACTCCTAGACATACTTCTCACAAGAACCAGCAAAAAAGGTTAAAAAATTCAAAAAATAACCTCTTCCTGTGAAGATTTTATAGTTCTATTTCATGTTTTCCAGCCTATGCTGGAAAATGTGTATCAACCACTGAATATTCTCCAAGATGTCCATTCTCAGCAATTGTGTGTGCTCTTCATACAAGCACATGTACTGTGGCAGGGTTGCAGTTATCATCACACACCATTGGGTGTGGTACAGTGGGCACTGCTTATGCTCTAGACGGTCAAGGAACTGTAAATACATCAGTTTGACCAGATATGGGGAAAGGGCTCATAAGATCACATCTGCATTTGAATTAGATAAGATGAGATTCCCAATTAGTTGAAATTTTCAGTTGTATAAATATCTAAATGGATGCACACATTTGCAGATATGTCTGTACTCATATTTAGCTTTATTGCCATCAACATTATGCCAGCAGGATACTGTTCAAAGGGTCGCTTTATAGACGCAATCAGGGATTTCAAATGGAAGCTGTTTTCATAAAAAATTCTCCCTTCATCAAAACCAACTTTTCTATTTATGGAAACATAGTGGTTTTAATTTAAATGCCACTGGTGCACAAAGGCTGATGTGAGACTCTAACTGAAAAGATTTTAAGTATTTCAATCTTATTGCAATAAATACTTTCCCCTCCAATTTTTTTCTAATTCAGCATGTTTAATTACCAGGCTTCTGTTATTTCTGCTCTTTATACAGCAGTTCTAGCAACACACTTCCAAGAGAGCTAAAATTGCTCTCTCTATAATCTACCCGCAGGGCTGTGATCTGAATAGAAACTGTGTTACTTGATTCCTTGCACAGTACATTTCTGTTGTACATGTTTGTCACCATATGACAGAAATACTGGCACAGTCCTTTTGAGTTTATCAACATTTGGGATGTCCCAAGTGAACCAAATAAAATCTGCTTTTTGTAAAACTCAGCAACATGCAGCCTCTGAGCCAAGACTGATTTCACCTTGCCACATTTGAAGTGATTCAGATAAATGATGAACATTTCTGTGCAACGCTTGCACGACCTTTTGTTTGAAGATTTTCCTCAAGCTACCAAAGAATGCCCCTGCGTGGTCTGACCTGAACAAACTTCAGCAACCATCTCTTCCCAATTCTCCTAATTTACTGTTGACTATGAATAAATATATCAAGTAAAATTTCTTTTTCTCATATTCCAGTCACTGAGTCCTTTAAAATTATCCAATTTTACTTTTGTGACAAACTTACAAATTCTTGATTTTTCCACCTATAAGCTGAGAACTTCTATCTGTCCCAGAGCCTCCAGTTCTTCCCAGAAGTCTATTCCATGGCCATTTTTATGGATTTCTTCTTGTTTAGGACACTAGATTCCCCAGAGACCTCTTCTCCTCCAAACCAGGAGAGTTTCAAAACGGATTATGTGCAATGAAGTAAGTGGCTTCACCTGCTTCCCACCACCTGCACTTAAGGGGCACTACACAGAGCTGCATTACATTTTTAGCTTTCCATACAAGTCTGCTTGAGCTCCTATAGAACCAGATTTAGCAACAAAGGACATACTGGTGTTTTTGTTAATGATCCCTGCTTGGAAAGGAAATATATGTGAAGCACAAGTAGGAATGAGCCTTCTACAAAGCCAACATGTGATTCACTTACTATGCATTCACTTCCAGTCACTTATTGCATTATGTAAGAAATTTATCTCATCCTTTTCCTGCTTCCCCTAGGGGCATTTCCTGTGCCCAGAAGGACTGGCTGGTGGGAAAGTACCAAGGGCCTCTGGTGAAGTGATGCCATGAACAGACATGAATTTGCCAGTCAGAGAAGAGGAAATAAGGAAAATTTATCAAGTCATTTTGCCTGTTATATTAGCATGTACAGGGCATTTGCATGAAGATTTTCTAAGTTCAGAATACATTAATGCATGCAGAGCAAGACTAACATTTCCTGCACAGATATATGGTAGTCCTAAGCACACAACCAGACTCTATTTGACTGGGTGTTTAACCTATCTTTGGCAAGAGTCAACTAAAGCATGAGTAGATTGATTTATGAAGGAGGAACGAAAAGGAAAAGCATTTGTTCATGCAATAGCACTTTTCATGTTACTAAGCTACTGTAACTATTGCACTGTTACTGAACACCTCTGAGGAAACTGCCAACCTGAACCTATTGACTATACTAACAACTCCAACAGACCAAACCAGAACTTTTGAAAGTCAACAGAAAGCCACATATTGATTTAAAGGTTGTTGGATGCAGGCTGTACCAGTTTATCAGTGCGTAAGCATGTGCAGTAAACTGTAACCAAATATATGCCTTCATCTGGAAGCACTTAAAAAAATGTGATTAAAATATAAAAAACATATGAAACACATGATTTTGCAGGAAGTTCTAACATCATGACATGCTGCTAAAAGGAAAAGCACACTACTGGTCTGGTTCCTGGTTGCTGAAAGGACATTAAATTGAAGAGCTCTGAAGGGGAAAAAACACACTTGCTTGGAAGTAATAATTTGCTATTGCATGTACTGAAGAATCTTTCCTTCAGAAAATCCCCCCAGTTTACCCACCAAAAAAGGATGTTCGGAAATACACAGAAAGGAGTAATAAAAAGACCTTCAGATGCTACTTTCACAGTACTTATTATGTTCTGATTTATAAGATGTAAGAATGGAATATTGCTCCAAAGATGTTTCTGAAGCTCTGAATGCACTGAAGAGGGGATAAGACTGGCATCCTGAGCACAGAATTTATATGTACAGCAGATTTCAGAGAATGGCCACTGTGTCCAAATGCCAGAGAAGTCTCTTGCTGGTAGTTAGGTTCAGATACACAAGTTTGCAGATGTATTGCCAAATAAAGACATAAAGACATGTAAAAGCTATTTTAAAACATATTTTATATGTTATTTGTTTGTATATTAAAGAAGATCAGGTGCTTTTTAAAATTTGACTGCTTGCCTTAGTGTCTATCATCGCATTGAGCTGTTCGGAAAATCCATTCTCATCTGCATGATTCCATCTTGTGAAATGTAGCTAAACACATAGTGAAATCCTGCTCCAAGAGAATTTAACAAATTTTACATCTTCTAAACAGAATTTTGTATTTTGGGTCTCACATTGTTCTGTCAGTTTGTCACTAATTTAAAATACCTTTAGCATGATCAGCTGGAGTGGTTTTGTTTGCTTTACCTTCTGGTACCTATAGAATACTCTGTGATGGACAATGAGGCTTCTTGCAAAACTTGCTCCTAGACAGAACCAACACTATCACACAGAACCACGAACTTTCATGTCTGTTGCCCCTTAGACAACCTTTAGGATCATAACTGCATGCAAGAACACTTAGAATGAATAAGAAGGAGAGGACTACTGAGGCAGAAAGAGGTCTGTGATAAATTCCTTACTATATTTAAACTCACATAAAACTGCACTGTTGCTGAAACATAGGATTTTAGCATTTCACTTGGCTTTTTTTTTCATTTAAAATGTATATAGTGCTCCCTCTGTTATTCAGCATTTCAAAGCACAGAGTACATCCTAATTGCTAATAATTTTTTAAACTCAGCTACAAATTCCATCCAAAACTTGCTGCTGAATGGACTTCTGTCTTCAGTGACCTGAATCATTAAGATTTCCTTTTGCTAGTGGTAACATTCCTATCTTGAAAAATACCCAGCAGAATATTTATAAATAGTACCTTTTAAAGTAGTCTATAAAAGACAACTGATACTCAAATGTCACACGTTTCTATTTTCCTCTAATAAATAAACTAGTGATTGCTGATGATCATCATCAGGTAGTCACTCAGCTTGTAAAACAAAAGCATGCTAACAAAAACCATTTGGTGTTTTCCCTTATCTTGAATGACTTTAGGACAAGGAAAGATATCTTAAACACTAGTTCCAACATTTTAGAAATTGTATCCATGTAATCAATGGACTCATAAAAGGCAATGTTGATTCATTTCCACTGATGCTGCTTATTTGGCCAAGAATTAAAACACTCTTCATAAATATTATTTAAACAAAAATATTAGACAAGGATGAATATTTCCAGTATTATCATTCTCATCTCCAGAAAAGTAATCCCAAATCTAAAGATGCAGGCAATTTGTCCAACGTAAGATGGGATACATAGTAATTTTAAATGTAAGCAAACAAAATTCTGAACTGCTTTAAAATCAAGCTTTTAACCTCTTCTAAACATGTCAATGCTAACAGAGCCAAGAAAACAAAAAAAAAGTTCTGGCTAAATTCCCAGCTGGAAAAAGCAGGTTTCCTCTAACTTAACTTTTATTATTGTATTTAGTATTTTGGCATCCCTGTTTTATTATCTATGCAGAACTTAACTGTAGTTGGGCATCTCATATGAAATAGTAGTACAAATCTCATGCATTTAGTGTTGCTTGTGATGACTGAAATAATGATTTTATTTTTTTTCATACAGGATAAAATTCTCAGTAAAAACAGAAATCCCCCAAAACCAACAACCAAAACCAGCAAACAAGATGTTCTTGTTTGCCTATAGCAAGCAATTTACATCCTCTTAAGATCTTCTGGCATTTGGCCCTTTATTCTTTTGCAATAGCAAACCCAAGGTGTCCTGTAAGCACAGATTGAATGAAACCTGCTTTCCTAAAGATTTATGCTCTTTGCTCTGTAACTCTACATTCTTTCTTCTCATTGCAAATGGCCAGATGTCTCCCCATTGCCTATTACACTATCACCTGGCAGGAGAAACTGTGCTGTGTCTAGTCTGGGACTGCGTACATTTTGTTTGGCCACTGAGCCTCTGCCAAACAGAATGTATAACAGCTATGCTCTGCCTACCTTCTCCTCAAAATTGGCACCAATCTGGGTGTCTTTCTTCCATACAGTCACAGATTTTCATAAAACATGATATTCATTGAGAATTTCGCCTTTCAGATTTAACTGTGAGAGACAACAGTGTTCAAAACCTATGGGTGAGGGAAATTAAAAAGAGGAACAGGCAAATATTAGTAGAAGATTCACTTTCTTAGAGTAATAACAAATATTAAGAATAATACTGTTGATAATGTGACAGTTCACTAGCTCTGTGAAATGCCAGGCCAAGGTTTGGGTTGTCTTTCTTTAACAGATTCTAAGATTAGGCTCTCAAATCCATTTTTAGGACTGATAACTGACCGTGCTTTCAATATGGCAGGAATCTGTAACTGTGACGTGCACCATACTTAGCACATTAAAATACAGGACTCTCGCTTCCTGATTTTAGATATACCAATGAATGCCTACAAATACATCCAACCAGATGTTAGCAATTACACACACAACACAGAAAATTTGACTTGCAAAGTAAAAAAACACAAGCCCCTCTATGCAGATGCTATCAAATTAACATACTTGGAGCTAAAAAGGAACACATTAATTTATAAAATAGAAATACTAAAAATATTTTAGTAGTAAGAAATTAACGTGTTTAACAGGTACAGAGTTAGATGAAACCTTTTGATTTATAAATTCTGATGTAGACTGAAACTTTTAGGACTTCTTAATATTACAGTAAACCAAGAGTAAACCCAGAATGGCAGATATGGACACAATGTCAGTGCTACTGTATACTATATTTCTGTTTCCAGTCACCCATAAAATGGTTACCTTTTTAAGTATTTCCCTGTAAGCTGTCATGTATTGCTTTTACTTATGGCTTGCTCTGGGTTCTTTTGTTTGTTTGTTTCAGAAAGATATACATTGGGGGGGGGGGGGGAGGGAAGTTTGGCCAAATTTTAGGCAAGTGTTGAACCAATACAAGAAATTAAGCATGCCATTGAAAAAAAAATATGTAATATGACTTAAGACTTAATAACATAAAAGATGTAACAGATGCAATAAAGTCAAGACTGTGTGTCACAATCACACTGCTCGCTGATATTTAAATATTAACTAGAATAATTAAATATTTGTTTAGTATTTTTCCTATGGAACTATCTATATTTAAAAAAAAAATAGATAAAATCAAAAGTTATATTCTCCACGACCTGCTGATATACCAAAAATAAAATGTGTCTCCACTCCATAATCTAGTAGTGAATGGCATGATCCTATTAAAAAAAAAAACCAACAATTTTTTTACACACAAGTATCTGAATAAAAGAAGCAAACTTAAATTAGTGTTAGCTTTGAGGTAAAATGCGGGAGGCGGCCACTGCCTGTCCTGCCAGAGAGCAGCCAGGCAGCCAATTAGCTGAGTTGTGTCTACCAAGTAGTCGCAGCACTGTTGTGAATTGCCTGGTGGCAATGTCAGGAGAGATGCAGAGGTTGCTGAATTATTGTAATTATGTATACAGGGCATGAGATAAAGAGGAGAAAAAACTCCACACGTGTATATTTTGAATTGATGCAGCCTGATGCTGCTTAAATTATGCTCTAAGAAGGCTTTGTGGGGAAAAAAACAAACAACAACCCAAGCATCTCCTTGTATTATTAACCATACACACATATATAGCAACATCCACATGAAACTTGAGCAAGCTCTAGTAACTCAGAATGCCTCATAGTGGCATTCCTTCTTTTTATAAAAAGGAAAAACAAACAAAAAATCCCCAAAACCCAACCAAGCCAACAAAAAAACACCAAAACCCAACAGCATAAAAAAACTAGTAGAAATTGATTGTGATTCTTAACTTCTGGTTTAGTAATGAAGTCAAAATTATCCTGGGAAACAGAGCCAACAGCAGCAATAAAATTAATAATCTACATCAGAATTAAGTATTAATAACTCTTTAAGAACCTGGAAGATGGAGAGAGTTCATTTCTTCTTGGCTTTCTGTGCTTTCGCTTCTCAGCACCCAGCAAAGTTAACCTTGGATACATGCTCATGCCAAGTTCCTTCAGCATCATGGTCTCTAAGGACACTACACTCAGTGCTATATATCTGCAATGCCCAATTTATTATGACCTTCATAGCAAATAAAAAAACCATAAAAAATCATTGTGTAGCCTAACACACCCAAAAGACATGTAACTATAATTTCGCATCTCTAGTATTTAAAAATTTAGATCTTTCTTTACCTCAAATCCTTTAAAAACAGTCCACAAACCACCTGTAGATCACAGTGTTTAAAAAACTGCTTGAAGACTTTTGTTGTGTTTGTTTGCTTCACTTTTAACAGGAAAAGTGTAATTTATTCCCACTTCCGCCGCTTAAAATAATTTTAATATATTTCCTTTAACAAACAAGCAAAAAAAAGAAGAAAAAAAGAAAAAAGAAAAATCACCTGTGATTTTTAACTACACAATGGAAAATTCCAGGCCAAAAAATACAGTTTAAAAAACAGCAAAATGCTAGAAAGTAAATGGTTTATTTTAATATAAAACATGATTAAGTTACCAGATCCTGCCAAGTGTCTTGTTTTTTTCCAGAGGCTGTCAGTAAATTGAAGAGGAAAAAATACAGAGGAAAGAATTTGAAGAGTCCTACTCTTTCTTTAGCTCAAGCTATCAATTTTTACAGTTTTTGCTCTATACTGACGTTAACTCTTATTGCTTGCAGCAGAAGGTTAGCTGCGCTGGGTACTTCTGGAAAAAATTGTCTTGTACATTTCCAGCCAGAGCTTGAAAGAAGTTTTACAGAGCCAGTACATCGTGCAATCCGATTTCCACATGATAAATACAAAGTTATTTTCAAGACAGACTTATTCTATCACTCTGCTGTGCCCTATTTTGTATATTTTATGAATAAAATTCCTTGCTGATCCCTTTCCCCTGCATTTTCCTCATTTACTCTCTTATAACTTACTCTAGTAGGGGCACGGATTTTTTATTTCAGGAATTTATTATATGCTGGCTGAAATAACAGATAGTCAGTGACAACTAGGTCATAATTATGAATAACTCATAAAATATACACAAAATCAGTTGATATTTTCAGAGGACGCTGATCCTGACTGTTGAAGTCAAGCTGCCTTAGGAAACAGCCACTCAAAGGCACTTCCACTAGCCTACCCATAATAATCCAGATATTTTTGGTTAACAGTAAAGGAAATTAATGTGCCTCCCTCCCTGCAGCTTTACTCTTTTGCTTGCACAGCCCTGGATCTAGTAAAAATGCTAGTGGGGTATATGCTGAACCAGATCAATCCAGATTAAAAACAGTCTTCTTTTTCAGCATTATTTTTAACCAGGGTCAATTCTGATCCATTTCTCCAAGTAGCATTTCTCCAAGCACCATTACAGCAGCAGCAGAGAAGTGGAAGAAGAGGCAGCGAAAGCACTGGGGTACCTTTAACCCACTTTGCCACAAAGGACTATTCTTGGAAGGATGTCTTCAGTTGGTGCTGCTTTTTGAAGTAATGAAAATTACCAACAGTGATGGCTCATGTACTTCACAGCAGGGCCTTCTCTTTAATTTATAATTTGCTTTATCATTTAACACCTTTAAGTATGCACAGTTCAAAACAGGACTGATTAAAGGGTCTGCACATCTTCCACAGGACATTAATGGTCCATAGGACATTTCTTGGGTTAAGAGGAGATGTGGAGAGCTGGTGATATAAATTGAATACTTTCACTCAAAATGGTTTAAAAGAGGGAGAAGGTGCTTTTTGCAATACTTGAAGCTATATTTCTTACATAATTTTATTACTAAATAAACCAGGATTACATAATACTAAAATATCATATTTGGAATTAAAAGGCAACACAGAATTGGAAAAATGATATAGATATCATCTAAATCACAGCACATTTCTATAAAGGAGAGGTAGGTATTTCAGCCACTGGAGGTAACACTACAGTGTACTACCTTGGCTGTGTAAGTTTGGGTGTCATTTCTAGTAGAATGCTGAGAAATGTTAAACTTAAGGGTGACACGTATATATACACATTTCAGACCATTGTGAATACTCTTTTGAACTGGTGGGTGAGTGATTTGAATATAACGTCTCACCAAACCCCTACTCTAATCAGTAGGATCCTTGATGGAGTCCTGGATAAAACCCTGGGAGATGAAAAAAGAAAAAAAAAATAAATAAAAATAGAAGCGGGTAGTCTGGTCAGAGGAGAGGTAGAGGCAAATCCACTGCCATTTCTCTTGTCCTTCACTCCACTGATTTCATGTTTCCTCTTGTTTCATATTCCATGCTGCAAATGGCTTGCACCTTTCCCAGACCCAAAAGATCTTCCAAAGGGTTTTACATTAATTTAAAAAAAAAAAATCTGGAATCCTGTTGGTGCTGAAAAAAAACTAAACTTAACTTGTGCTCAAAAAACCAACCTGTCACAACAGCTGCAACCGTCTATCCTCACCTGTCTACCTTCACTGCTAGAAAGAGCAAAGTAAATATAGGAGGATGCTGGGCAGAAAAGAGAGATTTCCTCCCTCCCACGTTCCCCCGTTCTGAAATGCTGCGACCATAATTTTGAAAGGAAAGAGCTTTTATTCTTGGGTGAATTTAATACTTCAGGTATGAAACCGGATACCAGCAGTGAAAATGCTTCTCAACAACTAGAAGAAAGACAGCACTTTTGACTTTGTTTTTCCTACTTTTTTCTTCAGTATTTTGCCTCTCGCTTTACTGAAGCCGGATGATTTCACATCAGTTTACAAATTCCCAAGGCATGGGCTCATCTCAGTGACTGACCATTTTAGATAGGGTGGGTTTCCTCTTTCGTGCCATGTTACTTCTGCTCTTAGACCACCTCTATTTTCCTCTTTAAGGTCATGCCTCTCTTCTCACTGCTCCTATCCTCCTATCCAATTACGTCTGCTTGTTCTCTGTGTCCATGTGTTTTTACCCACATATTATAATCACTTAAATCACTTCATGAGCCAAATGTTTCTCTTTATATCTGTTCTTCATCACCTTTTGGGATTTCTGCTAATGGTCTGAATATGTTTCAGGAAAGTAAAAATGAACTGAAAGTCACCTTGGGTATTCTAAAGCTCAGGTCTCTGCTCTATGCTTTATCATGGACAAGCATGTGTACATCTTATGTTTCTTGCTCCCTCAACTATTTACTGAACTCCAGAGCTCCAATGCCAGCAATTCTCACTTTTGGTTTGGTTTTGTTTGGTTTTTTTTTTCCTCCCTTTTAACAGTTATGGTTCCTGGATCCATAAACTTGGAGATCAAAGCAATTTAAGGCCCAAGAAATTCTAGTCACAAAAGAACTTAAAAAATGTGATTATGAGTTGTAGCTGAGAAGATGAAGGAAATTTTTGTCTTTTAAAAAATTCTTTAAAAATAAACTGTTTCAAAATTGCTAGGATATAAATTAGATGGGTATTTTTAATTTGACTAACCAACACTGTGTTTCACTGAAATCATGAGAGCTACAATTCTCCAGTTTCTGTCAATTTTCCTTCATATCTCAGTACATAAATCACCTTGTGACAACACAAACTAGTTACTCTCTTTGACAGAAAATTCAACTGTTGGCCTTGTATTTCCATCCTTTCTCATGTGAAAGTAAAGATATCCATAAGAACCATGGAGACCTGTTTCTGTAATATATGGATGTCAACAAAATGAACATGTCTAGTAGATAAAGTTTTTCCTTCTTCCACAAAGAAGAAGAAAACAAATCTAAAAGTGAGTCTCCAAAATCACAAAATACACGTGATTCCTCCATGAGTAAACATTAAAAATGAAAGCTATAAAGCAATAGTGTTTTAACCTTTTTAAAACTACCTTTTTCTCTAACTGGTGTCAGAGAGAATGCAAGAAGCCAGTATACTGGCTGGTATACAGTCTGAACTCATGATTCTTTGCCTTTCTATAGGCATATAGAAAGGCAAAGAGAGATATACTATTGATGTTTAAACTTACTGCCAGTCACATTATTTTGTATCAGTCCTCAGACAGTCAGTAAGAACACCACATTTAATCATCATTTGCATCATTATTGTAGGGGTTTCCATGAATCACAGAACTACTGGGAGTAGATATTCTCTTTTTCATGATAGATTCAGGCATAAAATCCTCACTAAATTCTTCTCCTCGTTAAACCGTTTCCCCTTCATCAGGCTGGTCATCAGAGCATGAAGAAATGTTTCATAATCCTCTAATCTGGTGTCACAACACCACTGGTGTTATTTTGCCAATTGAAACCCTACAGCACAGAAACGGCTGGTCCTATACTTGTGTGCCTTTGGAAGAAGTGGACACATGTGAGCACCCACCATGGCCTGCTCCCCAAGTACCTTGTGACCACCAGGAGATGGCTGGCTTCCTGGCAGTCCAGGACACCAAAGATGGGAGAAGACCACCTCCTCAAAGTTTCTTTTACTTTCAGGTTTTAAGGGTGTAAAGAGCACTTCAGGAGGGTATTCCTCCATCACAGCACAGCCAAGAAGAAAGCTATATATGTTACTCAAGAGGGCACATTTCTTTCCCTCAAAGTGAACACTGAAACTCTTAGAAGAAAAGCACACCTTAACTGCACTAAGGACACAGCCAAGAATTTTCTTCTAGGAGGTAAAGGTTTAGCCCAAGTCAGCATAGACAGGAATTAAATAAGAAAACAAGAACTATGAAGTCCATTTGGATCATCTTCTGTTGCAGCAGTGCCTTCAAATCCATATTTTTAGCATTTCTTTGAAATAATGCCCCTCCCGCCTTGTCTTTTAAAAAGTATTTTCAAAATTCATGTGCAAACCCGAGATCGCAAACTGGAAAATGAGATGCACACAGTAGACGAACAACATCAACTCCTGCACTTAGGGATCAGATCAATTCAGACCTGAAGCGTCATCCTATTTTTTTAAGACAGGCATCTTGCTGATTGCTAGTAAGTTTCATATGAGCATACAACTTAGATGGGGGAAGAAACAAGTAGTAACATACATTCTGTACACAGCTCATCTGACCAACTTCTTACATTGCATATTAGAATTATTCTATCAAACGAGCATTTCCCCTTTAGCTCCAAATAAGCACTGGGCAATTCTGAGATTTTTCTTGTACCTTCTGTCATTAGTTAATTTTTTTTTATTTTAAGAAAACTATTTATTTAAAGAAACAACAAAATAATTTTGTGCAGAATCACACTTCTGCAGGAGGAAAAACAGACCCATTTCTCCTCTAAATCACAGACATCTTAAAACATCAGAGTAACTTTGACACGCCTCAATGATATATTACCCTAAATTTCATTCACTCAGCAGTTTTTGCAAGCATATTTCTAATGTTACTGTCAGCGTGCAATCTGTAATTCTGTTGCTGTGCTAATAAAGCAGCTATTTCAAACTTAAGTCAGTAACTGAAATAACATTCTATCTCAGATCGTATTTATTACCATTACACTATATGACTAGTGTCTCTAACACAATCTGTTCAAGAGCTTATCCAGAAGTATTCTGTTTCCCTCCTTAAGCAAGGCAAAAGTTACAAAAGCCTTATCTTCTGTATAATTTTGCAACTTACCTAAAATTCAGATAGCTCCCTGGTATTTTTTGAAATATGAATCCAGTGTAAATCCTTTTTCTCTTAGCAGAAATCAGAATCACTGAATGTTGTTTTATGACAAAATTATGTGCATCACAACAAAGGAATGCAAAAAGCTGCAGGAAAGCTTGAGTAAATAAAATAAATATGGATAGAATAAAACTGGCTTCCCCCCAAAACCCAAGTTTGTCAAAAGAACAAAGCACACACAAACAGCATGCAAAACCTGAATTTAAAATACATTTATAAAAAAGGGATGAGGACATATGTTTTTTCTATTTCAGCTTGAAAAATAAAGGGACACAGCAATGAGTCTTGCTGGCAGGCAGATAACTCATAGGCCCTGACCCTTCGACTCACCAGGAATTCAAACACAAAGCTCTTTTCATAGTGACCGTACCATACATTCTCAAGATAACACAGCAAAATAAGGAGCAATGGAGAGGTGCCACAAAGCTCAAACTGCAGAAAACTGTGCATGGAAGTTATGCTCATTTATCCACATACATGCAGCTGCACACCAAGTGCTAGCTGCAAAACTATTTCTTTCCAAATCAGAAGCCACGCAGAGCGCTTTAGAAATGGGACCTGTCTCCTAAGCAAGCAAAAGCAAAAAGAGAGAGCAAGCAGCAAGGAAAGGACTATCCCTGTGCATTTCTGTATCGCTCAGAATTGAAGTGCACATCCGGACATATAGTCTGTAACACAATGAGCTTCCCAAAAGGACTGCTGTGGTAAAACGGAAGGGTTTTTAGAAACAACAAAAATAGCTACATTTCAAACAACATTTTCAAATCTGGACTCACCATGAAAAAGCAACAGTTGCCTGGAGTTAATGTGTTATTTTCTGCCCTGTTCCATTGCACTTTTTGCCTAGTTGTCCAACACTTGGTAGCTCAGAGCTGCCACACAGAGGCCCCTTCCGTGATCTGGCTTATTTGCCTGTCAGTTTGAGTCTCAGCTTCTGTATGATGCAGCTGTGCACTTTGCTGATGGTCTAATATCATTTCCATAAGCTTTCTCTCTGCCTGGAGCAAGCAGTTTGTTCTCCCTGCTCAATAAATACTCAGATCACTTTTCTGGTACTCACAGGGATAAAGCTTTAAGTTGTTAAGGAGTTCTTACTAAGTAGTGGGTGGAGAACATAAGCTCAGTACAAGGAAACTCTGCGCATAATCAGAAACTGAGAAACTTCCTCCCTTTCCCCCAACCCCTCCTCTCACCAGGCAAAGCTGCCAGTGCCTCCTTTACAGAAATTTAGGAATGTAAAGGGAGGACTCAAAGGGGCCCAGTCAGACAAGCCTTTCTCAATCAATTAGCTTGCAGCCATTACTTGTGACCCTAGGTCACACAACATAAGTGTGTGGGGTGTGCCTTTAGGGGTACACCAAAGCTACTTATTAAAACTTACATAACCAAAAGTGTTCAAAATCAAATAAACTCTGAAAGCTGGAAAATACTTTCCATGTACCACAGTTTTGCAGGAAGAAGAGTTTTGAGAAAAGAAAAACGTAACTTTGCTTTTCCAATAACAAATCATTTGATGCAGGAAACTTTTTTGTGCTTAAAAAAAATAAAAGCAAGATTGAAATCTGAGATACACAATCAGACTTTAAAGAAATATATGCTTTATAATTATGCAAAAAACTAAATACTGGCATGAGTGATATTTAATGAAGCACATGATCATGTTTCCTAAAATAAGACTATTGTCTGCAGCTGCAAAGGAATAGATGTTTATAGGACTGTTTAATTAATTCATGAGGTTCAGCCCACATTTTTTAGTCCTTTGCAAGAAACAAGTTCTGAGCATTCTGATTCCATTCTTCATTTTAATGAAGAACATAACAAATCAAGCAATATACTTTTTTAAAGGGTCTGGAATATTTAAATACTGCCATAAGTTATTCTGCATTGAACGCACAGGGAAAAGAGGCTGTAACTTACTGTGATTCCCACACGAAAAGTATACACCCCTTGGTGTGAAGGAAAACTTCAAAAAGACCCTCAGCTTCATATCCTGCCAACACAATGACATGGAGATGATGCCTTGGCGAAATCCATGAAGGAGACCTGATTTCAAAAGCAGATCTATGACAACCCCTTTCGGGGCCAGACAAGATCAATGCGCCCCAGGGGCAATGCACTTTAATCTCAAGGTGCATCGCAAAGCATCTTTAAGTAGTGCCACAGATCAAGGCTTATATATAGTTGAAAAAAAAAACAAAAAAAACAAAACACTTCAGCCCAAACTTCACCCTCTATTTAAGGTAACTGAACAACAGCTACACAAAAGCTTGTAAAGAACTCACAGAAACACATAATAATATACGAAAGTAGAGGTAGTGTATTGAAATTCATTGAGGATGTTGTAGACAACCTGCAATCTAAGTGTCTCTTCTCCATTAAAATCCCAGTCAAACTCACTGAACAGGCAGCATGGCTTGTGTTAGTTCAGACATTCATTCCAGGGATCAGATTGCATGATCAGGGCCACTGAGTAGGTGCCCTGAGGTAAGGATTTTTCTTCTGTCTTGCACAGAAGACAGCATTTAATAAATTAGGTCACAATGAAATCCTTGGAAAGCCCTGGCAGTAGAAATACTAATCATGGAAATTTTAATTTTGAATGAAAAAAATGGGTTTAGGATTAAGATACTGGACTGGGATTTAGGATATTTGGGTTCTGTTCCCATTCATGTCTCAGACAGCCCAAATGATTTGGGAGACACTGTTTCATCTTTTGTATTTATGCCAAATACCACCTGCCTTACAGATGTAAGGCCTTCACTTCCCCAATGTCTATCAATAGAAAAGTGATGAAAATAACATTCAGTATATGCATCCCTTCAATACTGGCTCACAACATATGCTCTACATAGTGGAATTAAATACAAAATATTTACTGCCACAGGACTTCTGAGTAATTGAGAACAAGGAAACTATAGCTATATCAAATCTCCTGAAACATCATTCAGATCCATTATGGGCTTCAATATACACACAATCTTCAGGAGATAAATGCAAATCCATGCACATAATTACAATGTACACTTCCTTCTGTCTCCTTTAGCCATCTAAATGGAAGGCTGCTGGAAAGCTTACATGGTTGGGCTCTTAACTCATAAGGAGTTGGGAGTCCTTAACAGCAGAAAAATTGGGAAGATGGTGCCTGTCTGGCAACAGGCTGTCTAGAGTGTTGTTCACAGCAAGTGTTACAAAACAGAGAACTCGCTCCAACTTTAGCCAATCTCTGTGAGCTTCCAGGCTAAGTCAGAAGAATTACCACTAATTTCATCCATTCCCCTTTAACATACAATTTCTAAAGCAAGATACACCCAAGCACTACATTTATATATAAATTATAGGTTCAAACACCTTTCTTTTGGGAATGTTGATATGGAAAATTTATGACACATATAACAAAGAAATTTAAAGGATGTTTTTAATGAAACTTAAAACAATACTTCCAGACTGGAAATAATAATAGAATAATGGCTCCTCCTGGCACTGTTCAGTCCCCTGGCTAAGGGCTCTTCCTTTTCCTGATTGCTGGCTGTAAAATTACCCCTCCACTGGCTCCACTCCATTGCTGCCACATTTCAGCCAAGCAAAGGCAATGTGAAACATTTTAAAGTAATCACTAATGAAGATGCAGAGCTAGAAGAGGGGCATGGCCCTCAAACCGAAGCTGGTAGACAGAAATATACAAAACTCTAGCATTCTGAGGGTACTGCCCTACGAGTGAGATGCCTTTTAATTAATAAAAAGTAAACACCACTTTAGCCTTTCTACTTTTACATTCTAACAAGGATCAGTCCAGAACAGACTGTATTTCCAGGAAGGATAATATAAGTTTTCATATATTTTGCCATATTCTGCTCTTTTTCCTCAAAAGTCATGAGTTTTGGAGACCTTCCTTAATTAGCCAATTTATTTTTTTTTTTTTTGGTCACTTTATACTTGTCACTTCTTTTTCATACTAACAAGTAAATCCTCACCTAAAGTGCATGCATCTTCCTCCTTGCACTGAATTATTTTACTACTTACTAAATTACAGGTAGAAGGGCATGAAATGTGCAAGTATACATTATACAGCTTCTTTACGTATGCAGATTTTCAGGATGAGAATACACCAGAGCTTTCAATATATCAATATATGATCATGCTATATTAGGGGATCCTTTGAGAATAAAGGGATTTCTTGTTATGTGGGGGGCTGTTTTTCTGCATAACACTGGTCAATATGAAAAACAAGACCTGTAACATTAATTCAGAGAACTAGCTCTCTTCCTCTGTTATGCTCTTAAATTAAATTATATTAATTTTTGTTAGAAAGATAAAAAGGTTATGTGCAAAACACTTGTGGTAGAATGTGTAAAGTTTATAGTGTTGATAGTGGTACTCAGTAAGACATTCATATCTTTAGTCATGCTCTAAACACTCCACAATAAAAGCAACCACTCCTTTAATAAATCAAAACTAATTCCAGAAAATTATGAAAAGCTTGCAAATACACTACAGTACTTTGAAACAGATCTTCCATTCTTTAAGCCTTCTTCCCCTGCCTTCTCGCCCCCCTCCCCCCCCCCCTCCCCCCCCCCCCCTTTTCCTTTCAGGAAACAAAACTCAAGAAAAGAAAGAGAGAGAGAGTCAAAAGGTTACAGCCGGCTTGTAAGTGCAAAGAACGTGAGAGGCCCATTCTTCCCCTTAACACCTGACATCCCAGGGTACATTTTTTTCAGTACAGAGTCTGGTGGATTAGACATGCAGCTTCTATTGATAATGGAATCTGTGCATCTCATTCACCATGCACTGCTATTGAAAGTTCTCCTCCTACCCCTGCCTCTATAAATTGTTGTCCCTCCTGCTCCACAGTTACAAACTTAATTAATGGAAACTTGCATTCTGTCATGATTAGACCCAGTCAAATATATGCTATCCGGGACTCAGACAAGATAAGAATTCCTTCCTGGAGCTATAAAGTTTGAAAAAGTTGCAGCAAGATCAGTAAAATTATGCACTTATTATTAATTACAAATAAAACTCAACAGAGAACCTGATATAAAGGTAATAAATGTTAAATTTTTAACATTTAAATGTTAAATGTTAGGAAAAAAAAATAAATACTGATTGAAAGCATTTGTGACAGTGTTATAATTTTCATGCTACCATTCTTTGGCAACCCAGAACACACAGGTTTCCAAGATTTCCTCAGCTTAGTGAAGAAGGTGAAACACATCTAAGACATATTCGTTACAGCTACAGAACAATGGAAGAGCCAGAGAGAAACAGTAAATTACCAGAGTCTTTGCTGCACTTTTCCTGGGATGAAGCCCCCATATAGGCAGATGTAGCCGAGAGCTGCTTGCTTGGATGATGCTGTAGGAACAAGGAAATAATTACCTCTAATTAGGTGCATAATGGTACACAAAATGGAAAAGGACTGAGAACAAAGTTAATTCTAAACACCAGAAGTCTTCAGGCAAAAAAACCCCAAACAAAACAACAAAACAAAATAAAAAAAAAAAACAACCCAAAACAGAAACAAGCTTGATTAAGGTAAAAAAGGTGCAGTTCGCAGCTGCCTAATTAAACATAGGAGGAGAAAGTGAGACAATATGACTATTCAGACATTCACGTTATCAATAAATACTATGATCTAATGTAAAAATAACTTCCTTTCAAGAAACGATCAAAGCTTTAAGGTTAAGTTGGGTAAAACCTTTTAAAATTAATTAACAAAACTGTGGAACTGAGAACATGGCAAAAAATGTGAGTTCTCTGCTGTTTAGGATACCCCCTTGATTTAGTAGTGTGGCAACTCTGCGTAGTGTTGCTCACCACTTTGAACCAAGCAACATCAGCCCCTGCTTCCTATCATCTCTCACCTACCGGCTCCTAAACACCAGCCAAGTGTTTTCTTTAGCATATACAAGTGCATATACAGGCTTGAACAAGTTTGAGGGTTTGGTTTCTGTTTTTTTTTATTTTCCTTCATTCTAGTAGTATGAATATTGTAAGTTTTTGGCTTTGGCTTTTGCAAATGTCTTAGTATAGTAGCTACTAAGGAAAAACAAAGATCAAAGAGGAAAATGGAAATTCTGGCAGGTGATAGCCAGGTATCCAGAAATACACCAAGATAACTCAAAATTTAGGACTCAAAATGTGTTAAAAATCTAAGGAGAAGATCTCAAAGCAGGTTTAAAGGAAGACTGTGGAGACCTGCAGCTTCTTTGAAGATTTTACAACCAGCAGTATAAGACCTTCCTGAAGAAACTAATTCTTACAACTTGTTACTGTGCATTGTGGTAAAAAACACTTCAGCTGGTGCAATTCCAGGAAATGAAAACAAGTGGATTTGAATTTGTCATCTGGTACCTCATTGAAGGAGCAATGTCATTTATTTCTTTTTTTCTAAGTCACTTGGATCTTAGAAGTGTGAGTGAATACAAAGACAGAGATTCAAGAAAGCACGATCATTCCAGAGACAAACACTAAATGAGAGTTTAATGAGGTCTGACCATCACTTCACCAGTAACCTGCCAGGTACCATCATAAAAATCTCACTAGACTCACCCATTGGCCAGGATGGTTGGATTAATCTCTGTTGGTCAGGTTTGACGCAATGCTCATTTTGACCATGTAAAACAGACCAGATACATACATAGACACCATTTTATTTTAGTAATATTTATATTTGTAAAAAATATTCCTAATGTCAAAAAGGCCTTGAATGGGGAGATACAATAACAAATCCTAGCATCTCTGTTAATGCAGCAACAATATAGTATTTGTGTCCAAACACTGTGCCAGGCTGACTGGGGAAAGGGAGCGAAGGGTGGGTGGATGTAGTCTGGAGAAAGTCTAGAAAGCAAGTCATGTGCTGCATGTCCAGACGCAAGAGCTTAATGTAAGAGAAGAGAGGATCTAACTCGATGTGAATGAAGACTTCATAAAGGACCTGTTTGGCAGAGATCCTGCATCCTCCCACACAACTCACTACATTAATCCATTCATACCTGCAAACCCCACCCCACGTCGCCAATGTGGACAAGCAGTGCATCTGCTCTTAAAAGAATCTGAATGTCCTAAAAAATGTTACAGAAATTTTAAAATTTAAACTCACAACATACATGAAAAAAACATGGATGGGTAAAACCTTTTTTTGCCATTTCCAACACCAGTATTTAACATGTGTTTCAGAATATAAGTCTAGAAAAATGTTACCTACTGCATATCTAAGCACACTTCCCTGACAGAGAACTGTAAAGAGACTTGGTAGTATTTGTTTCTATTTATTTTCTTTGAAGTTAATGCTACTTTTTTGTCTGTGAACGTTTTTTCGGTGACATGAAAAACATGACCTCGCTGCAGCTTCTCAGTTAAAGATGAATTCTCAGTAGAAAAATATCCCTAATGTAGATTCTCTCTCTTACCAGGGAGTGCTCCAGCAGTCAACTTCAATTTGCCTTAAAGACAAAAAGGCATCTCTCTAGGGATAAAAATCAATCCCCAAACTGTCAGCAGCAACAAACAAAGTTTAGAAATGTACTTAATTCAGCACAAACACATGCTTGTAAATTGTCAAGCTAATATGTGAGAAGTGACTCTTCCATTAGACAAAATCATGAGCTAAATGAAAAAAATGGGAAGGGGACAAAGACACCATATTTTATCCACCTGATATCTATCAAGCACACTAGTATAGAAGAAATAATAAGAACCCATTCTTTACTAATCTATTACTGATTATGTTTAATATTGGTTTAATTGCTAATAGCTTTTTAAAATATTTTCATTACCCTTTTTGGTTCAAGTGCACATAAAAGCATACCTTCTCCATATAGCTTGGCAACAACAGTATTGGACTCCATCAGCTCACATTTACCATCTGAAAGTGATCTACACTCAGCAATCAGGAAATAAGTTTTCCAGCTTGGAGACATCACAAACTGCAACAACTGTGTATGCAGCCATTGCTGGCTACAGATATGCAGCAGGGATGCCCTTTTCTCCTTCTCCCCTCAAGGCCAGAACAAGGTTAAAAAGTCCTTGCCTTCTCTTCTGTGCCTTGTGGTACCTGTGGAAACTACTAATACCCTTCTGCCTTCCTAAATCATCCCTGCCTCTACCTGCCATAAGGCCAGACAGCTGTCTGACATAATGGAAACTGCCTCTACACCCACTACAGTGCAAAGATAAGGTGTGGTGTCTGGCTGGGCAGCCTGTGGGCAGGCAGGGTGACCTTCCTCAGCTGGCCATTTTGTCTACAGCCACTCCTTCACCTCTGGAGAGAAGGATGGGGCTATTTGATAGGTTTAGTTCAGGCCTGTACCATACTCCTGGATACCACTGATCAAAACAGACAGGACAGAGACAGAACATACTGACAAAAGGAATAATATAGCAGTAACAACTGTTACAGTCATTGCTCCCTATCTCCCCAGGATAAAGAGAACTTGAACTTTTCCTTCTAGAAATGTCTTTCTTACCCTAGTAGATAAGGCCATGATGATCTATGCTTGTAAGAAAGAAAAGAAGTCTTAAAACATGCTCAAGATTTAACCAGAGTTACACCCCAGATCTCCTTAATCTTCAATGAAGCAGCTTAATCTTTCTGTACCTCAGTTTCTGATCTATAAAATCTCCACATAAAGTATAAGCTGTTTCAAGCATGGATTTCATTAGCATATAGGTTTTACACAGTAACTACTAAAAAACTTTAAGTTTTGTTCCCACATGTGGCTCTAAACATCAGAAAGTCCTGAAATCAGAAAGTGCTATTCTGTGTAAAGTAGGTGTTTTGCAAAAAGTAGGCTGCATTTTTTTAAAAAAGAACCCAACCATGCAACAACTAGAAAATCAAAAAAAAACAACCCCTTCTTAGAAAGGATCTAAAACAGATTCAAAGATCAGCTTCCAGGTATTTCTGCAGAGTTACACCAAAACATCAATATGTCTTAAAAATGAAAGAGCACGTTCTACAGTATTGAAAAATCCACAATAAATCAGTTAAAATATGAGATCATTTAAACATTTGAAAATACGAAGTGAATGGACACTTCAAGAAAAGGAAGGTTCCATACAGCAAGGGCAAGTGGGGGAACCATCAAAGCAAGATCAGTAATAAGCAGTGCACAAAACAGTGCTATTTGAGGGTTCTTTTGTGTAGAATGTGGAAATAAAAAAAAAAAGACCAAGTTCCATGCTGGAGATCCACTGCGAGAAAGACATGACCATGTGTCACTACTATGCTTTTATGTTATTTTCTGTGAGCACAGAAACACCACGAATTGTGAACTTTTATGTAGATCAAGGAAAGAAGGAAAAAACATAGCCAATGAGATAAAACTGTAAGACAAAAGTTGTCACCTCTTTCTGCCATTACTTTCAGAGGTAACAATATAGTCAGATTTTCACACACTGACACACCATGTCATGCAATTTCACATACAAAGTTATAAGTGCCAGATACAGAATGGCTATTGCTACTCTCTGAATTGCTTTATTATAAAGCTGTCTATGGAGATTACCAAGGATTGGAAAGGGAGGGGAAAAAAATATCCTAATTTATCTTGAAAATCAAAGTCTGACCCGTTTGCAGCTGATACTTCAGAATGGTCAGGAATCTTTTCATCACTACTATACCAAATAAATTTTCTGATACACAAGATCAAAGGCAAAGATTAGCTCAGGAATCCAGCCATCATTTATTCTGGCAGCATGCATATGTTAGTAGATTCTTTTGGTCCTCCCTAGGATTAACATGAATTTCCAGAGATGGCATGGGGTTCATACAAAAATCAGAAAGTACAAAGCTATATTGCTTAGTTTACTTACCCAGGAAAGTAAATTAGAACAGCTGAACTATCTCACATTCAAAAATAAGACTGTAAACAGTTACAGAAGAGAGTAACAATTCATAATCAGAGGTATTAAAGATCTCTTTTGTTAGCTGGTTAGCTCTTCAAGTCAATACACCATCACCAGTGTTTCATCGTAACAGTTCTTAATATCAAAAATCCCTTCTCCAAAATGAATATATAATTTCTTTTCTTAATTACTAGTTATAACTGTAACTATTTTTCATTGACTGTAAAAACTTTGTTGTTCTTTGGGTTTCATAACACTGAACCATTTATTTTTTTTTTTTTTTAAACAGTTATTTCTCTGCCCCTTTCACAGAAGACACTGGCTGTTGCTCAGGTCTACAATATATATGTAGCTATTTTCATTGGGTGCAAAGGTGACAACATTACAAGTTCAGGTTAAAAAGCCAAATAAATAGGTTTAAGTCAGGATTAAATAAATGCAGCTCTTGGGCAAAAACCACATACCACATCCTGCCCTTGGATGGCAGTGATACATTTTGGTTAAGTAAAGGGCAGTCCATACTGCCTAGAGTGCTTGTTGCTGTCTGCATACACCTTCAAGCACTGTGTCATACTTTTAATATTTTCTTTGTATCTGAGCTAGAAGTTGTATAAGCACGGATTTTATAAGCACGGAGCCCATCACCTCTCAAAGTATCAGGAGCTGCAGTCCTAAGCACAGGGTTACTGAGTTTAAGCCAGCAGTTTTCAAGGAATTATCAGTGTTTAACATCTTTGCTGTAATACTTTTAGGGAATTCCTGACTTTGCAAGCCAGGCTGAATCCATGCCCCATGCTTTGCGGAACTGACAGGAGAAGGGACTCCAGGGGTAGCTCATAAGCAGGGTATAATCATGACTTGAAGGAATGCTGCTGCAGAGTGAGCTGAGGGGAGCGTACAGTACCTGCAGCCGTTCTGATGGCAGCCTCAGAGAAAGCTGCTGAGTTTTTTGTTTCAGCAGCCAGGGATCTGAATTACTGAGTCCTGACAGTGATCTTAAGAGCTAAACTGGCAACCACATTTCAATTGCTGGCAAACCATTTACAACTCCAGAGTTGTAGTCCAGCTACTCCCAGGTTAAGTTACATTACCAAGGCGGTGGTGGCAAAACGAAAAATAAAAGCCTATGCTTGTTCTCTTTGCAGCACCACTCTTTCATCACAGGCTTTCACAGCATGCAGTCTGCTCATCAAGTGCACTGGACCCTACCACAGTAGTGAGGGCAATGGGGAATGCAACTCTAAAACCTTACTCTAAAGGCCTATGAGGAAAACAGGTGGAGATTTCCTAAGGGAAAGGAAATTCCTAAGCCCTTGCCTGGACTTAACTAAGAGGCGACTGGAAGGGCGTTGTGCTTTCCCTGTCCGCCACATGAGAGCCAGACAGTGTCTGAGCAATTGCTGTTTGATTTGGGTTAAGAGTCAGACACCACCTGGAGCAATGTCCAGACTGCAGCAAGGGATACTGTTTCCGGAAACACAAATGACAGGTAACACTTTATACTTTCAGGGCAGCACTGTGTTTCAGTGCAAATCATTAGAACACAAGCACACAGCATTATCCAGACTGATTTTTTTTGCCCCACGTTGCTAGCTACTAAGGAGAAAAATGACTGCTACTGCTGAACCCAGGACAATTAGGCCACAGCGATGTTGAGAGCAGAGTCCACCTACAAACCCCCTGATTCTTCACAGCAGCTGGTCATAGAATCTTAGAATCATAGAATCAACTAGTTTGAAAAAGACCTTTAGGATCATAGAGTCCAACCATACCTCAGGACTGCCAAGTCCACCACTAAACCATATCACCGAGGGCATCTCCCCGTTTTTGAACACTTCCAGGGACAGTTATTCCACCACTTCCCTGGGCAGCCTGTTCCAATGCCTGATCACCCTCTCTGTGAAAAGATTTTTCCTAATATCCAGCTTAACCCCCCCCCGGCACACTTGAGGCTGTTTCCTCTTGTCCTATGGCTTGTTATTTGTGAGAAGAGACTGATCCCCACCTCACTACAACCTCTTTTCCGGTAGCTGTAGATAGCGATAAGGTCTCCCCTGAGCCCTTCCTTCCCCCAGAGTAAACAACCCCAGTTCCCTCAGTTGTTCCTCATAAGACATATTCTCCAGACCCTTCACAAGCTTCACTACCTTCTCTGGAGTCACTCTAGCACCTCGATGTCTCTCTTGTAGTGAGGGGCCCAAACCTGAACACAGTATTTGAGGTGCAGTCTCACCAGTGCTGAGAACAGGGGGATGATCCTGCTGGCCACACGATTTCTGATACAAGCCAGGATGCCACTGGCCTTGGCTGCCTGGGCACAAGCTGGTTCGTGTTCCATGGCTGTCAATCAGCGCCCCCAGGTTCCTTTCTGCCAAGCAGATTTCCAGCCATTCTTCCCCAATCCTGTAGCTGTTGCATGGGTTCCCATGCTCAAGGATGCAAATACTGCCTTACTTTTTGTGCTGTTCCAGGTTTGTCAGATAAATGTGCACCACGTCATCCAGCGAGAGAGCAGAGAGGCAGTGAAAGTGAACTACTACATGTCTGGAAAAGGATGTTATTTTTAGAATTCTATCATATCAGTTATGGCTGCAATCCTGATTTATTTTGTTATCTGATTTAGAGGGGGGGAAAACTGCAGCAGGTTGTTGGTAATTCCAGTAATGCAAAGCTATGGAGGAAAAAAAAAAAACAACCCTCTGATTTCTGGAACTATGCATGCTCTATGTGGGACCTTCATTTTGTCTTTGCCAGTAAGCACAATATATAGATAGACAAAAACTGTTCTCTGAAGACACCAAATGTTTTGTGAAACAGGCTAGCCTCCATCAAATGAACCTATTTTTCCTGCTTAGCAGACAATTACAGACAACCAAACATTTGTCACTGCTGCTTTTACTCATTCATATGTCCAATGGTAAATGGAGGTTAAGAAAATTTGCCCAACTTCTAAATCTGACAATATATTTTATCACCTTTGACTACCTGGCTTAAAATACGAGGTAGGTTCATTATTCATTTCTTAATTTAGTGCTACTTCACTTCCTGTATTAATGTTGAAAGGGTCAATGGCTTCAAGTTCATGACATTATTTCCACCCTGCCTGAATGACTGAAACTTTGCAAACAGAGCAACAAAACAAGAAATAAACTTCTTAAATGCAAGGCTCTGGGGAAGATAATAACCCATAATAAACTTTCTGAAATTATGGTCTGGGAACAATTCCAAGTATAGGAAGACTATGTGTTACTATGCTTGTATAATGAACAGAACTTCACAAACCTACTCACAAAACAATATATTTTTAATATATAAGCTGCACTAATTTATAACCTTTCTGATCCTAACAGGTGGAAAAGTTGGCAAAGGTACTTATGCGTGCTGAGCAAGGACATGAGAAAGTTTTGCCTTTAAGGAATACACGCTCCTTCTCTTTCCCTTTTCCAGTGCCATCTCTCAACTGGAGTGGTTATTTGTCATCTGACACCTCAGAATATCAGGTTATTGCTTAGTGAATGCTCTCTTCATGTTTATGTCTGCAGGAAAGATGAAGTGAGTTCACAGTTTAAAATGCCCTGTGGCATTCAAAATGCCCTAGAAAAGTCCTGAGGAGTGCAGTTCTCTGGCCACAGCTCCAGTCTAGCATTGCAAGATGCACAACAAAATTCCACATATGACATTACAGATGTGCCCTAAACTCTGACCCAGAGGGACCATCTTTAAGGTTGAGAGAGCGCTTCAGTTGCTGTTACTCTGCAGACCTTTGGCTCTCTGCTTAGGCTGCTAGCCAGGGTGCCAATTAGTGCCAGCTGACTGCTCTTCTGATGTGCACACCTCTCTAGGAACTGGACTGAAGCTACCAACTCATTTCATATAGGTCACTGGATGTTGACAACTTTGTAAGAGATTGACTAAGGCCCAATTTGGATTAGCAATTTAGCAGGAAGGTCCTGTAGCCCACTGCCCTCCAACCTCTCTCATGTATGTAATTTTAATATAGCAACTTCTAGGCTGCAAATTGCCTATGATTTCAGAGAGAGGGGTGTTAGAAAACTCCAGAAGCAAGTAGATTTACAAAGATTCCTATAAAGTGTTATTGGGAAATTAAACCGTGCCTTGGCCCCTTAACCTTTTGCTATGTAGACTGTATGTAAAGGATTTCATTAGGGCCAGAGGCCATAGCTTACATTTCTGCTGCTAAGTGAAATGAATCATGCAAGAAATTGGCTTAATTGGGAATTCCAATAAACTACTTGTTTTAGAACCAGAGAGCCAATTCAAAATTTTTAAGACATGAATGGAAATTTGTATTTTGTTTTAGAATAAGGAAAAAACACCCCATAATTATAAAGCCTTCTGCAATCTATCATAATAAACCCACTTCTACAAAACTGTAAGAAAAAGGAGTGGGAGTCTTATTTGAAAAGTACCTAATTTATGCCTTAGAATACCTGCAGGAGTTAAATATTCACTGCTGTTAGTCCCGTAAAGTATATTCTGTAGTATAACAATGTATATATTCTTTAAGATGCAACCATTGATTTTATTCGCTAAACTTCTGCCAGATTTTTATTATAGATCCTACATAGTTTATTGCAGTGCCAGTCATTATCATCAGGATAACCACACTGTGATGGTTTCTTTTCTCCGCATTCTCTTTCCCAACACTGCTGTGCAATGGAAACGGGATGCAGACAGGATGTACAGTCTGGAGACTTCAGGGAGGAGAAAAACATCGTATCACGCACAATAAACAACGCTCCTCCATCTCAGACTGATTTCTTTCAAGAATTTCACTGCCTTAGCAAATTTGAAAGAGGTACAATGATTGGTTTTAGCCACAACGTTATATAAGTACAACTGCCATGTTATGTCTGGCATAAGGCAAGGCCACGACTGCATCCATGGCAAAGGAACTGTACTCATAGGTCATAGCCATTGCTAAACTCATATGATTTTCATGTGGAATCCAGGCTGCCATTATTATAAAATGAAGGTATTACAACTTTTCTGTGTATCTAATCTAGTTCAGACACATCAGTACTCTGGTGGCATGTGAACACTCAGCAAAAATAGAAGGATATCTGCTCAGCAGTGTCAGCCACTTGAGGTGCTCCATTTCCTTTACTCCTGCTCATCTCTGACAGGCGACTGTAACGCAATAGCTTAAAGGAGGTGATAGGAAACAGGAGGCTGAGTCACCCCCGCAGGGCTCCAGTGAGTTTTAAAGGTGCTAGCAGAAAAACAGAGACAGTAAATTAAAAAACTAGCATGACAAGAAGTGCAATCTTCAGGCTAAATATATATGGTATGTTGTATGAAGAGTCATAATACAGTGTAACTCCTACTGGAGAACGGCTGTGAGGTAAATCTTTGTGTTGAAGAGTTAGTTGGGTAAGCTAATTTATTAAAAAAAAAAAAAAAGTTTTCTGTACTGTGGGCCGTATGCAGAAGAGCATAAGAAAGCAGCTGGGTACTTTCGTGTTGTTCCCCTTGCTTCCAGCACTCACAGCACCCCACAGCCAAGTGGAAATGGGATCTGCTCCCCCTTGTGTTTGCGCCAGGTTACAGACAACTCAGAGGTGAAAATTCCAGCATTACCTTTGCTGGAACACTGTTCATTTCAGCATGACACGATTGCTGGGAATCCCCACAAGTGGAGCGGAGTTTGGACTTTGTGGTACCTAACATAACCATTTTGCTGATGATTCATGCCTCTATTGCAGCATTTTAATCTGCTTTGCTCAGTTTCAAGATCAAAAGGATTCTCCCTATTATTCATGTTTCTTGAAGACTGAGCTGTACGGAGCTGTTCCAATGCCTTTTATACAGAAAGAAGACACAGAAATTGTCATGCTGAATTGCAGACTTCAGGACTTGCATGGACAGGAGAAGTCCACCTATGTTCTCAGATATTTGCACTTAATAAGGAGAACTTCACAATACCATAAAGAAGAGGGGCCTCTTGCTACCAGAACACTTCTATTTATAATCCAGAGGTGTTCCTATTAGGAAATAAATAAAGTCAGCTAGTACTTTCTGATACATAGGTGGGAAAAGACTACCTTTAGAAAGTAATTTGTCACAAGAGGAAGCTGGACAAATTTCTATTAGAGGAATGACATTTTTAGCATACAGAATAAAAGCTAATTAAAACTGCCTGTTTATGGACATGGCAGATAAATCCTGAAAGTCTTTAAGTCAAGCCTGAGCATCTTTTAAAAGTCTATGTTAGAGCCCAACAGAAGTGATGAGCTTGAGACAGCATTATTTAGTGTGGCACTATGGCCTTTGGTAGGTCATGGGGTCAGAGAGTATAAGTCACTAGGGCTTCCTTTTCTGATGGCTTTAATCTTTGAAACCTTCCAGTGAAACTGTGTGACCCATTATTAGCAAAATGCATAAAAAATGGCCAAAGTGCATATTTGGTTGCACGTCACACCATAAATTACCAACAGGACTATTCTGACCGATACGTTTTCACTGAAATTAGCCAAGAAAAAAATGGGGAAACAGTGTTCCCACTGTCACTGCTGCCTATCAGCAGGCATCACCACAAAGAGGCGATGTTTGCAGTCCCCCAGCCAGGCCTCTGCCCCCAGGAGGAATGCTCACCTCTGCCAGACCAGCCAGCACTGCTGCACAGACAAGCAGCTTGTCAGTCCACTGTGTTTCGATCTGCTGGCCAGAGAAGCAGGCTGCCCATCCTCACTGCCCATCTGCCTATGGGATGAAGCCATCCTCCCATCTTTTTGAAATCCCTTTCATGAAGCTCCTCATAGAACTCACCTGTAAAGCACCAGCACTAATACCTGACTGCTTTACAGACTGGGAGCCATAGGATGGTGTTGACTATCTATGTTTGAGCCCACAGGAAAACAGGGGATTTCAAGAAGAAATGGGATTTAAAATAAAAGAACAAAGACACCTTAGATCAGGAACACCGTGTCAGGGCACAACGTGCAGGGCCTGATGTGGCTAGAGGAATTTCGTGCCCACAGCAGTTGGTTTTCCTGCCAGCAGCACCAGCAGAGGGCACAGCCTGGAAATGTGCCTCCATTCCTTCAAGGTGCAAGCAGGGCTCAGTGATCACCTCCTGCCCCACTGCCTTTCACAGCACAATCTCCCAGACCATAAACAGGACCAAATTCCAGTTTTATACATTCTTTAACAAAAGTTTTACTTGGTTAGAGCTATGGTTGTTCCAATACCTTTACTCATAAAAACGAACATATTAAAAAAAGACATTATTAAAGAGATATTCATCTTCAAGCTAAGACATTGAAATCAAACCAAACATAAAAAACTGGGAAAACACACTGTAACTCACTCAAGAGTGTAACAAAATACTACCACTGCAAAAAACCACAAAAGTAATAACCTCATTTAAGAAATCTATTCTGTTCTTCAACCTCCTTCCCTCCCCCCCCCCCAACAGGAGACTGTGAAAGCATCCAACATTTTTTCTAATTCTAAGATGAAGCGCAAGAAATAAATCTATCATTTGCTGAAAAATTACCTTAAATAACAACAATACTTTAATAACATCCACAGCCACCACAATTCTTTTACCCCTCCCGGGAAGGTTTCCCAATGTATGCGAGTGAATTAGGAACTAAACTTCTTTGTAAATACAATTTGAGCAGTGAATTAAAGTATGGTTCCTAAATCACTTGAGAATATAAATTAAGCTTCTTGGTCATTTGGTCTCATAACATTTTTATTTCTCTCCCTATCTCTATTTGGATTGAAGGTATATGTCAGTTTATTTTTATAGCAAAAGACAGCAGCTGTAATGCAGACTCCAATACATATTTTAAAAATAGTATTTCTGAGGTTCCCTTTCTTTCACACTCCCACGCTACAGAGAAAACAAAACAGATTTGAGTAATGAAAAAATGCTATAGATAAAAATCGCAGCTTGTATTCTGTATCCTGCAAGTATATTCCAGGCCACATTACAAAGTCAAACATAGAAATCTTTTGCTTCCTAATGCATACAAGTGGGGTGAATTATTTTGTTTTATGAATTGCATCTCTAAAGTTTTTTCTGGGTTACTTTGCTGGATTTGGGTGTTTAAACATCTTACAAGCAGGAAAACAAGTTTCAGAGGCAAAAAGGCAGCTAGGTTTGCTGGCTGAATGAAAGGAAATTTCTTAGTTTATCACATCCACAAAACACCATCTGCAGATCTTCCAGGGTCTCTTTTCTATAGTTTGGAGAGTAATTTGCTAAACTGCAAGATAAAAAAATTCTGCACACAACACAAGTTGCATAGACAGGCAAAAGGGCAAAGGTGGAGTAGCTATCCACTGTGTACTTGATGCTGAGTCTAACGCTTCTGGAAAGATGCAGCTCATCACCCCATCTGGATTTGTCTACATGTGTGATAAGTCTGACAATTCCTGAGCATCCGGAAGCAAACTCATTCAGCATGTGCCATAAAATCGTTTTGTTTCCATGCAGTGAAATGTAGAAATAAAGGACAGAAACACAGTAACTCCATTCCTCTACATAAGAAAGGGGAGATCATGTTAAGATTAGTGGCTGTAGAACACATAGAACCCTCCAATCAGAAAACAGACCCATTCCCACAAGTTTTTGTTCTTAAACAGCTAAGTACCTTGCGCCTTGTTGCATGAAGTAGATTTCACTTTCATACAATTTACTCAGGGAACCAAATAGAAGAGTTAAAAATTAGAATTAAGCCTTATTTTAGAATCTTACCTTGTACAACCTTCCTTAACTAGAAAGTGCTAGCCTGCAAGCTCAAGGTTTTTTCCCTTTTTAATCTACACACACACGCAAAGCAATATCAGTCAGGTTACAGAATCCAGTACATATGTGTTATGAAATTGCAGAAGTAATGTGCAATCTAAACTCAACCTAAATATTTATCTAGGCTTGATTAATAGTTTATGATAGAATCTTCTAATACATAGCATTAATGTTGCTTTATTTAATGCACAAGATAAACAGTGCTCATTTTAAGAGCAGCCTGCTCTGCAGTATTTTCTTTTGTTCCACTGCTCATATTATAATCCTTTATAGTGGGCTCTATTTCCTATACATGGTTCAAAACCTGCTATGAAGACAAATTTATTTACTTTGTCCAGGCATTTGTATGGTGCTCATCATTAGGGGATACAAGTGATTCAGATGTATTATCTTTATTGCAGCATTGTAAAAGTCTGCATCTGTCTTCTACAGATGACAAAAGATGTGCACTGAGATTACAGTTAGAGCGATACAGGTACACAAAATCTCAGACATCTGGCACATGAGCTGGAATAGTAGATAGCACTATCCATTATTCTGTAGGCTCAAAACAGCTCTCTAGTGACTTCAGGAGTAAGTGTGGGTGTTCAGCACTTCTGATTAATCAGAGCGTGGGATCTCACAATCAGCATGCAGAAGCTGGGGAATACATGCATGATATGAAAAACTTACTGACTTTACTAAACATCAGTGGCAGAGACAAGACTACAGTCCTATTTTTCAGACTCTTATCTAACTTCTCACCTATGTATTTCCTTTCCTATAGTCTCTGATTTATCTACTACATGCCATCCAATTGCACGAAATGAGCAGTCTTCCACTGCACAAGCCTATGTGCTCTAGGTGGGTCTAACTTGTAGTCTGGATAAGGCAGAAATCCCACAGGAGGTGAGGACACAGAGAAAGGCAGCATGTAATTACATAGTTAAAGACTGTGTTCTAATACACATGAAAAAATGAACTATCTTAAACGTTCTAAAATTTGTCATAACTTCTGAGTACTCCACTTTGCTACCTTAAAAATGCTCTTTGTACATTATTTTTTCATGTTATTGCCATATGAAATCCCATCCTTTGTATGTCAGAGAACTCACTTATGCTACAATAGAATTTTGGAAGGGCAACAGAGGACAAAAAGAAAAATATTTCCATACAAAACTTCTTTGAATTTTATGATTTGCTTTTTGCTTAAGGCATCGTTGGTTTATTTTGATTTTTTTGGGGGTGTTGTTTTTCAACTAAAACATGGAACTAATTTCACATGTGTGCCTTTTATGAAAAAACATGCATGGTAAATAGTCCCTTGTTTAATTAAGAATGTATTTTCCATTATATTTATTGAAGAATAAAACTGAAGTCTCATTTAAGCACTGTGATTTGGATCACTTAAAAAGGTTGGATGAAAAATGAAAGCTAGATGAATATCTGAATGACCAAGGTGTGATTATCCACAGGAGGACTTTGATATTGTGGGTTATGTGGCAAATATACCATTAAAAGTATCCCCTAAATAATCCAATAGAAACCCATTCCAATTCCTACAGTGTCTTTCTCTTACTGTCATTAGTATTTTGTGGTTTTGCCTGTGAACTGAATGGAATTTCTTTTCCATTTAGACGATGGAAAACACCCCGACTCTTCCCAGCACAGAGTAGCATTTTATATATCGCAGGCTATGCGGGTAACTCCTGCTGGGCGATCTCATCTTCGGGGGGCTGGGCTGAGGTCTGTGTCGGGGAGGAGGATTCCCGGCCCCGGGCACGCTGCTTTCCAACGCCTGACCAGGAGCATCCTCTAGCGGCCAGTGCCTTGGGAAGGCCCTGCGTTCCCCATAATCAAGAATCTTCTGGAAAACTGAGAAATCAGCAACTGAGGGAAACGGGCACAAGCCAAAAGGCCACTCACAAGATGAAGGATTTTTCACCCAGTCTTATTTATGCCCTTGTGTCAGACTAAATAAGAGACAATTCTCTCCTGGGCCCTGAGTAGCACAGAGACCTCTTTATCTCTCTACTCAGGAAAACTCTCATCATCAAGGAACCAGCTCAGAAGCGCTTTGGCATGTCAGACAAAAACAAAAGGAAAACAAACAAAAAAAAACCCACAAGTAAAAAACCCCAAACAAACAAAAATACATCTCAACAGTCCCTAATCCCCCCCCAAAAAAACCTCCAAACCAAACCACCCCACAAATCTAAACAGTTTTAAAGTCCTAGAAGAATGAAGAATGAAATATGTGCAAAGAGATACAGGTGGGTACTGTGTACAAAACTGTGTGAAGTGCATTATATTTGCATTAATTTTGTAGCCACTTCAGTTAAACAACAGCCACATTAGATTCTAATCAGTATACAGTGCAAAACAGAGGCCAATGTGAAGAAAAAAAAAAGACAGAAAAAAGAGCAATCCCATGTGCTTGCCATTTCCCAGCCCATAAAACAATCTAATTGTGGCTAAAATAAATAAATAAATAAATAGATAAATAAAGAACTAAATTGCCCAATAAGGCTTCCCCAATTTAACTGCTTGGGAGCTTTACATATGTGGACTGAAGTTTGTCTCTATACTATTATTATGACCCAAGATTAAGGCAAGTAAAAAGCCTATGGTGGGTATGCTCTGGCTGAAAACATAAACTAGTTTGTTAGGGAATAAATCGCACAGCAAGGTAAAGCAACTAGAAGGCAAAGCACAGGTGTCTAGTATCTTACAGGCTATGAGGATTGCATCTGGGACCAAAAATGGCCACCTCAAGTGTAGCAGGAAGAGGAACAGGACCAAGAGCACATTGGAGTTTGGTAGCGACACTGGCTTTCATGAGGCTCCCAACCTCACGGCTGCGCTCTTGTCTCTTTTCCTTTGCTTGTGTGCTTTCTCTCTAGCAGCATTTGCCCTCCAAACAAATCAAAACCCAGCACACTCACCTGGACTACTCCTAATATTCTAAAACATTCCAGCCATGTCTGGTTTAGGAAAATAGGTAGCATACTTTGACAGGTATGACAGCAAGATGGACAAGTGCAGACAGTATATTCACAAAAATTACTATGTTTGACTTCCAGGCAAAGCTTAAAATTAGTCATGTCTTAATGGGTAATATTTTGAAATAATATTTCCTATTTACCTTAGGTTTCTACTGAGAATCATTTTAGTGAAACTTTGCCATGTTTTAAAGCACCCTGTATTTGCCTGTCTTCTCATGAAAGGAAAATATGACTCAGTTTTCTTTCAATTGTGACTGGATGCAGTTAGAGACAGGAGAGCACCATGCCAGGAGCAATGACTAAGGCACCATGCGTCCTTATGGATGAGTAAAAGAATCATTGTTACTAATATATAAACATATGGCACAGACCATATGCATTGGTGATGTAATCTTACAAATTATCTTTTATATTGAAGTGCAGTGGAAACCAATAAACTCCTCTGGTAAAGATACAACACAGTAGGGAACCAAATATAAATTCTTAAGTCTCAGTCAGACTACTTTAAATCAGGTCATGGCATGGCATAGATATTTGCAAGTGGCAAATTTGCCAGTTCTTTATGGTTTTCATGCTTTTGTTAAAGTGTTAAAGAAGACTGCCTGATGAAGCATTGGTCTGCTCCCTCTCTTTCTTTCACTGACCTGGAACCTGGCTGGGCCAGTGTGAATTTAGGTCTGATTAAAAACAAAATACAGACAGGTGATAAGGTGATTTGGCATCTGTGACATTTAACTATAAGCTAATTGTGAGGACTTCTGAAAGTCACATTCAGTGACCAAGGTATAATGTTTGATCCAGCAGAGAAACAGGGACCAAAGTGACGTAATGGATCTCCCTAAAGAAAGTGTACAAATAGGAAAATTGACTTTTTTTTTTTGTTCCTGTTGTGGTTTATAAGTCAAATATCTAAAAAAAAACCCTGAAGTCTCTTACTAACTATGCAGCTACTACAAATGAACTGAGATAATCACTCAGCAACACTTAAGAAGTTACAACTTGTTTTAGCTGCAGTGCAAAGTAGATACTGACATTTTAACAGTTACTGACTTTTTAGTTGCTCTTAATAAGGAAACTATGCCAAATCATTTTGGTTTCTTTTGCACTGATTTAAAAAAAAAACAAAACAGTTAAATTTAGCAAATGGCATTCAGATTATGCATTTAAGTTGAAATAGCTACAAATCAACTACAGATAAATATAAGGTTATATTAGATCACACTATGTTCTCCTGTGTTGCAAATTTACTCAAAACTGTTCTGAAGCTTTCAAATTTGTTTAAATGTTTGTGACATGAGAAAAGCAAAATTAGGAAAAAATTCAAGCTTTATTAGACAAAGAGAAGAGCTGAGGACAGATCACTGTTTGCCTTCTCATATTGGTTACTTTGGCTTTCAGCATGGCTCTTAAGATAAAATAGAACAATTATGAGCTGGTTAAAAGCAAGGAAACAGAGTAAGAAATTAATGTTTGGTTTTGACAATAAGAGAAATCTTATCACAGCAGTCCTATGCCAGGTCTATGCCAGGCCTTGTACCATTCATGATGCAGTTTTTGTTATAGGAAATAACAAAAGGAGAAGGAATAGTGAAAAGACCCTGTTATGAATACAAAATTACTTGTGTAGCCAAAAGGATAGGAAGAATTATAGAAGATCCTGTCATATCAAATCATCAGCTTATAAAATAGCAAGTGAAATTCATTGTTGATAAATGTAAAGTAGTATGCTTAAGAAAAATTGACCCAAATATCCATACATATTTATGCATATATATTTGCATGTAAGTGTATATATACCCTGTGTAACTAATTATACATATACATAATGATACAATCTTAATTGGCTATTACAATTTGGGACAGTTACTGCGTGTAACCTTATAAGTATACCAATTTTATGTTCAGTGGGTGTCAAAAAGACAAATAGAATATTAGAAGCTTATAGAAATAGAATAGATAACAAGTGATATAAGCCCATTATGATAAAGAATAAGCCCAGGTACAATTCTGGCAACCTTACCAAAAAAAGATGTATGAGAAATCTACAAGGGAAAAATTAGGAGGATGGCAGGGTTCATGGCCAGGTTGGACATGGCCTTGAGCAACCTGGTCTGCTGGGATGTGTCTCTACCCATGGCAGGAATTAGATTGTCCTTTTCAACTTTTCTGTGACTTATGGCGCATGAACATTTCTGTACCAGGATAAGTTAGAAAGCTCTAAAATCACTAACCAGGACAGAGAAAGTGAGGAGTAATGATTATTGCTTTTACCCATTACGGAGCCTCAAGTACAATTATCAGGCAACAGCTTTAAAACATAGAAGTATGTTTCCTCATAGCTCTTATCTATCTTATCTAGGTCCTGGAACTCATCGTCATAAAATGTAGGTTTCATTAAGTGTAAATGTTAAAAAAATTAAAACAAAAAAAAGTTGAAAATGTATGCAAGAATGTAAACCATAACCCATTAAAACAAAGACATAGATATAATCTCTAGCTTAGGACAGTAAACTACTTGATCTTCCAAAGGATGAGAGAATTTTTATTTTTTGGGTTCTTCATGTTTTCCCACATTTTCCATTCTTAAGCTCTGTAAGGTTTTGTTTTACTTGCCTCCTCCATGTAAGCATATGCCTGTAGTCTGACAACTATTTTAACCATTATGAATGCATCATACTTTTCTGTAGATACTTGCTAGTAATTGTCAAATGTTCACAGCATTCTTAACCTGCCAACTGCTATGAAATTCAGTGATGCAATTTCAGCATCCCAGAGTAATGCAAGAAGTGTTTCTATTTATTCCTTTCCAAATTACTCATTAACTTTCACCTGGTATATTTTACATTTTCTGATTTGTCCTGGGTTCAGCAGTAGCAGTCATTTTTCCCCTTCTTGGAATATAACCTTGCAATTCTGAACTGCTAAGGCTTTCAGGAATGGAAAATTGAATAAAACACAACTTACAGATACACAGTCCTATAATCATCCCATTCGCTTAGCCATGAAATGAAGAACTGAACAGCCATTCAAAACCATTGTTTTACCTTAAACTTGTGTTCTGAAAAACACTTCTAGAGACTGATTCTTAGTGCATTATTAAAACTCTATTAATACCATGACCAAAGAGAATAAATTAAAACTAAGAGAAAAATACATAATAAAACACACTTCCACATGTAGCTGGCTTTCACTTGTGATTCATCATAATCTTGTAACTTTGAGGAATGTATTTTTTATTCTCAAAACACAAATATCCACTGTTACATTTGTTATTGTCAGTTGAAAACTGTGCAGTAGCCTACAGTCCACGGCACATTCTTTGAAGCAGGTGAGAAGAGAGAAGGGGCAGAAAAGGAAGCAGGACAACAGAAAAGAGTTTTGAAACTATCAGACTTCATTTCTGAACAGTTAAATTTCAAATTCAGGCCACTCTGCAACTGCGCAAATAGAGGAGAAAAGAAAAAGACAAAAAATTTTTTTCCTTAAAATGCCTGAAGAGGTTGTGTGTACAATTATATTCCACCACATTTAAACTATGGTTGTACAAGTACCCACTCCTAGTGATACATGTGGGTGCTAGGGATATAGATAGTAGTAGCCTGGGGAACATAAGAAAGGACTACAGAGCCCTGGCGGAGGTGGTTAGGGGCTCTGGAGCTCAGGCAGTCTTTTCATCAATTCTCCAGGGTACAGGAGAGGACCTAAAAAAAGCTAGGAGGATTAGCTAGGTTAATAACTGGTTAAAAGGGTGGTGTCATCGTCAGGGGTTTGGGTGCCTTGAACAGGGGACCCAAATTTGTAGGCCAGGTCTAAGTGGGGGCTGGTGGAGCTGGTGTGATGATAAAGAAGGGAAAGAGCAGTTTTGGTAGGAGGCTTGCCAGACTGGTCAAGGAGGCTTTAAACTAGATGTGCTGGGGGAGGGGGGCATCATTCCATCCCAACACACCCAGTCAGTTGCCAGCACCTATAATAAATGCTTGAAGCGATGTAGAGATATCCAGCCAATGAGCCGGCTTCATTTGGAGCTTGGCTCAGACACCTCTATGCAAATGCCTGTAGCATGGGGAACAAACAAGAGGAATTAGAGATGTGTGCACGTCTACGGGGGTATGATATAATAGGCATCACAGAAACATGGTGGGATGGCTCCTATGACTGGAGTGCTGGAATGGAAGGTTACAGGCTTGTTAGAAAAGACAGGCCTGGCAGGCGGGGAGGGGGAGTTGCCCTTTATGTTAGGGATAGGCTGGAGAGTGTGGAACTCTGTCTGGGGACAGGTGAGCAGTCCACAGAGAGTTTGTGGGTCAGGGTTAAAGGGAATATAGCTATGGGAGACATTACTGTGGGGATCTGTTACAGACCACCTGATCATGGAGAAACTGCAGATGAAGCACTCTATAAGATAAAAAAAGCCTCACGCTCACAGGCCCTTGTTCTCATGGGTGACTTCAACCACCCTGACATCTGTTGGAAGGACGGTACGGCCCGGCACAGGCAATCCAGGAGGGTCCTCGATTGTGTAGAAGACAACTTCCTTCTGCAAGTAATAGAGGAGCCGACAAGGAGAGATGCCATGCTTGACCTCGTGCTCACCAACAGGGGAGGGCTTGTTGGAAATGTGACGCTCCAGGGCAGCCTTGGATGCAGCGATCATGAGATGCTCAAATTTGAGATCCTCAGGACAGTGAGAAGAGCGTGCAGCAAGCTCACTGCCCTGGACTTCAAAAGAGCAGACTTTGGCTTCTTCAGGAACATGCTTAGTAGGGTTTCATGGGATATAGCCCTAGAGAGCAGGGGGGCCCAAGACTCTTGGTTGATATTCAAGGATCACCTGCTACAAGCTCAGGAGTGTTGAATCCCAACCAGAAGGAAGTGCAGCAGGAGGGCCAGGAGACCTCCTTGGATGGATAAGGAGCTCCTGAGGAAAATTGAAATGAAAAAAGAGACTTATAATAAGTGGAAGCAAGGACAGGTGGCATGGGAAGAGTACAGGGATGTTGTCCGGGAAGCTAGGGACAAGGTTAGGAAAGCTAAGGCCCAGTTAAAATTAAACTTAGCTAGAGGTATTAAAGATAACAGGAAGGGATTCTACAAGTGCATAGCAAATAAAAAACAGACTAGGGAGAACATAGGCCCCCTCAGGAAGCTCTCAAGAGAACTGGCTGCACGGGATTTGGAGAAGGCTGAGGTTCTGAATGACTTCTTTGCCTCGGTCTTCACTGGCAAAGGCTCTGACCAAACCACCCAAGTCTTGGAAGGCAGATGCAGGGACTGTGAGAATGAAGACCTCAGGCCCACTATAGGAGAGGAACTGGGTCAAGACCGTCTTAAAAATCTGAACGTGCACAAGTCCATGGTACCTGATGAAATCCATCCGTGGGTCCTGAAGGAGCTGGCAAATGAAGTTGCGAAGCCGCTGGCCATCATATTTGAGAAATCATGGCAGTCAGGTGAAGTTCCTGACGACTGGAAAAAGGGAAATATAACCCCCATTTTCAAGAAGGGGAAAATGGATGACCAAGAGAATTACAGACCAGTCAGTCTCACCTCTGTGCCTGGCAAAATCTTGGAGCAGATTCTCCTGGAAGGCATGCTCAGGCACATGAAAAACAACAAGGTGCTTGGTGACAGCCAGCATGGCTTCACTAAGGGGAAATCCTGCCTGACCAATTTGGTGGCCTTCTATGATGGGGCTACAGAACTGATGGACAGGGGTAGAGCAGTTGATGTCATCTACCTGGACTTGTGTAAAGCGTTCGACACTGTCCCACACGACATCCTTGGAGAGATATCAATTTGATAGGTGGACCACTCAGTGGGTAAAGAAGTGGCTGGATGGCCACACACAAAGAGTTGTCGTCAGTGGCTCAATGTCCAGCTAGAGACCAGTAATGAGTGGTGTCCCTCAGGGATCGGTGTTGGGATCAGTCTTGTTTAACATCTTCATCGCCGACATGGACAGTGGGATTGAGTGCGCCCTCAGCAAGTTTGCCGATGACACCAAGCTGTGTGGTTCGGTTGATACCCTGGAGGGAAGGAATGCCATCCAGAGGGACCTTGACATGCTTGTGAGGTGGGCTGATGACAACCTCATGGAGTTCAACCATGACAAGTGCAAGGTCCTACACCTGGGTCAGAGCCATCCCAGGCACAGCTACAGGTTGGGCAGGGAAGAGATTCAGAGCAGCCCTGCGGAAAAAGACTTGAGGGTGTTGGTTGATGACAAAATGAACATGAGCCAGCAGTGTGTGCTTGCAGCCCAGAAAGCCAACCATATCCTGGGCTGCATCAAAAGGAGCGTGACCAGCAGGTCGAAGGAGGTGATTCTGCCCCTCTACTCTGCTCTTGTGAGACCTCACCTGGAGTATCGTGTGCAGTTCTGGTGTCCTCAACATAAAAAGGACATGGAACTGTTGGAACAAATCCAGAGAAGGGCCACGAGGATGATCAGGGGACTGGAGCACCTCCCGTATGAAGACAGGCTGAGGAAGTTGGGGCTGTTCAGCCTGGAGAAGAGAAGGCTGCGTGGAGACCTCATAGCAGCCTTCCAGTATCTGAAGGGGGCCTATAAGGATGGTGGAGAGGGACTCTTCATTAGGGACTGTTGTGACAGGACAAGGGGTAATGGGTTAAAACTTAAGCAGGGGAAGTTTAGATTGGATACAGGGAGGAAATTCTTTACTGTTAGGGTGGTGAGGCACTGGTATGGGTTGCCCAGGGAGGTTGTGAATGCTCCATCCCTGGCAGTGTTCAAGACCAGGTTGGACGAGGCCTTGGGTGATATGACTTAGCGTAAGGTGTCCCTGCCCATGGCAGGGGGTTGGAACTAGATGATCTTAAGGTCCTTTCCAATCCTAATTATTCTATAATTCTATGAATCTAAGTAACAGAAGAAAGGTAGATTTGGTTTGCTATAAATTAGTTTAAGCTGTGTAGCCCAGTCTGAATAGGAACCGTTCACTTCCTTTCCTTTCAGAAATGGGTGCTCAAAAGCTTGGTCTCACTTGAGCCTGCTGGACAGACACAACAGCCAGGCAGGCTGTCTTTGCTTTGCAGGGAGAGGCCCAGGGGTAAAGGTAGATTCTGAACTGCCTGCACTCACAGTGTCACTGTGCTAGGCATGGCACAACACTGCCAAAATAAACGTATTTCCAGGAATAGTTCACAGATGGTCAAAGGCAGGTTTGGTTTATCTTTCAAAGACTTCAAAGTGCTCTAAATTCAATTCCGCATTTCTGCAATTTTGCGAGTTTACCAGAGCAGAGCTAAGCATTGTTAGAGTTCTTTCAAGCTCCATTCAGATTAAGAAATCATATAACCTTAAAAAGGATTCCTATCTGAAATTTGTACACCTTTACTAGAGTAGAGTTTAAACCTCCATTGTTGAGGTTTGTGACCGCTATCAGAAGGTTACAGAACAGCAGGAGCATCACTATCATGACCAGTAGATCAAGAAAAAAACCCAACTCATGAAGCAGTTACTCATGCTTGAAACAGAAGGTCTAATTCCTTACTCCGTTACCTACAGAGGACATCTTAGCCATGACGGCAATCCAGTATTAAACAAAAAATAGTCAGTGATCATTGAAACATTATTATTTCTTTTTGTTCACAAAAACATGTGAGCATAATAGTCCCTTGAAAACAAACTGATACCCTTTCACAGGAAGGGATCAAATAACTTCAGAATGTTTTCATCCACGTGTAAAAATACAGATAACACCTGGGTTTTTGTCATGTAATGCCTTGTCTTTTTTTTTTTTCCCTTTTCTTTTTTGTTCCTTTTTCCCCCTTCAAATCAGTGAAGATTAAATTACCCTCTCAAAGTTTGACAAAGAATGGACAAATTCACCCTTTTAACAAAAGAATGGTTACTAAAGTTGTGCCTTTTAACATACTTGTTGATGATTTTATGCAGGTGTCCTGGGTTCAGCAGTAGCAGTCATTTTTCTCCTCCTTCATAGCTGGTGCAGTGCAGTGTTTTGACTTTTGGCTCAGGAACAGAGCTGATAACACTGATGTTTTGGTTTGGCCAAGGACTTTGTGAGCCCTATGCTCTGCCAGGGAGGAGGGGAAGCCAGGAGGAAGCAGAGAGAGGACACCTGACCCAAACTGACCAAAGAGGTATTCCATACCACAGCACGTCATGCCCAGGATGTAACTGAGAGTTACCCAAAAGGGCTGGGAGTCTGCAGGGTTGGAGGAGGTATCTGTCAGTGCTTGGTCAGGCTGGGGGGGGACGAGTTATCGGTCGGCTGGTGGTGAGATGTTGTATTCTCTTCCCTTGTTATTTCCTTTATCATTATTATTAATGGTGGTAGCAGTAGTGATTTGTGTTATACCTTAGTTACTAAACTGTTCTTATCTCAACCCGTGGGAGTTGCATTCTTTTTGATCCTCTTCCATCCCTCCGGGAGTAGGGGGAGGGCCAGAAGGGGGGAAGGTGAGTGAATGAGTTACCTGACTGGGTTTAAACCACGACAGCAGGTCTCATGAAGTCAGGAAAATTTTAAGTATAAATTATAAAGTATAAAATGGAATGTTCATGGAGGAGAATAGGTGCTTGAGTTCCTACTGGATACAGCATACAGGCCATCATGTTATTGCTGCCTGGCTAATATTAGACATGGTTCACATTCTACCTTGTTTGACATAAGATATTTTACCCCATGTTCTGCAACAATAGCAACAAAAAATAGCATGTTTTGTAAATCAGTCAGAAAAAAGTAAGGACTGTGAATAGTAAGAGCAAACTGATTTGCCTGTTCCTGAATAGACGTTATACTGAAGTTTATATGGTCCCATATCATGTCCCATCTGCTTCTGTTCTTCACAGCAGAAGAAACTTTCCCAAATAGATGAGTATTCCAGTGACTTTTTAAAGCAGTTTACAGATTATTCAAGGCTACAGAGGTGTATTGTGGTCTAGGTACTGTGACTGGAAATTTTGTTAAACAGCAAATAAGCATTTTGTATCTTTATTGAAAGTAATGAAAGCTGTTCAGCTTGGCCTTTGCTAATGAAGCCTCACCTCCCTCCCCAGATTACCTCTGTTTTCACTGATACACTATGACCCTGCCTTCACAAGGCTCATACTATCTTAAATCACCCATTTAGAAGAACCTATAGATTATCTGATCCATCTGTGTCCATCATGAGCCTTTCACAGTAGAGGACATTACGTGTTAGTCTTCGTATATTTAACTACCAGGACTATGACAAGGCTTACAAGCTTTCATTTTAGTTTGTTTATTGTGGTTTGGGTTTGGTGGTTTTTCTTTTCATACAACGTATCAAATTTGACTTGGGCCTAAATGAAAAACTTGCTCAAATTATTCTGTTTAAAGAAGCAAGTAGTGAAATATTTTCATGAAAGATATGCTAAAATATTTGGGAAGTGGAAACACTCTTAAAAATCCTAAAAAAAAACCACTGTATGTTTTCAGAATACGTGTTAAAATATCCGTAATTTTTACAGTGCAATTTTACTTATTTGGGAAATCTACACAAACCTGCTACCACATCATTTTCTATTCAGAAAAATAATCTTAATAATTGCCTAGATACTGTACTGTGTATATCTGATATGTTTATGTAAGTTTAACAAAATCCACATTGAGATTACACCTGAAGGAAAAGTTTGCGCAAGAAAAAGTCCAAGGCTCTTGGACTCAAATTGTAGCTCAATCTGAATTATGCCAATCGTAATCTCAGGTCCTTGATGACAGGAGAACAAAATGCCTCTGAAACTGATTTAAGATGAAACTAGATGCTCTGTTTTAAGTTTGCAAGGGAACAGAAAGCGAGTTTAGAGTAGCTTTTATTAAGAAGCTACTGACAAAAAAAGGAAACTGGCTTACTTTACTGACAAATATATTTTTACCTGAAATTGAAGAAATACAAACTGTAATAAATTAAAAATACAAAAATGATATTAAAAAATATACAATTGTTTCACTTCAGAACAAGTGTTTTAGATAGCAAATTTAATTTTAACATGCTACCAAAGAATTATATACATTCTAAATGTGTCTACATTTCATGGTATTAATTTATATTTACAAAAACTGCAAAGCATTGGACAAAGCCATTACCTGTGTCAGAACTAAGGTAGTTATAATTCTGAGGTATACTGGTGTCTGATAAATACAGACAAACAGAAAACCTATTGCATTTCTCATATTCACATGCAGTCAAAAGATATAGCCATGGGCATCTGTGGCTCCAAAGCATGTCTCCAGAAAGCATATGTAAGAGGTGAAAGTAATATTATCCTTGTAGCTGACTACAATCTGTAAGATGCAGAAGTATCAGAAGCATAGAAAAGCATATTTATGAAGAGTATGTGTTTAAGGAGTTTTCAAAGTATCAATAACATCCTCCCAAATTCAGATTCTACACTTTTTCACTAATAGACATTGAGAACATCTCACCCAATTTTTTTATTTTTTTTTTTTTTAATTATGAGATTTAAAATAACTCAGTGCTTCTTTAACAGTTCACTTAGTCTAATAGATCTTTTGGAAACTACTTAGCAGATAGGTGTTATGAGAGACAAATAGGATATGTCAGGTGATCTTACCTGGACTTTCAAAACCGGTGCACCCATTTAACAGGTGTCAGTTTGTGAGAACCAGAGCAGAGAAAGAAAAATTACCTACTTCCACTGCCAGATTTCCCCTTACTATCTAAGGGAACAGATACTACATTTCTGAGATAACATGCATCTTACAGTTTCAGGTAGCTAGGCTTCATACATGGCCAGTTTCTGTGACTTGCTGAAAACAGCTTGGTTATGAAAGACTTATAAACTACAGATCCTTTCATTAGCCAGGTTCCAAGGCCTAATGCCTACCCCTTCCAGACAGCTTCTCTTTGACTGCACATCATAAACTGATTACTAATCTTCCCAGTCACTGTGGTCAGCACCTGGGTCCAATTATTGCTCATGTGACTTTTGCCACAGGTGATACTGATTCTTGGGTGACCTACCTGATAACCAATATGATTTTTTTGTACATATGCCACTTGCCTTGTCTAAAGGAAATTTCATTAGAAGGCAACTTCTTTTTACTGACCTCTTATGTTGGGTTTTCAGCTGTAATAGTTATTTTTTTTTTTCCTAGTAGCTGGTACAGTGCTGTGTTTTGGTTTTAAACCATGACCACTTATGATTCAATAAAATAATAAGCTCCATCTTTAATACAGGGAGCACTGTTGTCTCCTCTCCCATCATTTGGATTACAGCTTAGAGCTGTATAGAGCAGAATACAGCTGAATTCACTGCGCTACAAACTGGCAGAAGAATCCGTTTATAAAAGATTGTTTAAGACAACCGAATTTGCCAGAAGTTAAGTATTTGCTGCGCTGATCATTTAAAAGATAAGATGGGGATCATTTAATGGAATCCAAAGCACGAAATGGCTGTGGGAGATTATAGTTTACAATCCATGCTTTCATTACTAGAATAGCATTTTTAAGTAGTATCCCACAGAAGTAATGGTATAGAAGATACTGCAAAATGTTATAGTTGCATATGCACTTTTACTCAGTACAAATGTACATTATTGCCTTCCAAAACAAGCCAGGGATTAAAACCTGTGAAGATACATACATACTGAGACAGTCAATAATTAAAAAATACGGAAGATAGCTCACAGGAATCCATGTTTTAAAAAAGCAGTTAAAAATAAAAAAAAACAGGCAAGGGCAATGGAAACAGGCACTGCCTGGTTTCAAGCAAATGCTATGCAAAGTATTTCCCCTGCAAGAGAAAACTTAACCCAATTGTGAAACTATCTCAGTAGCTTTTCCATCCTTAGGCAATGATTTACAGCTATTGCTCATGCTGTGCTTCTAGCAGGCAAATGTCATTTTTAAGTAACATGGGAGGAATGCAGACTAGGAGTCAGAGTTCACCCAAGAAGATGAGCACAGGGCCCAGGGTTTAGTATACAGCCCAGTTGGAACCAGCAGTCAACATTTTCTCCATAATCTCTATTGATTGGAGAAACCACTGTGGCTCACAACAAAGACAGAACGTGCCTGCCTGGTATGGCAGGTATATAACAGGTCTCAAAACCAGGCACTTTCAAAAAATATACTAATTTAGTCTAATGCAGCATACCAGATAGACAGAAAGAATCAATTTTAAATTGTGACCTTTCTGCTGACAATTGCCATCTGGCAGAAAATGTAGCATCGTGTCATCCTGTGCCATTAAACTGTAGGCAAAAAAGTGAACGGCAGAATAAAGGTTCATCCTTTGCAAAATCCAGTAATGAGAGAGCCCAATTTTCTAGGTTAAAATCCAGTTACCAACCCAGTTCTGAAATATTTTGAAAAGTAGAAGATATCTATTAAGCTTGGTCTTTAAAATTAGCATGTAAAGATTTTCCCTGAAAAAAAGTTCCTATTAAAAAGGAATCTGTGAATCCTTTCTTGCAAGGCTTTGGGGCAATATTTGACTGTTTACAAAGCTGTGGGGTTTTTTTTTTTCCTTAGTCAGTTTTTCTAGCCTTATTCTTGAAGCAACCATAACGAAGGAAAATGTAAGCTAGAAGTGACTGTTGCAGTTTATCAGGAGAAATCTTCATCAGTTTCTTCAGTTGAACAAAGACTAGAACAGGCATACTTTCCCTTTTTTGATTTTCTTCCTTTTTTTTTAAGCTAAAAGCAAGAGGATTGAATCACCTTAGAGTCTGAAAGACAAACTTATTTAGTGGCTGTTATTCGATTACAGTAAAACTTAAAAGATTATACACCAAAATTTAAGCTTCAGTTTCTTTTCAGCACTCTCCAACAAATTACTCCCCCTCTCCACCAAGATCACTAATCTGATTGCATTATAGAAATTGAAAGGTAATGTTAGGTATCCTTTGAAGTCAATGAGAAATACTTTATATTGTACAATATCAATGAAATTACTATTTTAAATGCTAGAGAGAGATTTACAATTTTTAACAGTTTAATAGGGTTTGTTGTTTTTATTTTATATAGTTTCCATTTGTGTCAGATTGTTGATCACTTGCTCCTGGAGACATTCTGCACCGGTAGGATGACTGAGCACAGCAATTTCAATTACCAGCCATATTCTCCTTGACAAATTCACTTCTGACCTCAAAGGAAGCCAAACCTTCTCTGCATTTGTAAGGAAAACACCAACTCGTATATATGCATGGCCAGAAGAGTGACAATTTCAACTGGCCTTTGTCTTCAGAAAAAAAAGCCTACCTAGCACCCAAAATGAGACCTCTGTACAAGGCTGTGCCAGGTGAAGCTATCTGAAATAGTTTAGGCTTCTTATAGTTCTGGCATCTGAAAAATGAGCCATACCTTTTTTTTTTTTTTTTTGAGAAAGCAGAAGATTTTTTCTCCAACATCTGCCCTATTGCCCATGAATAAATATGGCTCTTGAAGTCCAAAAAGCATAACACATCTAACTCTTACATTATTAATACTAAAAATTGGATGTGAATAAAAATTTACACGCTTGTTTTCTTTTCTTTCTGTCTTTTCTATGTTACACGAAAGCTGATGCATTTCCAAGTAGGGTCTCCAAGGCAGAATTTACTCCATATTTAAAGTAAAAAAAAAAAAAACCAACTTTTTGTTGATCAAATGTGCTGAGGTAGCACGAAAACAGAAACTTCCAGATTTGCAAGTTGTTTCTCAGAAGTGATGCTTCAAGTGACTGGGCAGTTGTCATGGGTAAACTCCTGGCATCATTAAAATTTTCACAAAGCTTTCCACAATGGTTTGCTAGGCTAAGAACATTCTACAAGTACTGCTAAAATAAAATGCTCAAAGTACAAACTCATGGCTGTTTTCCACAATCACTGTTGAATATTATTAGCACACTACCTTCCTATCCCACACTTTAACTTAATGCATTTTCAAAAATAACAAAATATAAACCACATGTGATGTAAGAAATGCCCAACTGGAAAGATTTTGCAAATGTTTCTGTTTATCACATATTTCTTTATCTCAGCACAGCCATTTCTACTTCAATGTGCCTAAGTGGGTATTAAAATGAGTGACACTACCCATGACCCAATGCATTGAAAGCAAGTAATGATGGGCAGCTGAGCCCCATGTTGAAAAGAGGTTGCCAACCCCCCCCCCCTTTTCCTCCCTCACTTTTTCCTCAACCTTTTGGCCAGATCTAATTTAAATGTGAATACCTTAAGTAATTGCCAATATTTGTAAAGTCAGTATATGCAACTGCATTAAAGACAACACATTTTTGTGTACTGCTGTGCAGGGATATTTTATTTTTTTTTTTAAACGCCCTGTCGTTGCTGGGAAGGTGCTTGGTAAAACTTGCCTCAGTTGGTGTACAATTGTTTTATACACTTTCCCCTTACTTCATTCTTTAGTGAACATCTTTGGAATAAGTAATTACTGTGGGAACACTTCTTTACAGCAATTCTCAAACAGCAAAATTGGCAGAGGTTGCTTTTATAAAGTTCACAAACTGAATGGTGCCTTATTGCCATAAACAAAGGGATTTTAACTACTAGCATTAAAATACACTAAGAATAACAGATAAGTGAATCTGTGAATAAAGATAAGTCCTTAATTGACAAGAAAATGAAGGATTAAGCTAATGCAGCATTATAGCAATATGCCAGGGATTCAAACTTCGGCCCACATCACCATTTTGGACTAAGTGATTATAAAAGCTTTCTGAATGACAGAAAGCAGGACTCCCCTGAGAATTTTTCTGCCTAAAATTTGTCAAAATGCATGCAACTGGTACTAAGCCTCAATATAGGCTCTCTAAATGAATACATAATGTATTTAGTTACTTAAGATAATTGAAGTCTTGCCAATTTAATTAAAAATAAGCCACCTATTGAAAGGAAAAGATATTCTGAAATCTCACAACTCCTGGTACCACTGGATGAATTCAGTGAATTTTATTTTATCATATTCTGCCTACTGGCTTTACCTGAGAAATCAAAGATCTTTTGCTTGAAAAGACAGCTCATGCAAAAGTTCAGCAATCAAATCCTGAAGTCTTAATGGGTTTAACTGAATAAGAACTTCTTGCCTGAAACAGAAATTGGTGTGCATAAGCTTCTACATTGCTTTAAATTGCATTTAGGGAGTGTCCTAAAAATATAATTGCTTTTTTATTTGTCCTTGACACCATACCAAACCTGTGTAAAATAAATAAATGAAATTAAAAACTAAAAGAAACTTTATGGACCCCAGAGTTAAAATTTCAAGAGGTATTGCAAGCTGATCTTACTTCTGAGTGAACTAGTGGGTGAATGCCTCAAGGATAAATGAACTTTTTGTTAATTACACTAAAATCAACAATGTGAGAGAACAAGTTCATGTTACAGCTAGTGGAAAAGGATATAATCAGAGATCCTTGTATAAATTTTATAACTATAGCAAAGGAGGAGAAGGAGGAGGAGGACAAGAAGGAGGAGGAGAAGGAGGAGGAGGAGAAGAGGGAGGAGGAGGAGAAGGAGGAGGAGGAAGAGAAGAGGGAGGAGGAGAAGGATGAAGAGAAGGAGGAGGAGAAGGATGAAGAGAAGTAGGAGGAGAAGGATGAGGAGAAGGAGGAGGAGAAGGAGAAGGAGAAAGAGAAGATGAAAAGGGAAATAGAAGAGAAATAGAAAGGGAAAGGGACTGGTTGCAGAGTCATATATTTGCAATATTTAGTCTTCATTTACGAAGTTTCGGGAACTTTAAATGTTGCTTTAATGGTATCACTGTCTCATGTAAGGTATTTTACAATAGAATTTTTAACAACCTACTGCACATAATCAACATTTGGATATAGATTCTTTGTCACATTATGGAAACATATTTATAAAAATTTGGGAACTTCATTAAAGTTTCACAGACCACATTTAAAACTGTGCTGCTGAAACTTAAAAAGTAAGCAGAAATTACTTAATTTTTGAGTCAATGTACTGATTAAAAGCTTTTAGGAGCTATGGATGGTTAGCTTCTCTGAAAATCAAACATTTATTTAAGCTGTCTGTGTTAAGCCTTAAACCTTGGTATTTGAAATGTTTCTAGATTTGAGGTTTTTGTTTGGGTTTTTTTCTTCTTTTATTTTTTTAAATTATTATTTTTAACGTACGCCGATATTTCTTTTCCTTTCCTCCCAGGTAGATGATCATAAAAGAGGGGTGAATATTTTTTCCACTACTTTGGGAAGATACTTGACTGCAAAATTCATGTACTTTTTTTGGAAAGCAGACTGACTAAGATCTTCTGGGATTTCAAAAAAAACCAAACAACCAAAGTATTCAGTTAAGTTACAATGTCATATACAGAGTTACAGCAAAACTATTGAGTTAGCCTAAATAAGCTGATATTCAGTACTGCTTTTAATACTGGAGATTGGTTTACCCCCACAGCATGGACAAGGCCTAATTTGTTCTCTTTCTTCTTCTTACTCATCTGATATTGTATAGAAAATGTCAGAAAATATTTTCTACAAGCAGATGGGCTTTCCCATGGCTCAAGCAAGATAGCTGCTGGTCTCAGGTCTACAATATGAAAAAAATTATCATCTGTGAGGTCACCCTGCTTGCTGGCACTCTCTGTTCAAAAATCAATAACCTAAAACGCACAGACTTGACTAAAATCTTATGCCTAGCATAAGTCTCATGATGCTGAAATGATGCTTATGATGATAATGAAAACCAAATTATGAAAGCCAAGTAGCATAAGTTAAAACAAAAAACAAAACCAAACCACATCAATTTAAGCAGACTTCTGATGAAGCACAAGGTGAATTCCAATGATTCCCTCCCTGGAAGGCTTCTATGCAAGCCACACTTCAGTAACCTGTCCTAGGGTGTGAGGCTCTATGCTGTGTAGCAAGAAGCCTGGAAGACAATTCAACTCCATCCTTTACTATGACAGCTAGCTTGTTAGATCTGTAAAAAAAGGTATTGAAAGACCAATGGAAAGTTTGTGTTATTTTTTACTGGGAAAACAAAACCTGTCCTCTGGCCCTGAGGACAGAATGGCAAGGCTTGCAACCATGTAGTTAATACTGTTCCCTAAAAATAGGATGCACATCCATACTGTCATATCATATTGCTTGGCCAATGCTATTGCTTGAGACACGTTCAGCCACAAGCCAAAACTGTGTCAAGAAGCATGCTAACAATTAAACAGCACAGACAATTGCATACTAGGCCTAAAAATAATTACCTGATCCTATTTCTTTTATTAATGTGGACATAAACTAGAAGTGCTGAAAATTACCTCCCGTGCCTTCAGAATTCCTTCAGGAATTCCTTCAGGAATTGCTTTCAGGAGTTTAATCACCACATCATTGGAGTGCCAAAGCTGTTCAGTTTATCTGCGGTTCATAGACATCTGAAACCGCTCTGCAGCCAGTCCAATAGGACTGAGGGGCACCAGATTTTCAGAAGTGATTGGAGACATTCAAGGCCAAGCTGGATATGATTCTGGGCAACCTGGTCCAGTTGGAGATGTCCCTGCTCATTGCAGGGGGGTTGGACTAGATGACCTTTGAAGATCTCTTCCAACCCGAACTGTTCTATGGTTCTATGATTCTTTAAGTCCTGGGTAAGCTGATACCCTATATACCCAACTCACAGGATCATTTTAGTTTGGAGCTATCTGAAAAGAAATATTCTATTTATTTAAAAGTGATTTTTCTCTCTTTGTACAGATTTGACTTTCTATTTCAAAACCTAACAGAATTTTTAGCTTTAGATTCTTGCTTCTGATGACCTTAGCTTGAAGTAAATTGTCTGATACGCTATAAGATCACTTATGGGCATAGAAACCTGATGAAAATACTAGCTCTGATCAACTTTGTGTGGAATACTACATAGATGATACATAGGAAGGGAAACATCATGATCGTTGCTATTTTGACTGAACTCTGAAGTATTGGAATTCAGTGCGGATTCTTAAGATCAGATAGAAATTTTACTTGTATTCTTAACTTCACAAATATCTTGTCACTCATAGCATCATGCCAGAGGAGGCAGAAGCAAGAGCAGCTACTTCCCAAAGTGTTTAGATTGTATTTCTAGTGTTTAGAACTAGAAATTACATGTGGCAGTATGCTTAATGAGCAGTATGCAGTTCAGCAACTTAGCACAAAACAGGGGAAGACTAAAGCAATCACAGAGAAACATACTTAAAAAAGAATTCTGAACAGTTTTTCAGTCTCTTTAGCAACTTTCTAGACCATGTGAAAATGCGATTTTAACTCTTCACATTTTGGGATTGTTGAAACTGGAAAATAAATAATTGATGGAAAGCCCTTTCCAATCCATTAATTTGGAAAGAACACATGCGTAGGTGCTGATGGAAGTAGAAAATGGTATTGAAATAAAAACAAAGTGGTTTTATTAGGCAGATCCAAATGAGAAGTGTTTGAGCAAATGCTGTCAAAGCTCAAGGTTTGAAAAAAAAAAGGGCAGGAAAACAAAGGAGGAAACGGTGTGGTAGGGGAGGACAGTAGTGCTATTATGGTTCATGGCCAGTACTGAAACCATGAGCATCCTCAGTTCTGGTTCTCATGGGAAAGCTACTCCATCTAAGGAACAAAAACATAATGAAATTTAAAAAAAAAAGGAAACAAAATTACTAAAGCCTGACATTTACAGAAGGTTACTTAAACAACAACAAATACATTATCATACTAATTTAACTCTCTTGGTTTAGATCAAGAAAGCCTTCAGTTTTCTAGTTAGCACTCTTTGTGAGAACAGTCATGCCTTGAAACCTGTGCAACTTCATAACAAACCAGAAAATCAGCTTCCTTTAGGTACTGGAAGGATGCTCTAAAGTCTCCCTGAAGTCTTCTTTTCTCCAGGTTGAACAAGCCCAGATCTCTCAGCCTGTCTTCACAGGAGAGGTGCTCCAGCCCTCTGATCACCTTCTTGGCCCTCCTCTGGGTCTGCTGAAATTGGTGTATGTCCTTATGTTGAGGGCCCTAGAGCTGAATGCTCCAGGTGGGGTCTCATGAGAGCAGAGTATGGGGGAGAATCACCTCCCGCAACCTGCTGGTCATGCTTCTTTTGATGCAGCCTAGCATACGGTTGGCTTTCTGGGCTGCAGGAGCATGCTGCTGGCTCATGTTGAGCTTCTCATCAGTCAACACCCCCAAGTCCTCCTTCTCTGGCCTGCTCTCAATCCAGTCTCTCCAGACTGTATTTGTGCTTGGGATTCCCCTGACCCGGAAGCTGGATCTTGCACTTGGCCTTGCTGAACTTCATAACATTTGCAGTGACCCACCACTTGAGCTCGTCAAAGTCCCTCTGGATGGCATCTCTTCCATCCAGCATGTGGACGGCACCACACAGCTTGGTGTCATCAGCAAACTTGCTGACGGCGCACTCAATCCCATTGTCCATGTTGCTGACAAATACATTAAAACCAACTCCTGAGGAGCAACACTCATTCACTGGCCTCCCTTCAGACATCGAGCCGTTGACTACAGCCCTTTGAGTATGAACATCCAGCCAATTCCTTATACACCTAGTGGCCCATCTTTCAAATTCATGTCTCTACAATTGAGACACAGATATTGTGCAGGACAGCGTCAAACATTTTGCACAAGTCCATGTAGATTATGTCACTTTTCCCTTCCCACCAGTGCTGTAACCCCATCATAGAAGGCCACTAAATTTGTCAGGCATGATTTGCCCTTAGTGAAGTTATGTTGGCTGTCACCAATCACCTCTTTATTTTCCATGTGCCTTAGCATAGTTTCCAGGAGGGTCTGCTCTATGATCTTGCTTGGCACCAAGGTGAGACTCATTGGCCTGTAGTTCCCTGAATCTTTCTTTTTAACTTTTCTAAAAATGGGGGTTATATTTCCCCTTTTCCAGTCAGAGGGAACTTCACTGGATTTCCACAACTTCTCAAATATGATTGATAGTGGCTTAACTGCTTCATCTGCTAGTTCCCTCAGGACCCATGAATGCATTTCATAAGGTGTGTGGACTTGTGCACCGTCAGGTTCTTTAGATGGCCTCAAACCTGATCTTCTCCTACAGCAGGTGGTTCTTCATTCTTCCAGTCCCTGCCTTTGCATTCTGCAATTTGGGTGGTGTGGCTGGAGCACTTGCCAGGGAAGACTGGGGCAAAAATTCAGTGAGTACCTTGGCCTTCTCCATATCCCTGGTAACCAGGTCTCCTGTTTCCTTCCAGAGAGGGCCCACATCTTCCCTACTCTTCCTTTTATCACCAATGTACCTATAGAAGCTTTTCTTGTTGCCCCTGACATCCCTGGCCAGATTTAATTCTACCACGCCTTTAGCTCTCCTAACCTTATCCCTGGCTGCTTGCACAATTTCTCGGTATTCCTCCAAGGCTACCTCTCCTTGCTTCCACTCTCTGCAGGCTTCCTTTGTGTTTTTCAGTTTGCCCAGGAGCACCTTGTTCACCCAGGCAGGACTCCTGGTATTTTCTTGCCCAAATTTTCTTTGTCGGGATGCACTGCTCCTAAGCTTGGGAGGTGATCCTTGGGTTCTCCTTCCCTCCAGGGCTTTATCCCATGATACTCTACCCAGCAGATCCCTGTATAGGCTAAAATCTGCTCTTCTGAATTCTAGGATAGCGAGTTTGCTGTGTGCCCTCACCCTCCTTACTGCCTTAAGATTCTTGAATTCCACCATTTCATAGTCATTGCTGCCATGGCTGCCCTCAAGCTTCACATTGCTCACCAACCCCCTTCTTTTTGGCGAGAACAAAGTCCAGCAGAGCACCACTCCTCGTTGGCTTCTTTATTACTTGGAGAAGGAACTTATCATCAGCGCATTACAGGAACCTCCTAGATTGCTTATGGTCTGCTGTGCTGTCCCTCCAGCAGATATTGGGGTGGTTGAAGTCCCCTCATAAGAACTAAGTCTTCTGAACATGAGCCTCCTCCTACCTTTCTACAGAGGGCCTCATTGGTCTTCCTCATCAGGTGGCCTATAGCAGACCCTCACTATAATGTCACCTGACCCTGCCCTTCTCTTAATCCTGATGCATAAGCTCTCAAATGGCTCTTCATCTATCATCAGGCAGAGCTCCATGCACTCAGCTGGTCAATGACACAGAGGATGACATGTCCTTCTCACCTCCTTTGCCTGTCCTTCCTAAAAAGCCTGTATCCTTCCATTCAACACTCCAATCTTAGGAGCCATCTCATTACATCTCCATGATGCCAATAAGATCATAGACTTGCAGGGGCTAACTCGTCTTGTTTATTCCCCATGCTACATGTTTGCACAGAGACATTTAAGTATTCATACATATTCATTCAGTATTCATACATATTTATAGAGGTTTCCTAATGACAGCTTGACTTTTCTGACTACATCATTTCTGTGTATCTGCATCTGACTGCAAACTCCTTTTAGAATGAAACACATTTATCTTCTGTGTTGTCTTTGTGAACTTCCCATCAGACTGATAGAAAATTTCCATCTGTGGGATAAATGAGGCAGGGTTAGCAGCTAAGGAACATTAAATCTTGGTGAATACTGTTTGGACAAAATCTTCTTTGAATGATTTATTGAATATCTATTGGGATATGAGGGGTAGTAGTGTGTCTTCACAATTTTTGTTACATGAGAGTGGTAGCTAGTAATACATTAGATGCTGAAGTATTTTTTAATAATCTGATAAGACCAGTCAGAAGGTCACCTAACAAAAAATTACAAGAATTTATAAAGAGAAGCTTAGTGATTACTTGCTTTTTCTTAAAAAGAGAGCAGATGGAACATAACTGCAGGTACAAGAGAAACTCTGTTCCAGAAGACACTGATAAAAAGAAAGAAGACTTCTGAGTGCCATAGGCAACTCTGGCTATTTCACTGAGAGGTGTCAAGAAACAAGGTGAGAAAATATATTTATTTCTTTATTCTATTTCTTACATCGTTTGAAATAAAAAGTGATTTTTTTTTTTTTTAACAAAGTCAGCATGCCTGTTTGTTTATGCTTCAGCCACATGTGATACTTCAAACAAAGATTGTCCTGTAAGCCAAGAAAAGGGTTACTCAAGCTGTGAAATACAAGTACTTTGCTTAATTCAGCTAGAGCAACACAGCCTCCAGAGTCATCCATATATAATTAAAGAAGTAATGTTGAAACTTTTCATAAATGCTTTTTTGAGGACCTATCACACTTTGTAACATTTCATTTGCAAAACTTCATGACTATGCATGAACAGAAAGACTGCGAATTAACTTGATTTTGTACCCAAAGAAGAAAATGGGAATCCTAAGAGGAGTAGGGTATATAATAACAAGGATAGCTGTAGGGCAGTCTGAACCTCAAGGGGAATACCTTCAGGCACACTAGTTATAGTCCTTTCCAGCACATCTTTAAGTCATTCTATCATCAGACTTGCATATAAAGTTTTCCCATAACAAACCCTCATGACATCTGGTGAAAACAACAACATTAACCCCATAGATCGAGCTAAAATTGCCAGAGCTCTGAGAGAGATTTCTACATTACCATCAAATCTTAAAAATCGAGGTCTGTACTTTTCACTTTTACCATTTTGCAACACAAATTCAAAACCACAAAGAATAATAATCTCAGATCTAAGGTGTTTTTAGAAAGATGGAGCTATGTAAAAAAAAAAAAAAAAAGATTAGAATTGTGCCAAAGGCTCTGAGAGAAACCAAAGCAAACTGAAAACACTCAGCCACCTCTGACAGAGCCTAAATCAAAATCTTAAAGACCTAATAAGTATGGCAGAAGACTGCCTAAATTTGACCAGACTTTCCTAGATTTAAAGGGGAACACTGCCTGAACAACTCTAATTATCAGTCCATCACATTTATAGCCACAATTAGCAATGAAAGATTTCAGGCAGCCAGTTAAATTTGAATGGATAGCAGAAGTATAAGGCAGTTCAAGTAAGTGAAATGACATGTCTGCCATGGGCACGCATGAAAAAGGACATGAGAATGAGATGTTCTGTTTTCCAAAAATGTAACAGATGAGTACAACTGTCATAACAGTTGTTCCATAATGTATTCAATATGCTATGAATGTGAAAAGGACAGCTTATTTTATTTCAATGATCATCAGCTGGATTCCACCTTCAGGGCAGAGTGAGACCAATGCTGGAAGTATTCAAGAATGGGTATCACATTGCCTTTCTATGCTGAAGGCACTCATCTTTTGCTTTTCAAATAATGAGTGCTTTAACTTCTCCATGATACATCTGTAAAATCTTTGCTACCCTACCCACCTACTTAAACATTTTCAAAGCACCTCATCTCATTATTCAAGTCATTCTCATTCTCTTGAGTATTTTCTTGCCATATAAGCAATCGCGATCACTGCAACAGTAGAATTACTTGTGTGTAAAGACATGATTCAAAGTGAGATGAAGTGGTGGGGTAAGACCCTAATTTAGAAAGTTTAATAATAAAAGCTGGGGATTTTTATTGCCTGTATGTTATAATTAAGTACAGCAAGTTAAAGAGGAGAAAAGAAACAGTTTTAGTGACAATATGTATATGGCTTCACTTAATTGAGACTAGGATTTTAATCATTTAAAGCTGCTATGATCTCTTCATACACTCTTTCGTTGATAAATTGAAAAAAATCTGCAGCTTCAACAAATAAAAGTGAAATAAGTAATTAAAAACAGTGATAGCGATTAAAATTAACTCTAGATCCAGCTAGAAAAGCCACAGTATTATTAAAGGCTGTATTGGATTCACAGGAAAAATATAAGAGTCAATTAATTTTGAAAATAAATAGTATTTATGCAGCTAGTTGAGAAAAAAGGATAAAGTAATAGCATTTCTGGTCTAAAGACACCATTTTATCTCCCAGTCTTTTCCTAGGCAATGACCCTCAATAACAAAACAAAGACTCCCCCAAATTACCCTTTAAGAATAACAATTAGTTTCACTCTAGTAGTCTGTGAAGTATGAGCATGTTCTCCATCAGTGTAGTAATAGAACACAGCTCAAAGTTCCCACATTTGCTTGCTAAATGGCGTTAACTGACATTGATGGAGGAACCACCTGTATACTATCAGAAGGTAATTTTGCCCCCAGAGACACAGATTCCATGGGTGCTTTGCTGGAAAATACATTTAATTAGAGGAATGTCTTGCACAGGGGAAAAGAGGGGTGTTCTTTGTATAAGAAAAATGTGTCTCACTCCCATTTACCTAACCTGATTGTCAGGTTCTTTTCATGGTCTCAGCACTTTTTGCTCTGGAGTATGAAGAGCAGATGCAGAAATTCCGTAACAAGAAACTGCTTCTCACTAGATTTCTTGCAAAGTTCAGCATACCAAAGGTTTTTGAAGGTTTTGAAAACTATTTACAGAGTCCAGAAGAACAGCTTCAAGGTAACAATCAGGCTCTGAAATCAAATCTTCACGCTTTAATTAGAGCCAGAGACTGTAGTAGAATGCAGAGAATCAGAATGCATTAGAAGAGCTTATGATTAAATCAATGGAAACAACTTTCAAAACAATGTAAATTGTTAATTTTGCTACTTCCAATTCTGACACTATGTCTTTGCTAGTAGCTCTGATTTCCAGTGGATAATTTTCTTTTTATCCCTTCCCAAATGTCCTTTTCTATGTCATTGAGTAACAGTTTTCCTATCAAATCATGTTTCTTCATTTTACTTTTCACATCCCTTTTCCTTTTATTCTGTATGATATAGAAGTGGTCCATTTACAGAAAATTTCAGAAACAAAAAAAGTACAAAAGATAAACTCAGAAAGGAAAAGCATCTTGGTGAAGGTTTTATGCATAATTTTAGCTAGATGATATCTCTTGTTCAACATGCCCTGCAAGGGAAAGCTGTGCTCATCTCCTGAACAGCAATCAGATCAAAACACATTTGTTGCAGGAAGTAGAATTTACCTTTTGACCTTCATTCTTTTCTGTGAGTTTCACTCTCTTATATGAGAAACACAATTTGTTTTCACTAGTCAAAAGTTGCTTTATAGTTATGCTGAACTTTCCAAAAAGGATTCAATGTAAGCATGAGCATTGTGTTTTCCCAGGCCACTCCAAAAGTAGAATGGGAAGAACAAGACAGAAGTCAAAGTTCTTACATAAAAATGACATTACTTCAACATGCAGCAGTCCTTTATTTTAATCCACAAGTCGAGCTGTGGCAGACCTATGTGTAGAAGAGACCTTGGAGTTCAACTCCTTTGTTACAGTCCTTTGCTATATACCTTTGTAACTGAACCTGCCTCATGGACATGGGTTCTGTTACCCCTTGGTCCTTCTTGCTAAAGTCATTTAATCTTAAAAACAAACTCCCAGAAACATGACATAAGCAGCCACACATGCACAGTACTAGACTACACAAAGGGTTACATAGGCTTAGCTACTTTTCCCAACCTTTCCATGTTCAGTTACCCATTAGAATTATTTGTGCTTCATCTGAAACTCAGCAGAGTACTGTAAGAGAAAAGCCTTCTACCCTTTCTGAAGAAATATGTCACTTTTGGCAACAGTTCCCACGAAGATACTAGCCATAAAGACAAGATATTATGTAGCAGCAAATCTGCAATCAAAAAAAATTCTAATATGTGCTAGAATTGCCTTTACATTTTAATCACCATATAACAGAACTGGACAAAACACTCTGACTCAATATTTGATTGAGAAGAGAAAAGCTGAATTAAGAAACATGACAATTAAAATGTATCCCTAGTAAAGATATATTTTACCTTGCTATCTGATAACTATAAAAATACCTAAATACTTTAATTAGGGTCAAAAATTCTCATTAAAGAATTTTTGGAAGAATTTTTTTAATGTAATTTTAGTTTGTCTCTTTGTTTTTGAAAGGGAAAAGCAGAGCAAGTCACACACAGGTGCTGTCCTGGCATTTTTTAATTATTGTTTTCTCTTAGCAGGTTTTTTCAGTTCTTGTAGCTCATCATAGTGGGATTGAATTTTTAGTTTTTCAAGAAGCTGTCTATAAATACAGTGTTTCCACTCAGGCTGGAAGATTTCAAAATGCTTCTGAAAATTGCCAGTCTTTCAAGGCCAACGTAGCCCAGAAAAATGCTGGTGTGAAAGGTTCCAAGGACTATGTTCACAGAAAATTCAAGACAGTGCAGTGTACTCCTGAGCAAATCAGGAAATGAAAGCTACATTTTTTGCATCACATAAAACTTACACAAAGCATTCATGCCAAACATGAGTCTGATGAGTTTTTTGTACTGTACCAATGCAGGTGTTCACTGACTATTGATTTGTATCTTGTATCTCCTCACAAGCCACATTTAAACTGCTTCCCTAGTCTATATTCACTCCAAAAAAATAAAAATAATAATTAAAAAAAAAAAAAAAGGAAAATCATAGTTATTTACCATGATTACCATAACACACATCCTCATCCCATATCATCCAACAGAATTACTGGTTTTAGCAAATTTGCTATCATCTTCAACACTGTATCCTGCCTCAATAGTAATTTTATCAAATATTATTGAAGAATGTGAATATTTATAACAAGATACACAAAAATAATAGTCTTTCAAGTATCCTTCCTCAATACACTGTGATTTTTAATGTAAAAGCTATACAAAATATAAAAAAAGCCATAAAAATCCACATAGAGACACAGTTGTAACAGTTAAAGGTTAGCTCTTATTTTCCAACTATCCATAAAGTAAATTCAGTAAATACACAAAATTAATAAAGAGAACACACAACACAAGCAAGAACCACATGCAAAACTAGCAATCTTCCTGTGATAAAAGGTAGCAATACCTGACGGTATCTCCAAAACTCATCTCTGAACAGGGAAACCCACCAGGGAATAGCTACCAAACCGCATTATCTTTTGTAATAACACTGAAGAACTAAACTCATCTGTGAAAGTCATTAATACATTTAGGTGCTTCTATAAAGATAACGTATAGCCACATATGCCCTGAGCAAATGAGCTTTTTTTTTTCCCTAAGTAGCACTTCCCAGCAGTCTCACAAGTGATATTGAAACCTCTGGTCTGATTGGCCCAGGCAAATTCAATAGCTAATCTAGAAAAATGCATGAGTTTCTTCTTTCTAATAGATGTCTGTCACACATTGCTATAATAAACAGTCACTGAATACGTGTGTGACGCTATCACACAAATGGAAAAACTTTTTCAAACAACACTGCAAAGCAGAACTTTGACAAGGAGGGAGTTTAAAGCAAGACTGAGACTGAGGCAATTCCTCTAAAGAATGTTTCATTTTCAAGATCCTCAAAAACCCAAATTTGAACAGAAAGGGTGCAGATCAACCAACTCATAATTCAGAGAAGATGATGGTGGAATGGATATTAATGAATACCAAATGTATGTTATCTCTTTCAATAAATGTGAACACAAAGCTTGTTCTTTATAATGCAAGTGTATTCTCTACGGCCAATTGATGTCTTTTAAGTCCTTTAAATTGTATGTTTTATCTACATACAATGAGAAACGACACCACTAGAATTCCACATTCATTCATTCATTATTTTTTCAAAGATTCTAGTCATATAATTTTATCAGGATTTAGAGCATCTGGCAAAAAATGCACAGGGCAAATAATAGCTTAAACTGTGTATCAGGGTTAAGTAGTGAAGAATAAACATTGTCTATGCACCAAGGAATATTTCAACTAACAAGAGGGTAAGCTATAGAAGCTGGAAGCATATTTCTGTACAAGAAAGAAGAAAGGAGTGTGAATCCTTGTAAGTTTAACATGTAGGAATAGCTCAACAGAAGTTAACACAGGTGCTGCAGAAAACATCTAACACTGAGGTTTGTGTGCATATTGGAAGATTGATATGATGCTGATGCTTCAGACAATCAGGTCAAAGAGATAAAAAAAATCCCCAAACATTTTCAAACTGACTTGTAACATAAATCTTTTTTCTCTCAAACATTTCCTTGAAGGCCTCTTAAATAGAATTTTTTTTATTTAGTGAGCAATTCACAGGATCTCTGTCTATAGCAAATAAACTTTTTGCTGAAATGACTTGCTGCCTGTTGCTTACCAGGTGCACTTAGCCTTATGGTTCTGCATCAATACATACTACACAAAGCATTGTTTTCAAAGGCTATTCTAGTGGAAAAGGAATTCAAGAATGCCCTTATGTTTCCTGGTTGGTGTTTCATTTTTTTCACCAATGACTGAATAACCTTAACAAAACTGATCCAAACAGCTACTTTAGCTCCCTTGAGAACCCGTCTAATTCCCTTGAACTGGATGAAAATGCACGCTGAGAGACTTGCCGAAATTATCCACCAAGTAAAACAGGGAAGACAGAACCAATGGGCCAAACTGGTTTAAGTACAGCATGAAATAAGCTTTCTGCTATCAAAGTTTAAAATATGACCTGTACAGAAGAGAGGGAGAGCAAATTGTCTAATTCACTAGCTAGACTCCAAAGTTGGAAAAGAACTGATAAATGGATTATCAGAACAGCTAAGTCCTGAGAAATAAGTTCTCTCTTTTCCAATCCTTCCTATGACTCTACTTTTCCTGAATACAGTAGAGGATGCATTTACTTATTTATCACTGACTGAATTCTTCAAAGTTTTTGAATGCTTCTGCGTATTTGTACCACTTTTTAAAGTACATCTTACTGACACAGATCAGAAAATACAACGTAAAAGTCCACATGACCAGGCAGTTCTATGATTGCAGGTGATCCTTTATCATTCAGCTCTGTGAATCAAAACTAAACATCCTTCTAGACTGGATTTGGAGAAGGCTGAGGTTCTGAATGACTTCTTTGCCTCAAACTTCATTGGAAAATGCTCTGACCACACCACCCAAGTCTTGGAAGGCAGATGCAGGGACTGTGAGAATGAAGACCTTAGGCCCACTGTAGGAGAGGATCTGGTTCAAGACCATCTTAAGAACCTGAACATGCAAAAGTCCATGGGAAATGATGAAATCCATCTGCGGGTCCTGAAGGAGCTGGCAAATGAAGTTGCGAAGCCGCTGGCCATCATATTTGAAAAACCATGGCAGTCAGGTGAAGTTCCCGATGACTGGAAAAAGGGAAATATAACCCCCATTTTCAAGAAGGGGAAAATGGAAGATCCAGAGACCTACAGACCAGTTAGTCTTGCCTCTGTGCCTGGCAAAATCTTGGAGCAGATTCTCCTGGAAGGCATGCTCAGGCACATGAAAAACAACAAGGTGCTTGGTGACAGCCAGCATGGCTTCACTAAGGGGAAATCCCGCCTGAGCAATTTGGTGGCCTTCTATGATGGGGCTACAGAACTGATGGACAGGGGTAGAGCAGTTGATGTCATCTACCTGGACTTCTGCAAAGCATTTGACTCTGTCCCACATGACATCCTTGTCTCTAAATTGGAGAGACATCAATTTGATGGATGGACCACTCGGTGGATAAAGAACTGGCTGGATGGCCGCACGCAAAGAGTTGTCGTCAGTGGCTCAATGTCCGGCTGGAGACCAGTAATGAGTGGTGTCCCTCAGGGATCGGTGTTGGGACCAGTCTTGTTCAACGTCTTTCTTGATGACAAGGACAGTGGGATTGAGTGCACCCTCAGCAAGTTTGCCAATGACACCAAGCTGTGTGGTTTGGTTGATACCCTGGAGGAAAGGAATGCCATCCAGAGGGACCTTGACATGCTTGTGAGGTGGGCTGATGCCAACCTTATGAAGTTCAACCATGCCAAATGCAAGGTCCTACACCTGGGTCAGAGCAATCCCAGGCACAGCTACAGGTTGGGCAAAGAAGAGATTCAGAGCAGCCCTGTGGAGAAGGGCTTGGGGGTGTTAACTGATGAGAAGCTCAACATGAGCCAGCAGTGTGTGCTTGCAGCCCAGAAAGCCAACCTTATCCTGGGCTGCATCAAAAGGAGTGTGACCAGCAGGTCGAAGGATGTGATCCTGCCCTTCTAATCTGCTCTTGTGAGACCTCACCTGGAGTATTGTGTGCATTTCTGGTGTCCTCAACAGAAAAAGGACATGGAACTGTTGGAACAAGTCCAGGGGAGGGCCACGAGGATGATCAGGGGACTGGAGCACCTCCCGTATGAAGACAGGCTGAGAAAATTGGGGCTGTTCAGCCTGGAGAAGAGGAGGCTGTGTGGAGACCCCATAGCAGCCTTCCAGTATCTGAAGGGGGCCTATAGGGATGCTGGAGAGGGACTCTGCATTAGAGACTGTAGTGACAGGACAAGGGGTAACGGGTTAAAAATTAAACAGGGGAAGTTTAGATTGGGTATAAGGAGGAAGTTCTTTACTGTAAGGGTGGTGAGGCACTGGAATGGGTTGCCCAGGGAAGCTGTGAACGCTCCATCCCTGGCAATGTTCAAGGCCAGGTTGGATGAAGCCTTGGGTGACATGGTTTTAGTGGGAGGTGTCCCTGCCCATGGTAGGGGAGCTGGAACTAGATGATCTTAAGGTCCTTTACAACCCTAACTATTCTATGATTCTATGATCCTTGATTCCCCTGCTTGATCTTAGGTAGTGTGTGGTTAACTCTATTTACAAAACCTCTTGAATAGAGCAAAATAACACCATTTATAGAAACAAGTAGGTGATAGATTTTAATTATGCATAATCTGGAAAAGGTACCAACATACATTTTTACAGGATTGTGTAGAGGAATCTTCATGTTGTTGCATGATGCTAATTTTGAGCAACATGAGAATGTCTACATTTTAAAGAAATTAGGTGGGATTTAGGTACTGAGGCTGATAAATTTTGCAGCAACAATAAGAAATAAGACTACATATACTGTTCTGATACCTGCTACACTGCATTGTTTGGGGTTTGTTTTTTTTTTGTTTGGTTTGTTTTGTTTTTCTCCTTTTGTTTTCCTTTGTTTTTTCAAAAGGATTTGTTTCTTTATATTAACTGTAATGACACTAGCTCCCAGTTCTGATTAGGCCTCCAGTGCCATCAAAAGAGTTCTTCTGATTGTTATCCTGAATATTAAGATCAAAATAATAATTGCATTGGTATAAGGGCAAGAGAAGTTGAAAATTATTATGAAGTCTTTGGAAAATTTTAGTAAGTCACATCAATAATAAGCAATAGAAGTAAAGGGAACTGCAAAAAGGAATGAAAGAAAATTAATAACGTAGCCACCAGTTAGGAGAGCCTAAGTATTAGGAATATGAAACAACTGGTTATGAGGTGCACAAAATTTGTATCCAGGTCTCTCTCAGAGATACATTTTAATGAAGACACATATTTCTATTTTTCATAGATACTTGGAAAAGAAACTATACTAATCAAAAGGGGGCCTGAGCAGCTAAATTAAGGAATAAAAGAAATAATAGTAATTTATCCCATATGTAGAGTTGCCTGCAACATAATGACTCACATACCTAGCCCATTCCAATGCCTGTTCATGGGTAGCTGTAGATCTTCAAACAAGCGGAAGGTATAAAAGTATAAATAATGGCTCAGCCTGTGTTTGGGCTGTCATTTTCAGGCTGTATCTGCATATCCTGCAATAGCCATGTTTCTAAATGATTGTCTCCCAGAAGCCCCAAGAAAAGCAGACAGATTTTTGAAAATAACCTTCTTTACTACATTGCTCCACTGATCATGTCCATTTCTTTTGACCCCACAGCTGTGACTTGCACAGTGTGAATCTCTGGATGCTCTGCTGGCCTCCCTGTACTGGGCCCTGAATAAGCACACATCGCAGTGAGGTAAGTTTTGCCCCAGATAGCTCACATCTACATAGGCCAAAAGGGAATATCATGGCTCCCTATATGCAAAATGACTGGTAATGCAATAAAATCACAGGCTATTTCAGATATGCATCAGAATGGCATAAGAAAATCCATCTGTGGGACAGGTCTTCATTCAGTCAACTAAGTCAAAACTTTTTGAAAATACACAAATATAGTTCCAAATACATGCCAGAAAATGAATATGTATAGTAAAATTATGTAACTATGTCAACATAATGGTTTATATTCACATCAACATTCATGTTGATGTTGGCTCCCAAACTGGCTCACAAATTTGGATCGAAAACAAAACCACCCAGTGTCTTCAAAAAGAACTCAAAACAAAACAAAAAAAAGAAATTACAAATGCAATTATTGGTTTTGATACTGACACTACATTGACTATTTAGAAATATTTCCACCGAAGCACAAAATCCCAGAATTTTCAGGTCTCTCTGATCATTATAACTTTCTAAAAATTGTGGAAACACTTAAGACGTTGTTGCTGTTCAGTGACTCAAATGGAAATATATTTTTGCTACAAAACACCAACAGATTGTCAAATCCTTATAGTCTTGTTTTCAGCTTTAACTCGTGCTTGGGTGCTATTTACAATGTAAATATTTATTTTCAGCTTGGCAGTCATCACTATCATAGTTTTAGTTCTATGTCCATAATTTGCAGGACAAGAAACAAGGAACTAATTTCACTTTTGTAGACCAGTTAGAGCAGCTGATTTAAAAGTATGTTCATTTACATGTACCTAGCCCATTCTGCTTGGGCAGTAAACCTACATCATTTTCAAGATGTTGCATTCATTACCATGAACTATATCATAAGAACTTAAAGACCCAAACAATTATGGTTGCCTCTCACAAAAAATTGTAGCCTAATAAATCTACAACAGATAGCCATTGAACGTAAATTTTGTGTGAGAAATAAATGGGAACCTAAGAAGCAGCTATTTCACACATAGTGGTTGTTTCGTAAGTATTTCAGGTCAGGACAGCATCCTTCTGTTACTAGAAAAAGGGAATAGAGCCTTGCAGCCTAATAAATTATCAAAATATGAATTTTTCATGTAGCAAGATGTTTCACCATTTTAGATTTTTTTCATCACAGAAATTTCAAACTTTTATGTTGAATGAGACATTCCAAAGGAAATCAAAAACCCAGAAATATTTTAATTTTGATGATGTGGTAAACACCTCTGAACATTGAAAAAATCAAAATATCCTGGTTTGACTACAGTGTTTCAACATGCTTTATTTCATGCACTATAAAAATACCTCTCTCTTGTATTATCACAACATCTAAAAAGAACAATTTAGCGTCTTGCTGTTTTCATTTTTGTGCATATACCATCTGCTCAACTATATTTTGCTTATTATAGCTAAAATCAATTGATTCCCATATACAGCCCTGAGGAAAATTTGAATGGTATCATACTTAGCACCTCAGGGAACCTAATAATGTGTGTACTATAAAACATCAGAGTCCAGTATCCTACCTACCTCTGACAATAGATGCCTAAAGAGAAAAGTGCAAGGACACACAAACACATACTGTCCTACCCATGTAACTTCCTAGCCTAAAGCAATTCACATCTCAAGGATATCCCAAGTTAGAGTTAATGTCAATTTGTTCAACAGTTCTTCATGGATGTTTTATTCGGTGATTTTTATTGGTTTTGAGGTGACTCAATCCACTGATGAATCCATTCCTTACCTGATTCAAACTTGAAAATTCTTGATTACAAACATTACCCAAAGATAGCTCAGATTTTACAGAAAGAGTAATTTTTCTTGGACAACCAGAACAATTATAAATTCCCAACCCACTCTATGAGCTGCAAAACATTCCAAATTCTGCACACTAGATCAGATGCACTAAAATGGTCATAAATGAGCTATAGTGTTTTTCAGGACAGACTTTGTAGGTCTCTCTTCATACCAACCCTAGGAGGACCAAACACCACTCCACCTTCCCTGGAAAGTCCAAATTATTTTAAATATGTTTCTTATCACCATTTGGCATTTGTTCAAAGCCTTTGAAAAAAATAGTAACAGGCAGTCCCTTAATCTGCATCTCTTCTATGAAGAATAGAAAAGAATATATCCCTAGATTTCTTTGTGTCCAGGTGAGGTTAAATCCTAGGGATTCAGGATCCCAAGGATGAAGCAGCTAATAAGAGAAGCAGGCAAGCCTTGCTCCCTAATTACAACGCCCACACTAGAAGTCAGTCATCCTCATTGCTGCCTCAGCCCAAAGCTTCCTGCCCCTTTCAGAGTCCTCCAAACCACCAACAGATGAATAGCTCTAGAGAAAAAACAAACAAACCAAACCATTTCTCTTTGCAGTGGACAAGAAGACCTGATTACACTTTGTCAGATACTCAGCAGGTTGTGACTGATGCATTTTTCAATCCTTGTACATTCTTATTAAACTTATTTCCAGGAATAAAAGCACTCAACAGCAAGGATTCAACTAGTGTAAAAACAGCTTTTGATGTATTTAACAATCAATTTCAAACCAATGACATTGCACTCATAGCCTCTTGCAGTAAGGTTAAGTTCCCCAATGATTCAGTTTCAAGCTTTCTGCCCTGAAATTTAAAGACCTCCACTTATCTTTTTACAAGTACGATTTTGCACAAAATTTATACCCTGCCAGACTAAGGACACTGCCAGATAGTATGGGAAGTCTTTACATGTCATATAAAGTAATTATGAAATATGGCCTTTCATGAAGAAAGTTAATTTCACTTCCAATCATGGTGGTGCTAGTTTGTAACTATAAGAATGAGGGTTGGTTCTCAGCTTTCAAGCTAATTTTGGCTCATAGGGCTTTTGTGAACTTCTGTTTAGCCATTTTTGGATATATACTGCACAATTCGGAACCATCCGGTGAAACTAAATTTACCTCAACTACACTAGGGATCTATTCCAGCTAATTAGGTTATCTGCAAAGGTATATTAGCCCATACCTTGTCAACAAAGCAAGCTTGCTTCCACCTCCAAAGTAACTTGGTTCATGCTACAGCTGACATCTAATCAGATCTGTACCATTCTTTGTATGCTACTCCTGGTTTAGTTCTACCCCATTTTATGGTTATACATTGCCTGAGATTATTTCAATATACTTTAATAGCTATCTTGCAAATCTAAGATTTGGGTTTTGGTTTGTGTTGTTGGTTTTTCTTAATGTCTATGTCATTGGGCCTTTTAGACTAATTTATGAAAAATTCTAAATGCATTAATAAAACATGTCTGATTCCAAAATATTCACTAAGCGCAATACAACATTGATGTCTGACATGAAAAATGAAAACAACTGTAAGAAACAAAAACACAACCACAAAAGTCATCAGTTCACTGCCTTGCACATCAAAGCCCCTGTCCGACGGCCTTCAGGGTGATGTACTCCAACACGCATTGCTCAACTGCCCTGCCATTACCCACCGGTAAAACAACATTTCAGAGCAGTGTTAAGGCCAAGAAAGAGCCCCTTTTCCTGTATCACCCATAAGTCATGGTAGGATTGACCCTGAACAACTGATGACTCCATCTATTATTCACCATCTTTTTTATACTTGGTTCTAGAAAATGGTTTTCAGTCCCTTACAGGCTTATTCTGATACATAGAATAGCCATTGCACCTTATTTCCCACAGCCTAATTTAAACTGAGAAAAGCTAAAGTGTTGCAATAAAATCACAACTGACCTTGTTTACCGAAGATTGTATTTTGATTCAGTATTAAAATATCCCATAAATAAGCTCTTTCCTCCACAGTCTTAGACAAGTATGCATCTCAGTACTGGCTAAGACCAGAAAAATAAACAACACTTATATGCCCAAGTGAAATATATATGTATGTACTATTCTAGAGTTTTAGAACAAACTCAGCAAGGGCAGATGTTTCTCTATAGCTTTCTGTTGACTGTTGCCTATAAAAGAATCTAGTGTGTTTAATCGTTCAATATCCTCTGCTTTTAGGTAAACATATACAGGGTATTCTAGGCTTGATTTATTCTTTAGTATTAAAACCAATTCAATGTAGCATGCTGCAAAAAGAGAGGATGTACACATACCAGCTGAAAGGGCATCAACAAAAAAGAAACAATTACATCTTCCTCACAGTTACTCTTCTTATTTTTGAAGGAGGAACCTAGAAGTTACTGGTTTCTTAGTGTGTTTCCCCAGTATGATCACCCTTAATTCTAAGAACTGATTGAATTAATCTGTTTGTTTAAAAAATTAACTCTTTGAAGAAACAGGAACATTCTCTTGAACTATAAAAAATTAGATATGATATAAAAATTTAAATGTAGTCTTTCACATTAGCAGTCAGGTCTGCCATGCAATCTCATTGTTTTCGTTATAAATGGTACAACTTGAGCTGCAAAAGGTAGGCGTTTTATAGACCATGTCATGGAAGAAAACATTTACCACTCTCTGTATCCTCCTCATGTAGGTGTCCTACTTAGAAACATTAGATATTGAAATAATAGGCTTTTGTTAGAAGAAATATAGAATCATAGAATAGTTAGGGTTGTAAAGGACCTTAAGATCATCTAGTTTCAGCTCCCCTACCATGGGCAGGGACACCTCCCACTAAAACCATGTCACCCAAGGCTTCATCCAACCTGGCCTTGAGCACTGCCAGGGATGGAGCATTCACAACCTCCCTGGGCAGCCCATTCCAGTGCCTCACCACCCTTACAGTAAAGAACTTCCTCCTTATATCCAATCTAAACTTCCCCTGTAAGTTTTAACCCATTACCCCTTGTCCTGTCACAACAGTCGCTAATGAAGAGTCCATCCCCAGCATCCCTATAGGCCCCCTTCAGATACTGGAAGGCTGCTATGAGGTCTCCACGCAGCCTTCTCTTCTCCAGGCTGAACAGCCCCAACTTTCTCAGCCTGTCTTCATACGGGAGGTGCTCCAGTCCCCTGATCATCCTCGTGGCCCTCCCCTGGACTTGTTCCAACAGTTCCATGTCCTTTTTCTGTTGAGGACACCAGAAATGCACACAATACTCCAGGTGAGGTCTCACGAGAGCAGATTAGAAGGGCAGGATCACATCCTTTGACCTGCTGGTCACGCTCCTTTTGATGCAGCCCAGGATAAGGTTGGCTTTCTGGGCTGCAAGCACACACTGCTGGCTCATGTTGAGCTTCTCATCAATTAACACCCCCAAGCCCTTCTCCACAGGGCTGCTCTGAATCTCTTCTTTGCCCAACCTGTAGCTGTGCCTGGGATTGCTCTGACTCAGGTGTAGGACCTTGCACTTGGCATGGTTAAACTTCATAAGGTTGGCATCAGCCCACCTCACAAGCTTGTCAGGGTCCCTCTGGATGGCATTCCTTCCCTCCAGCATATCAACCAAACCACACAGCTTGGTGTCATTGGCAAATTTGCTGAGGCTGCACTCAATCCCACTGTCAATATGTTGAATGGACTTTTTGTTAGGACTTCCATCAGAAAGCAGAAATGCCAGCACACAAGAACAGAATCAAGAACAATGTATTTGTTCACGGAATTAAAAAAGAACATGTAATTTCCAGTGGCTACTTGCTGGCTTATCCTCCAGAATGTTATAACTCTTCTCTTAAATAGGATGAACTATGGCAAATGCCATACTCTACTTACTCTGTTTCCTCATTTCAAAGTAGAGTTCAGCTGTCATAAAGATGATTTGTCTCCCTGGCACCTATCAAATCTTTATATTCTTTTGTATTGTTTTTCCACGTGATCCCTAGAATGGAAAGCTCAAGGACTTTATGGAGGATGTTCTTCAAGGGAGCATTAATGGTCTGTGAAGCTTCCTTCCTCACTAGTAGGTTGGTGTGAGCTGGAGAGTAAGCAGTAACCACCAACTTGTTTGTCTAAACTTTAGTTCATTTCTAGGCCACATGACTGCATTTCCCTTATTTCTTTAAAGAATGCCAATCTTTTTTGTACAGTATTTTAAACATGACAGATTTTTCAGGTGCTGGGGTTATGCCTTCCCTCTAAGAAGATTCCTTAAATGTTAGCCAGATATTTAACTATCATTCCTCTAGTCTCAGAAGCAAATCTGTTCCTAAATGTTAGCACTTCCAATCTTCAGCCACGTTATGGATCTTCTTTCTGTCTTTTAGAAGGTAAAACAGGAGATGATGGCAACAAGAAGACTCCCTCTCATCTCTGTATGTCTCAACAGTACTGTAATAAATGCAGTTTGTGTAGGATTAGTTACTACAGTTGTATTATTGTTCTTCGATGAGGAATATATATGCTCCACGATAAGATAAAAATTCTAAATTGGATTTTTCTTCTTCTTCTCCCCAATGCTTTATCTCTCTCATCCCTGAATCGAAAATAACACCTCTGCTACTGCTAACAGGAATTGTCTAACCACTGGTGCGTAAGAAAAAATTCCACTTCTCTATATGATCAAATGAAAAGAATATTTGTAAAACAAAAGATCTTGATGGGCTTTTGTTTGTGGTTTAGGGATGATAGCTACATGAATGAAAGAAAAGAGAACAGGCCACAGTGTTGGTAGATATGCTACATATGGCAGCAATCTACATTCTATAGATGACAGAGTTGAGCAGATCTGAAGTTTTTCTTTCTCTGCCCCCACACAGTTGCTTTCACTAACCTTCAGATGCCCTACAGAGCTTTTAACAACAGATACAATGCATAAACTTGTATTTTCAGAGTATTCTCAGATTCTGCATTTCTGAGATCTGCTACTTCATTGTGAAGTTTCCATATTTTCTATATTCTTAGACCCTTTTTATATCTGTTTTTTATTCACTACTAACTGATAATGCATCCTGTTGAATATATCAAATAACGTTAGATTCTCAACTTGGGAAACGCAGCACATTAGATAAAAAAGTACCTTGTCAGCAAGGAAAACATCACATTTTTAATATAGTACTAATCATCAGATAAATCAATAATCTGAGTTTGAAAAAGTTGAGCAAGAGCCACATAATAGCCTCCAGCTTCTATTTTCTGCTCCTCTGCCCCTGTTAGCCACTCTAAATGTCCTCACCAGCTGGATTTCAGCACATGGTACATTCAATACACTTTTGAGAATTCCTGTAAATGTCCAGTTTTTATGCTCCAGTATTCTCAACTATTCCTGCTTCCAAGAAAACAAAATTTACAACGTGAGGGAAGGCTGCATATTTCTGGCACATGCAGTTGTGCAGATGTTATTCCTTAAGGAAGACTATCTTGATTGCCTTCGTGAATAATGGCTACGAGATGGCAAGAAGCCAACAGTTCTCTTATAGCAGAAGGTATAAAACCACTCTCCTACTGAAAGAAGGCCCCCAGTAGGATAATATATTATTACGCATGATTCAAATTACAGGATCTGCAGCAGGGGAGCTAGTGGCTGAATCAGGACAGCCGCACACAGAATACTGATGATGGGATGATGGAATGCATCATGCATTGAAAGAGCTATGGTTTAGTGTTTAAATCCTTGGTACGTTCAAAGTGACTACAAGGGTCAATATATAACTGAAGCTCCATAAACTAATTGTACATTATTGTGTGTGTGGAAGGGGGGAAATTACCATGTTGTGACAAAAATTCTATTTAAGAATAGTTGTTAAATAAAATTTTGCTTTAGCAAAGACTTGACCTCCCAAAGCCCACAAGCAATAGATATGGTTTTAATTTAGTAGCACAATATTGAATTTGTCTAATATCTGATTCTGTTTCAGCTATTAGAATACTGAAGAGAAAAATCTTGCCTCATTAGATTTGCAGTCTGAAATCTCTGCATTCCACAGTATTCTGGGCTAGTTTTAAATTGTTCGCACAACAAATTACTTTACCCACAAAGAACTAAATCCAAATGTGCAACACAATGTTGGCTTGTCCAAACGTTTTCCATTTTAATTGAACACATCTCAAGAAAATGTGCATGTTTATTATTAAAAAAAAAAAACAAAAAACAAACAACCCAAACACCAAATCTATTTCCTAATACAAAAAAAAAATGTGTAGAGAATAATTTTTCAAGCTAAGATCTGATCTTTTCTATGTAGGTTAAGAAGTAAAGAGAGAAATAGCTAAACAAAAATTCTGTATTTCACTTTGCTGCAACATACCCTGAAGCAGTATGCAAGCTATCCCTTGACTTCCTTTCATACTGCCTCTTGTATTCTGTTATTCCGGTAAATGGATGCAAATCAGGTGCATTGTATTGAGGTGGATGGAAGGGGGTGAAATTTGTTCAGAAATGATCTCAGTTCTATTTATTAATAAAATGACATCTTGGCTGAAAGTGGTGAAGAATGAAATATAACAGTACTGAACTTCACTCAGTTGTAACAGATGCATGTAAGAACCTTTAGAGAAAGCCAGATATGTAAAATGGCCACAGTGAAATGATTTCTAAAGCATTAGAAAAAGTACTTAGACCGTGATGGCAGCTAAAGATGCAAACTCAGTGCTGCAGCAACACCCTTTTTACCTTCCAAGATGGTTAAAGGTAATCTCAGACTATAATTGGAGGAAGCAGTACCACATTAGGTAAGGACTACAAGGAGACAAATATACATGAAAGAAAAATATATGCACAATATTAATAATAAAAGACTCTTAAAGGTTTTATGGGGCCAACAGGAAAAAAAAACCAACCCAAAATGGAACAATGCCCATGGTTACCTGCAGAGACAGCACACAGTTAAAAAAAAATCAGAAAAATGTAGCCCCCGTTTTGTATAGCGATTCAAATTATGCTGGCAGAATAATTAATGGAGGACCTAATCTCTGTGAGGAAAAAAAAAAAAAAGAAAAAAAAAGAAAAGAAAAAAGGATACGTTAAACAAAGTTCATTACTGCATGATGTAAATGAGTTTCTCACCAGTGATGTCACTGATTGGCTGGGATGTAGAGCTGGTTTCGAACAGTGCAGCATGGCCGGATTGGCTGCTAGCTCTTCTGGTTACTGCCTGCTTGGGCAGCGGTCGAACCAGACACTTTCTGTCTCTCTTGTTGTCGTTTGAAGCAAATCTTGTTCAGCCCAGCTGTGTCTCCATAGTAGTGGCACCCTAAGAGAGTCTCCCTCCTGCTTCCCACAGCTCATCTGTAAGGCGGTCGCTGCTGTGAAATACCAGCCTTTGGCACGGAGCCCAGACTGCGTTGCTAGATCCGTCTATAATACAGAAAAGAATTTTTTTTTAAAGCAGTTCTTTCACCGAATTACATCCTAAGAAGGATTAATAAGCACTAAATTGCAACTGATTTGTGGACTTTTAAATTATGTAGCTAGCACACTTTCTGCAATAAAACATTATCTAACCTTCAATAGCACAGCATCATTGGGTTAAAAAAAGAAAAAAAAGAAAAAAAAAGAAAGAAGAATGAAAGAAAAGCAACAACTCTTCTTTGTTTACCTTAATTACAAAAAAAAAAAAATCTTCATTTTTTTTTCCCCTAGAACGGTACCATATATCTTGGTGCTATGCAAGAATATTTTAAACTCTCGCCAGTTTTCTATTTACATCCAAGTCATTATTTTCAGGTTAAGACAAGGGATCTTAATTAGCATTCTCTTTAACTATGCAAACTGAGACAGGGCGTGAAAGAAAAATGCTGTATGGAAGAGACAGAGAGAGAGACAGAGGAAGAAGGGGAAAAAAAAAAAATCTGTGCAGCTTTTACAGTTCAGCTGTCTGACCCCCTGCAAAAAGAATGCAGTCATATCAACTTTGCTAGACAATGGAGTACCTACAGGCTTTCCTCTAGACAAGTCCTTTATAACCAGTCAGTATTATGTGCTGCAGACAGTGGCCAATCGCTAAGCTGCTTTCTGCAGCAGTGACACAATAGGTGCACTGGCCACACTGTCCTCCTAGCCTCTGACAGCAGTTCGGGTTTATTTTTTGTACACTGGAATACGCATATGTCTTTAATGTTCCCACTGTATGGAAAAAAATATCAGCCTAAGCTTGCTTTGTTTTGCCATAATTACATCAGCCTAATTACTGCAGCTGAGCCGCAGTGCCACTGCTCAGAGCGGCGCATAGGCATGCACGTCATATAAATATGCATGAGCACGCCTGCTTATTTAAATACAAAATCATCAATTGCTGGTGGTGCCTTTCTGTTTTTGTTTTCTGAATGTCCTTCCTCCCCCTCCAACACCCATTCCTGATAAACCAAATGAGTTAAGGAAGCCTAGCAAATACGGTCACCATTTTCTCCCTTTATTTATCCAAACTTTTATTCATTCTGTTCTAATTACAAGCATCGAGTAGGAACAAAAAAAAAAAGAAACAAACCCAAATTTTAAATGTAAATGAGTCTCAGTTAGTAAAGGGAAGGGTACTTCAGACCTAGGGCATTTTTCTCCCCTGTCACTAACCATCAGAGTAAGCGCCTATAAATGAATCTGCATGCACTCCATCACAGCCACACATCAGATGCCCAGTTCCTATTAAAAGCCTGATGATCCCCCAGATTGTGCATGCATCCAGCTTGTGTGCTTGGGTATTCTGTAATTATAGCATCTCTTGTAACAGTACCTGAATCCACTCATATAGTCAAAAGATTAAATCATCACTATTCACGTATTAGACAGACATAATTGGACACGTTCTATAATGGGAATCGCCATGCTAATTTTTCTGATTTTATGCATGGGATTTACATATTCATGAAGAGAATAGCTGTTATGACCGCCGACAGAGCTACATGAAAAGAAAAGACACCATTCTTCAGCATACAGAGTATACAAAACCTAGGGGGAAAAGATGCAGCATATGGCGACAAGGAGAAGTTGTTTGGCTTTTGAGGGTTATTTTATTTCCTATTTATAAATTGTGGGTAGATGGCTTACAAAAACATGTAAGTATTCTGAACACAAAGGCAAAGGAAATCTGTGTATTAGTAATCATCCACTGGTAGGTGAAATAAAATAATTTTCCAGTTGGTGCCCAATGTTCTGCAAGTTTTATCTTTGCATTAGAGACCATTTTTAGTTTATGGATGCTTTGGACATATCCATGAATGCACAAAAATAAGAATGATTCAGAAAGGAATAGAAATTCCATCTGATACTTAAAAATCTTTATTTCATATTCTAATGCCTGCTCTGAATTAGGGAACTACATTTTTTCCCAGGAAAATTGGTGTTCATTATCATAGGTGGCTTTTTCCCCCAGTTTATTAGAACTGCATGTTTTCCAAATCTGATAAAATATATTCTCTGATTGACTTTCAGGCTTTATTTTTTAAATAAATAGAAAAACAAATCACCAGAAGAAAGATAATTCAGGCAGTACCGTAAACACAGTGTGCACTGATTTTTATAACAATTTCCCCCACCACATTATGCTTACTGTAACCTTGTCCCTTATATGCATTTAGTATAATTATTTTTAAATGTTTGTGTATCTCTCTGGTAGCTGCCACTCAAAACAGCCCAAATTTCCTTATAATAGCCAGATAAGATCACCTACAGATGTGTGATTTTCCCTACATTTCCCTGTGTTTGGTAAAGATAATACTACATACAGCAAGGTGAAAAAACTTAATTTTTCAATGGAAAATTTTAATGTAATAGCCATATATTTGACAGGCCTTGCTATATATCAGTTTTCAGAAAACACTGTGTTCAACAATATTGCAAAAGAACCAAAAATAGCTTTTTTCTTTACATTTTTATACTATAGATTTCTTTAAAACATAGCCCTTCAATGCAGTCATGCAGCAATATTTCTGAAATACAGAAACTATATATTACATTATAAGAATATATATAAAAAGGTGATATAGACTTTTTAGTAAGACAAATTTAACTAACAATATTGGAAGTGTATTTTAAAATAATCACAATAAACTGGGTTTGTTTCATTAAAGTAGGGGTTTTTTTGTTGGTTTTTTTTTTTTTGCAAAACCAAAGTAAACAGGAAAAATAGATTAAATCCATTAATATTAACTAAAGCATATTTCTTCAACCAGACAACTGTCAATGTCTCTGTCAAAACAATAAGCTGCCAAATACCTTCTTTGTGTTTGTCTCTACCTAAAATTCAAACTCCAGCGACTCCAGATCTGTGAGCTAATTACAAATTTTTCCCTTTAGCTTAAAGGTCTGGGCTATGACATCATAAAGCACAAAATTAAGCTTCAGTGCTAAAAGGGAAGCCTTTAGACAGCAGAATGGTGATAGAATTTTTAAGGCACAAGCCTTTTAAAAGCCTTCAAGCCTTTAAAAAACTTCAAGTATTCATGGAAAATTTTGAGGCAGTTTTGCTTAAAAAAAATATGTTAATTGTGTTCTGTGCTTACTGAGAGACAAAATTAATGTTTCTTGTTTGTAGCAATGCACCCCAAAAATTTCAAGCATTTTATTGCAGAAAATTAAACCCCATACCTCTAAAGGTGCCCAGATTTTCTCTTAATTTTATAATCTCTACCATACCACAGTTTGTTGTTTGTTTAGGGTTTTTTTAATTCATTCCAGCAGAGTAAATGTTTGTAACAATAGTGTAAGTTAAGAAATTTCAGAAAAAAAATTATCTGATTTGTTATACCTACCATCAAAATAAATGGATAATAGTTAAAAAATATACCTGTGTTTAGACTAAGGCTTCTAATTCTAGAACCACACTATGTATCATATCAGTTTTCTACACCCTTAATTTTAATTGCTGTTTTTTTTAAAAACATCTTTTGTTCTGTATTTGTATAGCACGTAGTACTATCAGCCTCAGTCCCTTATTCAAGTTCTTATAAATTCCCAGAACAGACCACACTATGTCAACAACACTAGTTATGATGATATTTGGTGTATATACTTGCTACATCTTTAGCTTCTGAATTATGGTCTGAATTTTCAAACAACACTCAGGCTCTGGCATCCATATTTAAACTCTAGCCCCGATACAAGCTTCATTCCAGAAAATTACTGCATAACTGAGATTTAAGGTCCTAAATACGCAGGTAATCTGACTTTCAGAAGTGCCAGAAACACGCAGCTCAATTACACACTACAGGAGCTCCTGTTAACTGAACAGCCATAATAGGGTGCACATGCCAAACACTTTTTGTTGTTAAAGGACCTGATGTAAATATTGACCTGATCTTTTTCACTCTTACAATCCCAAATGCTCTGATGGCATAGAGCTTTGTGAGCTTGAGCTTGTAACCTTTTGTGGAAAAGCAGCAATGGCTTAAGAGGTGAAAAATGTAGTGTTCAATATTACTACTTAAATTTGTGGCAACTAGTATTTGGGTTGGTATACAATATTAGGTGTTTAAAAAAGTAGCAGTAAAAAAAGTTTAGCCATCATCTAATAATCTCTGTGTCTAATATCTGTACCTGAAGAAGTGCTTGAAACTTAGAAATTCATTGCCCAGGGCCTAACCAGTTGAGTTAGGGCACCGACAGAGAAACACATTAAAATTCACTGAAGGATTTCTACCATTGTATGTTTCATGAGAATATCCATCCAGACAACCCTACATGGTTTGAGATAGTGAGTTGTAGCAATTTTTCTCCCTTTTTAAATTCAGATTTTCCAGGAAATTTTGCTGACCTACATACCATATTCCCCTTATTCAGAATTCATCCTTTCCTCAGGCTCTACTTAGTCCTCCTAAAGGGGAAAAATTCAATAATACGGTTTTGACAGTAATTTAATTGAACTGATTGTACAGGCATGTAAACATATGATTAAGCATCTATTTCTCCACAGTAGCTATAGTGCTGTAAGCACTTTTAGCTTGCAGCACACCACCCACCTTAAACCAAATTTCAATTTACCTGTCTCTTATTTACTTGGGAACAGGATACTCTGGGAGAAGTTACATGGGCTATGTGAGGATCTGACCTGTTGTATATTTGCAGCCTACCATAAGCTGTTGCTGTAACTGTATTACCTGAACTAAATTGATAAATTGCTTCTTTTTCTTGCACATGCACGAAGTAAAACTCAATAAATGTTCCTCTCCGGTAGCAAACACTCTGGGTTATATCACTTGATAAAAGCAACCACATACTAAATGATGGATCTATCTCTAAATGTTTTATTTCAAGACAGAGTGAGTCTGTCTGAAGCCTAGTGAATGCTATGGTACTGTTGAATGTTTGACTTACCAGGGCACAGGTAATAATTTCGGCTTTATTAGTCTCTTTATTCATGATGAGGTACCAGTGCTGTGAAGAGCACCGAACACACCCACCTTCATTATGAAGGATTTTTGTTGTTTGCTTTGAAGACACACTTGGAATTTCTTAATCTACACTGAACACAAGAACCTGCTTTTAATGGAGCCTTCTTTGGCTAAAATTTCAGCATACCACATAACCAGCAACCAAGCAGAAAGCCTATGGTACCTACCTTTCTCTGTCAGCTGTTTTGTAACCGCAGGTTAACTCTCCTCAAATACAAAGAACAATCACTGGGCAAGATTTGGCGGCCTTTGTTTAGTGTTAAACAATTAAGTGCCACCTGGCCTCAAGGGACACAAGACTGTGAATCCTGTGCCATCCCTATTAGGCATGTCTACTACACTAAATGCACTGGCAGAGAAAAATATGCATTCTTACCCACCATTTGCAGTACACTATCATTATGTTATATTGGGATGGGTTGATGTTGGCTGGCTGCCAGATGCCCACCCATCCACTCCCTCACTAACTCATCCCTATTGTCAACAGGACAGGGGAGAAAATGAGATGCAAAAGCTCCTGGGTCAGGATAAAGACAGGGAGATCACTCACCAATTTCCATCACAGGCAAAACTTCAGTCATCAACTTCATGAAAAACAAGTTAACTCATTGCCATGCTCTAGTGGCACAGAGATAATACAATCACAGAATCAGAAGAGTTAGGGTTGGAAAGGACATTAAGATCATCTAGTTCCAACTCCCCTGCCATTGGCAGGGACACCTCCCACTAAAACCATGTCACCCAAGGCTCTGTCCAACCTGGCTTTGAACACCGCCAGGGATGGAGCATTCACAACTTCCCTGGGCAACCCATACCAGTGCCTCACCACCCTTACATTAAAGATCTTCCTCCTTATATCCAGTCTAAACTTCCCCTGCTTAAGTTTTAACCCGTTACCCCTTGTCCTGTCAGTACAGTCCCTAAAGAAGAGTCCATCCCCAGCATCCCTATAGCCCAGACTCAGATACTGTAAGACTGCTATGAAGTCTCCACATACCCTTCTCTTCTCCAGGCTGAACAGCCCCAATTTTCTCAGCCTGTCTTCATACGGGAGGTGCTCCAGTCCCCTGATCACCCTCATGGCCCTCCTCTGGACTTGTTCCAACAGTTCCATGTCCTTTTTCTGTTGAGGACACCAGAAATGCACACAATACTCCAGGTGAGGTCTCACGAGAGCAGAGTAGAGGGGCAGGATCACCTCCCTGACCTGCTGGTCACACTCCTTTTGATGCAGCCCAGGATACGGTTGGCTTTCTGGGCTGCAAGCACACACTGCTGGCTCATGTTGAGCTTCTCATCAGTTAACACCCCCAAGCCCTTCTCCACAGGGCTGCTCTGAATCTCTTCTTTGCCCAACCTGTAGCTGTGCCTGGGATTGCTCTGACCCAGGTGTAGGACCTTGCATTTGGCATGGTTAAACTTCATAAGGTTGGCATCAGCCCACCTCACAAGCATGTCAAGGTCCCTCTGGATGGCATTCCTTTCCTCCAGGGTATCAAATGAACCACACAGCTTGGTGTCATTGGCAAACTTGCTGAGGGTGCACTCAATCCCACTGTCCATGTCATCAACAAAGATGTTGAACAAGACCGGTCTCAACACTGATCCCTGAGGGACACCACTCATTACTGGTACTCCAGCTGGACATTGAGCCATTGACCACAACTAATGTGTGCGGCCATCCAGCCAGTTCTTTATCCACCAAGTGGTCCATCCATCCAATTGATGTCTCTCCAATTTAGAGATAAGGATGTCATGTGGGACAGTGTTGAATGCTTTACACAAGTCCAGGTAGATGACATCAACTGCTCTACCCCTGTCCATCAGTTCTGTAGCCCCATCATAGGAGGCCACCAAATTGGTCAGGCAGGATTTCCCCTTAGTGAAGCCATGCTGGCTGTCACCAAGCACCTTGTTGATTTTCATGTGCCTTAACATGCCTTCCAGGAGAATCTGCTCCAAGATTTTGGCAGGCACAGAGGTGAGACTGACTGGTCTGTAGATCTCTGGATCTTCCATTTTCCCCTTCTTCAAAATGGGGGTTATATTTCCCTTTTTCCAGTCTTCAGAAACTTCACCTGACTTCCATGGTTTTTCAAATATGATGGACAGTGGCTTAGCAACTTCGTTCACCAGCTCCATCAGGACCTGCATATGGATTTCATCATTTCCCATGGACTTTTTTGCACATTCAGGTTCTTAAGATGGTCTTGAACCAGATCCTCTCCTACAGTGGGCCTAAGGTCTTCATTCTCACAGTCCCTGTGTCTGCCTTCCAAGACTTGGGTGGTGTGGTCAGAGCATTTTCCAATGAAGACTGAGGCAAAGAAGTCATTAAGAACCTCAGCCTTCTCCAAATCCCGCGTAGCCAGCTCTCCTGACAGCTTCCGGAGAGGGCCCACGTTTTCCCTAGTCTGTCTCTTATTCACAATGTAACTATAGAATCTCTTCCTATTATCTTTCACATCCCTAGCCAAGTTTAATTCTAACAGGGCTTTAGCTTTCCTAACCTGGTCCCTAGCTTCCCAGACACCATCCTTGTATTCTTCCCAGGCCGCCTGTCCTTGCTTCCACATTTTATAAGACTCTTTTTTCCCTCTAACTTTCCTCAGCAGGTCCTTATCCATCCAAGAAGGTCTCCTGGCCCTCCTGCTGCACTTCCTTCTAGTCAGGACGCAACACTCCTGAGCTTGTAGCAGGTGATTCTTGAATATCAACCAGCAGTCCTGGGCTCCCCTGCCCTCTAGGGCTATATCTCATGAAACCCTACTAAGCAGGTTCCTGAAGAAGCCAAAGTCTGCTCTTTTGAAGTCCAGGGCAGTGAGCTTGCTGCATGCTCTTCCCACTGTCCTGAGGATTTTGAACTCCACCATCTCATGATCGCTACAACCAAGGCTGCCCTGGAGTGTCACTGTCCTGGGTTCAGCAGTAGCAGTCATGTTTCTCCTTCTTGGTAGCTGGTGCAGTGCAGTGTTTTGACTTTCGGCCTGGGAACAGAGCTGATAACAAGGATGTTTTGGTTTGGCCAAGGACTTTGTGAGCCTCATGCTCTGCCAGGGAGGAGGGGAAGCCAGGAGGAAGCAGAGACAGGACACCTGACCCAAACTGACCAAAGAGCTATTCCATACCACAACACGTCATGCCCAGGAGGTAACTGGGAGTTAGCCGGAAGGGCTGGGAGACTGCGGGGTTGGAGGAGGTATCGGTCGGAGCTTGGTCGGGCTTGGGGGGCGAGTTATCGGTCAGCTGGTGCTGAGGTGTTGTATTCTCTTCCCTTGTTATTTCCTTTATCATTATTATCATTGGTGGTAGCAGTAGTGATTTGTGTTATACCTTAGTTACTAAACTGTTTTTATCTCAACCTGTGGGAGTTGCATTCTTTTTCGATTCTCCTCTCTGTCCCTGCGGGAGCAGGGGGAGGGCAAGAAAGGGGGGAAGTGAGCGAACGAATTACCTGACTGGGTTTAAACCACGACAGTCACATTTCCAACCAGCCCTTCCCTGTTGGTGAGCACGAGGTCAAGCATGGCACCTCTCCTTGTTGGCTCTTCTATTACTTGCAGAAGGAAGTTGCCTTCCACACAACTGAGGAACCTCCTGGATTGCTTGTGCTGGGCCGTACCGTTGCTCCAACAGTTATCAGGGTGGTTGAAGCCCCCCATGAGGACAAGTGCCTGCGAGCATGAGGCTGTTTTTATCTGTCTATAGAGTGCTTCATCCATAGATTCTCCTTGATCAGGTGGTCTGTAAGAGATTTCCACGGTAATGTCCCCCATTGCTGTTCCCCCTTTAACCCTGACCCACAAACTCTCTGTGGACTGCTCACCTGTCCCCAGACAGAGTTCCACACTCTCCAGCCTATCCCTAACATAAATAGCAACTCCCCGCCTGCCAGGCCTGTCTTTTCTAAAGAGCCTGTAACCTTCCATTCCAACACTGCAGTCATAGGAGCCATCCCACCATGTTTCTGTGATGCCTATTATATCATACCCCTGTAGATGTGCACACATCTCTAATTCCTCTTGTTTGTTCCCCATGCTACAGGCATTTGTATAGAGGCATCTGAGCCGAGCTCCAAATGAAGCCAGCTCATTGGCTGAAGCAGCTGAAATATCTCTACATCGCTCTGAGCATTTATTATAGGTGCTGGCAACTGGCTGGGTGTGTTGGGATGGAATGATGCCCCCCTCACCCAACACATCTAGTTTAAAGCTTTCTTGACCAGACTGGCAAGCCTCCTACCAAAACCGCTCAGACCAGGTCCATCAGCCTCCAGTAGACCTGACCTCCCAAATCGAGTCCCATGTTCTAAATACCCAAACCCCTGACTATGGCACCACTGTTCTAATCATTTATTAACCTAGCAAATCCACCTAGCCTTTTTAAGGTCCTCTCTCCTTTATCCTGGAGAATTGACAAAAAGACAGTCTGAGCTCCAGAGCCCCTAACCACCTCCCCCAGGGCTCTGTAGTCCTTCTTTAATGTCCTCCGGGCTACTGCTATCTATATCACTAGCACCCCCACGGATGACTAGAAGCGGGGACTAGACCAGGCAGCCTCTCTTCAACATCCCTGATCTGTGCCCCTGGCAGGCAACACACCTCCCTCGAGACTGACTCAGGCCAACAGATGAGTGCTTCTGTGCCTTTCAAAGTAGAGTCCACTACTACTATGACCTGCCACTTCTTCCTGGCAGTGCCAGCAGCGATCTTCTTCACCAGTGCGCCAGCTGTTGTTCGTGATGCGAGTGTTTCTTCATTAGCCGCCTGCAGAACTGCAAAGCGGTTCTGGGTGGGGACAACAGATTTAGGAGGAAGCCCCTTGCTTTTAACTGTCCTCTTCTTTTTTTTTTTTTTTTTTTTTGTTTGTTTGGTTGGTTTTTTTGTTTTTTTTTTGGGGGGGGTGGGGTGGTTTTTTTAATTACTAATTCCCAGCTTCCTGGGTTAATGGCCACCTTATTTCCTGCAGGAGCTACAGTGTATGCTTGAGGCCCTTGCACAGTTTGGGCCTGGAGCAAGCAGTGCTGCTTCCTCTCAGTTTCCCTGACATCTCGCAACCTATTGACAGCATCCCGCAGCTCAGCCCCCGCTGCCGGAGCACCTCCACCAGGGAGCACCGAGTGCAGCCCTGCCCATTGTGCACCCTCCCCTCACCAGACCAGGGCAGGCACTCTCTACACCCCGAGCTCTGCACTGCAGCCTCCCCTCTCATCGGCTCTCTGTGGGTGCCTACGCTGGCCACCGCCGGGGCAGCCAGAGCAGAGCTGCCGGACCGGGACCGGGACCGGGACCGGGACCGGGACCGGGACCGGGACCGGGACCGGGACCGGGACCGGGACCGGGACCGGGACCGGGACCGGGACCGGGACCGGGACCGGGACCGGGACCGGGCCCTGGCCCTACGCCGAGCACTCGCCTGCCCGCGAGAACTGCCTCGACCCTCTCTGCTCGCCGCGCTCCCTGGGGCAGGTTTTTAACCACTGAGGGCTGGTGCCGCCCCTCCTGGCTCCGCCCCGTGTGAGTCCCTGCCCGCGTCACTGAGCTGCCGGCTCCTGGGCAGGTCCTGTCGAGGACTTGAGGCTCCCTCGGTGGCTCTCGCCGCTCTGGGTTAAGGCGCCTGGACGCTGATCTCCCCCCGCTCCGGTGTTGAAGGCGTCCTCTCGAGCTGCTCACCTCAGCAACTGATGAGGACCAGGAGTCAGAGTCAGCCAGTAAAAGCAGCCCTATGCCACTCCCTCCTCACACTCTTCCCCTGCTCCAGCATGGGTCTTTCGTACAGGCTGCAGTCCTTCGAGATAAACCTGCTCCTGTGTGGGTCCTTTACAGGCTGCAGTATGGATACCTGCTCCACAATGACCCTCTCCGGAGGCTGCAGGGGATTCCAGCTCAGGCCCCTGGATCACTTCTTCCCCTCCTGCTCCTCTCCCCTCAGTGCTCCCAGGGCTGTTTCTCACTTTTCCTCTCCCATCCAAGCAGGGTTTTCCCTTTCTCCCCCAGGCACCACCACCTGTCTGTGGGGCTCAGCCGTGCCCTGAGGTGGGTCCACTGGAACTGGATGTGTCCAGCATGGGGCAGCCCAGGCTATTTCTCACAGAGGCCCCTGCAGCCCCTGACAGAGCTGGAGCATCTGAACCCAATGTACTCTGTTGCCTCTCTTGACTGAAAAACTTCAACAGTTCACACAGGTTTCTCCTTAACTGATAAAGTGTTTAAACGAACATGCACAGTGTTCATAGTCTGCCTGCATGAAACACTACAGTGCTTATGGCTTTTCATCCCAAGCTGAGGTTTCTCTACAGACTTTCAGTTTTCCATGGACAGGTATCCCAAGGTGAGGTTTCTCTACTGACTGTTTCAGTTTTCCATGGACAGGTATCCTCAGTGAGCCTTCAGGACAAAACATGTATAAAGACCATTTTCTGATCAATAAATTCCCTCCACAAACAGATACAAGAAACTCCGCCTGCTGTTTCACCTCCACAAAGGTGGAGACATAGAAAGAAAAACTCATACAAGAATTGCTCAAAACCTCTCTCTGACTACTCCAGCAATTATGCTGCAGTGATCTAAGAGGTTACTATCCCCATTTATGAATCTGCAATGCAGGAGCAGGACAACTCTTTTGAGAGCAGAAGCATTAGAAATAGCTTTCACTATCAGCAGCTGCTCTACCCAGGCCTACAGGTCCAACCACTGACAGATAACAGACTGCTCCATAGACTTCTTGAGCTTCTCCAGACAAGCATGTTGCTGAAGAAAGGAACAACAGTTATAGTAATGCTTACTTTAACTGGAAAATGACAAAAATGGTTGACCAACTCAACCCCAGACACATAGCCATGGGAATATCCAGAAGAGGCCACCTAAACACTTCCTTTTTACTAAGGAGAAAACTTGTAATCTATTACATTAGGTATTTCCCCTTTGTGTAATTCTTGAGAAGCAGAGCCAGGTATCAATCAAAGCACCCTATGTGTTACTTAAATAGCTAGGATTAATAAATTATAGGTTTCCTAGTATAAATATGCATGTATTCAGTACAAGCTGCTGTTTGAAACATGTTGATAATTGTGAAAGGATTTGGACTGTTCCCAAGTCAAACTGCACACTTGATGCAATAGCAACCTTCCCTACAATGTTGACAGCCAAAGTCTGTATCACTGCCTTCTCCCTGATTTAACACGGCTTGGTGATGCCGAAATCCTTGACAAGGTTAGTATACAATGATCTTCTGATATAAAACACAAGGCACATAAGAAATTAACAAGGGAACATGAAACTAAGATACTGGTGTTGTGTGGCTCCCACTATCCCTCCCGGTAGTGATACTGCCCTTGAGCACTGAGAGTCTGGCCCAGTTAGTCTGGTGAGCAGGCTTCTCTACACAGAGCTAGGAAATCCCTGCTCTAGAGGCACATGGCTGGGTTTCTCACCCTGGTTTCCTGATGGAAAAGGTCAAGGACTGCTTCAAAAGGGCTCAGGATTTCTTGTGCTCTGGGGATTGGGCAGAAAGTCAGAAGAGTCTCTGCCTCATCAGAGGTTCTGGGCTGAGCAATATGTGCTGTAAAAATCAGGATTCTCTGCTGTTCCCCATAATTGTTTAGGCTGTTGGTTTGTTTGTTTGTTTCAACTTGTCTGGGAGTAAAGTGAACACGCCTATGAAGTTTCTTTGGTAACCCTGCATTACTTGCTTTCCTGAAGGATTTAGCTAGAAAAACTGAGCTGCTACAGCCAAGTTAGTTAACCAAAAGGATGACCAGTCACCAGAGTTATTTTCAACAGTTGTCACCCTAGTTTCACAGCCTGCATGGTCAGCCCACAAGGCTCTTGATGAGCAACAGTGTTGTCAGAAATTGATTCTGCACTGGGAGGCTGCCTGAGAAACCCAGATCTGTGGGTGATCCATGATCCATGATCACCAACACCCTGCTTTCAGACCTTCCTACTGATGCCACTTACAGCCAAACACACCTTCCTGGAGAGACACTGGACTAGGTTGCAAGTTGTGGCATACTTCAAAACCAATTTCCAATCTAGTTATTTCTGAGGACCAGTAACTTGTTCTAAGAATAAATAAAGGCAAGGGAGACTGAAATAAGATGTGCAGAGGGACTTGCAGAGAAACAAAGCTGCTTTCTTCATTCTCACTGATGAAATAGCTCTGTTTTGATAAAAGCCTTAAGTAACAGGGGGTTTTGTGCTAAGAATTCTATTTCTACCCCTATCTAAAGAACTAGTTCGTACGTTACTTAAAAAAAAAAAAATTTGAAAAGGAGCAATCTTCAATACATATGTGACATGCAAGATATATTTAGCATTAATTGTTCTGAAGGAAGCTAGAAAAGGAAAGGAACAGAAAAAAAAATCCATGAGGCAACGAGGATGCAGTCAACATCATTGTTTGAATGCTCAGGAATACAGGTACCAGGAGGAACTCAACAAGAGTTATGAGTAGAAATTGCCTGGTGGTGAGATTTTTGTCAAGTTTTTGTTGAGAAATAAATGGGTCTCTTCAGACAAGACAGCATCCTAACCTGCCTCACGGTGCCAGGGTAATGTGGAATTTCATTCCCCTGCAAACCTGCACACAAGACATGAAAAGTACTGTCCCGAGAAAGTAGTCATGTGGCTAGTACTAAGGTAAGAAAAGCTCAATCATGCTATCACTTTGTTCCCAAATGCTAGTGTACAGTAAATCCACATCTTCTGGGAGTACCCCCTCTACTACAAAACAGGTCTTCAGACATGAAATCCATGTAGATAATATGACCACATAAAGAACTACTGAATAAAGACAAAATGAACATGATGCATGTGAGATGTACAAATGGACCGTGGATATGAAACACATCATTTCAAGTTAAAGTCCGAGCACTAATGTCTGCTATGTTGCTATGCAATGTCTGAACCTATGGCTTGCTGCTGTAAACCTCTTTATATAAACTTCAGGGCATTGAGGAATTGACATTGATCATCAATTGTGCTGCAAGCTACCTGTCCCATATGTTGACACAGCAATACTATTTTTTAAACAGGAGGCAGACATTACATATCATCCCATTTTTTTTCAGCGTAATCACCCAAGAAAGATATTATCGGGTGCAAGTGTCTTGCTTGGTTTGGCAGAACAATGATGAGAACTGTCCAACAGTCGGAGAGGGTTTAACTTATTGTCCAATTCTACAGAAGTCCTCCATACATATTCTGTTAACAACACAAAGTTACAACATCTTCTTATCATCATCTTTCTGTTACAACACAAAGATGATGAGAAACATCATATAGTTTCTTTCCATAAATGTAACACACAGATTTGTATGTGTTCTCCCTCTTGCAACGGAGGGAAATGAACATAATTCTCAAGGGCTCTGATCTACCTAGTCGTCTGCTTCCTTCATTTCTATTTTCATCCTGCTTTTCAGAGGCTGCAGAGGTCTGATTCTGGCCCCTAAAACTTGGGATGAAAAAACTCAATTTTCCCTAACCGTGATACAGCTGTTCCATATGCCAGTCTGCATTAATCCAAATAATACATCCCCGTGGCCTTTGACAAGCTTTATCAGTAGTGTTAGATAAGGAACATTAATACCATTGTTGATGTCAGGTGTCTTGTTTCCTATAATTGCTGCAGTTATACAGAGGCACTTTCCAGCTAATAACCAATGCTAAAACCACTGAGGAGTACAGGATTTAAGCATCATGAACTTTTTTTAATTGCAGTAAACCAAAACTAATAACATGAACATATCTGATCTTTCTAGTCATTTGCATGATATAAAATACTTTGTTCCAGGACATACTGGATATGTATCTCCAAATAAAAATATCAAGAAATACTATATTTATACAGAGCAACAAGAAACACACCAATTTTCAAGAAAAGGATTAAAGTCAGACTGAAAAGCCTCCAATGGGTATTGCTGTCAGGTAAAGGTATGTGTTTCACGTGTGCATATTACGCATGGACACTGAGACGATAAATGATAAGATTTGCTACAGAGGCACATTTATAAAAAATAATGTTTAGATGCTATTGTTCACATATGTGCTATTCTAAATGCAAGGATTTTTTTTTTCTCCTCTCAAATTCTGAAATGGGAAGTAGTAATTATTTCTTTTTTTCAGAAGGCATCCCGCTATTTTGTTTCCTCCTACACACTTCACTCAATGTATCAAAAATTCTTCATGTTCCACAAAACATACTGTAGAAGGTGTGTAAAGGAGAAAGACAATGTTGCATATACCTTTTAATACTTAGTATCAGCCCAGCCAGGTTATACTTCAAATGCAAGCATGGCTGGCTAAAACCAGTCAAGAAAGTTCCTTTATATGATACATTTTTGCCATATGCAGGGAAATAGAGCAAGTCAACATGACAAATGCAAATACAGCAATGGACAGCAGTCAGATCTTGTAAAACCTTGACAGAAAAAAGTAAATACGTTCCCTTAATTATTGTCAGATGACATGTATGACATATATGTCATCTGCTGTCTTATGTGAGTCTCTCCAAAAAAAAGCTTTGCAGCTGTTTGGTGTGGAAATTTACATAGCCCAGCTTCAAACCGCTGAGCGTCTCACATGGCCACAAACCATGTCCTCTCAAGTGTCACATCCCATTGCCCCGGCACTGTTTAGAAAGCTACACCCTGCTGTTTGTGAACACACAACAAGGGATTTCTTCATCTTTGTCTTCTCATGCTGAAAAGTCAAGGCTGACTTCAAAACTGAAACGGTCTCTTGTCACTGAAAATTTGATCAGGTTTTCCTCCACTGCAGCAGTTCAGATTGCATTTCTAACAAATACCACAAGCAGCAAAACGCTTTCAGCTGTTAAATCCCTTACATAAGTGTTGAAAGTAACTCAAACCAGCTGAAGCAAAGTGCAAGATACATGGATAGTGTCACTATTCTTGTTGTTAATTTTTTATTGGGCTGTTGATAACTGATGACACCCACTGGAACATGATTCTTTATTAGTTTTTGGGGACACTGAATAGCGTTACAGTTTCAACTGCTACCTTAACTTCTGAGAGATTTCATTATAACACTCTAACAAACCAGGAAACATGATGAAAAGGTGTAACATTCGACTTTTCCTGGCATGGGCAGTCTAATAGGGAGCCAGAAATGCTTTCACTTAAAATGAAAATGAAAGAAAAAAACCCATAACCTAGATTTCTCTTGTGCTGCAGTAATAATTGCCTTTATCTGCCATGCTACTCATATCAGCCATGGTGTACAATGAATGTTCCAGTAAAGTACTGAATGAACCATATTGCCTGGAAATGGTTGTACTTGCCAGTCATGGTTCTAGCAGGTTAATAAAGATGCATATCCAACCATTTAGTATAATTACTGGAAACAAAGGGATTGGTTTGTCCCAAGTAATTCTGTGCACTCTTGAGACAGTGCAAATGAACAATCCCTCCTTCTCCTTCCCTGTCCCACACAACTATCCAAGAAGAACATTAAACACAAAACCATGCAGAAGTTACTGCTACATAGCCATAAATGCAGCTAGATGAGTGAAAATAGGTGTACACATCTGGTAGTCAAATCTACTGGGCAGAGCTGAAAATGAGAAAAATTTTGTTTGATAGGAAGAGAGGCACCCAGCCAGGAAAGCAAGTCTCAGCAAGAAAGGGAAGGCAATGTAACTCACTGAGTGTGCTGGTAGAGCTCATGGGCATGAGGTTCAGTGGAGGCCAGCAAGAGAAAGGATGTATGATAAAAAGGGAGTAGAAAGCATGAAGAACAGCTGAATCAAATTCAGTCTTCCAGAGAATGGAGGGGGAGGAGTGAAAGACTGAAACTGTCAGGCAGAAGAAATGCAAAGCAGTGGACCACATTCTCTTCATCCATCTATAACAGACTCTCCAGGCAAAGACCATTCCTGCCTCAGAGTTTAGCAATCAACTATATGTTTGTATGGGATCTTGGCCTCTGGATATTGCAGAATTATTTAAAAACAACAAACAACAACAGTAATAGTTCTCAGTAATAGTTCAATGGTAATTTTCAATCCCTGAAAATAAAAAGAAATAGAGAAGGTTAAAGTATGATGCTCAGTTAAGGGCATCATAATTATGTTTATACCACTGCTGTTAGTTCAGTTTAAAAACTGAAGTGCAATTCAGAATTAAGGCCAAATTTACTTGACAGCAGTAATAGCAAATACTCCTGTAAAGTGTATTATAACTGATGCAGCACCATTAACAAAGGTTTATACAAAGAGAGAGAATCGATCTATGGGTAATATTGCAGAAAGAAAGGATGATTATTATTTTTTTTTAGTTTGTTATTGTTTTAAAGCAATAAATTGTAAAAGTAAATAAAAAATATCCTGATTTCATCTCCAAATAATATCTGTCACTGTTGATATCACCATTTTCCACCTCATTTGAAGAGGCCTAAAAGCCTCTGAATATCTGGAATGCTAAAAAAATCACTCTTCAGACTTCACACTTATATGTTTACTCGGACTGAACACAAAAACTTGGACCCATGAGCCCTCATTTGTTCCCATAGTTCCCCCTTCATTTTATCCCCATCACTCATTCTGTGTTGAAATAGGCTTGAGAGTTGCTTTTTCAAAACTCACACGTCAATGTTCTAAAATGTTAACAGTCTATACCTGAAGTAGATTCCAAATGGACCGGTTAATTTCAGCAAATCCCATGCAGCTTTTGAAAAACAAAAACTAAACCAAAATGAACAACAAAAATTACCCCAGAATAAGACAGCCATAAAATCAAGTATACATGATCTGGACATGGATAACCTGACTCTACCTAACATTTACATTGCTGTCATACTCTTCATATGTTGTTCTTTCTTTCTTACTTTCATGCACCACTTTCTTTTTCTTTCATTCTTAAACTGCTTTCCAAACAAGAACTATAAAAATAGTCTGTTGCAGCCCCCAAATAGAAGAGTTTGGTTATTTTTTGTAATTCTCTTTGTGGTATTATTTAGCTTCAAGTCACAGATTCCAACGTTAGGCTACAGATAAATTTCAGTTTACTTACCTATTTTATTTTTTTAACCAGGAACCATTCCTTGTAGAATATTTTAAGAACCAGAATGTTAACTTCCCCTTCATAAGGCTGTTGTCCAACAGTGTATTCCTAAAAGAGTATCCTCCCGATGATAACAATTTTTTTCATCTTCTGATAAGAACATATCTATGTTATTGACACAGTCTCACACATTATACTGGGCAGGCAGTACAGCAACAAAGTGTTAAAAGCTGCTTTGAGGTCAAAAGTGGTCTACAACAAATGCTTCTAAAATTGTGTAACCACCTAATGTATTAGGCTTTGTTTTAGGATAACTGAGAAATGATCAGTGGATATCCAAGTATTCAGATTTTTCGCTCCTCAGTGATGAAATCATAATAACTTATTCTATAAACTTACTGCATCATACAAGAGATATGAAATACGTATGTTACTATCAATTAATTAAAATTCTGACAGCAGTTCATGCTTCACTAACACATGCCAGTCCAACAGCAGAGACTGAAAACTTCTTCAGAAAGAATAAAGGCCACCCCTTTCTTCCAACTCTGAATGTTGACCACACTGTTTTATCTTATTTTGAGATCTTATTTTCTGCATGATAGAAAATAGAGTAAGGTTCCCCCCAATTTCTTTTTCCTCTGATGCTGTTGTTGTACAGCTCTGATCATTAAGCACTAATAAAAGATAAGTGGCATTTCTGTAAACCCCTGGGCATCTGCACTTCGTAAGAGCTAGGAATTACATGTCCTTCTTGTTAGCATTTTTACTAGGCTTGTAGTACTTAGCTGTAGTTGATAGAAAACTTTTGATGTGGGTATGAAACAATATATTAATTAAATTTGTATTTGTAACAAAACTCTGCTGATCATGTCTGACCAGCCTGATAGTCTGATTCATGGAAAAGGTATTTCCTAATCCTTTTCCTAACAGTCATCACAGACAAACATTGGTCTGTTTCTTGATAGCTGATGAGTTTGAGATAACAGTGCACAGATCAACTTATATAAAATAATCTGTATGTATCTGTTGTGTACAAAATACATGTTGTGGTCAACTTAGATCGTTTTGGGGGAAAAAAAACTTCAGGCCTAGGTCTGCTGCTTTAGTTCTGTCATCCAGGACACTTGCCACATATTTGGAGACAACTGAGGGGCAGTGTAGTTGGAGCTCTGACGCTGTGAAGATGAAATTTAGCTTGCTCATTTAGAGAATCTTTTTCCTCTTTTTAACCACAGGGAACAGCAAAGAAGTTTCAGCTATTGTTTGACATAATGTCCTGGGTTCAGCAGTAGCAGCCATTTTTTCTCCTTCTTAGTAGCTGGTGCAGTGCTGTGTTTTGACTTTCGGCCTGGGAACACAGCTGATAACACTGATGTTTTAGTCTGACCAAGGATTTTGTGAGCCTCATGCTCTGCCAGGGAGGAGGGGAAGCCAGGAGGAAGCAGAGACAGGACACCTGACCCAAACTGACCAAAGAGGTATTCCATGCCACAGCACCTCATGCCCAGGATGTAACTGAGAGTTACCCGGAAGGGCGAGGGACTGGGGGGTTCGACTAGGAATCAGTCAGTGCTTGGTTGGGTAGGGTGGGGTGAGTAATCAGTCAGCTGGTGGTGAAGTGTTGTATTCTCTTCCCTTGTTATTTCCTTTATCATTTTTATTGGTGGTAGCAGTAGTGATTTGTGTTATACCTTAGTTACTAAACTGTTCTTATCTCAACCCGTGGGAGTTGCATTCTTTTTGATTCTCCTCTCCATCCCTCCAGGAGTAGGGGGGAGGAAAGAAAGAGGGAGGAAAGGGGGGGGAGTGAGTTAATGAGCTGTCTGGCTGGGTTTAAACCACGATACATAATATAGGTTTGAGACAAGACACCTGCAAAAAATCCTTTAAGCTTCTCCACCCCCAGCAGCATGAATTGCCCACAGAGAAATAGAGTAACAGTTGAAAAGGCACTACTTCCAACCAGCAAAGCAATATTCAGTGGTATTTTCAGGAGACTTGTCTGTTCTATGTGTGTATATTTAATCCAAACCATTTTATACCTAAACATTCTGATACAAACTTTCTAGACTATCACAGCATCTTTTTCATTCCTATTCCCTAATGAAACCTGCTGGAAGAATATCCATTGGATGTCCAGTTCCAAAACAGTAAGCTTTACCCAACTTGGTTTAGTTGACTGATATCCAAAAAGGATAATACCAATTACTTTTGTAATTTTAATCCAGGTATGTTTAAAGACATTAGCCTTTTCCAGCAGCATAGTATCAAGAAAAATAACTAGCATAAAGAAAATCAGGTCTGAGGGATAAAAAGCAGTTATCAAAAAAGAAAACCATACAGATATTTTTATTCATAAGAAACTTTAGAAGTTGGGTTTTCCTTCATCTGAGATCCTGATCACAGTGCTCTAAAGGAAAACATATACAGACGGAGTTACAAATTAAATAACTACTACTCAGCTGTAGAAGTCATCCATTGGGTGTTTAGTTCGAAACTAAATTATCTGTAACAAACGAAACTTTACAGAAACTCAAATAAAAAACTATGGAGGGTATCAATATATAGTTGGTATGCAACAGAACATGACCCTCACAGAATATGCTTTCTCCTCTGGAATATTTTTACTGGAACAGGAGATTGAGCTTTAAACATGTAAAAAAAAGACATTCTAATAGGTTACAAAAGTGGGATAACTTTTGTCCTAGAGTCACACCTGTGATACATGCCAGTGCAGGCCGTGGGAAGGGAAACCAAAAGACTTGTTCATGGAATTTTGGCTTTCTCTAAGAATTATGGAGCAGGCAAGGAATCTGTTTTTGCTTTCTATCAAATTTGTAAAGCAAAGCCAGTGAACACTAATGCATCTGATTACAGACATTGGACAGCCAAACGGTTTCTTGAATGAAATAAAATCAGATTTTGTGGCCTTTACCTGCCATGGATCCCATCTTTGCTCTAAATGAGAACAAGGATGGACAGCTGCACTTTGCAAGTTAAGGACTGGACTTCATAAATGAGCAAAGCATTCCCCATACACCACATATTAAGAACATGCTTAAACTCTCTTTACTAAAATAGAACTAGAAAATGAGGGCAAAGCTTTGCTGATATGTGAAAGGCCTGAAAAGTACTGTGATAGTCAAAACTTAGATGAGACCTGTCACACAGATTTCTCTAGTAATATTGCCTTAAACTAAGTCTTGTGTTTCCCTAAAACAAACACAAATTAACATGAGCAAACAACTAGCTTTCTTTGAAAGAGTAAGACAAAAAAAAAAAAAAGAAAAGAAAAGAAAATTGAATAGATTACCACTTAAATTTCCAAACTCAACATCCAGAATAGCAAGGCCCTTTCCACCTCTCCCGCCACCTTAAATATTGGGTTAAAAAAATACCTTGGCTCAAAACAACAGAAATTCTAAAGCCAAGCTGTGATTCTTTTCTCTTGCAGCCATAGGGTACAAATACATGTAGATTACCTTTTCATTTCTATATTGCACTGTGTTCCATAAATTGCTAGTTAAGATCCTTTGAGATAAAGTTAAACAGCACACCTTAAATAAGCTTCGGTAATAACCTGTCAAAGTTCAATAAGTAAATTAACTTCAATAAGGATATGTGGAGGCACTTGGACTGAGAGTATAGACACATCTATCTTCAATTGAAAGCTAGTATTTAAATTTAGGACAAGGCTTCCTGATCAGAACAGCAGATAAAAAACAACAAACACAAAATACTCCCCTTTTGTTTGAACAATGATACCTTCTGTAGTTCATCTCCTTCTTAAATTAAGGCCACATGCACAAGAAAATCATCCATGATAAAAGTCTTTTCCTGGCTGAAGTGAACAGCAATCACCATTTTTTTGTGGCCATTGTTTCAGCACCAGCCTCTAGATGAAGAACAGAGGGATGCTGATACTATTAATCACTGGTCAGCCAGAAAGGGAGATACTAAAGAAACAGGAGAAAATTGACTTATTTAAAGTAAGGATAATTTTTTTATTCACCCTGTTTGGTATTACTCATGAAGAATCTGAACAATCTATTCCTCAGTCTTTTATATCAAGACCAAAATGTAGACACAGTAAAATGTTTATGAAGCTGTTTATAGTCCCTACTAACCCAGTTCAGACTGAGGACGGTGAGGAATACATCTGGCCAATCCTTCTGCCAGAATTAGTTTTATAGCTGGCAATTCTAAAAGGCTGTGTCATTGTATCAGTTAGTCGGCCGAGCTATAAAATTTATCAGGTTGTGAACCCATATTCCAGAAAATGAAAGATGAGCCAGACTATAAATTTCCTATGCTTAGATAATTTTGATTATTTATTTTTCAAATGTACTGAGAAAATATTCTTGTACAAATCATAGTTTGTTTAAGAGAAACATCAGGTCAAGCATTTTTTTTCTGAGTGGTTTGAGACCAATATTGTAAACTTGAAGAACCCAAGACAGCTACAAGTGTTTGCAGAATATAATTAGAATATAATTTCACATTCTGATTTACATCAATGTCTTAAAAGACAGCTTAAGCATTAGCTCAATAACAGAAAATAATGCTGACTGACAAAGTCATCCACTAGTCCCCACCATGCAAGAAGGCTGGAGAATGATTACTGCTTCCCCAGCTCCCTTTATGTCCCTCTGCATGGTTGGGATGATACAAAGCAGAGTGCGCTTACAGGGCTTTGTAATTTTAGGGAAGGGTTGCCCCCTTACCTCATCACTACTTTATATCACAGACCAGGCCTTAGCACTGATCTAAATTTTGGAGAATCTCTCTATAGAAGATTACATATATAGTTGACATAGCCAGATGCAGAAACATCAAAACCCAACTTCATTTCCTACTATGTAACTTACTTCTAAAACTCACTACTTTTCATCTTAGTATACAAATACAACAATAATACTATTAGCAATAGGCAGGACTGACAACCTCCAGCCCATGAGATGCCATTGTCCTTGGGAGACAAGGTAGAAATTTTTGCGACCACAGAAAGCTGTCACACTGAAAAGCAAGACTGGAAAATAGGGTCTCTTGCAAAGACACAATGGCTTGCTGTGATAAGTCTCTGAGGCATGGTTATGTGATTGCTTCCTGCTCTCCACAGAGATCTCCGTCTCATTTGAGCTGTAGGCTGCCTGCCTGCTTAACCCTGCACTCCAGAAGTCTCCTCCAGCTAAGCACACTCAGGCACTGCCAACACAGCTGTTGTCTCCCCCTTTTGAGGCTTGCACCTCAAGCGCACATCTTTTTAAGAAACACAACACAGAATATATGTGCATTTAATTTTTAGCATAGAATAGTTATAGAACAGTTGTCTATCACAATTTGAAGAACAGTTCTCAAAGACAAGATTCACTGTCAAACTGGAGGGCTGCATCATGCAAGGTCTTGGCAAAAATCTGGTTGGTTTTAAATATTTTCAGCAACAACTTGGATAGCAACAAAGTTAGAATATTTATTGCTATCACTGAGCTGGGAGAGGCTGCAGGCACCCTCGAGAGCAGGATTAGATTTTGTACTCATTCCAGAAATTGAAGCAGTGTTATTATACCAACAGGATTCAGTTCAATTAAGGCAAACTTCAAAAAAAGTGAAAGGACAATATAAAATGGAAGTTACCTGGCTAAGCAGCAGTAGTTAAAGCAAAGTTGATGTGCTCTAATAGCTCAAACTGACTAGAAGCCCAGAAACATAATGCTGTTACAAAACTGGAAAATGTCAATCCGAAACATATTTTTTAAAGTGTTGTGCAAAAGACATAGGAGGTAAGTTTTTACTCTCCTGGCAATGAAGAGACTCGGCTGGAATAGTCTATTCAGTTGGGTCATTTCTCCTTGAGAAAGGCAGAGAAATTGCTGAGAACCTTGAGGGAAACTTTAAGACTGACAAGATGTTCCACAAACATGATCTGAGAAGCAAGGTTAAGGGAACTGCATTTGTTTAGTAAAAAGAAAAGGAGATTAAGCAGGAGGAAGGTCTTAAAAACAGACTTCCAAATTGTAAAACCTGTTATAAAGCAGGCAACAAATAATTTCCCTCCATAACTGCCAAGAGATAGAATAAGAACTTAGTCAATTATTTTTCAATAAGTAGGACTTCAATTTAATACTACAGGAGAAGTTTCTTACTCTAAATATACAGGCAAAGTGAGAGCCCATGTTGTTGTTCTTGCTAGATTGGGAAATTGTCAGAAGGAAAAAGAGCACATACCAATGCTAACATTGCAAGCTTACGTAGTTAAACACACGAAGAATGATAGTGCTGGAGTCTCTTCGCAGATTTTCAAATAAAAAAAGTTTTTCACAAACCTAGTTTTCCCGGGGAAATTTTTTCAGAAGAGTTTCAGCGAGGAATCTGTTGGAATGGAGTCAGCCTGCCTGCAAAAACTCTGACATGAAAAAGAAATGCTTTATTCCTGACATAGAAATGGTGACTTTTTGAGAACAAAATACTGCTCTTGTTGCTGCGATGGGAGTGGGGGAAGGTCAACATCAAAGAACAGCAAAAAAATACTGCCTCAAAAATCCAGATCTTCAGAGATTCCTTTCAAACACTATTTATAAAACAAAAACAGCTAACAAAACACAAGTATACAATACACTTGGAAAAAAAGCTGTCAGTCTGCCAAGTGACACATGAGATCCTTTTGGTAACAGGATAAATCAGTGACACATACAGTTTAATAGTTCAAGAACAACCACATTTTTTCTTTTTAAAGGTACAATACAGTGAAATTATATTACATAATGAAATTGCTGGTTTCTGCTTTCAAAAAGAAATCTTAATTGTTCCCAAATAACTGCATGGCCATACCTGTATACCCACCACTACCCATCTTTCCTTCTGAAAAAAAAAATAAGGAAGGAAAAATAAATTAAAATTAGGGAGAAAACACATTGTGCAAATACTTTCTACCGAGCCCATGTTTTACACCATGTTTTTTAAAACAGAAATAGATGCCTTTCCTCTAAATTAGGTGATTCAATATCAGAAATACAATACAAGCAGGTGCTAAGGTTTTTTTTGTTTTGAAGAATAGTTTGGGGGTTTGAGATCACAGATGGAAGAGTGGTTCTTGGCATGTGGCTGTGATTCTAGCTGGAGATAGATGATGAGGGGTAAATGAACATGCTGGGAGAGGGGATGGAGGTACATCTTCAAATGCACCTGCGCTCACCTAAGACAAGTACGCTGCTCCTGTTGCTGGCACCTGTCACCACTGGCACTGATATTGGTGGTGTCCATAGAAAGAAATTCTGGATTCTCTTTAATAGATCCCATTCTCCCTTTAGATACATTATTATTTCCTTGAAGTTAATAATAATTTCCAGTGTGGAAAAAATAATGACAAGTAGGATTTTTCATTTTTAAATTCCTTTTTAAATAGGGGATTGCATATCCCTATTCTACCCATCATGCATAGACCCAGAAAAATCAAGAGCTGCAATTTTTGACTTGGAAGCATTTAACAGAAAACAACTGGGTTTTCAACTTCAAAAAGGATCTCAAGAATGAGGAAGGCACAGATAAAGGATATTACATGTTTCTCTACCCTATGGTGGCTACAACAGTGCCACTAGCTGAAAACGTACAAAATTTCTAAATGAACTGAAAGGCCTTGAAGTTAGCAAAACCATGACTAGCACATGTTTCTTCTAGAAGCATCAGTGACATTTAAAATACTGAATAAGCATCTAATAGAGATTTTTTTTGGTTGTTCTGGGTTGGAAAGGGGGAGGCTGGGATCAAGGCTGGGCTTGTTGTTTGTTATTTTTAATTCCTAGTCCTACAGTCAGTTTAAATAATTATATGAGAACCAACAATTATAATCTCTTACAAGATGTGCCTCTCTATTCTACATTAAAATAGACTTTGAAGACTATTTTAATGATGCTATATATCTGGCAAATTTCACTGACACTATAGGTACCAGTAAAAAGCTCTCTAAAGCTACCATTGCACTATTTAATAAGCAAATAAATGACTGGGTAACAGGGTTTGATAAGGACAGTTGCAGATTATTAATGCTTCAGATCCAGGCTTGAATGAAAATGAAATATTACAATGGCCTCACTCTGATTTCCCAAATCAATGGACAAATCATTTGAAGCTTCCCTGAGCATAAAGAATTTAGAGGGGTTGGGGGAAGGGGGGGGGGGGGGGGGGTGGTTGGTTTGTTTGGTTGTTTTTTGGTTGTTTTTTTTTTTTTTCCCCAGGGAAAGTTTTTTTGTTTTCTTGGGTTTTGGTTGCAGTTTTCCCCCTCAAAAAAACGCCCACAAATGAATTTTGTTTTGAATTTTTCAAAAGAATTTGCAATCTAAACACAGATGGATGTGGTAAACTACAGTAAATCAAACTGCAATCCAAACAACAGCCCTGTAAAATACCTTCAAGTAATGTAAGTTAAATGAAAACTAATCAATTTTAATACTCTATACAAATTAGGAAAAAACAAAACAAAACCAACAAAGAAAAAATCCCAAAACAAACCAACCAAACAAAAAACCCCAATTTATTGGTGAAAAGATGCCACCATTAATCTGGTTAATCTGATAGTGTCTTTGTAAACTGTTCACGTAAAACCTCTGGTTAAAAGGCAGCCAATGATGAATGAAACAGGTCTAATTATATGTCTCTTTGTAGGTTTGTCAAATGTATAAATATTACACTAAGAAAATGGCTGTGTGACAAATTATAGTAAATTACTATAATAAAAAAGTTTACTTTTGTTTTAGATAATCAGCAAATTAATTGTATTTGTTGCCAATTTAAAATGTATAATTAGTACCACATCTGTGTCATTTAAATCAGCTAAGCAATTCTCATTGTATCATTACTGGAGGAATTTGAAGTGTACTTAATGTATTAATGATTCACAATGGGGAAGAATTCTCATTAGTGGAAACTTTTGCACAGTCAATAACTAAGAAAATTACTAAATAAATAAATGAGTTCTTCACTAACATATGAAGTCCACGTAGGCAAATAAATACTTGGTATAAGGGTAAACCGCTCAACAAATGAGGTTAACATGACGGGTGGCTGTTTGCAGAAGCTACACACAGTTTTGAGCATTTAATGGAAAAATTGAAAAATTAAATAGACAATGCTTATATCTTAACTATTATGTACCAGGCAGAATCCAAAAGTTTTACCTGTCCTTGCTACCAAATCACTCATGTATTCCAATCTGGTTGAATACTATAGAAATTACCAACATTTCAAGCCATTCAAGCTATTCACAATATTCTGCTTATGAAAAAATACAAGAGGAAAGAATGAGAAGTAAAGCACATAAATGCAATATTACAGTGTATCGAGATACCCTTACCAGCAAATCTCAGCAGGCATATGACTGGGACAAGACTGCTCAGTAAGGGATGCAAGTAGCAGCCATTGACTACCCTATATATATTTGGTCAGCAGTGATTTCTTGCCCCTATGTAAAATAGGTAAATTCATGCACGTGGCGATGAGCATGTGTTTTCACCTTCTCTGCGAGGAGAGGTCAGAAGATGGAATGGGTTCAAAGCCTACTTAAGTATGGGCCTCATCATCATCAATATACCTTTAATGAAGAAATGAATCAACTTCTGTAATGGTTTTTAGCTGCTACACTGTTAACCTGGTCCCAGTTACCTTTCTGCATTAGTTATTCCAGGTTCTTTTAGGGAGTATAAAGTGCAGGCACAAACTGGAGAAAGTGCAACCAAATGGAGATATTAGTTTCTGTACCCCTGTAAGACAAGATTCATGTTCATTTGGGTTTGAACTTTTGAACTAAGACCAAGTGTAAGACTAAGATCTCTTAGGAAGATCTAGAATTTTATTAATTTCCTCCTCAGGCAGCATACTGTTTATTTCCAAACAACAGCATTCCTGTCAAATTGGAAAATATTTCATAGAATTTCTGGCTTTGAGCAATAACTACCCTGATATTTAAATACACATATCTTCAGCAAGCCAAGAGAACAGTTACAATAAAGCTGACTTATCTAACCAGCCAAAAATCTAGGAGTTTGAATTATAAAAACTGGAAAAAATAAGTTAATGGTTGGTTGGTTTTGCTTTGCTTTTTTTTGTGTTTCTGGTTTTTGGTGTTTTTTTTTTTTCCAAAATTTCTGAATCTACTTAGAAACTAGCACAGCTGGAAACAGACTATATGAATGAAAACATTAAAAAAAGAAACCCACCCACTGCATTTAACTACTAATCATTTTAATTTACTAAAGGTGAGAAGTGTAATAGTAGTCTGCATAAGCCTTTTTCTCACAAATTATTCTTGGTAAATATTAAAGATTATACTTTTCCTCACAAATTAGTTAAGATTCATTCAGGGCACTAAAATGAACACAAAAAATTAATAAATGTATACACATGAAAAGACAACTTACTCTGTGACTAAAACCACTACAGATTATGCCCTTAATTCTCTAATCCACTTCATGAGGAAAGCCAGAGATTGAAGCAAACGTCTGTGGAACCAATTGCATCTTCAGAGCCTAAAAATATGTTGCAAAAATAAAAACAGGGGTGGTCTATTTTTTCAGGCTAGAAGGAGAACTGAACTGTTCTTCCACTTCCCTCAGAAACTGAGTGAGGAAATTTCCAGCAAAACTGGGTAAGCTTTTTCACCTCATGCCCATTTCAATGCCCAGGTGTAAGCGGCGAGGAGAAGCAAAACAGGCCAACCCAATATGGGTGTGTCCTGGGTTCAGCAGCAGCAGTCATGTTTCTCCTCCTTGGTAGCTGGTGCAGTGCAGTGTCTTGACTTTCGGCCTGGGAACAGAGCTGATAACAATGATGTTTTGGTTTGGCCAAGGACTTTGTGAGCCTCATGCTCTGCCAGGGAGGAGGGGAAGCCAGGAGGAAGCAGAGACAGGACACCTGACCCAAACTGACCAAAGAGGTATTCCACGCCACAGCACGTCATGCCCAGGATGTAACTGAGAGTTACCCGGAAGGGCGAGGGACTGGGGGGTTGGACTAGGAATCAGTCAGTGCTTAGTTGGGTAGGGTGGGGTGAGTAATCGGTCGGTTGGTGGTGAAGTGTTGTATTCTCTTCCCTTGTTATTTCCTTTATCATTATTATCATTGGCGGTAGCAGTAGTGATTTGTGTTATACCTTAGTTACTAAACTGTTCTTATCTCAACCCATGGGAGTTGCATTCTTTTCGATTCTCCTCTCTGTCCCTCTGGGAGTAGGGGGAGGGCAAGAAGGGGGGGAGTGAGTGAACGAGTTACCTGACTGGGTTCAAACCACGACAGGGTGATAAGCAAACTTCTACTTTATTTGTGATGCAGTTCACTTATATAGGCGTGGTATTTAGCCACGCCTCCTAGGCACAACAGTATTGGTTAGATCCACACAGCTTCCTCCACATTCTCCTCCCACATCCGGTTTCCGGTTACCTGTGGGGCCTACCCCTTGCCTTGCTCGCACAGGCCTTAAGGCTCCATGGCCTTGCTCTTAGGGCCATTCTGCAACAATTCCCCCCTTTTTCTTTGTGCGAGCAAGACATTGTGGGTTATTCTGTTCACCTGTTTTATCACACAACTATAAGCAAGTCTAATAGCTACAATGATTAACCTAACAATGATACATAAGCGCAGTCCTTCAAATAGCAGTGTTTTAAGTCAACCTGTAATGCCCCATGAGGACAACCATTTAGTTATCCCTAGGTCACTGCTCACTTGCAGTTGCTGGGTAAACTGAGCCAGGGTTTTCAGCTGCGCATGTATCGAATTAAAATGACCAGAAAGATTCATACAACACATTCCATCAAACTCTTCACATCCATGTCCCTATTCCAACAACAAAAGGTTCTGCAGTGTTGCATGTCTTAGAGAGTCAACATTAAACAACAAATCAGAAATTGCCTTCGATGTAGAATTGTCTGCTTAGCAACTCAGCAACCCAGTCTGCTTAGTTGAGCCAAGGCCCCGGCTGAAGCACTTACAGTGATTTGGCATATTATGATTGGATACATGCCTTGAAGACCCTTAGTGACTAGCATATAATTGGTTAAACACAGGTGTGAGAACTCAACCTTGAAAGCTTGCCAACAGTCCACAGTTCACTTGGTGAATTCCAGCCTCTTATCTTGCTTGCTTAAGCTTCTTCAGGCCTCTCATGGCCTTGCTGTATCTTTCAGGATTATTCAAAGTTTATGTACCAATTATGCATTCTCCCGTGAGAACACTGTCTCCACATCTCCCCCCTTTTGTTTTATCCAGTAACAAGTCGCTACTACAGCAAGGCACACACACATTTACATTAGCAGAGTAACTATTACAGGGTGCAGCAGCATGTTGAAGATGCTGATGGCAGTGAGGGACTAGCCAAAGAAATTTCTTACCAGTGGAATTCTCCCACCCTCTTAACTTGTTCCATTACCTGCTTTATAACACTACCATTGTATTAAAATCTTTCCAGCTTTTGCCTTAGCATTTTCTAGCTGCTACTGCAAATTTCCATAATCTAACATCTCTTTTACAAGTGACAAATCTATACAATACAAGGTGCAGTTTCTTATTAGCAACTAGCTAGTAAATACAGGTGGTTTTATACACAAAATCACAACCTCTAATAATAGCTACTTTACAAGCACACATATTCAGGATGTTACTTTTCAGTTGCCCCCAAGTGATGTTTTGCAGTTATTCATTCTTTCTCTTCCTCTATCTCATTCTGCTTGGGGTAATCACGGTCAGCTCCTGTAGCTGAGGCATCAGGTTTTTCCATTCGTCTGTCCAGCTCATGGCAAGGCTTCACAAACTTTGCAGGCAGTCACCATGGACCTGTAGGCAGGAGGGCACAAATATACCCCCTCCCCCAGGTTATCAGTTCTTGAGAAGCAGACAGGTTAAATGAAGCATCATTACTCTCTCTCTCTCCACCCCCCCCCTTTTTTTTTTTTTTTTAGTCCCTGCAAAAGCCGTCCTGCTGGGCAGCAACTATAGCAGCTTCAGCAGCAACCATAAATACCCGCCGGCAACCGCACCTTTACATTAACCCTTTCATGCCCAAAATGTTAAACAGCTACCCATTGAAAGCTTTTACATGAACCCAACAACAAGAAAAATACACAGAACACTGTCTGCCCTCAGCATACACACACACACACACACACACACATGCGTATGGGATCCCCCAAGCACACGCCACACAACTACAATATTTGAAGCACAAAATCCAGACAATCATTACTCCCACTACAGTTCCACGTACAGAACGTATCACAAGGACCCTGTGGAGACTAACAGCAAACCAGATCCGAGAAGCATCATTGCAGTTCGAGGTGGCAGGCTCAACCTTAGCGGGCGTCCCCGCAAAGGCTCTGCCTCCCCCACATCGTATGAGGCTTGGGCTTTTACACTGACCAAAATGCACACTCATTCCAACACAGGTGGCCAGCCTGTGCTGGAAGAAGTGGCCAGCAGTATCTACAGAGGTCTCCAAGGGTTGATAGAAACCTGGACATACTTATTTTTACCAACTTCTAGTACATGAGTGTCACAGAGAAACTGTATGGGCTCCCCCTGTCAATTGCAAAAAAAATCATAACATATACAGCTTGAGTATAAGAGGATTTTAACGCATACGTGGTCACTGCTTGTCAGGCCTCCTTAACTGTTTTGAGATCAAGAGCTTCCCACTCTTTAGCCCCCTGCTGTGTAGTAAACACAGGATATGCAGAGATGCCCATTGCAGAAAATTCACCAGTAATGATCGCATCTTTGGTTAACCATTGTTACAGCTGAGCGTCTCCAGGGCCAGTGAGTCTGAGCAGACTGACCCGGGAGACGAAGAGTCAGAGTCTGGAAGCAGAGGATATAAATCTGGCTCGGATTCAAGGGATTCGGGGTCTGATCCTGGGCCGAACTCAGGGTCTCCGCTGCTCGCAGCTGTGTCTTTCTTATCAGATGTCTCTCATTCGGTATGTAGCCCTCTGCAGACCTGGCTCCTCCGTGGCTGAGTTAAAAATTTCCACTCTAGGGCATAGTGGGTTGGAGAAGCTCGCAGTTCCTTTAAATCTCCCGCTAGCGCATGATCTCTATTTTCTACTGCGTGCTTCAAAATGGTGCCCCAATCAATCCGGCGCCGAGGCACCACCCTCTTTCTTTCAGCTTCCTCGACATTCATCATGCATATCCCTCCTAATTTTTTCTCTGTCCTTTTCAAAGTCCCTACTTTCGGAACTGGGGTGGTGGGGGAGCAGGGGGTTACACCTCCTCCGCGGCACCTTCTGATGGAGGGGAAGAAAAGGAAGGTGGGGGGGACCCTGTGCTCCCGCGAGTTGGGGGAAACGAGTTGTAATCTTCCCCCGGCTTCAACTGACCGGGGACGTCTGTTCCTAGTTTCTCTGTTGCTACCACGGCAGTTTTCTTTTCCGCCTTGTATCTTTTTATACAATTTATTACTTCTCTCTGTGGCTTACCGAGTTTCTTTGCCATTTTATCATCATTAAGCATTGAGTCAAATAGTTCATCACCAAACTTTCGCCACTCACTCTCCTCAAAACTGTATTAGGATCTACAAAAAATCCCTTAGCCTCCCCTACAGCCACTAGACCCGCTAGCTACTTTAGAGTCTCAGGCTCAATTCCCCGCTTTTATAAAAAGCACTCTAATAAGCCCAGGGCTACCTCTTGGTCCATTTTCATGGCCAGCCTTTTCCGGATCGTCTTCTTCTGGATCATCCTGTAACCTCGGTCTCCGGATCGGCCTCCCGACACAGCAGTGTCTGGTTCACCCCAGCGGCAGACTCCTTTCGGTTAGTCCAAGCACCCGGGTCCGTCACGCCACCGCAGCAGCATTGCCCGCGCTCCCCAGCCGCTGCCGCCGGCGCCGCTAACTCACCGTTCCAGGTCCCTGATACTCAGGGCCCTGTATTCCAGGTCCCCGCTAACCGGGGCCCTGTATTCCAGGTCCCCGCTAGTCAGGGCCCTGTAATCCGGGTTCCCGCTAATCGGGGCCCTGTTTTTCGGGTCCCCACTAATTGGGGCCCTGTAATCCGGGTCCCCGTTAACCCGGTCCCTGTAATCCGGGTCCCCGGTAGCCGGGGCCCTGTAGTCCATGGTCCCTGTTCAGGAGCCATTTGTAAGTGGCGAGGAGAAGCAGACAGGCCAACCCAATATGGGTGATAAGCAAACTTCTACTTTATTTGTGACGCAGTTCACATATATATAGGAGTGGTATTCAGCCACTCCTCCTAGGCACAACAGTATTGGTTAGATCCACACAGCTTCCTCCACATTCTCCTCCCACCTCCGGTTTCCGGTTACCTGTGGGGCCTACCCCTTGCCTTGCTCGCACAGGCCTCTAAGGCTCCATGGCCTTGCTCTTAGGGCCATTCTGCAACACACAGGCACCAAGTTAGCAGGGATGTTCCGAGGTACATCCTTGTTTGATTCGCGATTAGACTCTTACTGCAGAATGATGAAGGTTTCCACTTAGAGCAAGAATGATCAGGCTCCCAATTTGAAATAACCCAGGACCACTCTGAAGCCCTCATATGAGTGCTGGTTGGTTGGTTGGTTGGTTGGTTTGAAACACTGGCTGTCTATGTATATACTGTAAGATGATTTCTATGTTGGTTAAAAGAAATAAAAGTGAAAAAAATTTTGAACCCTCTCTCAGCTCTGCTATATACAAAAAAAAAAAAAAAAAAAATCTTTCAAGCTACCACTGAGACATTTAATTGTAAAAATTGACAAAAATGCTAACAATACAAAGCCTGTGTTTTGAAAGAGCCCGCACTTTTCCCCCGGTGTACCATGCAATTCCTATTAGAAATCAAGTGTAATGCTTTTCTCAAGGGCCTTTTGAGTGGATTATTTATTGCTGTTTCTTGTTCAAGTTTTAATGGGCAGGTCAAGTGCCAGAGTGTTGTACCGCTCTATCTGCCAAGAATGATAAAAGCTGGACTACAGTTTGACAACAGGACCAAATCTAAGTATTAAAGCAAGCAGTGTACGGATTGCAGAGGGGTCTCCCCACCAACCCACTCACCATTGGTTTTACTAATTTTACAGGCTACATCTTGATGGCACGCTATATGACAAGAGAGACAGTAATGTTTAATCATAAGGTATTCTTTCCAAATTTCATTTTTAAGGTTTCCTTTTTCTTTGCTTTTTCAAAAAGTAAATAAATAAAAAAGAATGTATTCTTGCTTCTTCCAGTTTAAGTACACAGTGCCAATGGGGACTAAAGATCTCTTTCACAGCCATGACTAGTTGCAGTCATGCTGCTATACTTGAGTCCCCCATGCTGTGCTGTCAGTGACCTCAGAGGTGACCTGAAGTAATGGTTATATTTCTTTTTTTTTGTTAAGAGTAACAGCTTCTGTATTCTAGACATTAGTTCTGTGCTTCTAGTACTGAACAGAGACCAACCATTATACCAGTGAGCATTTGTTACATTTCTTACACAGTCAGATTTTCAATGCAAGTTCATTTGAAAATGTACACAATACATGTACAGCACATGATTTACTTGAAGTGTTAATGGCAGCAGGGGTAAATTTAGTTTCCTTGAGCACTGCCATAAAGTGGACTGCTTGCTTCCCATTGTAATCAGTCCCACAATTTGGAGACTTTTGAAGAGGTTCTCTTACTAAATAAGAGCTTTCTGGAAGAACAACAACCATTCCAGACAACAGCCAGCCAGTCCCAAATTGTCTAATGAAAACTCCATATATATTTACATTTGCAGTGAATAAAAAGTTATGAAAAAATATAAAAAATAAGAAACCAGAGAAAAAATTAACAAGACTTTTGAGTCTGAAAATTTTGTTAATATTGGGGTGGGTTTTTTTCACTTCTGGGCTTTTAATCTTTCTGTGCTTCTTGAGGAAGTCCAGAAGTAAGCTAGAAATTTATATGGTATAAAATATCTACTACTTAAAGTAAGAGGAAAGCAAGTAGACCTTCTGTGGATGTGCATGCTAATGAAGATTTAATTCGGAGGCAGGTGCACATAAATATGGAGCATATGGAATGGGGCAACAGTAAACACAATAGGACAGAGCTCAACACAGATTTAAATGACAGAATTTAATCTTTTTTGTACTCATAAGATTTCCTGCAAAAATGTACTCACATAAACATTCAAAATTCAGTACACAGTTTATATTTGTGCTCCAAACCATGATCTGAGAATAGTGATCAACACTATATATTTGTTACAAAAATGGTGACACTTACAACTTTCTGGTTATTAAATACTTGATGTATTAAATGAAATAAATTTAAAAACAGGCTGCAACAAGAGACTAACGTGTCATGTATTAACTACAGTATTTCAGAAACAGTAAAAACCTGTCTTTATAAATACTTCATTGGATGTTCTTTGGATATCAGAGGTTAAAAGGTAAGCACTTTATGGTTCTTAGAGGTCATATTCTACATTACAGGTAAGAAATAGGGGCAAAAAGGAGAACAGGATAGGAGCTGAGCCTGTTCCGTTGGTGCTCTGTGGCATTTTCAATTTAAATTTCGAACAAAAAACTACTACTAATGTTAATTTTTTGAATGTAAAGTTTCTTACCTCTCTGCAAAGGAATCAACAAAAGTGAAGTAAGCCTGCAATGAATATGAAATAAAAGTATAAATCAGATCTTTGCATTTAAATTGAAAGTCAAACAATGCTGAGTTACTGCTCAGCAATAACTATAATTATGGTAGGCCTTTTCCTGAGGACGGCACATTCCTAAAACACTTCCCTGGAGAATAGGTACTTTGTGTATTGCAGAAATAAGTGTGTAACTTTTTCCAGAATGAAGTAGCAGTCTTTTACAAATATTTTTGTGCTTTATTTCTTTAATATCTGCTCTATCAATAGTGTTAACTTTGTGCTCTGACCAGGAAGGCAGACATATGCTGACTTCACCCTTTTTACACATTCCAAACAACAAACTAGAGTGAACTGGTTTCTACCTAATAGCATAAAAGGACTAAAAAGCCCCACAAATAACGAAAAAAAATCCCCATCTCTCCAGCCTTGCTTACTGTTTCTTGACAAAGTAGATATAACACACACAATAGGACTCAAGAAGAGAAAAGAGTTTGACAGGCAAAATTAGAGTTTGGCAAAGTTGAAAAGGATACCCTTCCTCCTCACTGGTGTGGTAGGTGCTGCAGAGATGTATACGTTAACAGTTAAAAAGGAAAATGTTTTTAGCTGGAGTATTATAAGAGATCAAGATCTTCCACTGGTGAAGCTTGGGTGATAAGTTTATAGTTAGACAAAAGGCTAGGTACTCTAGCATAGCAGAAGGCAGCTATTCAGGAAAACGAATGCAAGGAGGACTCGAGTATCAGTACCCAGTTTGATACAGTACCAGTAACCATCAGCATTGCCTTGCTCAGAACTAGCTGGGGCTGGGGCTAGGGCTAGGGCTAGGCAGGATGAAGTGCCATTGGACAAGGCTATCAGAAAGTCTGCCATTTATGAGAAACAGGAGTTAAAGTTAGGCCAGTGACAGAAAATAGCTACCAGAAGAAGCATGGGAGTGATGGGACTGTCTTCAGGGAGGTCTTTGCAGGAATGCATCTTGCTTAAGCCAAACAGAATAAAAGCTGGCAGAACCTGAACACACTTTGTATTCCTACACTGCGTGTAACTGCTAGGGGGAGACAGACAAGAACTGAAGAGGGACCAGGTTAAAACCACCAAAGATGTCTCATTTAAAACTCCTTATAAATCCCAAGTAATCCAAATGCCACTGCACTACCAATAACGTGTGGAAGACAACTTCCTTCTGCAAGTAATAGAGGAGCCAACAAGGACAGGCGCCATGCTTCACCTAGTACTCACCAACAGGGAAGGGCTGGTTGGAAATGTGATGCTCCAGGGCAGCCTTGGTTGTAGCGATCATGAGATGGTTGAGTTCGAGATGCTCAGGACAGTGGGAAGAGCATGCAGCAAGCTCACTGCCCTGGACTTCAAGAGAGCAGACTTTGGCTTCTTCAGGAACCTGCTTAGTAGAATTTCATGGGATACAGCCCTAGAGGGCAGGGGAGCCCAGGACTGCTGGTTGATGTTCAAGAATCACCTGCTACAAGCTTAGACGCATTGCATCCTGACTAGAAGGAAATGCAGCAGGAGAGCCAGGAGACTTCCTGGATGAATAAGGATGGATGGATAAGGAGCTGCTGAGGACAGTCAGAGGGAAAAAAGAGTCTTATAAAAGGTGGAAGCAAGGACAGGCAGCCTGGGAAGAATACAAGGATGGTGTCTGGGAAGCTAGGGACAGGTTAGGAAAGCTAAGGCCCTGTTAGAATTAAACTTGGCTAGGGATGTGAAAGATAACAGGAAAGGATTCTATAGGTTTGACTGACTGATGGCTTGGCTTCGTGAGTGATTTGGGAACGGCTTTACCCATGCTTACTACAAGCACAATGACCAAGGGCATGTGGGATATGCAAATCTGGTTGGAAAAAAGGGTGCTTAGGCAATCAGGAAGTGTCTGACCAGGACTGTCATCTCCTGAGTGATCTTGAGCTACCCATGCGCTGGTCCACCCGCATGCAAGGTTGGATCTGCAGCTTCCCATGCACCTTGTCACCTGCTGTTTCGACCCTCGCCCGTCCATACAGACAAGTGAGTGAGCCCTTCCAGCCTGCACAGTGGATTTGTTAGGTGAGGCGCAGCTTGCACAGAACTGGCCCCACCCTTTACACCTGAGGTTTAACTGCCACGGCCTGGCTAGCTAGGATGGTGACAGCAGAGTGCTCAGGTCGTAGGTTTTGTAAGAGTGTCCTTCTCTTAGATGGAAGACCTTACAAGGGTAGATAAGCTCCATCTGCCAGGGTTTGAAGATCGAGTTTTCCTTCTCCTATGAGGAAGGCCTGTCTTTGCTAACGAAGATTCGGGAAGGGCTTTAACCCACACATTCTGAACAAGACTGTCATCTCGTGGGTCAATCTTGAGCGACCAATGACGCAACAGCACAACATCAAGCGTCTAGGTGTGATTCTGACTTAGAGGCGCTCAGTCATAAGCCTGCAGATGGTCACCTCAAGCCGCTGGGTCCTCAGGCAACTGCACCCACCAGGGGTCTGAACCAGTGGTTCCTCTCGCACTGAGCAGGATTAGTATTGCAACAACACATCATCAGTAGGGTTAAACTAACCTGTCTCATGATGGTCTAAACCCAGCTCACCTTCCCTATTAGTGGGAGAACAATCCAACATTTGGTGAATTCTGCTTCACAATGACAGCAAGAGCAGACATCAAAGGATCAAAAAGCGACGTCGCTATGAACACTTGGTGGCCACAAGCTAGTTATCCCTGTGGTAACTTTTCTGACACGTCCTGCTTAAAACCCAAAAAACCAGAAGGATCGTCAGGACCCACTTTCACGGTCTGTATTCGTACTGAAAATCAAGATCAAGTGAGCTTTTGCCCTTCTGCTCTGCGGGAGGTTTTGGTCCTCCCTGAGCTCACCTTAGGACACATACATTACGCTTTGACAGGTGTACCACCCCAGTCAAACTCCCCACCTGCCACTGTCCCTGGAGCCGGTCACACGTGGCGCACACATGGCACTTGGCACCAGAAGCGAGAGCCCCCCTGGGGCTCGCCCCCCCTGCCTCACCGGGTAAGTAAAAAAACGATCAGAGTAGTGGTATTTCATGACAGACTAGGGACAACGTGGGCCCTCTCCAGAAGCTGTCAGGAGAACTGGCTACACTGAATTTGGAGAAGGCTGAGGTTCTTAATGACTTCTTTGCCTCAGTCTTCATTGGAAAATGCTCTGACCACACCACCCAAGTCTTGGAAGGCAGATGCAGGGACTGTGAGAATGAAGACCTTGGGCTCACTGTAGGAGAGGATCTGGTTTGAGACCATCTTAAGAACCTGAACGTGCACAAGTCCATGGGACCTGATGAAATCCATCCACAGGTCCTAAGGAGCTAGTGAATGAAGTTGCTAAGCCACTGTCCATCATATTTGCAAAATCATGGCAGTCAGGTGAAGTTCCTGATGACTGGAAAAAGGGAAATATAACCCCCATTTTGAAGAAGGGGAAAATGGAAGATCCAGAGATCTACAGACCAGTTAGTCTTGTCTCTGTGCCTGGCAAAATCTTGGAGCAGATTCTCCTGGAAGGCATGCTAAGGCACATGAAAAACAACAAGGTGCTTGGTGACAGCCAGCACTGCTTCACTAAGGGGAAATCCTGCCTGACCAATTTGGTGGCCTCCTATGATGGGGCTACAGAACTGATGGACAGGGGTAGAGCAGTTGATGTCATCTACCTGGACTTGTGTAAAGCGCTCGACACTGTCCCACATGACATCCTTGTCTCTAAATTGGAGAGACATCAATTTGATGGATGGACCACTCGGTGGGTAAAGAACTGGCTGGATGGCTGCACACAAAGAGTTGTGGTCAATGGTTCAATGTCCAGCTGGAGACCAGTAATGAGTGGTGTCCCTCAGGGATCGGTGTTGGGACCAGTCTTGTTCAACATCTTTGCCGGTGACATGGACAGTGGGATTGAGTGCACCCTCAGCAAGTTTGCCAATGACACCAAGCTGTGTGGTTCGGTTGATACGCTGGAGGGAAGGAATGCCATCCAGAGGGACCTTGACATGCTTATGAGGTGGCCAATGCCAACCTTATGAAGTTCAACACAGCAAAGTGCAATGTCCTGCACCTGGGTCAGGGCAATCCCAGGCACAGCTACAGGTTGGGCAGAGAAGAGATTCAGAGCAGCCCGGCGGAGAAGGACGTGGAGGTGTTGGTTGATGAGAAAATGAACATCAGGCAGCAGTGTGTGCTTGCAGCCCAGGAAGCCAACCGTATCCTGGGCTGCATCAAAAGGAGCGTGACCAGCAGGTCAGGGAGGTGATCCTGCCCCTCTGCTCCCACGAGACCTCACTTGGAGTACTGTGTGCATTTCTGGTGTCCTCAACATAAAAAGGACATGGAACTGCTGGAACTGTTGGAACAGGTCCAGAGGAGGGCTACAAGGATGACAAAGGGACTCGAGCACCTCCCGTATGAAGACAGGCTGAGAAAGTTGGGGCTGCTCAGCCTGGAGAAGAGAAGGCTGCATGGAGACCTCATAGCAGCCCTCCAGTATCTGAGGGGGAATATAGGGATGCTGGGGTTTGACTATTCACTAGGGACAGTAGTGATAGGACAATGGGTAATGGGTTCAAACTTAAACAGGGGAAGTTTAGATTGGATATAAGGAGGAAGTTCTTTACTGTAATTGTGGTGAGGCACTGGAATGGGTTGCCTAGGGAAGTTGTAAATGCTCCATCCCTGGTGGTGTTCAAGGCAAGGTTGGACAGATCCTTGGGTGACATGGTTTAGGGTGAGTTGTCCCTGCCCATGGCAGTGGGGTTGGAAGTGGATGACTTTAAGGTCCTTTCCAACTCTAACTATTCTATGATTCTAATAACTTTTCTCTTAAAAATGCACCTGAAGTGTAAAATAAAGTAAGCCTGTTTTGTGTCTCTACTAAAGAATTACTTTTTTAATGGTTGATTAGTGAAGATGAGCCTGAATTTCAAGCACCCAGACAGCTCTCAGCTCAGAAGAAGCAGCTTGATCCTACTGTGTTGAACACAGAAGCAACTAGGTTTGAAAAGATATTTAAGATCAACACCCCAGGACTGCCAACTCCACCACTAAACCATATCATTACGGATCTTGTCTACACAGTCACTGCCCTGGGCAGACACTGCCCTAGTGATTCCACCACTGCCCTGGACAGCCTGTTGCAATGCATGACTACCCTTCCAGTGGAGAAGTTTTTTCCTAATATCCAGTCTAAACCTTTTGTGGCACAGCTTGAGGCAGTTTACTCTTGTTCTATCACTTATTATTTGGGAGAATCAGCCACCTCCTCACTCCATCCTCCTTTCAGGTAGTTGTAAGGAGCCTTCCTTTCTCCAGACTAAACAACCCCAGTTCCTTCAGCTGTTCCTCATAAGACTTGTGCTCTAGGCCCTTCACCAGCTTTCTTGCCCATAAGTTTGATAAAATACCACCCTTCTTTACCCAACAATTGTATCTCATGCCCAATGTATCAACTGACTTCTCTCAGGATTTCTGTGCAAATAAGAATGTATTCATTGCCTAGTTAGGTAGACTTCTTAAATAATAATCACTATGAGGAAAGAGACCCCATTTTTGGTAAGAAAACCTAACCTCCTAAAACGCAAGGTGACCTTGTCATTTGTAAACTATCCTTGGCTTATATGATACATTATGGAGCATATAATGTGAGACAGTATTGCTTTAGTTCATTTGCAATCATCTTGGTCCAGAACCACTTGATTTCATATTATCCTTGTTTCCAATAAAAAGATGAAATATCTATGTGGATGTAAAATAAATCCTAAAACAAGAGAGATAAAGCATGATATTTAATTTTATTTTGTCACAATAAGTAGATCAGAAAAGGCCACCTGACCTACCTCATATATCTCGCTGAACTTTTTTGATTCATTCCCTATAAGCATCCAAAGTGTTTTTTCCAGACTAGCAATTAATGTCACTAGCAATATGAACTTCTACCACTTCCCCTTGGAAAGCATGCTACAGTCTGATAAAACCTTTATTGTCAAGATAATTTAGAACAGACATCAGGAAAAGCAGATTTTATTTCATTTTCTTCTTATTGCACCTCAACCTCAGTTGCAGTTGCAACTCTACAATGTTTTATATACTCAGAAATGGTGAACATCATCTCCTCCTTTTAGGTAACCAAGTTGCATTTTGGGGCCTGAATGTTACAAGCATTTTGTAGTTGGCTCCTACTTCAAGTAGAGTAAACCATTTTGTAGCTAGTCTAAAAGGCAGTAAAAAAACAGGCTGCTACAGCTCTTTTTGAACAGAGATGCTGAAGTACCTCTGAATACAATGATGACATGAGTGTGCCAGGCATTGATGCCCACTGAAAACTTGGTTGCATGAGTTGGGTCATACACACCTCCAGAGAAGACCACCATACATTTGCTGCAAAAGCGCTTTGTGTGTACATACATGTAAATTGCTGATGTGCTACTAATGGGTGTGCCAGTAAGAATATGGAGCATAACCACCACAATTTTGGAATGGCAAGAAGGCATGTAATACACCACAGATAACTTCCTGTGCAGCATGGGTGCAGAAGCACTTGTGGGGGCATATTTGAGATCTTAGAGCAAAGCAAGCCTGAAAACAGAAACACATACTCCAATGTCAGCTACCAGTGGACTGTGCAAAATTAAGTAAGCTATTCTGTGATCTGCCTGCGTATGTGCATGAACAAACCCACAGTGTTAGGTGACAGCACCAGCACACACGTACTTTGTGGTTCTGCATTACAGAGTCTGTCACAAAATCTGCCTGGTCGAAAAGCTATGTTGCAGAGTCTAGAAGAAGATTCAATTTTTAGAAATATATAATGTGTTCCTTAGCTCTTTTCAGTCCTCAATGCAGCTTAGGTAGCCCTGTTTGCCTCAAGCAGCTCAGTGCATTGTGTTGGTATGTTTATTTGCATGGTTATGCTGCAAAACTGATCAAATAATTGGCATGGCTGAAAACAATGTATGCCCCCCCCCCCCCCCCCGCTTCCACAGGGTGGCTTTTTCAGCCAGTTCTTTTTTTTCACTTAAGCTGAACACAGCAGCTACAATGACAAAGCAGAAATGAGTGGCCAAAGCAAAGGCTGCTTAAGTATTGCTGCTGTGTAGGTGAAGCACAGCCTTAGATAAAAATACATGCATTCTCATGTATATATGTATGTCCATGTATGTGTGTGATATGCATACATATATACATACATATACATGTAGGTATACACTTGCATACACACACTTGGTATAAAGAATTAAAACAATTCTAAACCAATTTCCCAGGCCCTCTAGTCCTAACATTTGCACTTTAACAGACCTTTACCTCAATAGCAGTGTTAATTCTTCAGGGTCATCTCTTTCCCACTGTTATTCCTCTATTCCCAACCTTCACATTTTCTCAAGAGACTTGACACGTTTGTCACCAAACTTTACAGAGTTGCTGATGAAACCCAGGGGAAACAAAAATAATTATACTATGCTTTATCTTCATATTAAAAAGTAAAACAAACAAAACCCACCCAAACGTTTTGCCTGTGAGAATAAGGAGCGTTGGAAGGTTCTTAGGTCAACACGTTTACAAAATATCTGACAATGTCATCCTGACCTCTACTGGAAGCCCTAAGTATTTGCTGGATGAAACCGTGGAACATCAGTAAACCCAGAGCAACACATCATTTAGTGAAATACAACGAGTATTTCCCCAGCATCTTTTCAATATTAATTACAAATACTACAGGAAATAGTAGTTGAGAGTTGCAATGCTACCAGCCACTAAAGAGGATATAGAAAAAAATATTTTGCAGTATTACAATATGCTCACTTCTCTAGCTATATATAGGGTGTCCTGGGTTCAGCAGTAGCAGTCATGTTTCTCCTCCTTGGTAGCTGGTGCAGTGCAGTGTTTTGACTTTCGGCTCGGGAACAGAGCTGATAGAGATGTTTTGGTTTGGCCAAGGACTTTGTGAGCCTCATGCTCTGCCAGGGAGGAGGGGAAGCCAGGAGGAAGCAGAGACAGGACACCTGACCCAAACTGACCAAAGAGGTATTCCATACCACAGCACGTCATGCCCAGGATGGAACTGGGAGTTAGCCGGAAGGGCTGGGTGAGGCTGCAGGGTTGGAGGAGGTATCGGTCGGAGCTTGGTCGGGCTGGGGGGGGCGAGTTATCGGTCGGCTGGTGGTGAGGTGTTGTATTCCCTTGTTATTTCCTTTATCATTATTATCATTGGTGGTAGCAGTAGTGATTTGTGTTATACCTTAGTTACTAAACTGTTCTTATCTCAACCCGTGGGAGTTGCATTCTTTTCGATTCTCCTCTCCGTCCCTCCGGGAGCAGGGGGAGGGCAAGAAAGGGGGGGAAGTGAGCGAACGAATTACCTGACTGGGTTTAAACCACTACAGTTCTTTTTGGCGCCCAACGTGGGGCACGAAGGGTTGAGATAACGACAGATTTGACTGGATTAATAGTCATTCGTCACAATGCTGATTTATTGGGTATCAGAGTTGTTCTTCTTGATCTCACAGCTTCAGAATGTTGTAACTTACATAGAGCCGGGATTTGCTGTGTTAGTGTTTATCAAGTGTGGGGCCTGGGCTAAGGTTCTTGTCTCACTGTGCTTTATGGCAATGGCTTGTAATACGGGTGGCCTCCAGCAGCAGGGCGGGACGGACGTGGCCGTGGACTTGTACCTGGCCGTCCGGCTGCTCTTCACCGTCCTGGCCCTCGCCCTACTCTCCATCTTCGTGAGGCTGCGGGGAACTGAGGGGGAGCGGTCCCGGGAGCCGGCGGCTGCTGAAGCGGCCCGGGAGAGCGGCCCCGGGGACCAAGCGGCGGCGGGAGCGGGGCCGGAGGCTGGCAGGGGACGGCTGCCGGTGGAGGAGCCCGGGGCGGTCGAGGAGCAGAAGGAAGCGGCTGCCGAGCAGCGGGAGAAGGCGGCGGAGGAGGCGAGCCCCGAGGAAGAGCCGAGCCCCGCGGAGGAGACGAGCCCCGCGGAGGAGCCCAGCCCTGCGACGGCCGAGAGCATTCCCCGGCAGCCACCCGCCGAGCCCCAGGAGGACGCAGGAGACCACGCAGCACTTCCCAGCAAGGCAGAGGAGGAAGAGCTGGACTCAGGAAAAGAGAAGCCGGTGGTGGGAGAGCCGGCAAGCACAGCAGCTACACCAGCCCCAGTGACAAGTACAGCAGCATCAACTGAGAGTTCTGAAGGTTTTAAATGGCCTTTGGGTGTCCTTGGGACCTGCCTGCTGATCGTGATGGGGATCAGCATGTTGGCACACACACAGGCTGTGTTCTACCCACAACCATTTTGTCTGATCTCAAAAGTTAAGCAGAGTCAGGTTTGGGTCTTGTCTGGGATTAGACGACAATATAGGGGGACCAAGAGATTTTCCCCAAGGCTGGACAGTCATGAGTCGCAGGGTGTGTGGGACAGTATGGGCAAGTATCTAGTCCACTGGGCCCCTCCAGTGCTTTGGAAGCGTCAGAGATGGAAGGCAGCTGTATGAAGTCCCCAGCAACAAGCTGCAGAAACTGCTTAAGGGGACAATGAATTATTTTAAGCCTGGTGGGCCCATGGCACTTCAGGCCATCAGAGCAGAGATGCAACACAGAGATGGACTCATGATCGAGGGGTGGACTTAACAATGGACACTATTGCCCAGGTTATTCACGAGTGTGAACACTGCACACAGTCTCTCCTGCTCTGGAAGACTGTTACAAGAGATGGAGCCTGACATGGACCAGATGGACGCAGCAGCTTTATAGGGACTGGTCCATGCACTAAGATAAGAGTGCACCGAGATAAGAGTGATGGTATATTGAAAATGTGGGATCTGAGCATGACGTGAATGGTATGGAATAAGGGGTGGATAATGTCCTGGGTTCAGCAGTAGCAGTCATGTTTCTCCTCCTTGGTAGCTGGTGCAGTGCAGTGTTTTGACTTTCGGCTCGGGAACAGAGCTGATAGAGATGTTTTGGTTTGGCCAAGGACTTTGTGAGCCTCATGCTCTGCCAGGGAGGAGGGGAAGCCAGGAGGAAGCAGAGACAGGACACCTGACCCAAACTGACCAAAGAGGTATTCCATACCACAGCACGTCATGCCCAGGATGGAACTGGGAGTTAGCCGGAAGGGCTGGGTGAGGCTGCAGGGTTGGAGGAGGTATCGGTCGGAGCTTGGTCGGGCTGGGGGGGGCGAGTTATCGGTCGGCTGGTGGTGAGGTGTTGTATTCCCTTGTTATTTCCTTTATCATTATTATCATTGGTGGTAGCAGTAGTGATTTGTGTTATACCTTAGTTACTAAACTGTTCTTATCTCAACCCGTGGGAGTTGCATTCTTTTCGATTCTCCTCTCCGTCCCTCCGGGAGCAGGGGGAGGGCAAGAAAGGGGGGGAAGTGAGCGAACGAATTACCTGACTGGGTTTAAACCACTACAATAGGGTCATGTCTTCCACGACTATATATAGGGTCCAGTAGATGCACTCACTTTTAATCTGATATTTTATTTGCACTAATTTTTACATGCCCGTTAAAGTAATGGAACTATGAGGGACTAGGAGTTAAAGTCACAATAGGTACATTGACATCATATCATGAGCTCCTAAAGCCCTTAGTATTTAGCAGATTAATCTGAAATGCAGAAAAAGGCAAGAAAATTATCTTATGCTAAAATAATCAGGTACTTATAAAGGAATACAACTTACATAACCCTTCCAGGTTCATACCAGAAATCACAAATGCTGCACAATTCAGCTGTGACAAATCATGGTTAGAAAACTTGCAGTCTGTAAACTGCACTTGAAATTTGCAGTTCTGCATTTCAGCACAACAGTATCATTTACTAACACATTAAAAGTGACATCAAAACTCCTGTAGTGCTTGTATTTAGGCTCACTACTTCTCTCAGTACATAGAAGTTATATAAAAAGCCTGTGAGAGGCCTATGTTTTCAGCAGTTAGGTGTTTGCTAGTGCAATTGCTAAAGATGAGTCAAATTTAGAATTGTTCTACTCTGCTTGTATCAGATATCTGGAAAGCCAGAGCTCTCCATCCCAGCTAGGACTTCTCTTGCAAAATCAGTATATGCTAGGCAAGATCTCAGCTGGTGCAAACCACTGTAACTCCAGGGACATGTAGGAGAAGAGATACACTCTTTATGTCTAGCTACTACAGTTTTGCTTTAAGCAACCATCTTTGCCTCTTCTGAATTCATGTAGCTTTTTTGGATAAGATGATAAGAAACTTTATTTAGTAAGTGTTGCTTAAGATACTACTCTTATCGGGACTGCTTACAGTGGCCTCCTAGACAATACCCTCCTTTAAATCTTTGCCCTGAACACAGACAAAAATCAATATAGACAAATGTGAGGAACAGCAAAGGGAAGACTCAGCAGGACTGAAACACATACTGAGCAGCCAAAACCAGTGTCCCAGACTACACAGGGAAATCCCTATTCCACATACTATTAATCAAAGACAACCGAAGCCATTTTGACTATGCAACAAAACAAAGTCTTCCTATAGTGAAGCACATAGGGTTGTCAAAAAAACTAGAATTTGGCCTGCTGCAGTGAAATTGAAGAAACTGAACCTTCGGCAGAGAGGAAGAACTTTTCTGACCAGGGGCATTTGGCAAGAATACCATTCAAAACAGCATTATTTTAATAGAAAGGAATGACTGGATGTAACCAAATATTGAAATGGCACATGTTTGGAAGAGCTCATCTCAGAGCATACCAAAATGCTGCATATTTGCCCAAAGGCAAATCTAGCTCTATGAAGTCTGAACCAGGAATCGGGGGATATCCATCCTGCCGTTACAAGTTATGGAGCATCCCACATGGCCAGTTCCTTCTTACATAACATAAGGTGATAAATCTGCTTGACATAAATCAGTTGTGGAAGAACACAAGCTTACTAAATGCATCTTTAAATCAAGAGCAGGATTCTCTCTCAGTACTAGATCAAAAGCTCAAGTTATATTTAAGCTCTAAGAAGAAGCAGCCTTATATATTGGCGGTTGGGGCATAGGGCCAAGAAAGCTTCTGGGTTCCAACTCTAGCATGCCAAACACTTTACAGTTTTGGACAAGTCTATGACTCCAGTTCTCCATCACATAACCAGGGATTATAGTATTTGGTTACCTCATAATGGCTTTAAGAGAATATATATAGCCCTTCTGTGGTGTATTTTATAAACTCATACCCTACAGGATCTGTAATCTAAAAGGTGTCAGATCTAATTGAAAAGAAAGCATGGGAAAAGATGTGAAATAGAAAAATAAAGCTGTTATTATTACATTAGAATAATACAGTGCCAGATCTGATGGGTTATCATAAAAAACGTCAGTAGGGAGGGTCAAATAGACCCCTGTTTCTCTAACATGTTGTTTAGCTATGAGACGAAACTAAACAACCCCCTCAAATGATAGGCAACCAGAAAATATTAGTCACCCTTGGTTCTTTCTGTATCTGTCAGTTTCATCCACAGCAGCTATTTCTTATGAGAAAGTTATACTTTCAGCAACCCATACACAGCCTAATGCCACTGAAGATATGGCTTGGTTTGCGTGCCTCTCGTCCTCATGCTGCAGAGTGAGCAATTCCTATAGGAGCCCACTGGGAAACAACAACAAAGCCAAGTATTTGCCTGTGAGGGAAGCAGTAGGGGTACTGTGGCTCAGTTCTCCATAGAGCCACAAGCCACTCCAGAGGCTCAATGAACAGTAAGAGCCACTTCAGAGGGCACAATGAACAGGTATTACTGCCAAGAGGAGGAGAATACATCTGGGAACAGCTCTGCATAGTGCACCACAGGCTCGAGTGTCAGACCCCGGATGTACAGCTCATATACATACACAGAACACCTGCCAGACCCCCTGAGGTGCATATGTACACACACTGCCTCTGCCCTCGAAAGCCATAAAGCCTCAAGGGAAAACCACAATCTCAGTCTCATGCTTCTCTCAACTCTCTGCCAATCTAGGTGAGCAGAGGCTTTTCACCCTATGCTAAATACAAGGTGACCAGGAGCAAAGCGTGACTTTCTCCAAGGACTTGCACGGTGATGTGCTAAGGATGCATGTGGCAGCTGGGGAGGCAGGACATCAGGGAGGCATGTACAGTGTGAGCTGACCACACAAGTTACGTTCAGGCACAAGATTTTTAATGGAGTATAAGCGTGTGCTAAATCCTTATGCTTTTAATAATGAACATGTTTACAGTGGTGCCTTTTGCACTTTATTACTTGAAACCTATCCAAGCACCCACACGACTGACATCCCAGTGTCATCATAGAGGAACCACCTCTTATGGCAAAGTCCTCATGCGCCTTTGCAGGCATTATGAGTTGAAGAATCTCAAGAATCTACCCACAGTAAAATTCTACTGCATGCAGCACAATAAGAGAAGAAGAAAAAACAGTTTAACTTTCAAGTTTCATACCAAATTTGTAGCATTTACATTTTGGAAAAAAAAAACAAACCCACCTTTCCCCCATTCTTCATCAATTTTTATTTTCAATGCCACTTCACAGTCTGAATTTCTCAAATCGAAAAGGATGTAAGGCTCAGACTTTTCTAAATAGGCCTTGAACTTGCTGCAGCATGTAGGAACTCAGCTGTCTAGCTGTCATCTAGAAAGAGATGTATTTTCAAAAAACCTGAATTACATAAAAGAGACCCAGTAGAATAAGGGAAGATGTTGAGTTTCAACAGTTACAAGTTCTTTTTATCTGGGTTCTATTTAATACTTCAAAAGCAGGTGTAGAGAGAAAGCACGGCTGCGTATCTAGATTAAGAAGTTCTAACATGAGCTACATGTAACACTGTACCAAGTTTAACAAAACTCGAGTTAAGCTTCCACTAAAAGCAAACAAACAAACAACTATTTCTTGAACTGAAAGGGTTTCTCCACCACAGAACAGCAACAAGGTTTCTAAAGATATAAATACTGAGCTCTTTTGCAAGTCACTAGCTAAGCAACAAGTTTCAAAATATGTATGCTTGTGTTGTCTGTCAACAAGAAGCTAAAATTAACTCATAGTTTGAAAGGTGCTTGACCAACAGTGCCTTTGATCTGTATTTTCTTTGTACTACTGATATTTAACATGAGTAAAACATGCAAGGGTGACAAAAATTCATTTTCATTGAGAAAATGATTGTTTTAAGAGCTATTCTAATTTTAAAAACTGCTAGACCCCAAAACTATTTTCAGCTTTATCTTAATTCCATTGTTTAAAATTTACAAATCCAATGGCAACATTTTGTAAGTAATAAGGGGTAAAAAGAGAAATAATGACCAAGGGTCACAGTACTAGACAGAAGCTCAAGAGACTCGGATGCTGTGCTTCATCATTCTCTATAAATGTGATGCTGCCAACTTGCTTGCACATGTATATTGTGAAGAAAAGATTCTCACAGTCTGCAAGATAAATATTCTACAGAAGTGAAGGGCATAAGAGTGAACATAAAGGACAAGATTATTAGGAGTTGATGCATTTCATCATCTATATAGAACACAAAATTCCTGTTACTAGTTATGATTTTGACACTAAAGTCATTCCTGCAATTGTGTCAAAATGCATATTTCATGGCAAAGAGATTAATACAAATACAAAGTCATGCCTTCGCTTTCCAATGCTGGGTGCTCTTAGTTTTAGTGTTTGTTGGTTTTTTTTTTTATTCTTTGTAACACATTTGGGCAAGGAATAAATAGATGTTCTAAACCATATTAATTTGATGAAGTAACGCTGCTTACACTTGAAATACCAGCTAGAAAAAAACTTAAAAAAAAAAAAAAAGAATAGCATAACATATGAAGAGGTTTTTTTGGGTTAAATCAATGAGACCCACAGCTGGAAGTCAAACCACAGTTCTTTATGTATAAAATGAGGGTTATGTCCTAATGTGTTCCTCTACCAGTAGGACCACTAAGCTGAACAAATATTTTTGCAACAGTTCACAGATTATGCTATGGATTTAAGCTACATGTAAAACCTAGGGAAAACAGAGAAGAGATGCCTTAAACCCTGCACTGAAAGTCAGTGAGATTCTTCCTACCTTTACTGAAGATTTCTTCTGTTATCTTTTATTAAATCAATCAGGAGCATATTTCCCAATATCCAGAACTCAAAATCCTCAGCCTGTATCTTCAAAATTGCTGACTGAAATACAGAGAAGGCATCCATACATCCATAGGCAGCCGCTGCCAACAGGACATGTAAAGCCTAATTGTTCAGCACCTGAAATTGTGAGCTTTTAAACATCCTTGCTTCGAGATCATGAAAATTTGATCCTTAATTTTACTTTTTTGTTGTTGCTGTTGTTGCACTTTACTTTACTGTCTCTGCAAAACAAGAAGTACTACTTATTTTCTCTCAAAGAAAGTCTTGCGTGATGAGACTAAACCAGGCTCTAGTTTTGTCTCCTTCCACACATAGAGAGGAAACAGAATCACAACTCTGGCTGGAGCTTTTAAATACAACTACAATAAAAATAACTCTCCAGTCCTTTCCATATATTACTCTTTCTTAACAGACAGCCACTACATACGAAGGAAATTATGTAAGGCATATAAGAAACCAGAATGTTTTGACAGTGGAAACTGATAAATTGTTTCAGTCTCAGTACAAAAGATGAATAATTCCTAACTGGCTGCAGCATATATACTATAGACAAAAATGTTCTCTATGCATTTAACTGTATTTTTGAGGGGAACAAAAGGCTTCCTAAATATAGCTATATGTTCTTTCAGAAGAATCATGAATTAACAATGAATATTCTATTATTTGGCATTTGGGACTTGATGACCAAAGGCAACATGTCAATGACTATGCTGTTGAGACTAGGAAAAAAAAAAACAAACACAGTCCCCAAGTTTGCACAGTATTACTTGGCCAAAGGGTCTACATGAGCAAACTCAGACCTCCAGCCTGGTAGCACAGCCTGAAATGCTGCGAGGCTTTCAAAACCATTAGCTTTGCAAGCTTTTGTAGCTCTAATTTAAACACTCAAGGCCAATAAATTCAATCATTAAATCAGTGTGAACTTCAGTATAGATCACAGGACACAGCATATAATTAGCTCTAAGGACATTCAAGGTGAGCATAAGATGGTCCTAAGAGCAAATCTGTGGACAACTCAGAGCTGGCAATACTTACAGTTTCAAGTGGACAGACTTGCCTATTATTTCTATATAATGTTATTATACACTTAATAGCCATGCTTTCCTGATGTAGTAGATTTACATGTGTGCTATTTTACTTAGAACATCTGTTTCCTCCTCAGGAGGAGTTCTAAGTGTAGAACTTGATTAAAGAAAAAATCATCCAACCTTTCTAAACTTTCCATAAAATAATATTAATTTAAAAATAATTTAAAAATATTATTATTTCATTAAAATAATAACAAAAAATTAAAAAATCCTGTCTGAATCAGTCATACCTTATCCCAAATTATGCAACTATAACCCTCCCGCCAAAACAAAACCCCAAACCAAACAGAAAACAAACCAACATCATCAGGTCAATATTACCAGGTGGTGGGTTTTTTCCCTGTTTTGAGTTTGGCTTGGTTTGTTTTCCTTAAAGCTGTATCTCCATCTCAGAACTTCCCACATGAATCCCACAAAAGCAGTGGATTCATTTTTGCTTCATCATCATCATTCTTCCTTTTGCTCTCCTACAGTAGCTTTACTCAAGGAAATATCATTCAAGATATCACGTTTCAGAATATATTTCCATGTCTGAATTTGAATGTTCTGTAATACTCTAGAAGCAGACATCTGCCAAAAATGAATCCTTAATATGTACACAGAATTCCAAGCAGTGAAACTATCCTCAAATCTGAAATTGCAAGCAAGCTCTAGAAGAAAGCAATCTTTCCCAGGTCTTTTTGAACACTCAGATGCATCAATTTGCTGACCATTCTCATCATCTTCTAGAGGTTCAGCATACTTCAACTCACAAGTGTTATCAAGTAAGACCTTAAGGCATTTTCAATGGGGTTGAAAGTACACGGAAAGCAAACAGATCAGAGAGCAGGGTACAGAGAATGTTAAGAGGGTGAATTGCATTCCTGTCACAAAACATTTTCACATTTTCAAAGAATCTAAGCTGTAGGCATTTGCTGTCACTAAAATACCAGACTTTTTCCTGAACTTCAAATTTGAAGAACACAATGTTATAAAAGCACATTAAAAACAGTATCAGCCGCCACTACAATTTTTTTTCAAATCTGAGAGAAAGGAATAAGAGTATATATTACTGATCACATAAAGCATATGAAAAAGACCCATATCACCAGATGGAGAGTTCATTCAATAAAATCCACATGTACATGCTGAGATAAGTCTTGCTTAAATTGTGTGGAGCTGCAGAAGCAAGGCTAGGTTTGATAAAGTTGGATCTTACTGCTGTTCAGCTTGTGCTACTCCTTCCTTTCTCACTTGCCCCTTCAAGTCCCTGGACAATAGAATTAACTCATTTTATTTAAAGTATAAATTTTCCTCCTACTGAGAAGGACAACATTGCACCTCTCAGAAGAACAAGTTCAATACATTATTTATAGTCCAATTTTAATTATTTAATTCTTCATAACCCACTGAGAAAAAAATTAAGACAAGCAACTTAATTGTCCCAATTTTTCCTTCTGCACACTCAGGAGGGAAATTCCCTGGGGTTTACAGAACAAAAATCTAACGTTACCCCAAAACACAAGAGCATGCATGGAGGCTATCTTGAGAATATGATATATACTATATCCCTACAGTACACAGACTGCTTCCCAATCCTCTCTGAATTGTTAACAAAAAAATAAAACTCACTTCACCCAGGTAGCTCTGAAATACGTGCACATACTTTTTAGAGAGAGGATAATTTGTTGTTACAGAGGCAAAGTTATGAAATCAGCTCTCCTGTGGAGAGCCACCTTCTACGTAACTAATCAAACTCTCAGTCAGTTGTCCACAAAAAGAAACTAAGATCTCTTTTCAAATTTCTAGAAATAGCATTTTCATTTTCTTTGTTTGGTTTTGTTTTTTTTGGGGGGGTGTTTGTTTGTTGTCTTTTGTTTTCTTTTTACAATAGGCTGTGATTTCTTTTCCTGTGGAAAAAAAAAAAAAGAGTAATACTAACCTTGTTTTACTTGTAATACAAAACAAATCTACTGAAACTTGCACCAAAATACTTGTCTTTGCAAAATAATAATTTAAAATAGTAAGATCCAAATCCTGCTGAACAACACTGCAGGGAGCAAGGAAATGGCAGGGAATCTTCCAGAAAATGATGCAAGAATCAAACAAGTAACCAGTTTGTCTCAAATAGGAATAACCTTCCCTTTCCTATATGTCTCTGCTTCAGTTATAGCCCTAGTTTTAAAACCAAATTTTATAAGGAGGATTTTAAAAGACACTAAAACACACCTGATTTATGAAACATTGTTTAAACTACATCATCTTGAACAGGCCAGCATTAAAAGATCTAATGGCGACTGGTTCATGTCATTTACATTTTCTGCTCTGAGGGGAACAAAGATTTACAGGCCTTCATCTGAGTATGAACTTCGAATACAAAAACAAAGTGGTGCAAGTACATTACCCTGACTGGATGAAAACTGAAACCCTTTCAACATAAAAGTTCTAGTCACAAAGGCTTGCAGTATATACAACATTTACAATTACTAATGAGTAATTACCTACTAATTAAACATAAGTGGTATTGCACCCTAACTAATGACTGTATTGGGATAGCACATGCCTTTATTCTAAATGGTAATTACTGCAAAGCATAACATCAAGCTAGATTGACAAACACCACATGAAATTCAGATCTGTTTGTGAGGAGACAAGACTTTCTCACCAGAGTGAGGCACTTCAGTATGATTGAAAACAATCACCTTACAGTGGAGGCAAACTGAAATATTGGCATGTAACTATTTAGAGCTAGGGAATAGGAAATGCTGAGAATGAAAAAGAAAACCAGCTCTCCAGTCTTATGCCTCTCCTGGATATTAGACATAGTAATCAGAATTGCAAGAAAGTGCCTGTATGCACTGGGGATCCTGTGGCTTAAGACTTTCTGGCTAATTGGTCCTTGAGATAACTAGTCTCTAATCGCATGCTTTTTTCCTTCTAATGAGTTTTAAATGTTCATAAAAGTTTCACTCACGACAAGTAACACCAGAGAGGGGGTTGTGTTTCACAGTAAAAAGTGGTTTTGAAAATGGAAGGGAAGTTGTTAGATGCTTTGGCACATGTTTACCAAGAAATTTGAAATATCTCCCAAAATATTTTGCTTTATTACTTATCAAGTATAAATCGAACTCTTCACAGGCATGTAATGTTTCTCTTTCCTAAAAACAGCACACTGAAGGCAGACATTTAGGAAAAGGGCTCAGACACCTCTGCAGCCTTCCTTCCTACATCACACCACAGCACAGGAATACTGTGATCACAGAGGTATGGGACGGGTGGAGACTCCATCCAAGCAGGAAGCTTGGACACAGGAGGCAAAACAAAAAGAAGGAAGAATGGTAAATAAGCTTGTTGGCGCTTGTATAAAAGTTGAAGTATTTAATTAGAGACTGCCAAGTGAAACAACTCTTCTAATCACTGTCTTCCTATGTGGTTCCTATAGTAGTGAGCAAAAAAGGCAAAAAAATCTTCTGATTTCAGAGAAAACATGTTTTATTTCCATGGCATGAAATCCTGAGCTTTGATCTACTCTTCTCATAACAGGAGAATTACTCTCAGAAGAGGTGGAGCTATTCAGCTTTCTCAACTCTTCCCTTATCTAGTCTTCCTCATATGAACTGTGAAAAGATCTCTCACCCATATTGACAACAACTTCATGCTTTGATGGAATTTGGAAGCAATTCCTTATTTCTCCTACATAAGGGCAAATCACTTTAAAAATAAGTATTCTTTGGCCCAATTACATTAAAGCACAATATAGTCAACTGTTTCTCACCTACATGATGGAAATATCTACAAGAAAAGGCAGGAGAGAATGAAATGAAGAAAAATGAGATAAAAGAAAGGTGTGAAGAGCCACTTAAAGAAGGCAAAGCTATAGTTTCCTAGGGGCACAAGAAAAGTAAGTGTGTGTGTGTAAATAGCAGAAACTGTACAGGGAAAAGGGAATGCAAGAGAGAGAAAGGAGTAGGCTTGTTTTGCTTCTAAAATACACATTATTTTTTTTCCTGGAATGATACTCTGGGCTCACCAGTAACTCTGGTAGGTTTACATGCTGCTTTTTTTTTTATTATTTCATAATGGAAAACTGTTAAAATGCCAGAGTAGTCTCCATTTAGTCTGATATGCCAAAGCCTTGCTAGTAGTCAGTACAGAGGATTTCTCTGTAGCATATAAAAATAAATATTTATGTCTTTTTTGTACAAAATCTGGTTTATGTCATGCTGTAGTTTAACTATTAGCACGACTCAGAGGATTAATGCAAAAGCAAGTTTCCAAACTTACAAAATATCCTGTATTTTACACTGGGGTTACGCAAAACCCCTCTTCTAAAACAGATACTGACAGAGACTAATGGTAGAAGCTGTAACTTAATCTCAGAACCCCAATTATATCAAACCTCCTGAGCACCATATACCCTTTATGGTACAGTATTATTACAATCCTTCAATGGCATTTGGGTTTTGTAACCGATCTCTCCCTATCTGTTACACTACACAGAAACTGTGAAGCCCAAATACAAAGAGACCATAGGTGTGATGACTGCACTTGAGTCTTTTCTGCCAACCATATATCTAAGCCTGAGAGTGATAAATGGTCCTCCGGTTATAAATGGGCAATAGGGTCAGTGCAACTAAAAGCTGAGAGCTCAAAAAAACCTCACAATTCTTAGGAGTTCAGGAAAAGGCCAGAGACTGATTGACTGCAACTCTTGCTGATAAATGGCCGGGGTTGTTACACCCCAATTAGAGAAGATAGGTGACTGGCAAATAACCATGGCAATGTGAATGCTACAGCCTCAGACCATCCAAAACACCTTACTAGTCTGTAAGTGTTGTAGTTTTCCCATACCAGCCTAAGTTTTTCCTTGACAGAAATGGAAGAGCCACAAATAAAATAGCCACAAGAAGTTACTTCAATAAGGAAATTAATCACATGAATAAAAAATAAATCAGTCAGGTCTACACTAGTCCACATGATGACTCCAAAGTCCGACAGGAGAAGGACTTTGTCATTATGTCTCTGAACAAGATTTATCATAGCAGACTGAAGGCCAAATCTACTGAAAATTTAGGTACCTAAACTGGGAAAAAAAAATAGTTACTAGAATTTAGGCACACAAGTTCAAAGGCTGGTGCAGGAACAAATCCACTGAATCTCAACCTGTGCAACTTGGAGAAGTGGAAGCCGTCAGCACCTTTCTTTTGTGGAATGGATATAATGGTTAGACCATTTTCTCAGGCATTGAAAGAAATTGGGCCAGGTGAACAGCTTGCACACCAGAAACACTTTCTATCCTGCACTAGAGTACAATCAGGAGATGAAAACTGGTGGATCCAGAAGGAGCATCAGCAGGAGGGAACTTGAGGACCTGGACTTTTGCCAGAAAAAGATAAGCTGTTTCCTCATTTCATCTCCAATATTGCTTCTACTTTCTAGACAACAGTCTAATGTAAAAACAGCCACCATGGTGAGGCCTGAAATGAATCTCCTTCCTGCTAGACAAGAACCAGATTCTAGATAGCTAAGTTAGAAAAATCTCAAGACAAATTTCCAGGAAAAATTTCCCAAACAGACTTTCCAAGGCTGTGTTTCCAGGGTTTGTTCAGAGCTGAAGGCATCAGATTCCCAGAATCTTATATCATGATCTTCTATGGCTGAACTTGCAGGAGCAGGGTCTAAAACTGATTTCAAAAGTAATCATGTTCTGTAAAATACAGGAAGATTTGCCTCAGGGATTAAATTACCTGTATTTTCTAAATCCGCCTCCCCAAAATAAATCTTTGCTTATTGCTTTTTATTGCATCTCTGCAATAACAACAAAAAACAATTTTATGTCAAATATTTTTAAATAAATGTTTGAATAGTAATGAACTAAAAATAGGTATATATTTGCCAGAAGATTCTTAGAGACAGAACATAAGGAAATTTTACAGGTAGCAGCTGCTCACACTACCTGAAAATATACTCCAGAGACGTATGTCAGTGTCTACAATGAAATTACATAAAATGGAAATAATTGGCCATCCTCACTTTTATATTATAGACTTACATGATGGCTTAAATGTCCTAGTAATGCTAAAATAATTCACCTATAAAATGAATGACAAGGCCACAACATTTAAAAGAACTTGCTTGCCTTTAAAGACTAGAGTTGCAATGGGAATAAGAAACAACATTCAGAACATTGCCTAATGTTATTTTAAATCACAGAATCACAGAATGGTTTGGGTTGGAAGAGACCTTAAAGATCATCTAGTTGATTTCCCCTGTCAAATCATTTCTTACCATGGGGCTCTCCCCTTATTTTCAGAACATAAGAATGTTTATACTATTTTTTAGTTAAGTAAAACATTCATAAGGCAGGAAATGGGGAAATTATTTCCCCATCTCACTCATACATACAAACTGAACACAGAGTCTTTATGTGCTCATATAATATTTGCTAAATGAGCGTTCACTCCCTCATTACAAATACTAAATGGGTAACTATTCAGTTTTCCACTGCAAAGTCACTACCCTTAGTTCATAAAGTTCCTGAACTACAAATTGCTGGAGGTTAGGAAAATATTCTTGGGAAGTATCACTGCATGCTGATACATTATATGTCCTTCTTTAAGCATCCACTACTGGCAACTGTCAGAGATGTAATGCTAGGCTATATGGAGTTGTGTTACAACCCCACAGGGCCACACTAATAATACTGGGACTGGTTACAGTCTTGGTGTCACAAACACTACACATGCAGTTAACACTGCTTCCTTTTATTCTCATATGTCACAGAATTGTATTCACTGTGTCAGGTTTTTTTCCAATGTTCTTTGGAAGACATGCTCATCTGAGCATATATTTTGACATCTCACAGTATTTAGAGGTAACTTTTCCAAATGAGCCTATCAAGCCTAGCAAGCAAGCAAGCCTGACTAGTCTAAAATCTGTACACTTAAAATGCAATTATTTCATTTAATTTTGTTCCAATCACTGGCTCATCTTCTGAAGCATGACTGAAAAATCACCTGGGCACCGTATGGGTAAATCTTGTTCAGTCTGATTCGCCACTCCGTCGCAGCTAGCAGCATGGGCAGGATGGACAAGGCATGGAGCAGGTGTCGGATAAGAGGCCTGGGGTGGACAGCAAGGGAATAAAGCAAGGAGGCAGCAATGATGACAGACAAGAACAAGGCTGAAGTTACAAGAATGTCTCCAAACAAAATGATCTAGAACAGGACAGTGGTTCCCATTCATTATGAGAATAAAAACCACTGAAATAAGAAATAGTTCACAGAAATCCACTACTGGGCAGTCATATTCTCCTCAGCTAACTATTTTGTAGCTCATTTAGTGGGGACTATACTCATTTTGTAGAGGAATGTATTTTTAATACACTGTACCTGGGTATCATTTAACTTGTCTGCAATTCATTGCCTTCTTTCGCACTTGCCTCCTTTTCCAGTTCCCTCATTATCTACATACCTTCCACAGCAAAGAAAGTTAGACAGCCTAACTTACTACACAACCCTAATTCACTCCTCACAGGTGATCTGAGCAAGGTATGGCATTTAGCAAGTAACCTGCAAGTGACAGAAGGTAACAGAGGTTCATAGGGTTATAGGCCCATTTGATGCTGTCAATAATACCCATATGGTACAGACTGCCTTACAAACTAACAGAGAAATCCCATGGAAGATCAAGATTTGAATGACAACAAAAGTCATATCAAGACAGAAAATGAGAGCTTTCAAAGCTAGCCATTCATTCACAGTTTTGGACCCAGATTCACTTCAGAATACCCTATCTCTCAGGGCACATCTCCTAGCCATCCGAGACAAAGACTCGTGCATCTGATTTGCCTGAAGTGGGATTTTATGTGGCAGAGAAACCTTTGTGTCCCAGTTGTTCCAAAATTGGATTCTTGGTGAAACAGAAAAAGTATTTGAACATTGGTCTCCAAGATCCTAAAGCTGTAACTTGATCATCAGCTATTTTGGAGAGAGTATCTCCAGCTCTGCTGGAGCTATCCTATTTTGTATAAATAGTGCGAGGAGATCCTGCCTGGACAGCTGGGGGCTGGGGGACACCCTCCAGCCATGCGGGAGAGAAAGCAATCTAGCCTGAACCTCAGCTTCCTGGGAGGAGTTTTTATAACACTGTATTTTGCTATTTGATGGCAGAACCCTTCATCTTCTCTTCCACCCACCTATAGGGTGGGTCAGGAATATTTCTTATGCATCAGAATTAGATCAGATTTCATTAACTAGAAAATTTCCAATCAGTTCCACTCATACAAGGCAGACACGGGGCGAATGAAAAGAAAGTTGTGCAGGCATCCTGACAATTCCTACCTAGAAGCAGTCTGTTGAAACAAAAACCGGAATTCTGCTTTAGGAAAGTCTAGCTTCAACCTGACAAATTCAATCTCTGAGACAAAATGAGCAATTTTGAGAGCAAAGATCAAACTCGCTTCAGAGCCTAGACAGCAGAAGCTGGCAATTGTTGCAAAGCAAACACTGAACTTTGAAGTCCTTCACTTTCATTTAGTATAGCAAAAGTCCTTATCACTCACACTTAGAACACAGCGACTTTCTCCAAAGCGCAGATTGCATTGAAGCTCTCTTGCAAATGACTCTCAGCTTTCTCTTCCATTTTGAGAATAGTGCTCGAAAAAAAATACAATTTGCTACTTCAAAAGAGACATTTGACTTGGCTCAAATTATTGCCCCTTATAGCCCTAGAGCAACTGCAGTTTTGAGAGCATTTCAAAGAGAAATGCTCTAGCATGGTACTCATTTGGTATCAGAGAAAGTAGTTAGTCTGAACTACTGTAATTCCCATCACCATCTTCTTTGCAAGTGTACTACTGCTTAGCAAGACACACAGCTTAATTTTCTGTCTTGCTTTTAAGCTGTGGTACCTAACATGGCTGATGGTCAAGATGCAGAAAAGGTGTTTTAATACATTTCATTAAATCTGAAGAAAGCAATCGCTGCGGCCATTTGGTGTGGTAAAAGTTGAAAAACATCATTAAGTTCTTAAAGCTTATGTTAAATCTGATCTAATTTCATTTCAATGAAATATGTGTGTGTACACACATACATGTGTGTGTACACACATACGTGTGTGTGTACACACATACATATGTGTGTGAATGTACACAGACACAGGTTTGCTTTTTTTATTCAATTGAGTGACAGCATGTGAAAGCAAACACACTTTGGTGTATATAGACTAAGGCTCTAAAATCATTTGCCATATTTGAAAGAAAAAAATTAAAATAAAAGAGAAAAACAAAAAAACCCAACCTGAAACTCAGAATTACCAATATTTTTCTGCATTTCATTTGCAACGCTTAATTACATATACTGCTTCCTATTAGGTTCTCAAATACTCTCTATCTGATTTAAAACCTTGTAGCAAGGTTACCAAGAGAAACAGAATCAGGTCAGCACATTAAACTAGATTTTTCTTTTACATCGGCTCCCAGGCAAGTCTACAGACTCTCCATGTTATTTACAAGGACATTAAGAAGGTCTTGTGCTTTCTACCTCAGTGATTTATTCTTCCCGTATGCAGATTTGGTAATTCTTTAGAAGCTGGTAAATTATATGTTCTAGCAATAACAGTAGGACCCTAAACAGAGTAACTTTGACTTACCAACCTTATAAAAAGTCTACCCTTACCTTTCAGAATCTGATTTTACTATGGGAAGTGCTAAATTACAGTCATAATTCTTAAAATAAATTAGATTAAAAAGTCAGTGTCTAACACCCCACAATATAGCTGCTTTACATAAGTATTTGACAATTTTTTAAGAATATTTAAAAAAAAATTTAGCATCAGAAGTATCAAAATTTAAGCTAATTTTGTGTAGCTGCACTACATTCATTCTAAGTTTTGTTAAGAGATGAAGGAAAACAAGATCTTTATTCAGTTCAGCTAGATTTATTTTTTCTTCAACTAGTATGTACTTTGCATTCAAAATAAGAATAGATTTCTTTTCTAAAAAATGCTAAACTTAGCCTCAACTATGAGGATTCAGTATTAGGGTGCAAATGTCAAATTTTGGAGGTACTTCAGATGTTTTACACTTGGACTGCATGGACTCTATTGATAACCTTGATTTGACACAAATCACAGAACATCTGGAACCACATGTGTTTTACTGACTTGCTTTATGCTGTATTTAAATATTTTAGGGGTCACCGGTCACCTCGGCTGTTCACTCTCAGAGTCACAGCCTGATGGCCAAAACTCTGTCAAGTTCTTTCTCCTGATCAGAAAATAGCTGAGCAGGTTCTGCCCTATCTTTCCCTTTGCAGAAGCTTGCACAAAGTTACCCATTTGCTCTGACTTAGAAGACTGCGTGTAGGTCACACAACTCACAGACATCAAGCCCACAAACACACCTGTGCTAAACACACTGAACAAGGGTAGCAACAAGGAATTTGGTCACATCATAAATGCAGATAACTGGACCAGTACACAGCATGGGATAACACATTTTTACCACTAGAAAAATGATCAGAAACCATCTCCTACATCCTGCCTGCCCTTTCCAGTATTCTTCTCCACATCCTCTCTGCTGTAAAAGATTTTGATCCACTGGGACTGTGAAATGTTTGATGCAGTGCTATTGGTGTGAATGAGATGATTTCCCTCTTGCAGAAAGTTGTAGGTTGTTTGTAAGAAAGTTTTCAATAATTATTCTTTTGTGTATGTATATAAATCAAAAATAACTGATAGATCTGCAGTATTTACCCAGACTTAACCAGTTTATTGCTAGAGGCAATAGTGATACAGCTTTAGGTAGCAAATTCTGTTTACAAAAGGTTTTAGAAGTATCCCTGTAGAAAGGATCTGCGTAACATCAGGTTTACATGAGATGAAGGGCAAGTGGCAAATACACCCATGTTTTCTGAAAGGTATTTAGGTAAAACCAGAGGCATCTTCATCACACGGCTATTTCCTCAGAGTGTGCTATTTCTGTATGCATATATTCAATTAGGCCCAGTGAAAAATTCAAAAGCTTGTCTAAACTGTAACAGCATATACAATTAGGAATATGCTCTATAGCAAAGATGCTAATGTTAGTTTTCTTAAATACCAATTAGAAAGTTATATATTTTCACATCAGAAAATGTCACACCTATACTCATTCATACATGTAGTAAGTTGTCATGTATCAGCTTTATCATCATAATGGTTGTAAACAGAGTGTGAGTACAAGGCTCCTACAAAATAATGACAACAAATAAATCCCACCACTCTTGCTACTACCCAAACATGCTCAGCAGCGTGCATGACTGGACACTAACCATAAGACCAAACTGGAACAGATTCTTCCCCAGGCTGCTTTTGATCGCATTTAGGGAAAACAGCTCTCTTTACTTATTTGAAGTTACACAGCTCAACAAAAAATATTTAATATTCTCCCTACAGAACTTAATAGCACATTTATATCAAAGATATTGTTAGCGTGGCTGGAAAATCCCTCAGGAAAAGTCTTACCTTATGTGGAGGAGACAAATGAAACCCAAGTTTGCAGCTTGAGACTTTTATTTTATTCTAAGGACGAATTTATCTCTTTCCATTTCAGTACCTCTGTGCTCTCTTCTGACCTAATTTTGTCTGTGATTAATGCCAGAGTTTCAGTGGAGTCACTTGAGCTCCTGTAAGAAAAGAACTGAAGTAAAAAATGAACGCACTCAACATTCCTGCTCTGATAGATTGCTTGTCAGGACACTAAAAGCCTTGCAAGGCTATAAGTGAGGTAAAGCCCCAGAACTGCCATTCTTTAGGAAAATCGCATTTTGGTTTTCTACTAATTATTCTGTACTAACATAATGAAGTCAAACCTCATTCAGACTAAGCAGGTATACCATTTGTACAGGCCTCATATAGGCTGTTTCATAGGATTCATTCCCAGTGTTGCATGGCTAGAGGACATTCAAATTTAATTTCAACCTTGGTTTAGACAGGAGAAAGACAACAAACGTCTTCTACTGAGAAGCACTGCAAAGCACAACTGGCCAAGGAAGTTTCTCAATTTAACTACTTCCTATTCTTTCCCTACCCAAGCACCTTACTGGGAATGTTTTTCACTTGATGATAGAACATCAGCAAATAACATGAAGGACTGAAAACAGCTGCATCTGCTCTTGCAGAAATGGGCAGGAAGTGACCACAGAAGGTGTCTGATCCCAACCCTCCCAGATGGATCCCAGGGTGTAGTAGGAGACCAACCATGAAAGCTTGCCTTGCAGGGTTAAGTGGGCAGGAAACCTCAGATGTGTCAGGTAACAAGAACATAAAAAGGGCTGTACTGGCCAGGGCCAAAAGCTCTTCCAGCACTGCATCCTGTCCCTAATGTTATCCAGTAATGGGTCCTAAGGAAAACACTGCATCAAGCACATGTGATCTCTCCTCCAATATAATGAGGTCTCAGTTTGCTAAACAGATAAATACTTCATTAGTTAGGAGCAAGAAATGAATGCCAGTCCCACCTCTTATTAGCAAAAAAACCCCACAAGATATCTTACCTGAAGCCATAAGAACAAACGTTGGCTGTTTATGTTGTTAAAAAAAACACTCATTTCATATGAGATAAGCAAGAAAATACCTTCATCAAAAGTGCAAGTTATCTTCCATTCGAATAGCTCCATTATTCCTAGTGTTCCCTCAATCCTCTGAAGATATAAAAATAAATAAAAAGATAACTTTTTTAATGAATAGGATTATTAGAATTTTTTAACTACTAGTAAAAGGCAATATTGTTGATGCATTAAGAGTGCAAAGTTACCCAAGCTTATATGATAAAAATCCTTAATGACTTAAAAGATTGACGGAGGCTCTGAAAAGTCAATATTTAATAATACATTTCAAGCCTGGCTTTCAGTTGCCCAAGTGAACAGTATGGAGTTTTTTTTAATCAGTACTTAAAACAGTACAGCTATAGCTCCTCTTCATTATTGCTAGAAAGGCAGGTAAATTCACATGACTACCTCAAAGTGGCACACACACATTGCTTAAGTATTAATAAAGCTTGCTTTCACAAATGTATTTCTCTTACATAGGACTGCATTTATAGTTCACGTTCTTGGTTTTGAAGGAAGAGTAGACAGATTTCATGTATCCTATCACTTAAACACTTCTTCATGTGCTAGAAAGTATCTGGACTTTCAAAGGTTTAAGTAAATTAAGCGTTGTCCCCCAGTGTTAATGACACTAAGGTGTTTCAGTAGTGTCTCTTATAAGCTCACCATAAATTAAAAAGTATTAATCATTAGTATGTATTAATGTAAATGTATTAATCATTAGTGTGCTCTCCTACACCATCTTTCCCCGTTTTTTTCACAATACTTAAATACCTAAGCCAAAAAAAAGGCACCCTTTACCACGTGGAACTTCATAAGAGACAATCAGCTGACAGCAATGAGATTTAAAGACCTCAGTGCTTTATTCACTTCTGACATCAGAACAATAGTACTATTTTCTAATGCTATTTTCTTAAAATAAATTATACTATTACACATACAACCTACAACCTGTATCAGAATACCAGTTAGGAGGACACAGCAGCAATATATTCAAAGCTTCATATTGCTGCTGTTAAATGGGCACGCCTCTTATAAACACTTTTAAATTTGTACTTGCATTATTCTGGCCCTTAAAACTTGTCCTGAAAATGCTGAAAAGGATATTAGAAAAAGCAGTTGGGACTGAAATAGAGAAAGGAAGAGAAACATTTTATGTATGTGTCTAATCTTGCTTTCCATGATTATAGAGATAAAAAGATTTCCAAAACTGGGATTCAAAATTGCATGTTTTCTCCACTTCAAAATCAAGAAGCGCATTTACCTCTAAGGACTCTCAAGTACATTCAGCACTGTTTTGTACAGCAAAATAATAACAACTTCTCTGTCCATATAATTTCAAAAAGAGCACCAGAAGCACTTGGCACCAGAAACTAACAGGGCTAAAGATAGCTAAGCCTCCACTTCCTTAGGCACCAGTCCCACAACAGGAGTCCTGGTAAGGCAATGGGCTCAGGGTGCTACTTAGCAATTCCTTAGCCCAGTGCCAAAAATTTTTGCAAGGAAGCATCAGCTATAACAACTCCTGTGCTCCAGTCTGCTTTCTGCGGCACCATCAGCACAGTAGCACTGACTCTAGATTCTGTTTTCTCTCTTTTAAACCTTTTAGAGATCACAGAGAAGGAGGAGTTGTCCCAGCACATATTCCACCTACTCCCAGGAAGAGTTTGCACAGCGGTTTGATTGACTATGACACAAAGGACTGGAAAGCAGCTAATTTTGACATGAGTGATGACAGCAAAGCTTTGCTTTTTCTCCCCTCTCCTTCAGGAGGAGGGAAGTACAACTAAATAAGGAATAAAAGCAGGATCCTAGAACCACTTGCCACTAAATGGTCATTTCAACAAGGCTGTTTTGCATTGGTATCCAAGTTGCTGCTGCTGTTTATGCAAACAGTGAGCCATGGTAGCCATGCAAAAAGCCATGCACAAAACACGTTCGGAATCTTCACTTGGGGCACAAAGGATTTAATAGAGGGAAAAAAGGTACAAACTAGAAGCTGTAAATGACAGTTTATGTCCACTTTTATCTTCAGTATATATATATTTTTTTTTTAAAAAAAAAAGCTTGGTTGAAATCCCATTTAGCACAGAAACAGCTAATAGCTAAATCCCTGTGGTGCACATGCTCCAACACTTTTAATATTGGCATAATAAAGCTGAATTTTAATAGACTTTGACATTACAGTTATTCTAAAATGGGTGTTATTCTGCTTTCAACTATATTGTAAATAACATTTTTTTTCCATATTACCTATAAAATGGCAATGCTATTCAAGAGAAGAAATACAGATTTGACATGGAGCATGAATATATGATACCAAAGGCTAATGTTCCGAAAAGTGTGTTCCACGTACCATTCTACAACCTCTATATTTATATTTGACCTATTATTTCTATAGATTTTTCATCATTTTTTATGTTTCATTACTTTCAAAAGTAATTTTTAAAATAACTAAATTTTCAAAAATAAAATCAAAACAAAATCTTTAAATCATTTTTAGGGTAGCATATCTGCAGAGGTCTGAGTAGCTTTGAACAAAAATATTGATTATCAACTTTCAAGATGGAACCACAGAGGCCTTGCATAGAAATCTGCTTGCATGGAAACCCTACAGCCATCCACGAACGTGTTAAAATGAGAGTCTAAAGGTTTCTGCCTTTTTCTGAATGTACTGTATATTCCATTTTCTCCACTGTGGAGGAAGAATCAGAATACGCACACAAACACACACATACACACACACACTTGTGCCAATCCCATACTATAGCCAGCAACTGTTCTGTCTGATCTGTAGGAGGAACAGATGAAGACTGGCTTTACAGCACACAATCAAAACTTGTTTTTAACATATTTTAGGCTTTCTTGAGTGGGAAAGAGGAATCATTCAACCAGCTTCTCTGGAAGCTCATGGTTCTGTAAGTGAGATTCTATATTCCAATCAGAAATACAGTCCACAAGGACATAGCCTAACCTTACTTTTCATTTATTTCTGCTCAGCTTCCTTTCCGTACACTGGGAAGGACATAACTTTCTCCACTCTGTCTCTTAAAATTACATGTTTAAGACAGGTATTTACTCTTACTGCTCATTATTTTAGTACACTAACAGCAGAGTTTTTCCTCTCAACTGAAGTTTAAATGGTATACTTAAACACAAACCAGATCATGATGATGAGACTACACATCTCCAAGTTTTGCATTCCTCCTTGCCTCAAGTGAGTGTCAGGTCTAGTTTCTGAAGCACTGTATTTGCTCAGGAATACCTGCTTATAAACCACAACAGACAATACTTGGCTCTCCAAAACTGAAAGCATGTTTCCAAGCAGTGTCCAATCAATCATTCAAAGGAGAAATAGGGCAGGAACCTTTGTTCCATACTTTTATAACCCCTCATTACAACATATCACATTAAGGTTTTTCCAAGTCTGTGTCATTTCAGACTGTGCAGGTTATAACTACATATTCCCACTGCACATTTCCATTACAGCATAAACTTTGCTGAATGAATCATGCAGAGGACTTGCAAGCCTTGATACATGAGGAGTGGAAAGGGCTGGACTATGTTAGTTTGAACACGTCGGAGAGTGAATCAGTTCAGAAACCTCCCAACAGATTCTAGAAAGAGCTTAACAGTAAGAACAAAGTCTATAATGACAAAAAAAACCCTCCAATTTATTGCACTTTCATTCCACAAGAAGGCACACGTATAGCTGGTAATAATGTGAGGGCAGGTAAAGTACTGTTTGTTTGGAGGTTGGCTTTCTTTTCTTTTAAATTGGGCTTTTTACTTTACTTCTTCCAACACTATAGGTACCTCCATTAAGAGAAATTCTGTATCTCAATCTGGCATTTCATAGCTACAGGTTGCTCACTCCAAGCTGAACCCAGCAAATTAACATAAAGGGAACAAAGATCTGTGTGATGAAAGAAATGAGCATTACTCTGCATGCACTAACTCCATCCTTGACTTCTGGCAAACCTTCTCTTTGAATATTTTGTAATGAGTATGATGAAAAAGGAAAGCAACTGAAGAAAGTTACTGGCTACTATTCAGCAAAGCATTTGGAAACAGAACTGTGGAAAAAGCTAAGCACCAGAAACATATTTCCTTCTATACAGTGCCAGGACTTTGATAGAGCAGGCTGGCAGCTGAGGACTGCTGTCAGCCCTCGAGCTTTCCATTTGCAAAGTGATACAAGTCCATCGTCACCAGACTGACAGCTGTATGACATGCTACCAGCAGTCTACCATGTGACACTGCTGGGACAGTAAGGCTGAGCTCCATGTAGCAGGTAGAGCATCATCTTTGGTCAAGAAAGCAGGACAGAAAGCAGCAGAGCAACTGCTGCATTAATAAAATCCATCAGACAAAGCTCTTAAGTATAGCCACCACAAATGGCCTAGTGCTATCCTGTTCCCCAATTCCTGCAGCATGCTATATCTTACAAGCAGTGGAACAGCATTTATTAGGGCAAGAAAGAAAAATGCAATGGGTCTTGAGAGTTGGGGGATTTAAACTTCTTACTGATATATGAAAACTGAGTATCAGAGGTTTGTAAATTTGGATTCTACTTAAAAGGGCAAGTTTGAGTAAATAAATGTGTATCTTCTTTTGTGCCCACATGATTTCATGTACTGTTAGGTTGTTAAAGGGAGACAGAAAATATGAGAAGTCCAAAAGCACACTGGGTGAGGGGAAATAATTGCAGAGAAGCTCTTGCAGATATACTGCAGCAGACCCAAATTCCACCCGTCTTTATGGTTTTGATCATGAGTATATGTAACTATCTCACGTTACCTCTGACATTTTCATACAGTGTTATTTTGGCTTTACATACTTGGGACTGAGTAACACATTAAGCACAACTTAATCCATCAAAAACAAAAAAGTCATCAACAATTCCGGTCCAAAAATTGTAAAAGGGCAATCATACCATCCAATACGTCTAGCAAATAACATTATGTTGCTCTGTAGCTTTTGTGCCCACCACAATTTTGGCCAGTCATTTTAGGCACTGTGTAATATGCATCTTGTGGTTTTGTGTAGGAGGAACTCCTTACTGTCTGTGGAATGAAGAAATGCAATATGCGCCATATAAAAGGCAAACACAAAGGCAAGACAATGTCAAAGGACAGAAAAAGCTCTTTTTGATAGAGTTTTCTCTCTTTGTTCAGCATCCCGGTACAATCCCAGCTAGCTTTGTGAGTGGTCAGTGATGCAGAAAGCTACGTGGGCACATACCCAGCCAAGTGTTACACACGGAGAAGCTGCACATTTGCACTCACTGTCAAAGCACCACCTTCCCCTCCTGCACACCGGCCACGACAGAGCAGGGCCCCAGACATTACCTTCCCCTCCCTTCACCAAAGAGCAACCTGACCCCTTACCCGCCCTCCACTTGTCAGCCCTCCAAGTGGAACCAATAGCTGTCTGCAAATTAGCCCAGCACATACTGACATACTACTCTGAAGAGCCTATTTAAAAGGTTAATAACATTTTAAATCCAATTAGAGAGCCTAATTAGCTAAAGTAATCTCTGCCTACTAAATCTCAAAACAGGTGAATGCAATAAAGATTACTCTCCTCTTAATTTTTTTGCCGGCACTGAATAGGATGCTGCAGACCAACAGTCACTCAGTTGTCAGGCGGGCACCGCGATCACCCCTTCATCAGAGCAAGTTTAAACACGGCAATTTCACCGACCCGCTCCCCGGGCTCCCCCTGCCCCGCCTCACGGACGGACGGTGACCGGCAGGTGTCGCCCTAGCCCCGCAGATGGCGGCCCCAGACCTGCGAAAGGGGTTCGGGCTTCTCCGCCTCGGGAAACCCGAGTGCCGCCGGCGGGAGCTGCCGCCAGCCGCAGGGCTGAGGCGGCCTGCGCCTTCCCCCGGCATCCTGACCTCCAGAGTGCCCCGGGCGGTGGGGAAATCGGCTCCAGTTAAAGAACCTCGAGAAGTTCAACAAGGCCAAGTGCAAGGTCCCGCACCTCGGTCGGGGCAATCCAAGCACAAACAGGCTGGGAAGAGACTGGATTGAGAGCAGCCCTGAGAAGGACTTGGGGGCGTCGGTTGATGGGAAACTTAACATGAGCCAGCAGTGTGTGTCTGCAGCCAGAAAGCCAACTGTACCCTGGGCTGCAACAAAAGGAGTGTGACCAGCAGGCCGAAGGAGGTGATTCTCCCCCTCTACTCTGCTCTCATGAGACCCCAGCTGTATTAATTCAGCCACGGGGCCCTCCAGCTCAAGAACTTGGACCTGCTTGACAGAGTGCAGGGGAGGCCACAAAGATGGTCCAAGGGCTGGAGCACCCATCTTGTGAAGACGGGCTGAGACAGTTCATCTTATTCAGCCTGGAGAAGAGAAGGCTCAGGGGAGACCTTAGAGCAGCTTCCAGTGCCTGAAGGGGGCCTACAAGAAACCTGTAGAGGGATTTTTTACAAAGGCAAGTAGTGACACCAGAGGGAATAGCTTTGAAGTAGAAGAGGACAGATTTAGATTAGACATTACGAAGGAATTCTATGAGTGTGACACTGGAACACGTTGCCCAGAGAAGTTGTGGCTGCCCCATTCCTGGCAGTGTTCAAGGCCAGGTTGGACAGGGCTTTAAGCAACCTGGCCTAGTGGAAGGTGTCCCTGCCCATGGGAGGGGGTTGAAACTGGATGAGCTTTAAAGTCCCTTCCAACCCAAACCAATCTATGATTCTACAAACCCAGCCTCAGGGTGCAGGAAAGGAGATCCCCGCCCACCTCCATCTGGAAACCTGCTGCTACAGGCCGAGAGCATCCCTGGGCCTTCCAAAGTACTCCCCAGTACAGGCAGGGTCCTCCCATTGTCGTTCTGCAGTTCCTCATCACCCATCACCAGACTTTGATACTTTCAGTAAACCTATATAGACAGAAGAGATTCCAAACATTTCAGGACCCTTTTCCTCTGAAGATTAAACCCCCACATCACTGTCCCCATCGCTGAGGGAAGCATTCATGCCTTTAACGGTGCACAACAGTAATACACTTCAGGCCATAGACAACAGTATTCCCCAAGACAGTCACATCAGAGTCTCTGAAATGATCACTTACACCATGCAGCTCTCCAGAAAACAGAAAAAGCATCACAGGCATAACACCAAACCAAACCTGGTCCAGGCAAAGCCCACAGAAACTGTAAAATCTGTAATACAAAAGCATTGTCAAGAATACATAGGTTGTTTTTTTTATATGCTTAGAGAAGAAAGGCTGTCCAAATTTATGCATTCATTTTAAATGATTTCCTATATAGGTCAGCTGATAAGATCAACAGGAAAATAAACCAAAAATAAATAAACTGTAATGGAGCACTCCAGTGAAAAGTTCCGTATTTCCAGTTTAGGGAGATAGACCATTTAAGATAAGAATTAAAACCTTTTAAACTATTGTTTTACAGTATGTAAGAGCTTGGTCAGAATTGAACAGAAAACTTCAAGTACATTTGCTGTATTCTTCACTATTTGGCTGCCACCTCATCAGATTTTTCAGAATGCAAAGGTTTCCCTTTCAGCATACCTGTGTTCATCTGCAGTCTGCCTGCTGTCTTTTCAACCCGAGTTTCTACCTTTTCCTGGTATAGATGGCCTACTACTAATGCTGAAATTTGTAACTCAGGGACTTAACATCTAGAAGTAGCTTCCCACATGCATCCTGATAATTTCCTATACAACCCTGCTGCACAAGCTCTCGGGACATCTGCTGTTATGCTGGAGAACCATGATGCTGGCGTTACAGCAAGTCTAGTGCCAAATCTAACTGTACTGGTACAGAGAGCTCCAGCGTTGCCTGCAGGGAGAGCCCACAGACCCCTGGAGGAGCTATCCCATTACAGAAGGTAATTAACTCCATCAACGTTGCATTTCAGTTACACGATTTCACAGAGCACAAAGCACTACACAATCTCTTCATAAGTCCAGATAACACAGAGATGTCACTTCCACTGTATTCAGTGGAAACAAATGGTAGCAAACAAAATCTGTACTGCTTTACTTGCCCAGTGCAAGGCATTTGAAGAGCAGAATTAAACTGGACCATTAAAAAGGATAATAGAGGTCATTTGCTCAAGTACACCAGTATAAATCTTCATATGTAAAGTATTGATGAATCCATCTGATGGATGGACATGGAACCGAGAAAGCATCTGTTCAAGTACTTTGCAACAACCACATAACTAAAATCACCATCAGCTGACAGTGGAACAAGTGCCTGTGCCAAATACAATGACAGGCCTTAATCTCATCTTCAAAGAAATCGGATGAATTTCCTTCAGAAATCCAAACGGAAATTGTACATATTCCAAAATTGAACATACTTGTTTAAAATAACATGAGCATGGAAGGGAGGAGATAAGAAGTCTTTTGAGCATCCAAACTTAACTTGGACTTCTCAGAACACTATTATCTCCCTCAAGGAGTGGTTTTGTTATTTGATTTTGTGTGGACGAGTATTTTGGCTGTTAGGTTGTTTTTGTTTGCTTGTTTTTTTTTAAATTTGCTTTATGAGAGGCAAACTTAAAGAATCTTTCCAAACAAAAGACCTTCATAAGATTACAGGAATGTTATTACCTTGAGCTATTAAAAGTTACAAGATTTTCAGTTCCACAGATCAAGATCTGTGTCAAAAGACTAACACTCCAACCTCTTCCCTAAGAAGGCATAAAGTTTTCTTCAAATTTCATTACTTCACGCTGACTTTTTTTGCATAGCATGAGAAAATGTTTGGGTTTTTTTTCTAATCCATGTTAAAGTTTACTATGTTTACTTCAACAGGAATTATTGCTCTCTCCCTGTTGTGAGCATGTCCACGAAAAACAAACAGGGTCATTGAACTTTCACACAGACAGTGAAGAAGATACAGTCCTTCAAAATGATAGGAAATACCTAGGCACAGAACACAGATATGGGTATGGACTGTTTAGATACTAACTAAAACCAGCACAGCAAGATTTTTGCCAAAATTTACATCTGACTGCAACTTCAATATGCAAAACAAAGCATGAAGATCAGGGTAAACTGAAGATTATTCAACATCAGGAACACCCTCTACAGCCTTCATAAACTTGGACAGATAGTGCCAAGATACAATACATAAGACACCCCTTATGCTTCCAAAGTGCCCGCTTCAGAGAGTGCTCTGAAATTTTTTATTTATTTCTTTTTTGATGCGCCAAGAGACTGAACAGAAAAAGTCAGCAGCCTGAACTAGCCATAACTTTTCTATTTCAGGCTCTCGATGCTGAATTGCCAGACAACACATGTAGACGGTGTTATCTGACCCACAGATCCTGCACAGGCATACACACACCAGAGCAGTGCCAACAAAAGCACTTAGGAGCCTGCAGAGGTGAAAACTGAAGCCTACACTAATCAGATGGAAGCAGAAGAATCCTGGTTCTGTATCACCACCATGCCTTCCCTACCAGTTTAGTAGTGAAGTAAAAACTAAATAAACTATTAAGCCTGGAAAGCAGATACTTAAGTGACTTCAGTGGGGAACAACAGGGCAGGAGGGAAATGAAAAATAAAAAGGGTGAAATAACAAATCATGGAGCCCAAGCCTTTATTTGAGCTCCTTCAGTTAAGATATCAAAGGAAAGACGAAGGATGACCATATCCTTAACACTCACGACGAATCCATCCAGTGAACACATTCTGAAAAGAAGCCTTTCTCACTATACGTTTTCCAGCTTGTGAGAAGGGATTTGGGTTGATCCTAACAGGAAAAAAAAAAATAAAAATGTCAAGCTCTTCTTTCAAAGCCTCAAGGAGCTGTTTGTGAGAAGCATGGATCTCTTCTTGCTACTTACAGTGAAGAGCTGAAATTCCTTATAAAGAAAAGTTTGTAGCCAAGTCAATAAAGTTGGAACACATGCGTATGCAGTAGTGATGGCTGGAGCTACAAGAAATGGAGGTGTCTGCAAAAGTTCTGTGGCTTTGCTCCTTTAAGGATCAAAACTGAAATAGAAGACCTGAGCCAAGCAGGAGGATTCTGCTGAGGGAAACCCAACTAGGGGAATACCGATATCATACCTACAAAGAAAGATGCTCCTTAAGACTGCTTTCAGTTAATAGTTTATCCACCAAGCCCAGGATTTCAAAACATCTTCTATAGGACACAATATGTAAAGAAAAACTGGGTATTAATCATCTGAAAAAAGAATGTTTCACATGAAAGACTAATTCCTCTGTTGAATTCTACCTACCTGATTTTGCTAAAAGACCTCTTTGGAGAAGAGATTTTTTTATTATATCTGTATTAATATTCTCTCCAGAAGCAGGTATTGCAACCTTTCCATTACTTTCTCACCATTTGTCTTGCATCCTTCTAGAATATATTTTTTAAAAAATTAATGTTATGTATTTATGTTGGAAAATGCCATATAGATGAGGTTGCATCAACATTCTTGTGTTTATGTAAGGCCTCCCACAGACATTTGGACTCATTGGACTTTCAGAAACAGCACAAAATGAAGAATATAAACAACCACCATTCTCTTTTAGCTTTTAGGACCTTTATGTATTTTGGGCAGTATCAGCCTGCTTCTTGTATGCTACTGTTTATGTTTGGTACCTTTTTGAAGCTGCAGTCTTCACAGCTACTGGAGTAACCTAAAATAATCTGAAAGATATTGAATACAGACATTATCAGATTTTGTTGTGTTTTAATGCTTGAATCCGAAGCCCACGCTTTTGACTATGCTCATGCTTACGTTTTCTAGAGCAAATCTCTTCACTGCATCAGCCATTCACTGCAGCTAAAGTACAGATTGTCCACAAAGCAATAGTGACTCAGTAACACTGGTCTAGTCTACCCCCTTGTGCCTGGTGTGATCTCAAATATCACATCGAAGTAGTACAAATTAACTCCCATCAATCCATTTGTGCTGATTAATTCTGCTGCTGCTCATGGTCTTCTGCTAGGCTGGAACTAACAGACCTGCTACGGCAGCTTTAACTAGAATCACAGAATCACAGGATGGCTGGGGTTGGAAGGGACCTCTAGAGCTCATCTAGAGCACTCTCCTGCTAAAGCAGGTTCTCCCAGAGCAGGTCACACAGAATCGTGTCCAGGCAGGTTTTGAATATCTTCAGAGCAGGACGCTCCACAGCCTCTCTAGGCAGCAAACAACAGGGTATTTAATATTACCAAAGTATCAGTTAAAGTGCAGAAATATTAGAGGTCAGCTAAAAATAAGACACACAGGGGTGGGGGAATACACGTAACTGTAAGACTGCAGTGCCTTCAGGGTCCCCCCATAGTGTGAAGACACACCTGGAAAAAACAACCAACCCTCACAATTACTCGATGTTGCAAGTGACTTGGTAAATGAATTTGGGTTAAATTCCCTTTTTGTGCTCTGTAAACTGAAAAAGCAGCCTGATAAAAATCTTGTAATTCCCATACTGAAGAAAAATATCTACTTATGTAATTTAGTCACAGATTATTAAGCCAAATGGACTGTATGCTTTACCAACTTAGTTATTTGTGTAGGTTATGTGCCAGGCATCGTGAATCCAAGCTATCAGCTATCTTATTGCAGTGAAAAAAGCAAGGTTTTTAAAACAAAACAATAGCTTAAGAAATTATAGTGAGGATTTAAACTCATACAAGATACTTAAAAGACAATAAAATAGTAAAATACATATTTATTACTGCTCTACCAGACAGACCTTTCCAACTCAAAAATTCAAGTCATTGCAAATAAATATGTATTTATCTTCAGTACTATGAACTACGATGAATTACTGTTGCACTTTAAAAAGATGAAAAAACCTGAAACAAGAAGAAGAAAACATCTCATCCTTGCTTGCTTCCTTCTGATTTTAATATTTTAGATATTCTTCCCAAATGAGATACTTTCTTCCTCTTTTTACCTTAGAAAGAGTGCTTTCTCCCCTGTGTTAGTCACAGAAGTTTACACAGATGAGGGTAACTGGCTCCTGCGGGGCTAGAGAGGAGCCTTCCTTAAAAGTTTTCACAAACATTTGAATTCAAAACCTGTTAGTAATAAAGAAATAAAACTGCTCTTTCACTTTTGTTTTTACCATTACTGAAAAAGGCAAATGAGAAGTCTAATCTGTTCAAAGCCTTGTTTAAAAACACACAGTGCTAAGTAGGCATATTCTTGAGTTTCAAATTAAAGTGCAACAGATACAAAATGTGAAATCTTTAAAAATGTACCTTCATTCATTTCACAATATGCACATCTTTTTCCTTTAAAACTGGTATTTCACCCATCAATAGTTTCAGATCTAAAAAAGGCTCCTGAGTAGTACTGCACTTGTAAGAGTTCAATATTCTTTTTTAAACAAAAGTTTGATAAATGAATACTCTGACAAAAGTATGAAGCACTCCAATATTGAAAACAGGAGAGGGAAACGTTCCTTCAAAGGTTTTGAATTGAAGGCCACATTCTATTCACTGTATATTGCGATCCAGTATCTCTCAAGAGTGAACAACTTTGAAGACCAATACGTACCAAGATTGAGCTCTGACTCTTTTGCATAAGAGATGCCTACATTTCTGCTCACTGTATTTCTAGGTGGTCTGAACTTAACCACTCCTTCCCTCTGTGTTTTTATTAGTAGATAAGTTGAATAAATGCCACTTGAAAGCCTGTAATGAAAAGTTAAGTGCCGCTCCAATAAAAACATACAAACAAACATTTACATGTTTTACTGTTCTAACACAAAATGTTCTCTATAAAGAGTAGAAATCAAAATAGTGTCAAGTAACACGATTACCTAAGAATGCATTAAATTTCTTTTTCCACAAAATAATTAGGTTTCTTCATTAGAACCAGACAGTATTTCAGTTCTACCAAACAAGCCCTATGGATCTTTTCTTCCAGTTTCAACAGAAATTTAATTAGGACAAATAAAAGACTTCCGAGATATTTTGTTGCAACTGTAGCAACACATTTCAAGTAAGGAATTAATGTAAAGTTTTATTTCTGGTCACTTACATGACTAAAATACCAATTGAAAAATTGATTAATTCTTAAGCTTCACAAATTCCACTTTTTAAAAATCTTTATTTCCTCTACTTAAATCAATGTCTAAAAATTTTTCTCAAAAGGGTGTAATACATTTCCACTGAAAATAGTTTTAGTTCTTTTTCCAAACTTTTTTCTAAGAATTGAAGGAAGGTGCATTATTGTTTTGCTTCAGAAGCCAGGCCCTACTATCAGAAAGGACCTGGCATGGCCATACACACACGTGCTCAGGTGCAGTATCATACACATCAGTAAATAATATACAAAAAAAAAAATCCATAGTGTATAATACTGTGACAGTTTTTCAGTATATTCACAGACAGTAATCTCTGATTACCTGTAACTAAACTGGCCATAAATCCTGAAGGACCTTGTCTATAAAATTGAGTAACCCATCAATATACTCTATCTCTTCTAAAAATACCCATATTTTACACTAATATACACGGCATCTGCTTGCAAACACAGACGTAGCCATAAATAAAGCTTTATTCTTTCATTTCATTTACAAGCTACCAAGTACCATGTATTTACACAGCACTGGACACTTAAAGTAGTTGCAGTCACAAAATGATCCAGACAGCTGTTGATAAAGTAAAGGATCTTAAGATAAAAGCAAAGTAATACTGTAACAGATAAGTGGCAAAAAAAAGCAGTTTTGCCATAATGATCAGACTTGCATGTTGCATCAATTCTGGTTGAAACAACTGAGTGCCATGCGATTCTCAGCTTTAACTGTTTGCAGTCTGGCTAAAGTTTGTACAGTCATTTCTCCTTTGCAGTTATTAAAATAAAAAAGTTAAAAACTATAGCAGCAACAAGCAAACCCTGTGACAGGAAGGCAAGGTTTAAGAACTAAAAAAGTTTATACAATGTGCTTAGGAAGGTTGCAGAATTTATCTTCCATCGGCTGGAGTTCGACTGAGTGACAACATGATTCGGGCGTATCTTTCACACAGTTCATGTGTGGAGTAGGAGGGTAACTTTGGCGGATCATTGAAACCTTTAATCTCTGTAGAGCAATCTAGCAGTTTTGGCAGGAAATCTGTCAGCTTTTCTTGCAAGTTGGCTGCAAATAAAACAATAAAGCCGAGCATAAGTATGTATTTCTGTTGGATGTGGAATTCTCCTTTTTCTGCCTGATTTTTATTTAATGGTGGGTGGGAGGAAGTGGACTTTCACTTGGAAAGATCCACTTCCTTTGAGTCTGCCAGTGATAACTAGGACATACCATTCCTAGGAAGATGTTAATATAAATGCCCCTTAAGAAGGTCTTAAGAAAAACAAATGTTTTTCCATTCAAAAAGCATGTTTCCTTTAAGGCCTAATAACCCAGTGCAATATATGGGAAAAACTGGGATTACTTAAAAGTCAGGGTACCTCAAAATACATTACCAAGGCAGAGAAGATACAGGTTCAGTTCAAGATACGGAAAACATCACATTTATAAAAAAGGGCCTTTTACCTGAATGAATAAATGACTTACGTTCCATTTCTTGTCCAAGATAGGAACACCAACGGTTTCTCATATCTTCCACAGCAACAATATCTTTTTCTTCCATTTCATCCACCAGTAGTAATGGCAAACATGGGACAATAAGCTCATTCATAATGATCAGTCCGTTGTTTACTTCCTGATCATCTCCTGATTCAAACAGTGCTGCAGCATGTTCATTTAGTTTCTTCATAAGCCACCACAAAAAAAGGAAAGCCTTTAAGTATACAGCATTTCATGTTCTACCATGCATCAGTTTCTGTTTAAAGCACAGTCATCCTACAAAGCTACCTGGTAATTTGTATTAACCACAGTCACACTTTATCATTTACAGCGAGGATCATATACTCTATTAAACCACTTGATCTTGTGCTGTTCCTCAAACCACTTCATTTGATACCTCCCAACTCAACCTGTGCAGCTGAAGACCCAGATCCTGTCACCTGCTTTGGTTTTCTCACTTTTGCTAAAAGTGACATAATCAAGGAAAAACAACCTTGTTTCCTGCTGATGCCTTTCTCAGTATTCATCTCCCCATCAAATTGTGGCAACAGGGTGAGTCAGTGAGTCTGCTCACCAATACTGTCAATTGCTGTTCCTACCTAACCCAGATATGATGGCAGCGAGCATACCATTTACAGTCATAAAGAACATGATTGATTATTCCCCCCAAAATGCCAATAATTTCCTTATTACTTCTACTATTTTTCCTTATAAAAATTTAAGTATTAACTTGTAAATGAAACAAAAATGCAACACTTTTCTACTAATTAATTTTGTTAAAGCTATTCAGCACATTCAACTCTGAAACATACTTCACCCTTCACTTACTAGCAAACATTCTCGTCTGTAGTGAGATATCAGCTCTTCATCATGCCCTCTGTATGGGCCTTTCGACAGGAGTTCTTTGTTATTCTGGTAAGCATAGATAAGGTAGAGCAAGGCTTCCATGTAACTGAAGAAATAAAAAACATTAGATGCAACATCTAGGTATCCTCTGTTTCAAGATAACTACTATACTTTTTAAAGGACAGGTAACTTCACTTGCTTGTTTGACTGTAAGTCCACCCCTCCCCAACAATCTCTTCATAATGTTTTTTCTACCACACAATTTCATCTTTTATGTCCATTTAAACAATTTATTTTATTATCAGGTTACATCGTTTGCACATGAAGTCTGATCCAGAGCTCTCTGAAAACAATGGATATCATTTCACTCAAAAAATAGCTTTGGATTAGCCTTGAGTATACATGAAAATTCATTTTTTCCTGCGTGCATTTATGTCATATTAGGTTTGACCTTCTGCTGCCATATATACCTTGATACCATTCTACACCTTAGAAAATAAAATTGAAAGCTGTCACCTTATTTCTAAAATGTAAATTGGGAATTTTTAGCCTCACTAACTGGAAGTACATTCAAACTGTTTAAGTCTGAAGTGATGGAAGAATCCACAACATTTCAAAACCAGAAGAGCTGCCTGACTGGTTTTAAACCACGACATGTCCTCAACATAAAAAGGACATGGAGCTGTTGGAACAAGTCCAGAGGAGGGCCACAAGGATGATCAGGGGACTGGAGCACCTCCTGTATGAAGACAGGCTGAGGAAGTTGGGGCTGTTCAGCCTGGAGAAGAAAAGGCTGCGTGGAGACCTCATAGCAGCCTTCCAGTATTTGAAGGGGGGCCTACAGGGATGCTGGAGAGGGACTCTTCATTAGAGACTGTAGTGACAGGACAAGGGGTAACGGGTTAAAACTTAAACAGGGGAAGTTTAGATTGGATATAAGGAGTAAATTCTTTCCTGTTAGGGTGGTGAGGCACTGCAATAGGTTGCCCAGGGAGGTTGTGAATGCTCCATCCCTGGCAGTGTTCAAGGCGAGGTTGGACGAAGCCTTGGGCAAGATGGTTTAGTGTGAGGTGTCCCTGCCCATGGCAGGGGGGTTGGAACTTGATGATCTTAAGGTCCTTTCCAACCCTAACTATTCTATGATTCTATGATTCTCTGACTTACAGAAACCTAGTTATGACAGTCACTGAAAGCAGTTCAGGCAGCTACCCTAAAAAAAAGTGGTTATAAATCTCATTCTTATTCAAACGTAAAAGAATCAAGGAAGATAAATTTCCTAAGGAAGTGGTTAGAGGAACAGAACACTGTGCACTCACTCCAGGTGAGAACAGGAGGTCAAGTTTAAACTACCAAAATCAAACCACAAGACTACTAAACATAGCTAAAAACTGTGTGTAAGCACACGCAGAGTATACCTGAAAAATACATGTCAGAACTGTCCAAAGTAAATAAACTCAAGACTTACAGTAATGCCTCCCAATGAGACAACGTAGAGAAAGGAGAAAGCTACTTGAAATAGCAATGGCTCCTTAAAGCTTTTACTTTTCAATATCCCTGTTTAGAAGAACAAAATGAACCCCAGCACCATAATTTCAGAGTCTACTGTGATACCGTTTCTTCCACCAATGAGATCTGCTTATAGTACCTTGCAGTCCTAAATATTTATCAATATATTGTAAGTACAATATATTTACTTTTAAAGTTACATTTTTATTATTTCGGTGTTAATAAGGGAATTAAATAGTTCATCAATTTAGTCTTGTTTTCAGAATAAGGATGGTACCACTGCCCTCTACAGTGCACAATGCAAGAACCTCAGTAAATATCTCCTTTGGGAACCTGTAGATGAAACATGGGTTCATAATTGCAAAAGATGTCTTTAGGTCAGGTCAGTGGATACCCACCTCCTCACCCATCATCTAAGCATGTTCCAGAAACTCATAACTCTAGTCTTATTGTCTTTGTATTAAATACCACTTGAAGCATTTATGAAACTGAATGTCTTGCCAGAGTCTGATAATTTTTTCTGATAACTTCATTTCTGACACATATCAGAGTCTTAAGACTGGTCATTATGGGCTTGTGTTGTAAGTTATAAAGATGTTTGGTAACAAATGCCTCACCATAATTCTGCAAATTGATGTAAATAATGTAAAACTACACCAAAAACGCTGTTCAGCAGAGAGAAGAAACCCGTGCTTCCCTCCCTCCCTTGGCATAATAAGGATATATTATGGTAAGAAACAGATTGCTGAAAACACTGCTATTCTACAGCTGAAGGTGCCATCCTGGAGTCCAAGTGCCAAGCAACTTGAAGGTCTTACTGTTCCTGCCTGCCTGCTCTGCGTGTGCATGAAGTCCGGGGATAACAAGGAGGTTTCCTATATACCACACCCATGCCAGAGACATTTTCTACTGCTAAGGGATCAGGCAAGGGCAGTGTTTATTTTTAAAATAAGCCAGGCAATCTTCTGACTTTGTACATAATATTCTGTTTAAGACTGACAAAATAGCCTATTGCAACTTAGATTATTAATGAATGTTCTAATAATGACATACTAGCAACGAGAAGACAAACCAAAACTATGGGTTCATTGTGTTAGCCACTATACAAAGACATAGCTTGTCACAAAGACAAGACAGTGTCTTTTGCAATTGATTTTCCCATTTTGTCTGGGGCCTTTATTTCTGGGAAGCACATAACACAAAAAAAGAGAAATATGAAGCGATTTACTACACAACATATAGACAAAAAATTAAATTTTATTCCTTCTATAATTTCCCTATCTACTGTGTTACAACACGAGAAATCAGCTAAAAACTGACTATAGAATTGTTTTCACGATCAAATATCTGTATCATGCAATAGCTTGCAATTTTCACACCACAGATGTCAGCCACTGGATATTCTGCAGCTCATCATTTCATTCCTTTGGCTGGGCATGGAAGAAAGAGGCAATTCTGTTTTAAAGACTCTTCTGCAGAATATTTTGAGGCTTTTATGCTGTAATTACTATCCTCTTTGCATTTGTAGATCAGAGAATAAATTTTAGGTTTAGTACATTAAGTACATAAATGTCACCAATTTTATATAGCCATAACTCCTGTCTTGGTTCAAAAAGAGCAGGGAATAAATCACCATTGCCTCATGGAGCTAAGAAGAATCAGCTACAACTATGACAGTTATGGATGATAGTTTTCCTCATATGTGTTCTTTCTTCCTGACCTTTAAAACCCTTCATGGGTGGAATTTTGGCTCAGATAAATGCAGAAGGAAAAACCTGGCTTCTGTGGGAAGATGCAATAAAAAAAAAACAAAAGGGGGGTCTGGTCTAACTTGTCTAATTGTGATTGCTGATGAAAACAGATGAATGTACGTGCACATATGGTTCCAGAGAGGAAAGATTCTTATGGCTGAGGGATACCCAGAGCACTTAGGTATACCTAGAGCACTTAAGAGTAGGAGAGAAAGAGGAATATGGGTATATGTGGAGGGTGCTCTGAAAAGAGTCCATGACTTGGTAAGAGATTGGAAATGGAGATTAAGAATAGGAAGCTGTGGGAAATTTTGAGGAAGATGCAAGACTGAAGAGATTAATGGACTGAATAAATACTTAACTAAAATGAAGAACATGTTAAACAATTCTTAATTTAAAAAATAGCTTTACTTATCAGTATTACATTTTGCCTTCAAATTGCTCTACTACATTTGAGCTCTACACTTACCTCTTTTTTTGGAAAAACTCCAATCCTACCATGAGAAACATGGTTGTTTCCCTGAAATTTCTATAGTCTTGATGCCATCTCTGCATATAAGAAAGGGTATACAGAACTTCATTCATAAACATGAAACACTTTTTTTTTTCTTTTACACACACACACACTTTACTTAGCGCTGAATACTCACAGTAAGTGCTAAGGACCCCAGGAGGCCTGCGTGTGTAAAGCTTGCCTAAATCTGCCCTGCCTCAATTAAAAGAAAATACTTAAATTTCTAAACTGTTTCTAGATAATTTTTACAGAATCTATTACCGTTTGAAAGGAACACAAAGCATCTTTGAAGAACCACAGTCAATTATAAGAGATCCCTTTCTTCTCAAAAACAGCTGAGAAGCTAAGAGCCTTTTTCTTCTTCCTTACATTACACTCAGTTATTTACTCAGAAAGTGTTAGAAAGCTTCTGTAAGTGGTTAGAAAGCATTCTAAGTGGTGCACAGGAATCTGCCTAGGACATAAGTATCGACTGTTAAGAGTCCTTAATGAACGAGATTATGCAGAGTTGAAAGTGACACTGTAAAATCAGCTACAAACTTAGTTTTAAATTAGAGATTAATTATTTTCAGCAACTATTAGTCACAAGTATTTAATGTCTGAGATTTGCTCTTCTTTTTCTGATTTTTTTTTTAATGGCAGAGGAATTAAAATTAAATACATAAACTGGTTATGTATGTTCTCGGCAAACAAAACAACCTGTTGTTCATAAGAAAACGGGAACGGCTGCAGAGACAGCTGGAGGAAAACCACAAATGTGATTGTGCTGTGACCCAGTGCTCAATATGCGTAAGGCTGGGCTTAGACCACCTTTACTCTTTCGTTGCTGTTTCTAACTAGAGAAAGCCAGTTGGCTCATATGGTGATAAATGACAAAAATACATGACATTTATTTAGGCTCAAGTCATTGGAATTAGATGTGCGGAAAAAAAAAAAATCCAGCTTTAGACCAATTGATAAGAGCAGTCTTCCCACAAATAAATGGTCTTTCAATAACCAGTTTTAACTTCTCAGTGTAAGACAAGAAGAAATTTGTGAAGATAAAATTCAGCTTACTGATAACTATTTCATATTACAATTTAAAGCATAAAAAATACTGACCTCGTATTCCTCCATGTTTACTTCATCTGGTTTTATCATTTCAAGCTTGGCTTGCGCAACCTTCATTATGTTACGACACCTTACAAAAAGCAACAAGAAGTCATGGAGTATTACTGGAAATTCTCAAAGAACATTATCCATACACAGACAACAGCCTCAAAGAAGTATAAGCTACAGCCTTATGCAAACCAGTATGAAAACACTGTGAAAAATGTGCTCTCAGCAGGAGAGGGCATATTTCTGAAGTACATGTGATGGAGGCCTGTATTATCTAAGAATTACTTCTTGTTTTATTCTGCTAAATTGCAACATTGCCCAATTCTTAATTTAAAATTCAGAATGCTTTAAATTTCCAAATATTTACTTTCAAAAGTAACATTAGAAGGTTATTCTAATAACACTACACAGAAATTATGTTCACTTCTTTTCTATTTATTTATTTATTGGAAAAAATAGATAGAATTTCAAGTGGAAAAGAGACACTCTCTTACTTTCAGGTAAGTTACCCATCTAGCTTGTAATGCTTTGCTGTCTACTACTGGCTTTCAGGGCAGCGAAGAAACACAAATTACAAAGCCTTGCACAGTGCTTTGAAAGACAGTACAGAAATCTTTGTGCAAAATTATGAACCACACTGAGTATTTCTCCTTATTTCATACCAATAGAAGCCCATTTTCTTCCTTACTCTTTTTCACAGAGATTTTTATAAAGATGCTATTATTTTTATTTTTTTATTTTTTTACAAAATCTACTTGCAAGCCATAACTGGAAGAGAAAGCCAAACAAGCACACTAGCAAATACACACTAGCTGAATATGCAGGGGCCTCTCCACACATCAGAGAACATTCATGAGCACAGGAAATGAGACATACAAATCTTACTACCTTTCATCAAAGCTAAGATTGTGATCTCCAAACTGTTCCAGTAATGTTCTCTCAATTATCTTCTTTGGTGCCTGGTTTTGGATGAAGTACACAATTGCATGACGCAAGCGATAATCACATTCAGGTGGTGGATCTTCCTGGGCTAATTTTAGCAAGCGTGTGTATTCCAATTTAATTGCCTAAATAATTTCAAAAAAAAAACATTATTCATTTTGGCTTTTAACTCTTAAGCATCGTAAACACTAATAGGATAATCCATATCCCATAGCCTGTTGCCTAAAAGAAAAATATATTTTTTAGCACTTCCATAGATCAGACTTCCAACAAATCCGAACTACGTTAAAAAAAAACCAAGCAAAAAACCAATAAAACAAATGGTAAACCTGTTCCTGTCTCTCCCCAACTAAGCCTGCCAAAATCCCAGGCAGACCTTTACTTCAAAAACAGTCCCTGAGCAAAGGTTTAGCCAATCCCTAGAGACGCTTCTGTAATCTTTTACAGTCCAGAAACAGTGTAAGATTTCATACACTTTACAAATCTCATGAGGTTAAAAAAAAGTACCTCTAATACATGGTTAAAATGCAAATAAGTGAATTAAAAATTCTACAGAAAGTTTGAGGAACATGTATGATTTTGGAAACACTAAGTGAGAAAGATCTTTCAAAAAATCAAATTGTAGGATCTCTCAAGAAAATAATACTTTATGACAAATGGTACTGGTCTTCTATAGGGCAGGACAGAGTCCTTACTGAATATTGACTTTTAGGTCAACAGAAGCATTTATTTTTCCAGCTTCACCAGCACATTAGATTTTAATGAACATCATCTGTTATAGCAATTAGATTTGATTCACTGAAACTATACAGCATTAAACAAGAACAACAAAAAAATAATTAGAAACATGATAACAAACATTAATATGTTCCATAATTTATCTCTCAAAACAGGGAGCTGATAGGATTGTTTGCAAACACTAAATGCCAACTTGAAACAAATAACTTAGCACAGTAGCTCACACATTAGCAAAGTTCAGTGCAACGTAAGTATAAACTAAAGCTCGCAAAATACCCTCTTGAATATTTCAAATTCCTTTATGTTGAAATACCTGGCAGTGGCAGGTAATTTCTTGACTTTTAACTGAGAAATTTAGGTTCCCATCACTAGTACACATTTTGTTTCAGGACAAAACACATGGGTAGGATATTATTCATACAGGCTTAAATACAGAGCATGGGGAGAACTTTAAAAACAAAGAGAATGTTCTGCATCAATATTTTTAAATATTACTCATTTGCATTACCATTTAAAAGGAAGTTTGTGAGAACCAATTATAAATATCAAAAGCCACAGACAAGGTTTCTATTATCTTACATCAGAAGATGTTCTACCATTAGAAAACCAACAAGGACATCTATGCAACTAAACCCTGTTCATGGGGTAGGCCAGAAACAAAAAGACAATTGCTATTAGGCATTTTTCAGATAATTACTTAGAAGCAGGAAAAAAAAAAAAGCAACACGAGCCCACTATTTTATATACATATGTAAACAAAAGATGTTTTAATACAGATTCAGAAATCCTATGTACAATTAAAAAAGTAACACTATTTCTTTACACAGCATATAAGAAAAAGGGATGATAGAAAAAATATCACATGCTTTCATTTTCTCACTGAGAATGTTATATAAAAATTTTAAGGCAAACATTCTGCAAGGAGCTGCCTATAAAGTTTAAAAAAGGATGATTGGAAGAGGTCACTGATGAAGAAGCATCTTAACGGGTTTGTATTAGTCATGTTTCAAGCCTTTCACTCTAAAGGGGGGATGAAACTTTAGCAGTAACAATGACCCACATCAAATGGGCTTTATCTAAGTTACACTAAAATAAAGACATCATAGAAAAGAACCCACAATTTTCTGTAAAAACTCACTTTATAAAAATCGAATACATGAAAAGACCCAGAGTCTAACAGCATTAAAAAAATATTGTAAAAGCTTCTACAATAGGTTTATGGAGTAACATGAGATTTCATCGGACACATTTCAAAATACAAATTTTGTTACAAAGTAGGATCACTTCATCTGCATACATTCATCTGCATACATTCCTCAAAAATAAAGCACGTTCCACCCCTTATGAGTTATTGAAAACATGAATCAGCAGAAAATGAGTGAGAAAACTTTTCTACTCTCCAACAATTTTGTGTCAGAACATTTTCCCACTGAAAGACAAAATTCTGTCCCCATGAAGCGAAAATGTTTAAGTATTTAAAGACCAAAGAACATATCGAAACAGGGCTCAGCTGACAACTCTAAAGCAGTAAAAAAAAAACTTATTTTGAACTGCATTTCTGATTTAAAATTATTAAAACACCCTTCATATTAAATAAAATAATTGGCTGCAAACAAACTTTCTGGTAAAGAGTCTCATTTGATCAAATGAGCAGGGTTTTTTTCAACCTGACAGAAACAACATCACCACCACCAAAAAAGACATTTTCATTAAGTAATAAATTTGAGGGGGAAAACACAATCAAATTAAAGCAGAAGACTCACGACTGAATCCAAAACAAAACCTATTTCACTAAACAGAGCCTATGGCAGGTGTCTCTCCATTCCCTGAGGGCTGGCCCAGGGTTAGGTTTTGGTCCATTATAGGTGTCCATTAGAAGAACCCACACAAACAGACAAACCAACCAACCCATGAGATTTTGATTTCCTTACCAAGGCATTTGAAAATCTTGCGGTGGTGATTTTCACTTGGGTTTTGTTTGTTTGTTGCTTGGATTTTGGTTTGTTTTTGGTTTTGTTTTTTTCTTTTGGTTTTTACAATTTCTTCTAATGCAACCATATCATTAAGAAGAAACCAGATTACTACTTAACAACAAGCAAGAAACTTCTTCCCCTGCTCCAAATCACATGAGAGGATTTTACATCATGTCAAAGTAATTCCCTTTCTAATACCCTGAAAATTCGACAGATCATGAGCAAAAAATGCTCAGAAGTTTACATATTTAAGAAGACTAAATCATTTCAAAATCTGGTATCATTGTGAAAAGCAGCAACCACAAAAAGCCTTATGTCTAATTCCTGGTAATAAAACACTGCATAAATAAATACTATTAACATACATGCAGTTACACAAAGGAAAGTAATTTTGATGTACTGAAAATCTTTTCAGGAATATAAAACAAGAACATCTCTGAAATAAATAACCAATGACTACACACCAATGTCCCTGGGTGAAAAAAAAAACTGATTTCTCAGTCAGTCTAGCAAAGCCATGGGTTTTGTTACTAACAGGGGAAAACAATGCACATTCTTACTGATTACATATCTAAATTTCATGTTACTATGATTAGAAAGCTAAAATGCAGAAAGGTATATAAGGTACTAATACCAAGGCAGTGTACTGCTGAATTTACAGGAAAATAGCCTGGTTTCCAATGGGAGAAGTATCTAAATGGAGGACTGATATCAGAGTATGTATAAATGTTGGAACTGCCCTAATATGCATTAAAGGGGGAAGGGAGAAGCTTATCTAACAACAAAAGTCAGCGGAGAAAAAGTTGAAAATGTTAGTTGTACCTTAAAAAACCCTGCTTCTGGCCCACACCTGTCATAAACATTCCTGGCTTTACCTATAGCCATGATAATACCTTGCATGTTCGGGGTCAGCATGACCTGCCAACAAGGGATTTAAGGTAAAAGTTTTGAATGATTAATATTTTAATGACCAAATTCAATATGCTTTTAGTCTCATGCAAGACAAAATGCAACTTAATGCATGCATACATTGAAATGGCACATTTCAATACAGATCTGGTGTACACATTCTGCAAGTCAGTCATGGCATGTGTATATATTTTTACTGTAAGGACATATGATTACAGGAAGCTTACAAAAACAAACAAACAAAAAAAACAACCCACAAGAAAACCCCAACAGAACTATGTCAAAAGCAATTTGAAAGTTACAGTCAAAACTTCCCAGGAAAGAAACATGCATCCTTCAGCATTAGTATCCACCAGAAAGTACATATTGATGAGTGCTACCGGTGACCAGTTTCAAGTCAAAAAAAAAAAAAAAAAAATCAACCAAACACACTTTTTGACACTATTATATATATTATACTAAAAACATAAACTACACCACCTGTATTTTATGCATATTTCAATATCAAAATAAGAAACCCCATTGCTGAAAATACAATTGGTCCCTGAACCATTTGCAGACAAATTCTTATTCTTAACAAACACAAAGCCAATAAAACATACATCTCACAGCTATTCATACCAGTTATAGACAAACAATTTGATACATCTAGTTTACTCAGGAAGGCCTTTCTTCTTTGTTATCTGCGAGTAAAGAAAAACTCCCTCTCTCCTTGCCTAAGGTATAACTGGCACATCAACTAGCACAGCAACAAAAGACAAAAACCCCTAAACCTTCTGGAAGGGTTTCCCACACAAGAACAACATTAAAAAACCCAAGTGAATACACTTACAAACAGAACATAGAAATACAGAAGAAAGTTACCATCCTCTAGAAAAAGTATGGGGACAACGGTGGGGAAAACAACACTGAGTTTTTGGTGTGAAGATGTCAATTAAATCATTTTATTCCTCACCTCATGCTTCTAGTTACAACTGATCCAAATTACAGGGCAGAATGACCTGAAGTACCCATTTGCCTACGGAAGCAAAAGCTCCCCATAGTCCACCCAAGACCACATGCTTAGACACCCAAGAATGTGGGCTGCAACAACACTATCCCCAACCAAACCAAACATGGAGTAAACTGTGCCAAGGCAGGGCAGTTTGATGACCTGTTAAGGTTGGTTTCTCAGGATAACATGGGCAGATGATATCTGTTCCTCAAGTAGTAACAGGTACACACACCATCCTAGGTTTGATTTTAGGGGGAGGGCAAGAACTTTATGCTTTTGTTTCTTAAGCTTTGGAAGAGTCAGCTCCACTAGCCATATCAGTCCCAGGTTATTTCCACGGATCATAGAACTGTAGAATAGTTAGGGTTGGAAAGGACCTTAAGATCATCTAGTTCCAACCCCTCTGCCATGGGCAGGGACACCTCACACTAAACCATGGATAAACTTAATCTTTAAATTTGAAAAGCTTAACCTTGGCATTGACAAATAAGGTATCAGACTTGAATTTTAGCTTTATTGGACTGACATGAAAGCACAAACATTAAGATCACTGGGCATCTTGTCATTTTTTTAAATCACACAGTAGTCCACAATCTAGGGCCAGCATTTCAATTGCTACCTGGCCTAACACAAACACTCAACTTCCACAGCTAAAAAGACATATACACTTCCAGTGTAAATGGTACCATGCAAAGCGTGCCCAATTAGAGTAGCTAGTGCTTTCCTTTCTCATTTCATTACAAATTAAGACATTGTTAAGGTCAAACAAATCACTAAGCATTTAGTTTCGCAGAATCTGTTAGATGCCATGATGTGCAAACATGCCAAAAATTCTCATCAGGCAGGCAGCACAAAAAAGCACCAAAAAGGAGCGGTGCACACAACTGCAATCAAATGTACCTCATCGTCATAACCCCCCTCCTCTGACTCAATCACAAAAGTCCCTACATCAGGAATCGCCACTTCTACAACTCGCTGGTTAGGAGCTTCTTGAGCTGGGGCATTATCAGCTGTCTGCAGAAAAAAACCATCATCAGTCGGGGGGGGGGGGGAGGATTAAATAATCAGAAAACAAGAGAAAGATGGAAAGGCACAAACTGATGCTGATCAAGTCAAATCCCGTGCACTGCTGAAATTCTAAGAAAAATTATATATATCATTTATATACACTAATTACTTACAGTTTCTTTATTTTTAATAAGTACATTTTAAAATTAAGCCATTGATTACTAAAAGAAAAAGCAACCAACTTCATTTGTTCTTTATTCACCCATCTAGAGGTTACTATGCCAGTATTGCAACTTTAACATCCACTAACAATTCCAGGCAGTTGTTAAAGGATGTGAACCCACCTCTTCTTTTCATACATTTCACCAAAAAGATAATACATATATCTGAAGTACCTAATGAATTCATACTAGGGGACAGCAATAAGCCAAAGGCTAACATTCCCTGATACTTTAGGAGAAAAAAGCCTCTTACAATCAAGGTATTATAAAATATATTCATTGGCACATTACATTCAACTGGTTTATTTTTTTAGAACAACAACTACACAGAAAAACAGGGGAAAACTATGCTAGTCACCAAAATTCTTGCTATGTTAAGCAAGTTTTAAACAACGGAGTCAAATCACACTTCCTATGGTCTATCATTGTATAACAGCCAGTTTACAACATTTGTAGTACTTAAACCTTGAGTCTAATCTAAGCAGAGTGCCATGCTACTTGTTCTGCAACTATTACAATAGTCTCATTTTTAACAAAGATTCTAGAAACACACAGAGTACCTATTTACATCCAGCACCATATATATACAAAAGAAGATTGTGCAGTCAAAGGGCAGAGAAAAAAGACGAAAGAGCAGAAAATGGACACAAATGATCATGTGGTGGCTAACCTACAATCCTGTTTGTTGCATGGTCTGATGTTGTTGTTCCTTCTTTTAAAGCAGACAAACAAAGTGGAGGAAAGGAATATATGCCTGCATGTCAGAATGCATATGGAAACAGATTAATTAAAGATCATGCTGATAAATTGAGAAGGAAGCACAATTCTGCCTAAGTGAAACTTGGGTATACAGAGAGCAGCTTTTACTAACGGAGTACCCTCAAATTAGCTACAAACTAGCTTTAGATTCTAATAGCTAAAACGTATTTGTTTCAAATAAAAGAGTTTGCATGGTTTGGGGTTTGTTTTGGGTTGTGGGTTTTTTCTGTTTTATTTTTAAAGAGCCATCCACCTTGCTGCAGAACAATGCAGTGGAAATATTGAAATAAGACAACCTGCACCTGCCCCTTAATGCCTATCATGATGCTCCCCACGTGGCTCCTCAACCACAGCCTTGTAAAGTTCTAAGGCTGATCACAGTGCAGTGTCAGTAGCCTGAACTAAAACAGTTGATCTGTAGAATTAACTCTGTAAGATTCTTCCCCAGTCCACTGGGATAGATGCCCACAGACCCTAGAACGAGGACAGCACCATACAGAACATTTTATCATGGGTTTGGTATCTTCACAACTAGCCCTTCAGCTGGAGGTAATTCATATTAAACAGACACCCCATAAGCTGTTCTGTATTCCCAGAACTCAGAAGAGTCAGATATGCAGCAGCCTAAAACATCAGTGGTAGAGCGCCTTTTCACCCAGGGTTGGAATAGTTTCCCTGTTGCCTTTGATTTCAGTTTAGCAGAGAAAGCGCACTTCTCTTCTTTCCTGACAGACACCACAGGAGAAAGGACTAGAAAACACGTCCCAAGTAAGAGTCAAGCTGCCACCTCATTTTCAAAGGTTTTAAGTGGACTTTCCTGTTGGCCTCAAAGATATCTGGGGCTAGACTGCTTTTGTTTAATGAGGACCTGAACTTCAGAAGCATGCTTCAAATTTTGCATAGACCTAAATTGTACATATCTCCAGTATATGCTGTACTCTTGACAAGTACTTCAATCACGTAGATGACATCTAAGTATTTTTCTTCTACTACACCCATTACTGTAGTACACTCCTTCTGAATGGACTTTAGTGTTGGGCAGTCTCTGAAGAAATAGCAATTTTCTGTTCAAATTTTCTAAACACACACCCCTTTTTAGCAGCTATTGCACTATTTCCACTTGCAAAATAAAAGCAAAAGTTTTTCAAGCTTCAAAATATCCTCACCGTATCCATTATAGCTTCTGGACCTCTGTCTTCTTGTTCAGCTAAAGCTTTGTTGATCGCTTGCACAGAATCTTCTTTTAAGTGCTTTGAAATATCAGTTCTTGATGGCTGCTCTAAATATTCTGGTTCTCCTGCTTGAACTTTGTGAACAGAAATAAGATGAAAATTTCGTGTGTTAACATAAGCATAAATTTTGAATTGATTAGTTGTATTTGGATCACTGTCTCATAGACAGGTAACCCACCCAGAAAATGCAGGGTAGGTCACACCAGTCACAAATAAAACTTTACACCAGTCTTAGTCTCAGGCAATTTTGAACACTTACATATAAAAATGGACCCATGATTTTACATTAAGAACAACAGACCCATCCTGTCTATAGACCCAGTAAGGCTCTTGAGTGGTAGGTGCTCATCAATCATATGGGGGAATACTGGGAACAAAGATAAGATTCTACCTGGACATTCCAATATATGGAATGACCTACAGCCACTTGGGTGCCAGATTTTTACTTTGCAAAATTAACAATACATTATATTCTTCTGTCTAAGGGAAATCTCAAAGTTTCCCCTACTTGAGGGCAATAAAAATGATTAGCATAAATAACATCTTATACACCTTACATGATGAAAGCCGATTTGACAAACACAACATTCATTTAATACTTTCCTTTACTAACAAAAGAACTAAAACATGTCTCAAAGTGTCTGTGAAGCCAAAACATCTAGAAGATGAAGTCATTCTCCATAGTTTGCAAAAACAAATGTCACTAAACCACTGCACTTTTTACACTCAGTTTGCAGTCATAGTTATGAGAAATATATGCTTAGTCTTAATGACTCATGAACAACAATGAGAACATCTGGACAGCAGTCTCATCACAAATCCATCATGTCATCTTTCACATAATGTACATGCAGCATTCTGCAGTGGACCACAAGGTAAACATAACCTAAAACCCAACAGCTTTTTCTGTGTCAAAGCAGGCATGTTTTCTAGTCACACTGCCAGTGGTCTTTGTTAGCTTGGTTCCTAAATGCACAGGCCTCAGTGTTGCTGTTTAGAGTATTTTCCACAGTTTTAACAACCTTGTTTTTACATGGTAATTTATTAAATGGGCCCTACTATTGCTAAATCTATTCAATACATCACACCAAATAAATTATTCTTCTCTTCAGCTCTAAATTTTGTCCCAATTTAAAACGTGAAGGTAGGTCTTCTACTCAATCACTCTGAATAGAAGAATATACATCACTCATGGACTAATAAATTCTCAAAGAAGACTGCTGAGAAGTCTTCTTTAAAAACCCAAAGTTTCTATTAAAAAAAAAAAATTCAGTAAAAGCTGAGCACAACGGGGGGGGGGGGGGGGGGAGGGAGAAAGGCAGAAAAGCCAGGATTTTATTTTTTTTTTTACTTTATATAAAACAGTAAAATACAAACAAATCCCCAGACTAAACTTCAAGTGCAGTTACCTTGGCTAAGTATACAGTTGTCATTAAAAGATGACACAAATTAACTTTTTGTTAAACAGATACAAAAGCCAGTGATTTTTTAAATTTTTTTTTTGATCTACTCCTTTTACAAACAAGTAGAAGCAGCTAACCTGGAGCAGGTGAGGGTGCTGGTGCCCTGGGTATCTGAGATAGCAACTTCTCCTGCTGTGCTTTCTGAGCAAGTTCTGCATCCCACTCTTCAAGTTCTTTTTCAAACCGTTTATTGTCTTCTTTGACATAATCCCTTAGATCAGAAGGCAGTGTGTCCATTCCAACAAGGATCTGTCCCGTTTCTTTGTTAAACTCCTCTGTATCAACATGAAACAGAAATTTCAGGAAAAGAAAGAACAGGGGAAAAGGAGGTATGTTCAACAAATTTCCTCAACTCAACTACTGAAAACATACAGTACAGCATCAAAAAACTATTAACTGATTTTACTATCTGTCAGACGCTTCTCTGCTACTGAGATGTATGACTACTGCTCTTCTGATCTTTGGATTACATGTTCTTGGGCACCACCAGATCGCTGCCATTTTGAAAGATGAGTCTCTCCGGCCATGAGCACCCAATGACTGTGAACACTCAGTAAAAGAAAACCTCACAAAACCACACCACAGCTAGATTACTGCCACACAGAGCTGGACACAACTCGACTTGCCAGCAGAAGAGGAGTAGGAGGGTAGGCCAACAGGTATTTGGAACGTTAACTGCTAAGAACACTGGCTACATTGAATAATCCTCCTATTTGCTTTGAAAATGCTCTCTGCAAGAGTACCCCAGATGCTCCTGAATGAATCACCTGCAATTGTCCTGCAGCAAGCAGGCCTCAGACTTAATTAAGAGTAGTACAGCAACTCTACAGGGCCCATAAAACTAGCAGCCACTATCAGGCCCCACAAAACTCATGCTAAGGGATCTTTGCCCTCCCTCCAAAAACTTCCATACAAGCCTTATAGTTACATATTACTACATGACCTGAAAAAAATTTCCCAATTCACATATTACTTTTGTTAACATGTGGTTGATAAGGCCATGGTATTCACGTTTCAATGAGGAACTGCTAAATGTTTATAAATTAGCAAATGTAGTTTATTTTGCTGTCTTAATAATCCTGAAATACTGGCATTATCTTTATTAATCTAGAAGTTGAAGAGCAATTGTTCAACACACAAAAAACAATGTGAATAACAGTAATGAGCAGAACTAGAACCTTAGCAATTATTAAACCCATTTAAAAAATCTGGAAATCCATCCAAAACAAGCTCGATTTATCAATACATTCAGCAAATTCAGCTATTCTTCATCATGCAGGAAACAAATCCATAACAATACCTTGTATCAAGTATTGCTCCTTATCATTTATATACATTAAGCAATATGCACTGGCATTCCTGTAACCACCAAAAGAGTCCCGTTCCAACTCTTCCCAAGTTGACTTGGTCACAGAAATGTCATTGTATTTCATCCATCTGTTTTGGTGATGGTCATAAATATATGCCCAGTAGTGTCCTGCATTAGCTTGACCTTCGTGAACAAGCACAGCATGCAACCTGTAAGGAACCTTAAAAAAAAAAAAAAATGAACCACAAAAATGTCAAACTCTTCTTGCAAGCATTTAGTTCCTACTACCTGTCAAGAGATAATAGCTACATTAAGTAACAAAAATAAGATGAAACAGGATCAAAACACAAGACAAAGGAAATCCAAAAAGGTAAAATTACCAACTCACTAAGCATAAGGACTTTGAGCTATTTTACTTACTGCTACTCATTACAAGAGATCTTAAAAACACTAGTGAGCACAAATGTCTACTCTGCTAGCTTCACTGCCAGGCATCCTCTTAATTCCTTAGTATTCCTACTTTCTTTGTACCTACAGAAACCCTCAAATATGTCAGCCTTGATTGCCCATGATTTGCTCCAGTTCTCACCTGGTAAACTTGCCCTGAAGTCTGGAAAGGCATATGCAAATTCGAGGTAAACAACTCTGTGCTTTCTATGTGCCAGCAAGAGTTTATTTTAAGAAATATCTGGGAGTTGAATACTTCCATTACCCAAAATTTTTACAGTAGAATAGGAATACAACTGTTTTCCAGTATTTTAACCGTAACAGTGAAATCATTGCTGAGAGAAGCATGGAACACACGAAGCGGACCTCCCTCCTGCCCAAGGAAAGAGGGAAGATACAAATTTCTAAGGTCAACCTAAAAAGTATCCTATGTGTTCATTAACAGGCAAGAAGAATAGGCAACTTTGTTTCTATGTAAGCAGTTGGAAATCTGAGGGAAAGAGAAGCAGAATGTATCAGTGCCTCCTTACTTATAAGCACATGCTGCTCATTTTAACCTGCTGAAACAGCATACACAACATAAAAGAGAAAACTGATCTTTCCTGCTATGCACAGTATGCCTGAATGACAACAGCTCTGCTAGGATGAAAACCCTGAAACCATATTCCACTGGTGTCACAGTCTGTAGATAAATGGTCTATTTTACACAAGGTCCACTAAATATTTGTTGCAAATTATCTCAGCACCACAATAATTAGTAACTGTAAATAAATATATAACTATGACTTCATAAAGTCCCTGAAGTTATTTTTAGCCTGATCATTCTCTTCCAGGCTATATGCAAGTGCTGGAGATTTTGCAACCTTCCTTGAACTATAAAGCTGACTGACTGCACAGCAGCTGGAATCAAACAGTCTGTCATCCCAGAGACCAAAACGCACAGTAAATCTCCCAAGCACAAGAATCACACACAGAAGAAATCTTAGCAAGTACTTAAACCTGAATGCTCTGGGGTTTTTAACATCTGTTATCATAACAGTGTGAAAGCCTTCTTAAAATGACTGCAAGCCCACGCATATGCAACATAAATATATACAGATCCTGATTAACATATAAATAAATAAATAAAAGGTTAGTGAAGTCTCTTCAGACTTTGGCAATAAAATTTCCTCACTCCAAAATAGGGCATTAAAATCCCAGCTGAATTTAAATCGTTTAACTTAAAACCATGCTAACAGGGTCAGCTTGAGGTCCCCTACCCTTTCCTCCAGCTCAGGAGAATCAGCTATCAATCATCCATGCTGAGCTTACAGGAAGGTGCTCCAGAGAGGTCTGTGACTGGCAGACAGGCAAGTCCAGTGCCAACAGGCATCTCTTGTGATAAGCCATTATATCAACAGTAATTAACAGTACAGGGCAACACATCAAGTAAATAGTTGGCATTAAATTTCTTAGTTTACACTTACTACTCATGAAACAGAAATGGAGCTTCAGCAACCTCTTCACATGTAGCTACAGAACAGATATATCAAAGCTGATATATCAAAGATGAATTCCCATAGGAAAAACATGTGCATCTCTTTAAGGAGAGAAATAATCAAATAAACAGTTGATGAAATTTATTCATTCAGGAGGACAAGACAAGAAAAGAATTTTGGGAATATTTCATATGACAATTTGACAAGAGTTTTATGAGCAACTATAATCTCCTTAGAATCAAAAAGAACACAAAAAGAAAAGCTTCTTAAGTAATTCATAAGAACACCTTGAAGTATCCCGCAAATGTAATATGCTTTCCTTAAAAAGTTTAGTTTTATGTGCGCAGACCTTATCGACTCACAAGAGAAAAGCTTTCAGTGCTACAATCGTATCATTCAGAGGAAAACATTGATGTGAAACTGCTCCCATAGAATGGGGCAATACTGAGCTATCCAAATGCCTCTGCAGAGTCAGCCAAGGGAAAGCAAACAGCTGTATGCACCTGCCTCCTGATTGTGCCAAAACACCCACAGGGCCGAAACAGGCCGAGTTGAAGAAGGCCAGCCTTCACCGCCACCCTGACATTTCAGATGGATTCAGTACCTACTTGTTCCCTGTCACTTAACATACCACACTACTTTCAGGCACAGCACAAAAATGCCCTTCACAAATCTATATACTGTTTCCATCCTCCTTTTTCTGGAATTCTGTTTCAAAACAAACCCAAAAGCATCTAGTCTATATTACAGCACGCTAGGACGAGGTGTTTTCCTAAGTAATATCCTTTTTCCATTGTAATGATTGCTGACATATCTTCACCATGCAGAGGTATTTCCTCTGGTAGGCTGTTTGGATGTGAAATTAGCAAATTACTTCACTTCGCTGTTAGATGATACGTAGCCTGTAGCCTTCCAGTTACAATATGAATATTCCAGTAAAGAAAATGCCTGCCAGTAGCAAGCCTAAAGAAACCCATCTAGGCAAGTCTGCCTGAAACCCTTAACATCACAGTTCAGAGCTGCCAGGAACTATTACAAGCCATGTACAAAACAAACATATACCTCAAGTAAAACTGCAAGCTAAACACGTCTTACATGGAAAGAAAATAGTTCTTTTTCCTAACAAAGTAACAGAGGAAGTAATTTTTAAGCTTAAAATCTGTCGAAGGAAGTGAATGTAAATATGTGAACATAAGAAATACCAGAGGAGCCACAACTCCATCGCAAAGCATTTTAAAAACGCTGTTCAGATTACACAGCACGAGAATCTCCCTAAAAGGCAGCTTAGACTAACAGTCAAGGTTGTGACTGACACTGAATCTAGACAGAGGGTGTGAGGGTTTTTTTTAATAGAAAAAAAAAAACAAAACCCGAAGCAACAGCAAGCCCACTGGCATTATTAACTATAAATTTACATCAGGAGCCTTGAATTTGTAAGTATTAGTATGTAAGTTTCAATACACAAAGGCAATAAGCATTTGAGTATAAAAATAATTGTTTCCTATGTCTAATGCTTTGCCACCTTAAAGCCATAAGATTACCTAGCAATATTGTCATAGCAGGGTGATAAAACTTTATTGTTATACAAAACCTGAAGTTCTGCATTCAAGTCAAGAAAGTGGAGCAGACATAGAACATATTTGGGCTTTTCATCACAAAGCTGCTTAAACTCAAGTATGCCACCTGTAAAACATTGTGATATTCCCTTTCATTTGACTGTGCTTAATTAAAAGGTTTGCAAAACTCATTATGACTTTCTAACGAAATTTCACTAACTATATAATTATTGTATACCTGCTTTATTTTCAAGCATCAAAAAACTTTCATTAAAGTGACAAAAAGGATTTGTTTTGATTTATTTCATGCAGAAATTATACTTACTTGGACCATTGTTTTGTCAGAGTACATCAGTTCAATTGTCCGATGTATTCTAGATATACTTTCTTGTAAATCTGAAAGAGAAATAAAAAAGAAGCTCTCTTTCATGATGCTGCATAACTGCACGTGGCTTCATCTTTATTTTATCTCATTAAAAGCCAAACAAGGGTACATTTCACACTTGGTGCATCTGTTTTTCTATCTACATGCCAAACACTAAACCTTCTCATATGATGAAGCAGTGACAGCTATTCATAATGCACTCCTGCTAGCTTCCTAGAGCTCAACCAAGCCCACTCCTGCTGGAACAATAACTTCCTTTGTTTTCCTCAGAGCAACAGAACAGACTGTAAGCTCTACCCACTCCAAAATGTCCTGGCTTAGAAATTTACTGAATTTTCCCATGTGGAAAGGGTCACTCTATCCTAAACTCCTCTGCAGCACCAAGTCAAAGCATGGGCCCAGCCAGTACCACACTGACAGCTCAGACATGACTGCAGTGACCTTCTTTGGCATGGACCACACTTCTATTTCACTCTACTCCCCCCAGTACAATGCACACTGAAGCACTGTGTACACCTCACTCAACAGCCAGTACGCATCTTCAGTTCATATACCTTCAGTCTATTACAATCTCTAACTTCCCTTCCTATTTGCTAGAGGCAAGTTTAGAAGTACAAAACAAGCAACTCAACACACACGGACATTAAGGTGATTTCCCCCACTTCCACAACTTCTTTCCAATGGCAAATGCACTTCCCAGCTTGCGGCATTACCTCTAGTGTCATTCTCTACTTCAGTCCTCCAGCGATGTAAACAGCCTTCTAGGACAGACAGCTCTTCCTCAGTGATGTGCCTCGGTGCTGGATGCATTGGCAGATCAGGAGGAATTCGTGATTGTGTGAATGGTTTATGTATTACTGATCTTTGTACAGGAGATGTGCTTGGAACATCTGATGATGAAGGTCCCTGCTGCTCTATTGTGCTACATTCATTCAAAACATGAAATTAAAAGAAAATAAAAATTGAATCACCATGCATACAAACTAAAAGCTACCCTGTAAAAATAAGCTTTTAATCTGAAAACAGATATTTAAAAAGTAGTAATTTCCTACAGTGCAATCCAGGAAAGATACCTACAATATCAATATGGCATTAGCATGTCAGTTCTGGAAACCTGGTGGTGTAGTACACATTAGCACAATAATAACTCTGGCTGCCATTCCCCAAAATAAAGGAACTGGATCGGTCAAGCTACAGTTCGCTTTACTTGAAATGCTATTCAACACTTTCAAATAACATCATACAAATAATCACTATGGTTTGAAACATTTATTGACAAACTGGAAACTGAAAAATCAGAGCAGCTTGTCTTATGGCCCAGTGACCATAAAATCCTAAAAATCCATAAAATCACCTACCTACCATTAACGTTAACTGAACAGCAACAACAAAGGGACCTCTGATATTTACGGCACACTGGAAATCTAGCACCAAGCCATCTAAACTTGCTCCAAACACACCCCCTAACTCAAACGGCAACTCGTACTAACCAGGAAAACTAGGAAAATTCTACAAGAGCAGCAGAATATCAAAAATGACAACCTGTTACAGATTTTTCTCTTCCCATCAGTGAGACCACTCGTATGTAATCACTACCAAAAACCTGAAGACCTTTATAGCATTTTACTTTGTGTACATCATCATGATACAGCCTGAGGAACCTGGATTCTTCAGTAGGTTAAAAAGTTCTGAGAACATCAAGAGCTGACAGCGTCACTTCATATAACATGCTATTGTGTTTCTACAGATTGAAAAAAGTATTAATACTAGACATTTTTTACAGAGCTTCCTTTATAGGAGTTTGAACAAAGTATATCACTTCTGATCCTGTATTTCATGCAAATAATGGTAGCTTTTAACAGTTTGTCTTCTCTTATCGTCAAGATTTCTACATTATATCAGGAAGACATTTGAAACCTTTCAAAGGCTTTTAGATTCATTTACTTCGCTTGTCTGAACTACGAAGTTAACCATCTTGACTGGATCAGAATCTAGAACTCTACTTTCCCAATCCAATATAAAAAGCTGTGTTATAAACTGCCAGTGTCCACCTAACCAAGTCTGACCTTAAGTTATACTCCTAACTGTGGGTCACAGTTACTAGCTTCAATAATGGGAAAAATGACACTATTGGAGCTTTATCTACCTCATGCTTTGGCTACTCTGTGTTGAAAAAGTCAGACTGTTAGGTTCCTGACAAACTCTGTGAGAAGTGTGAGCTGCAAAGCAGAAAAGGAGCTTAACTCTGAGGCTAAATCAACAGAAACCCTGAAGCTCTGCAGCACATACACACTGACTAAATTAATATTATTCAACAATGCAATTAGGAAGCAGTGACTTCACCAGATACTATGTCTATCTGGAATTTTAGGTGGAATTGTGCCTTATTTGAAAATAATAATTCTCCACCTGAAGACATTTTTATAAGCACATGAGACAAACCCGGATTATTAACATTTTGTTTTATTTAAGTCATCTGTTGTGCTGAAAAATACTTCTAGGAAGAGAGCAGAAACTTTACACCTTAGAACACGCCTAGCTGTATTAAACTGGTGAACATGGCAGGTAAGCTTCCTTCCCTGTCTCTCAGTGGCCGGGTTGGCACCAAGAGGATGATTGGCCTCTTGCCTTGGGAGAGCAGGAGGAGGCAGCTCTTACCTGGGTGGGGTCTGGGCTGGCAGTGTGCTGCTGGCAGGGGCACTAGCACCCAAGTCATCAACCGGAGACGTGCACACTGGTTTGCTGGAGGCAAACTCCAAGGCGTACTGCAGGACATCTACCAAGGGGAATCGTTTAGGACCAGAACCATAGCTTAAATATCTGTTAACCACAAAACATATTAATGCCGTGACTCACGTATACGAACAATACATTAAAAAAAAAATTTTTTTTTTTTTCTGGTTGACTGCAATTAAATAAAGAAACCCTTTCCGAACATGTTTCATGCACCAGAATTACTGTCCTTATAAACAGTTTCCAAAGAAAACAGTAAAAGAAGAGATGCAGAAAGGAAATCTAGAGCAAAAGCCTACATACAAAGTATACAGCTGCAAGGACTAATTCTACTAATTCTATGTAGCCCATAATATTATTTGTATTTACAGTTATCTATAGTACCGTTCTAATCTCTGTTGTAAAACTGTGAGGTATTCTTTGAGTCTCTTGATTTCATCCCGTTTAATTCTTGTTATTTCTCTGTTTTTGTGCATATACCTGTAAAACATGAAATTCAGAAAGAGGTGTCAGCCCATAGTATCCAATCACTGAAACTCAGGTCTGTACACATCAGCCATACCACAGGGCTAATAAAAACCTCACACTCTCTAGAACCTACAATACACTAAGCAGTAAAGCAGAACTGAGAAGAAAATGCTAAAATCTTCCCTCCCACAATTTTCTGAAGATGCTTTTACCCCCCAGTATCAAAAGTTCATACTATAGATGACAAACATGTAATCAGAAAGCTTCTAAACTAGACAGTTTAGGAGGCAATCACATAGCAATACTCCTGTTTCATTAATTAGACTCACAAATAAATACTCAGCATCTAACTGAAAGGCATCATGGTATCTCACCTCAACACATAAACTGCATGCACTGACGCTGAGAATCTCTTCAAACCATGCAGTCTATGTAGTACACCATGATGGAATAGCTGACTTCTCACCCTCCTTCCCAATTGGACTCATAAACAGTGTGATTATTCAAAGTATTTTTCCTTAGTACACCGCTATCTAGCAATAAATTAAAGACTGAAGTGCAAGAATGTTTTGGCACAATTTAGTAGTATGTCTTAAATTGTTATCTACGTGTATTTTCTGAAACAGATGAAACCCATGGAAATTTTAACTTGTCTAGCTAAAAAATAAATTTACTGTGATTTAAGCACAGATAAGATGCACCAGCAACTTTACCAAACTCATGAGATGTAATTTATATTCATACAAGGACTCTGTTGATAATATTATACTGTACCTGTCCAGATACAAAATTGGAGGAAATTCTAATTTGTTGTGTATCTTCTCTGGTCTCCCCAAAGCCTGATTAAACTCAAATCTTGAGAGCTCAAAAGTTAAGACAGGAGGAAGCTCAGTGAACCAGTGCTGAACAAAAGAAAAAACAGAACACCCCACAATGAATGCCTTCCAATAGGAGAACATTAGTAATAATGGTACAATACCTGCAGACTGACACACGTATAACAGAAACCGATTTTAGAGGGCAGATCAGCATAAGCTTTACGAAGTTCCCATCTTTCCCCTTCACTGTAAACAGAGACCATTTGTCATCCATGCTGCAGAGTTTTCCAACTCATCTATCACTATCTGTGCTAAAGCAGAGCAGGCACAAAGGCTTCTTCCTTTCACATTTGTCTTGTTCAGACTAAAAGCGGCCTACACTTGAACCCACCTGCCTTGCCAACTGCCCTGTCCTCTTTTAACTCTCCCATGCCACTGAAAGGGTTGTTTACATTGTATCAAGCGCTCTTCCCGCTAGTTCCCTCAGGCTCAAGTTTCTGACCCTTTCATTCACCCAGTATTGGAGTTTCCAGTGAACCCTGAAGCAGGACCAGTGAGTACTCCGGGCTGCGTGAGACCAGCTCTCCTGGCGCTGTAGAAGTCATATTTTTCTTTAAATCTCCTCCATACTAACAACCTCTTCTGAAGTTTCTGCTCATGTCACTAACCACTGTTAATCCGTCCATGGACGAACCCATGTTATCATCACCTTATCCCAATTTTCTTTGAGTATTCAGTAGAGGTCTAACTTTAGTCCTTCTTTCTTTCCTTACACACTTGGCTTCTTCAGGTACAAGATGAATTCAATCTTAGTAACAACTAAGTTGAAACATCAGTGTGTTATCAATCAGCATTATTCTCAGACTAAAGCCAAAACACAGCACTGTACCAGCTACTAGGAAGAAAATTAACTCTACACCAGCTGAAACGGGGACACTAAACATCCACTCAGGCTTCCCTGATTGCCGCAGACACTGTTGCCACATACTTCCAACACCAATGTCCACAGCCCACACGTGGCATTTGACCTGGGGCTTGCTTCGAGTTCTCCTATCCAGCCAAAGGTCTTGAATAGTCTTTTCATGCAATAGAGCCTTTTCCTTCTGTGCACATGGCTAAAATTCAGGTCTAGGTTCTCATCACTCCACATATCAGTGCAATGTTTCCTCTCTTCTCCTCTTGCCTGGCCTTAGTGCAGAGAGCCTTTTCACACTAACAGATTTCCAGGATGTTGTTGAATTTTCCTTGTTTGTTGTCTTCAGCATCACTCCCCTCACCTGCTTACAAGCAAAGTAAGCTGCCTTCCTTTTTTTTGCCTGTATCAGCCTCCACTAATCACCTTTTCAGTTTTAAAGGAGATCATAACATTTCTCTTGCAGCAACTTCATGCAGCAATAGATTTCAATGCTAAAGTCAGCAAAGCCACACCACAACTCCTCCACCTTAAACTCTTTTATTGCAAGGCCCCCAAACTCCTTAATGATGACTAAGCTGCTGATGCCCTGAAGTTTATCGACCATGATGCTGACAAACACTCTCTCATTTTCCCTATCTTCTAACTCCAAGTACATGCAATCAATCTTCATCTTTTCTTGAATTTGGATTCAAGTTCCTTGGGACAGAGAATGTCTCTTTTTTTTTTGTTGTTGTTTGTTCATTTGTACATTAGCTTGCTTGCTGACACCAAACTCAATGGCTGGGGCTTTTAGGCATCATGATAATAATAATAATAATAATAATAGCAGCAACAATAATGATAATAAACAAGCTAAGTACCCCATTTGATGCAATGGTGAAGAAGAAAAGTAGAATGTTACTTTCAGGATCTTTTCATACATGCAACTACCGTGTTATTATTATTTTCTATGAGCTTTGATATCTACCATCTGAGATGAATGCCACTTGAAGTCTCTGTTCAGCAGAGTCAGACGCTGATAAAACTAGAAGAAATTCACCTTCCTTCAGTACTTTCAAACTTTCCAATGCCCTGTAACCCCTTTGAGGCACTATGTTTAAACATAACTAATAACAGCAACAACCGCTATAAATAAATGACTTCAGTTCAGGGAAATGTAATCAATTTACTTGGCACTGGTAATAATGCAGTAATGTTTTTTCTAAATTTGGACTTAACACATTACCTTTCTTGTTTTGCCAATGTTGTCAATCTGTCATACGACTATTTTACCTCCATTTCTACATGCTAAGAAGCCAAGCTGATTAAAACCCTGACAGTTTCACAAAACACAAATCTTAACACTCTAGACACTGAAATTACAGGTGAAAAAAAAAACCTCAAAATCAGAACAAAGCAATAAAAATAGTCTGACATGTCTAGTCAAGCATTTATAACTGAACTGACATTTTATGCATGACTGCACATAGGTTTTAACTGCAAGATATTCTTCACTCCATAAGATGAACAATTGTACTCCTGTATTAAGTACATACAAGATTTCAACTTGCATAAAGCAACTGAGCTTTGTATTGTACCAAGATATTTAAGAGATTTTTTTTTCCTTTCAGTTATATTTCAGGAAACATGCTCACTGTAATAAGACGTTTCTACAAGTGCTGAAATAAAAAAAAAAAAAACAAAAACCAAAACATAAAATAAAATGGAAACATCATGCAAAAGAAGAACACATCCAGTAAGATGTGTAAAAACATTTGAAAATGCTTGTTAACATCCCCTTTGGTTGATCAATATTCGATCAGCAATACCTGACCAGAAAAAGGAACTGCAAAAGGGATACTATAAAACTTCTGTCGATAACACAAAATTGGAAATAGCAATTTAGACTGGAGGATGATTTCAGGGTATGTCACTATGCTTAGTAATGAAACCCTTTGTGTACGTTGATATGATTAAAGAAAGCAAAATTTCATCACTGCAAAAGACTGACATCAAGGAAGAAACTATACCTGAACTTTTTACTTAAGTAAAAGAAATCTCCTAAGATTTCACATCTTTAGAATAACTGTGATGAAACATGAACAACTTCCAAAAGAAAAAGCAGCTTAGCCTCCACAGGCAATGGGAATTTCCGTATTTCCACATCAATAATGTACATGTTGTTAGAGAGAGCTCTGCCAGAGAAAAATGCTGGGCATATACATACATGTCAGCAATAAGAAGAGACATTTCAGAGCATACCCTCCCTTTTCATTCTACAGTCACCAATGATCCAACTACCTCTTTTCTGTAATCTGTGACTTGTCTTGTTTATCATCTCACCCCAACACCACACACTACACATCCCACTTCTTAATGGGGTTCCATCTGAATCCATCCACACATGCTTTCAGCATGCTCTGACATCTGGCAGCCTCCTACTCTAGCAAGAGCTCTCTGAGGAAAAAGAGCAGCCCACAGAACATGAATTACCTGCCCACTGCTGCAAGGAGGGTAGGGGGCAAAGGGAAGGATGGTGGGAAACATCAGAAAAAGGGGAAGAAGGCTAGGGTGCTGAGGAGTTACAAGACAGGCAAAGAGGAATAACAACAAAGCAACGGTCAAATGCACAGCTCATGGTTGCTCTTTACTGCATGGCACAGGTCAGCAAGTCAGTCAGCAGTAGTCAGCTACCACAGGACATTACACCCATGACCTCTCTGGTGATCAAATATCAGCAACAGGTGGGAACCGGCCTGCTCCAAATTACCTCTGTAAGCACTTGATTGTGCCAGCTTTTAATAAGCATGAACTTTGTGTCTTATGAAAAATTAAAAAAAGATGATACTCTGGATACTCGGAGAGATACAAACCCCTCAGATTGACAACCCAGTTCTGTCAGGCATCAGAACCTAACACAGCAGCAGGTCACACAAACAGCCACGAAACCCAGTGAAAATTAAAGAGCACTACAGCAGCCCCCAAGAGAAGCCCACAGGAGAACTTAACTCACCTCCTGACCAGACTTTGCAGAGTTTTCTGAATGGAGAGATTCAATTTCCCCTTCAATCATTGCAGCTTCTAGGCACTCATGCAGATCTTTAAAGCCATTAACCTGGAGTGGATACTGGCCAAACATCTCTGTGTTTTCAAACTTTTTACCTTCACATAAGAAATTAAAACAGTTGAGGTTTTAGGAACAAAACTTTGCCTTTACAAAAAGCCTAACAATCCTAGGTCATCTTGCCTAGTCTACTGAACAGTACCCACATTTTGTTATTGAGCAATTCAATTGTATGTATGAAAACAAGTTACTAGAGAAAGTCACTTGAATCTCATATCGAAAATTACTGTATTTTCCTCTTCAGCCCATTTTTTTTAATATTGTTTTTGCATCTCTTGGTAATTAGCAAAACTCAAGATGACTTGGCACCACAAATGTATGGGAAATTTTACACATATAAATCAAAGTCCTGCTCCTGCAAATACCAGCTCAGTAATACAACTCTACATTGAATCAGCAAAGTCAGTGGAATTGCTGGTATGAAACAGCCCTTTGTATAAGTACTTTTTGCAAAAATAAAGCACAAAAGAGAACACTCGCGATTTCATCCTGAAAACAAGATCATGATTTGGTAACAGCGTATAAAGATGCAAGTTCAAACATGAGAAGAAATGTGGGTGACAAGCTTCCAATCTACAACTTAAATTTATTTCATCCTAAAGTCAGTAACAAGTCTTCTCACATCAGCTAGTTTCCTTCCATTGGTTTGGATTTTACGTATCTCCTCAGTTAAGATGAGAACATAAGGGAAGAAAGCAGCTGAATGCAAACAAGCTGGAATGCTAGCTAGTAGCAAGAAATTTGCAGAATGTGTAAGTCTGAAAGTAAATCATTAGATACACTGTTCCAGGTAGAGCAACAACCTGGAATTCACTTTAAAAACTATAGCTTCTTCATTCAAATGCATCTCAGGAGTCATTCACTCTCAGGATAGGGGACAGAATCACCAACATTAGAATATTTTCACAACTGCTGTCCTCCCAGAAACACAAGAGCACTGCAATTCTGCAGATCTACTAATTATATACAGATAAGATAAAGGGAAGCTTGTACAGTCTCCTCTTCAGTACTCTGACACTGCCCTTGCACAGGTTTCCACTGACTTGTTTTCAATGCACTGTACTTTTAAGAGGGTGACTTACCCATACCAGGAATTTTGCAGAAGAAAATGCAGTAACTGAAATGTTAAACTGCATTAAATGAAGCAGAAATAATGCGAGAGACTAGCTCAACAAAACACAATAACTTGCCTTCCGCATACCATTAGTAAGTAGCAAAAGGTGCCCTGATGATAATTTCTTGCAAGCATTTTCTTAAATATGCTCAGCTCCTGAAAGTTATTGGAAAAAGAAAAAAAAAAAAATGTTCTGGACCATTGCAGCTCAGTTTAACTTCAGTCTCATATTCTCATGACAGTCTGTGACAAACCTTTGGTCACAAACTGAACGTGTAGTCTCCAAGTATATGTCCGCAAAAGTAGCTAAAATGTTACAAACTTAGACAAGCACTAAGCAGACATGAGCATAAAAGTCCAAGGAAGTTCAGATGCATACCTTCAAGTACACCTACTGCTAGAAATCGTCCATAAAACAACTCCACCATTGGGTTCTTTGATTTCTCGCCATCCCTGAAAACAGAAAGCATGTAAGTGCAAGATACCAAACATAATGCTCTGACTTTCACAAAACTATGAGCAGAATATTCTGAATTCATTACGGAAATGCTATTTTACTCAGATACTCATTTAGTTTTGCACTTTCCTTTAATAATAACGATTCACATATTTTCAGTCAGTTTCAGAAGCACTTAATTCTAGGAAAAATTATGTAAATCAGATTCAACTCCTGAGTCGTTAAAGTGTACAAAATCTGTGTAAAAATTATTTCCTGCAACACTCTAGAAACGATATATTCAAAAAGACAGTGTACAGATATACAAACAATGAGTATTTACCTCTGAAAAGATAAACGAGCAAGGTTTGAAGTACTTAAACTACAGGATTGAAAAGAAAAGTTGCTTTCAAATCGAAAGAAACAAAAACCCAAAAAGAAAGCGTAATTGGTTATGTACAAAACACGTCTAATCCTTCTAGACTCTGGACTTCACTCAGCAAGGTTTCTAACATGAAACAAGATGATGAAAATGGACAATTCATGGAAAAAGAAAGGTATATTGAACTAAAAAAAGCTATGGTGTTAGATCTTTTTCTGCCATATAAGAAGATGTGGATTTCTGGTTGCTCAGTTTGCTTTTTCTCATTAAAACATTCTACATACAGAACTAAATTAAAAAAAAAAACCACAACAAAAACTTACCTCTCTTCTTCAGCTTTAATTTGGAAGGCATCTTCTAGCCAATCTAGTAATTTGTGTGTAAATTCACTAACATCTTGCTGTTGAAAAAATATAAAGTGATCAGTATGTGTTCACATAGGTAACAGAACACGATAAAGTGTCACCTTACAAGATCAGTATAGCTTTATTCCTCTTAACAGCAGCTCCAAAATCACACTATATCCAAGACTATGCTATGAATGTTTTTTCTTATAGGTGGCTCTTAATGCATACTAAGGCTCTGGTGTTCCTCAGCCATTACACTGTCCTGTGATCTTTATTACTGGGGCTCAGCTTTCATACCATGCTAGTCCAAAGGCATCCTATGAATCCCATTGTTCAAAACCTTTGGTATCTAACAAGTGGTGACTAATATTACTTTCATCGAGCACTAAATTCAGCAATGCTGTTGACGTTAAATACCTTCACCACATAACCTCATGTGGAAAAAAATGCAGAAACCAAGTGTTTCTCAGAAAACTAAAATATACCCATTATGATTTAGGCAAGAATTCTGAATACAAGTATTAGGATACTCCAAACTAGTTATCTACAGGACAAATAGGACTGTACCAGCTCTGGAAGCATTGTTAGAGCACAAGAATAAAGCCCTTTAAAAAAAAAAAAAGAAAAAAAAAGAAAAATCACAGCCTTAGAAACAAAACCCCAAAAGCAAGAATGCGAAACTATTGGTTACTTTCTAAAATAATAACAAGAAAGTATACTGAATAAAACAAGCAAGCTGACCAGATTTTATTTATAAAAGTGACCAGAGATCACGTAATACTAGAGAAAAAACTCAAAACCTGATAATTAGAAGTTTCTTTTCTGTGGACATTTTGAATTTTTGTTGTGCATTTAAAGTATTTCTTATTGCCAGATAACCATTTGAAAGCATGCATAAACTTGAATGAAAAAAACCACAGAAATTACCTGTTGGGAATCATTCGATTTAAAAGCATCTTTAAGGATTTCAACCGCTCTTGATGGGTCAACGTATTTTCTCTTTGAACCAACTAGAAGTGCAAACAGGTACCTTAACTCACGCATGAAAGGCAGATTCCTATGTTCCTGTATCTGAAGAAGAATTAAATATATTTAACAAAGTGGTAACAGAAATCTACTTTACAGAATTGTTACCTAGTGAACTAAGGGTATATCCAGCTAATCACCGTGATAATACATAAGCTTACTTGTAGTACTACCAAGGTAGTGTTGCATGCCTTTTACTTGTCAGTTTTGTAAAATAATGTAGTTCTCTGAGAAAAAAAATTACATTTCAGAACTGAAAGCTCCCTGAAATCACATCTAGATGTGGCTGTTTGAGTTGAAATAGGGACAAATGGACAAGACGAGTTGAATTTAAGACAGAACTGCTGCTCCTGAGACTCACAACACCTTAAGTAATACACTGCAACAATAGGCATTCATTTTACTGAAATCAGTATTCCTATATATTAGTACTCCTATACCTCTAGGAGAATTTCTTGTAAACCTACACACTGCCTATTACCTTTTATTTTATATTGAAGACTAAATCTATAATGTGTACACAAATCATTACTATTTCTCTTGACAGAAGTAAGAGAGATGGCGTGCTCTCCTTTCTACCTAACTTTTTAAGTATAATTCATGGCCAAGATGGAATTCTTCTGGTTTCCAGGAATGAAGCAGAAGAAGTATTTTCTGCCTGTATAATGAAAAGTAAGTAAACTGAAATGCAAATCCATCATTCCATTGATTAAACCACGGGTTACAAATGCTATGGCGATCAGATATCACTCATACTCCTAAGTAGATAGCTGAAAAATACTTGTGAAATTAAAACCCATGTAATATTGACTTGTATTCAGAACAGTAGTTCTAAATACAGATACTTTGAATGTAAATATCACTCAAAGGCAGCACAGAAGTCAGATGCTGGTCAAACCAGAATTTTCGTGACAAAATATTTCACATGCTCAAACAGCAGACTCGTTTAGTCACTCCTATGTCAATCCAGTATGCATAAGGCTTTTCGTGCATAAAGTCTGGTTTATTTTAGCTTGAAAACCTGTGTGTGATGAATTGGAATATGTTCTGCATAATATCTAAAAAAATACTTCTAGTCACGTAAACTCCCAGGTTTTACTTGTTCATCTGGTCCACCTTGCAAAACATCAGCCAATTATGAACCATGCTCACAGAAAAGGCTGAAGACTTCATCAAATGAACCTAATTCAGCTTTAAATCATCATAAGAATAAAATCAGTCTTCTATTTATATATTTAAAGCACTTTTTAACAACAAAACAGGGAAACAAATTATGAAAGTGATTTTTTTCTTAGCATTTTCATAAAGTGATCTATTAAAAAGATCAATAGATTTTCAAGTTTTAGATAGACATATTTTATCAAGATGACTGAATACCAGTGATGATTCATATGCATAATATAGAGGATTGACCACAGAGTACTCTACACCTCACCTTCCTTTTCATAAATCTGAAGTAGATAGGCAGTGAGTAGTGTTGCATTACTTATCCAAATTTACACTACTAATTTGGCTGAATTTTAAGCATTTTGTATCTTTATGTTGAACAACTAGTTACAGATGTCAATAGGATTACTCAGAACAAATATCTCTGTAAAGCCTATAAAAGTTCCCTAAAACCAGAAAAATCCTTGCTGGTTTGTTGTTTTGTTTTTTTTTTTGAGAAAGCACTATTTAATGCATTAGGCACGATCCTTGCCCAGATTATGTGAGCATTACCACAACAAGCAGCAATTCTCATGGAACAAAGCCTAAAATCTTCGAGAAGGGTGTGAGCCCGTCCCCAAGACAAGGTATATACAATTGCACAAAGGACTTGCATATTAAGAACTAATAAGGTGGTCACAATACAGCACACAGCTCTCAATTTCATAGCATACTGTAGGTGCATCAACACCTACAAAATACAAAAAAATTAAAATCAGTTTTGAAATAAAAAATGTATGGAAAGTTCATAATCGAAAACTTTCTCTATTTTATTACCTAGCCTACCTGCATAAATATTTTTTTTTAATAATTTCTTATGTTGGAACAATTTATGATTAGAAATGCCTCTAAACAATCTACACGTTGAATACATAGCAAACATTCATTATTGCCAATCAGTATGCCAGGACACTGGCATAATGATGATGTTGAAACGGGGAAAAATGTGCTAAACTCTAACATAGTATGCACCTCCTCTGATAATAGCACATTTCCTGAAGATATCATTGAGGCTAAATATTTAGCTGGCCTCAGTACATACAACAAAAAAGATCTGTTTGATATGACAGTAAGAGAACTGGGAGAGCAAAGAAGCTGTAGTAATCTCAGAGACCCATATCTGTTCTACAGAAGGAAGCCAAGGATCATACCATGTAAGAAAAATCAATTTTAAATGAAAAAGTATAAAACCAGATCAGATGTATGAGCAATTTTAAAAATCCAGAAAAACAAATTCCAATTAGCTGAGGCAAATAGGGTGGGGTTGTTGTTTGGTTTGGGGTTTTTCGAAGTAAAAAATTATACCAATGACTTCTGAATTAAAATGTTTAGCTGCTGAATTGTTAATAGCATTTGGATTTAATATTTTAATAGGAAAGAAAAAAAACACTTTGCTATGTAAAATTCCCTGAAGTACAACCACATGTTTTAATTCTAAATCAAGATATTGTCATGATCCTACCATTAAGCTCTACTTTCCACCAACTGGAAAAAAAGCAGGATGTAAACCAAGGTCTTGAAAATCTGGGATTATTAAAACTTGATCTTTTTTTAGCAAGGAAATGTGATCCTAGGGAATGATAGTCACATATAGTTCTTAATACTAGATTAAAAGTAACCAAAACAAAACCAAGTCAAGCAAGTAAGCACAGTAATTTCCATGGCCTTTTTTTTGTCAACCAATAGCTTATGCTAGAACTCTACACTAATTTGCCTCTACTTGACTTCACCTTATAAAGAAATAAAATCACCCTATTTGGGGGTATGAAAGCTTATTTCTATTTGCTTAAGTTCTTTTCCTAAATTCTCCTCAAAACATATTTCAACATTAATACAATCCTTTTAAAGCTGTAGGTAAGACAGAGGAGTACATCAAACAAGGTTATTTCATTGTGGAATTTAAGTGAATAGAAATTACTGCCAGAAAATTTTACTAGCAGGCTTGCAGAACACAAAATTTTTTGCACAAATGCATACACTTGCCTGGTGTCACACCATTTCACATAGCCTTAATATTGTCTGTTATGGTCAGAATGTCTAAGAAATAGCACTGTGGAACTGCTAAAGGATGGCAGTATCAATGCTTGGACAAGATGTTTTTCAAAGACAACAGCTTGTTATTATCTATTTCGTATTACCTTTTGGATGCCAACTGCTTTTTACACCCTGAAAAAATGAATGTAAAGAACTTTGAGTACTGGAGGATATTACTAAAACAAATTATATGATGAATAATGAAATACCAGGCAGAAAGTCAACAGAAAAATTTATAAATAAAAAATTTCAGTACAAGTCTTTGGGAGATGGGGCAGCAGGAGAGACTTACACAGTTCTGACTGAACATTCAACTTCCCTTTTACGGTACATACCGTTAACAAAGAGACACTGCCTCCTCTATGCCCATTTTCTTTTGCTTTTGTTAATTGCTCTCTGTTGCTAGTGAACATTCCAGTCAAGCCTGAAATGCCAAACAACTAAGAACAAGCCAACAACACACTCCCTTTTTAAAACCCAAAAAAAAAAAAGAAGCAAAAGGCAATAATCTAATTTCTGGATCTGCAAAAATTCACTGTTCTGTAAGCCCTTGCTAAAGGTCAGGTGATCTAATGCCTTCATGCTTTAAACAGACACTTCCAATTTATTCCTTTCTATTTCACAACACAGAAACCATAGTGCCATAGAAATCAAAGTGTCCCCATGTATTCTTCATGTACGCCCTCAAAGGGCACACATGAAAAAAGAAAAACTGGTTTGTTTTGTCCCTCAGCCCATGACCGTCTCCTCTCATTAGTCTGCGGTCACAAGAAATCTGAGCCAAGGCACCCCCTTCCCAATCCCATATAAGCACTAGATAAACATGGATAAATTTATACTTACAACCACCTCATGAAAAGGCCAAAAAAGACAAGCTAATAACCAAAAGTTTAATCTCAGATCATGAGTTACAAGTAATTAGCATCCTCAAAATAAACAATGAAGTTGCCAGGCCAATGCTACCAATACTGCTGGCAAAGCTATACAGATCAAAACCATATGGGTAACAAAAAAGCATGCCTGTAGCTGCGCAGTGTAAGGGAACTAGAACAAAATATGGTTGATAACACAAGCTACGTCTGCATTAGAAATGGTCATGCACTGGCAGCAGTGCTGCTACAGCTGCACCAGCAAAGCCCTTCCACTGAATCCGGTTAAGCAGCAGTACTTTGAGCAAACTCTGCCTCACTCAACACCTTGCCCCATACCATACTGTGAGGCCAACATAACGTATGCAAGATCCATAATGGGAAGCTCAGAGAAATGTTAATTAGCACCTATAAAATCCATGCTAATTTGAGGTAGAGAACAGTGCAAGGGAGAAATGCCCCTATCAGCCACCAGGAGGTTAATTTCTAATTTTACCTTTTGGTTTCGGGGCAAGTCTTGAGCATTTGCAGGAGGACTGAAATTCAAAACTAATCTTCGAAACTCCAGTAGGTTAAATAACGACTGAAAAGAAAAAAAATTTTAGGAAGTTTAAAATTTTTAAGTACTTCTACAAACAATACAAAATTCTTCCAAATGTGCCTTCATGAAATAAATGAGATGTTAAAAATATGCAATGCTAAGGTTTCATTTCAGAAGTTAGACCATTTCACTTCACTTTGCTAAATGTATTACCACCAAAAAAAACAGCTTAAGCAAAAAAACTCATTTACATTTATCCCATAGATGGAACAATAATTTTACAATAAAAATTGTATTACTTGTATAACTGTCAGGTTTCAATTTGAAATTAAAGCCTGCTTAACTACATAAAATTCACCTTATAGCCCCCTCTATCATCTACCACCTCAGTGCAGAGGGAGTACATCTCTGCATATGCTGTTTCAATCCACTTGCAATTACCTGTACTAACTGCATTCTGTCCACTCCCCCATTATTATAGGATATAAGTGATGTACGTTAGAGCAAGGAAACTGGATTATACATCTTTTCAGGTAAAGAACTAGTAACATTCTCATTTTATGGTCAGTAAGACATGAAAATGGGTGTCTGACACCCACAGATAATCCTACAGCGTAACACAGAGCCTGGAAACAAGAGAGTACAAGAACAAGACAACTCTGGGGTGCAGAACTAAAAGTCCAAAGCAATGGCTGAGAACTGAAGTCCTCAGCACTTGTGTAACTGCATCATTGCTTTTCTGTACAGACAGAAAGCACTTCAACTGATGTTCACTTCATGACCAGAGACTAGCATTTTGATGAAGAAAGAGTAGCAGAAAAGGTCTGAAGTATTTTAAACATGCCCATGAGAGAAGCACAAAAAAAGATTTGCCCTCCTAGTCATACCCTTTCCTTTTACAATCTATAATTAACTATTTCTGCCACCACCCCGATCGCATATTAGCTATTTATTTTTGAACGGCAGAGCTTGCCTACCCCAGCAATAGCCTTTGATCCCACAATTTGCTCTACACAGGTAAAGACTTAAGTAACAGACCACAGCAGGCTTAATAGGATTTTAACCCCACAGTGAAACTCAAACTGTGAAGAGGCACTATAGTTATTGTAGTAATTTTGAACATGTTGAAAGAAAGAAAAAAACAACTATGAGTTTGTGAAAAGTTGCAACACTCCCGACTCTCCTGTGAGTCTGTACCAAGTTTAACCTCTTCCACACCATACAGTACACAGCACCTCCAGCAAAATGAAAGGACAGAAGCAGTCATCCCTAACATTCTTAGATTTAAAAATAAAATAATTAGAAATAAATAAATAAATAACAGGAACCAAAACCAGATCTTTCTGACCTTGCCAAACCAACAGAGACAACCAAGTAGACAAGCTTTTCATTTTTTTGTTTTGCTGTTGAAGATACAGGTTCCCCTTTTATCCATCCTTGCAGAGAAGGGAGATTAAAACACGCAGTCCTCCGTTTACTTACTCAAAGCATAGAAAATGTTAATATTTAATTCAAGTGTCATTCTAGAAGTTGATATTAATTGAAGTTTTATTTAATGATGTAACAGCATTCCACCGGTGGGCTCTTCATCAAGCAAAACATAGCAATGTCTTACATACAAAATAAACCAGCTGCTGAAATGTAGCGTCCAAAGACTGACTTCTCTCTATGACTAATCCAAGTGCCACCAAAGTCCCAAGCAGCTGAGCTTGCCAATTTCATACTACACATCCACAGATTATGTACAGAAAATTGTACTAAAGTTGAGAATTTTTGCCTGGCATTCAATTCACAAGTTTTCACAAAAACTCTGTTTCTTTAATTGAGAACTCTAAGCTCCGAACATGTAACTCCATACTTCACTAAGCTGAACGAACCTATTTCTTCAAGCTGCAGAGAATAATTGAGAGGATTGTCCGATATGCTCTTTTCTGCTTCAGCTTTGTGGTATTCAAAATTTCTTATGCAATATATTTCTTATATTATTATGCAATAAAAACTTTTCTCCAGAACAGCTGATGCTGTGTGTAGCTGCCCTGAGGCACAGCTTACAGTTAATCTACTGCCAACACCACTAATGCCAACAGAACAGTACCAGTGTAAGTGTAAACAAATATACAATGTGTGCCTAAGACCAACCAATTTTTGTGCCTGAAGTACCTCAAGGACGAACCTACCATTCTTCCTGATGTAAGGAGATATAAATGAGCTCACCTAAGCCCTGCATTGCAACATAGGGCTCCCATGGTCAACCAGCCAGTACTTCAGGAAGGGGCTAGGCAAAACAACTCCCCATTTGCTGTGCCATCTGTTAACTGGACTTCCTACACCCAAGGTAGGCGACACCATGGAGCAGAGGCTGTTCTTCTGCAGCCACCAAGAGAAATGCAGCAGAGACTACCCCTGACCCAAGTACTACCTCCTGGCCCCAGGCCAGAGCACTCGGCTTCCAAACACATTGCATGGGGCAGAACTTACCACTTGGCTTCAGCTACAAAATGTTTCAGGAGTCCCAATGCACAAAAACAGGCCGAACCTGAAAGGCAGATACTTCCTATCTACCGGCCTTGGTTAAATAGGTTTAAAATTTACCAGTGTAAAGTATGCTAAACTCATGCGTGCAAGAAAAATTCTCTAAAAGGTGGGTGCATTTTTCCAGTGTATTTAAACCTATTTTAAGAGCTATCATCCAGAAACTTGACCAAGCTAAGGCTCAGATAAGTTATATCAATTGAAATTGCCATGAAAAATCAACAGATTTTTAAAATACTTGCCCCTTATTTTGTCAGCCTGGGGGCAGAATAAGATGGTAAAAGCAAACGAGAATAAACAACAACAAAAATCCCATGTTAGTTTGGGACATTCAAATTAACTGTGCTGAATGACAACAGATATACTGGGGCTTTCCCCCATTTCTGAGTACCCACGCTATCTATCCAAATAGATGTGTCCAAACACAATTTCAGAATATAAGCTTGCTTGGTTTCACCTAAAACACCCTGCTTATCCCTTTCACCCCCTTAATGTCTAGGATTATCAAACATAAGGACCTTGGCAGAATATAGGTTGCCTGAGTAAGGGAATAATTCTTAACATTCAAGGACTACATTAACATTGCAAGAATATAAATCAGTCAGCATATTAAATCCATAAAAGCTTGGCACGTAACATAGATCATTAAGAGCCACCAGCAGAGTCCTAAAATAGTAAAGTTATTGTCATCAGCAATACTTGCAGAGTTTTCAGACTACTAATTCTAAACCAGTTTGCAAGATGCCAAAAGCATTCTCATTTGGCAGAAAATCCTCTATAGGACACTTAAGTAGAATGAACACATTTGACCAGTGGTGTAAGGGCTGCAGAAAACAAGCCTCTCCTAAGGTAAGTAAGAAAAGTAAGTAATTTAAAAAAAACGAAACCAAACCCATTAGGGTTACTAATGAAGTTTAGCAAACAAAATAGGACATAGGACATGCCTACTGTGCACAGCTGGAACACCACCAACATATTGTGAAATGTGGTCATCATTCAGGTTTCTCTTAGAACAGCTCCAGGAAAAGCTGTACAATTTCTGTTCTTGTGGCAGGCCACAAGAACAGAAGGCTCCCTTTTACCAAAGTGAAGCAGATTAACAACAGGTAAGGATGCCACGACTAGTGTATAATGACACCCACATGTCAGCTGGAAATACTGGCTAGGAATTCGTTCAAATTAGTGCCATGGCTTGAGATTTACCAGGAGAAAAATGCAAAGACTAACTTGAACTTCGACAAATATAATTTAGGAAGGACTTAATGTGGCTAGTAACCAAGAACTAAAAATATCTTAGTACAGCTTGAAAAGCAGCTCTTTTGCAGGGGGAAAGAAAAGTATGATCCTTCAGAGCTCTTATATGGACTGCTTCAGGTACTGGTACTTAGCTAAAACAAGATCCTGTGCAAGTTAGAAGATTCTATATGCATTAACATACAGCATTTGCCTCAGTTTGTCATCTGGGGCCTTTTATGCATTTCCAGTTTTACATTTATTCAGATTTTAAAGCCACAAAGCGAGGCCGTATCTAGCTTCATTTTGTGTAGCAAGCAGGGAGCAATTTTTAAGAATGAGTACGTTATTATTGTTCTAAATATAAAAAGTGAATATACAGCTCTGCCTATGTCATTAAGTAGATCAGCCATATTAGGGTTAACTTTTTATTCATATCAGTAATCTAAATCAAAGAAAATGCAGAACTCAATGCTGTGTATGCTCCCACCAGCATGCGTTACCATATGTTCCTTCCGGTACCATTAAGAACTTTAAAATGTACTTGCTATCAATATTTGAAGTGCTCAGGGTTCAAAATAAAAGTACTCCTAAATACCGCACTTAGGCTTATTAGTGACTTAACACTCCTGCACTCCTTAGACTGAGTATTAGTGTCGAAAGCTACATACTGCAAAAACATAAGCAATTTCACTGGCAGGCAGATCTACTTCTCTCCAACTTTCAAGTCATTTGGATTCTATAACACTAATTTGAGAGAATCAATTCTCCCTCCTCTGTAAGACCTTCCCTGTTTTTTCTATTTATTGACCTATTTTATAATTTTACCTTGTTTCATATTCTTGCACCTGCTTTTCTCACACTTAAGTCCATGAGGTGGCTGCTCATTGCCACTGCACTGGCCCGCACTATGCTCATTTCTACCCAGCACCCCCCTGTAACTCACACTGGGGCTGCCTTTTACTCCACTTGTGCATGTGTTATTCATGTTAAGTGCTAAATCCTGTTTTCAGAATACAGACAAATGACAGGCATTAAAATTGGTCATCAGGCCTATAATTGAGCCTATGCATGCACTACATAGCAATAAAAGTCAGCAAGCATATATACAATAATAATTCTTCCTATAATGCTTAAACAAAAAAAAACCCGTTATATGCATATGCAAATTCGTTTTAACATATTTTAATCAGTGTAGAAAAAAAATTACTGTAACAAGACTATTTAAAATTTAAAATGTACTTTATCTTAAGCACGTTAGCCCTGTGTTTTGTGTTCTTCCTTTTAGAGAGAAAAAAAAAAAACACACAAACTTAAGAAAACAAGTTAGTCACTCAAAACAAATTCCTGATATTGCTTCTTTCCATGCACTGAGCATTCGGCACAGTCAAAAGCCTTCCTGAAAATCCTTACCTTCTTTAGAAAATCGCACATAAGGGAAAGGGAAGGGGAGAGAGGAAAACAGCCTCAAAGCTGGTACTTGAGCTGGTTCCTGTTCAAACTTCCTTGTAAAAGTATAGGAAGAGGAGTTTTTCCTCTCTCCCTCTCCAAAACAAAGCTCCTACAGACTGATCAGACTATGTCAGGGCTGAGCTTCAGCAGAAGAACCCCATGTGTACCGTGCGAGAAGTCAGGATAACATGTATTTTCAAAGTCACAGAGAGATTCAATTTCAAATCTTAAGAGCTTTGGAAAGTATCTCAAAAAGGACATTTTTACTTATAAACAACCACTCAATCAGCATTCCAAACAGCTCAAAAACAAAGTATAAAATGCAGTTTTAAGCTGTCATATTTTGGTTTTACAAAAAGCTGAGGTGCAATACGGAAAAAAATGGAAAACAGCTTTCATATTGTTTGATCTAGAAAGTCAAACTAATCTAGGACCTCTATCAGACTTGGGTTAAGTCAACATTTTAAACAAACAGCTCACCATGGTATTACCAGCCTGCACTCAGAGAACATTTACTTGTTTATAGCAACAAACTCAGAACATGACTGCAATTCAGAAGACAGACAAGTATGCAATGCATCCAGAAGAATTCACTTTACGCTTGTGCCTTGGCAAAAAATGCCATTCAACCACTCCTCTATGACATGTTCAAAGCAAGATTAAAATTAATAAATAAATAAATAAATCTGTTAGGACATAAAATAACAGCCAACATTTCCTTACATGGTTACAGTTTCCAACTTCTTGCCTAAATGCATAACATGAAATAAGTTCGTGGTATAACTTCATTTTTTAATGCAGTTTTGTGTTGACGTATTTTCTTGGGGACTTAATTTTAAATACAAGTTATTATCAAGTCAAAAGTCTTCAACAGTAGTACAGATTTTTAGAAGCTATACTGTGGAAAAATATTACCTGTTCATTTTAACAGTGCTGAATGTAACTGTTGAAAGCAAAACTTTGTTTTGGAGCTATCTGAAGAAAGACTCCCCTCTTCCCCTACAAAAGAGGATGACTTCCACATGTACATATTTCTTAACGCACAAATAAATACAGATTAAAAGGCGGTATTTCTAGCAATGTTTGAATCTGTTAGCATTTGCTGTCACTCACTGCAAACATATCTTAAGTAATTTCATGCTTTCAGTGTCAATATACCAGACCATTGATGACTGTATTTGACTAAGTCAGCAAATTGGTGGCTATCAAAACCAATAAACATTGCACAACAAAACTGTCAAAATGCCAAAAGCTTTATTTTTCCTTAACAAGCACCCCTTAAATAGAAGGAAGAATATTTTTCTCACTTTGCAGTTTAGTTTTAGATTACATTACACAATATATCATTGTGACTGACAGTAGTTAACATTTAGATATTGTTGACCTATGTGATGTGTCAGGTTTCAAAAGTCTCCTAAAGAAAGCTTGAAAATATTCTACATAGTCAATGCAACCTAAGGAGTCAATCTGCCCTGTGGATAAATAAATATGGTATTAGCTAATGCTCTAAGTTAACATGCATTAAATTTCCTGGGATGCTTGTTTGAAACACAAGTCTTCGTGCCTGGCAGATAAAATTAATAACCTATATTTTCAACCAAGTTATAAATCTTTCAATAGTTCACTTGAATTACACTCTATAGAACTAAATACAGAAGCTTAACTACCTTTTGGGATCAAACCTTTATAATTCCAAGTGCCACAGATTTTCACATAATATGGGTGGTGACCATAAGAACTAGCCAGCCCTCTTTATAATCTGTTTTTAAGGTATAAAGTTGCCCATTAGGTATAAATAACATGAGATCATGTTATTTATATCAGGTCTAGCACAGGTTTTACCATTCTCTAGCCTCTGTTCTCATCTCTGTTATTAATGAATTAAAATTCATGTTTCCTCGAAAATATTTAATTTATACACAGGAAACTGCAAATGTTTCAGAGAAATGCACATACACATAAAATCAGTCACCTTGAGACCCTGGGACTACAATGGTACGCAAAACATAATTATATGACTGAGAAGGTAAAACACTACATTACAATAACTCCACAAAGAGCTTTATGGAAAATTAAATGTTTCCCTATATTAGCACCAAGACAATGTTTCTGCCACAGGAAAAAGAGATACACCATTACTTCAGTATTACCTGCAGGTAAGTAAATCCTGCCCATAAGAAAAAAAACAACAAAGCAAACAAAAAAATCCCAACCAAATAAAAATCCTAAACAAATGAAAACAAAAAAACACCCAACACCAAGAAGTCAAAAAGAACATGGGTAACAGCAAACCAATTTATGTATCTATTAGGATTTCAGAGTAATTTGTGAAGAAAATATCGAACAAAAGCTTTTAACTAAACAGCAATGAGGTAAAGATGGAAGGTACAGGCACAGACAAATAGGCAATCAAAAAGGAAAAGGGCATGAGCAGCCCATTTGTTCCAGCCTGAAGAAAAGTTATTGTAAATTCACTAAGCCTGTGCTGGAAAGCAAAATTCATAAGAGATCTAAAAGAGCAAGTGGCAAGATGACCAAGTTTGCTCAGTACAGAGATACACAATGTCATAAAAACAAGAGCTGGCAAATACCAGCTGACAGAAGGATCATATGGGACTGAACGACTACATAGTAAGAGAGATGAATTTAACAGAGATACGTGTACAGTGGCAAACAGCGGAAAGCAAACCTAAAATTTACAGAAAATGAGGGGCACCAAACTATTACTATTCAAAACTTTGAGTTTACGATAGATAGTTCCATGAAAGTATCATTCTACGCATTAAGTACTTAAAAGCAGGATAAAATAATTAAGAAAGGAGAACAGAATTAAACTGAAAATATTACTATAGAATTCCAGGGTAATTCAGCTCAGAAGGGACTGATGGAAATCTCTTGTCAAACCTCCTGCTCAGGTCAGGCTGCTCAGGGCTTTTTCTTGGCATGACTTAAAAGCCTTCAAGGTTTGACAGAGCCTGCACAGCCACTCCAAGCAACCACCACTGCCTGCCTGTCCTCATGGGGAAAAAAAATGCTTCTCTAAATCTCTCTTAACTTAATCCCATTGCCATTTATCCTTCTAATATGCACTGCTGTGAAAAGCCTGGCTCCATCTTCTCAGTGGTTAGGTAACACATCAGCCCATAACTTCCTAGGTTGACTTTGGTCAATCTGCAGTTAATCAGAAACCTTTCAAACATGAGAGTGGCCTTGCTAAGACTTTCCCCCATTCTCCCCATCCACTGGATGCAGCTCAATGGGTCCTCTGGACTTCCATAGGTGAAGTTTCCTCAACTAACCTCTGACTCAATCCTTAACCATATTCAGAGTTCCTCTCTGCCAACTAAGCGCAGTGGTCTTGGGAGACCTCATCAGTGAAGACTGAGGCAAAGCAAGGCACTGAGTACCTTAGCTTCTTAAAGCGTGCTGTCACCTGCTCTATTCAGTAACAGAACTGTGTTCCCCTTGCTCAGACTTTTTTGACTAGTGTAGCATCAAAACTTCTACCCTAGACATCCCTTGAGGTATCAACTCTAGATCAGCTTTCACTTTCCTAACACCACTGCTTCATGCCTGGGCAACACCTCCAAACTCCTCCTTAGCAGCCCATCTCTGCTTCCACAGTGCCTGCTTGTATTGGAGCTTGGCCACGAGTTCCCCGAGGAGCATAATGGACCCTTTCTGCAATGAGAGGATGCTAGCAGTTTTCCTGATCTCCTCTGCCCTTCAGAACTGCCTCCTATGGGATCCCAAATACCAACTTCCTGAAGAATGCAAAGCCTTCTCTCCTGAAGTCTAGGGTCTGCACCTTACTACTCCTTCCTCACTTGCATCAGGATGTTGAACTCCACTATTTCATGGTCATTGCAGTCAAGAGTACCCAAATTACTACATCTCTAACCAGTTCTTCCTTTTTACGGAATGGCAGACCCAGATGTGCATCACTCCTAGCTGGCCCATTAGTATTTCTATCAAGAAGTTGTCCCTGATATTCTCCAAAAATCTGTTTGGCTGTGTCCTGCTCTGCTGGACTTCCAGCAGGTGTTAGGATGTTTATTAAAGTTCCCCACAGGAACCACAGACCATGATCCAGAAACTTTCTTGCCTTTAGAGAAAGCTTTGTCCACACCCTCATCCTGAGGTGGGTGGTCTGTAACAGCCTAATCGTGGTGGTACCTTTACCAGCTTTTCTGTTTGTGACCCACAAACTTTCATGTTAAACTGTGATTCAGAGAAAACTCCAGGAACTTGCCAACAAAGTTTTAAGTTGACAAACAGGTATTCTTTGGAGCAGCTATCCCCCATGTCTCCTGGCACCACAATAAATACCTGCTTGTCAACTTAAACTTTGTAGGCGAGTTCCTGGAGTTTTCTCCGAATCAACTGTCATCTTGTCCCACACAAATGCCACATACATTTGAGCTTCTCCTTCTCAAAGAAGGCAACACCCTTCCTTGTCATCCCTACTTGTCTGTCCTGAAGAGCTTGTCTCTGTCCACCATACCATCATAGCTCACTCACACCCTGCAAACTTTCCTGGTCCCCTAACTAAAATGCTACTAGAGCTAGAAAAGATCTGTTGCTGAAGAACAGCAACAAAGTGGATCAGAAGTTAGACAGATTCTATATAGGCAGCTACTGAGCAACCATCTTGGAAAAAAGAGACCATAGACCTGTTGAGAGAAATTATCACAGCAGTCCACAAAACTGTAACAGCAATCAACTTTTAACTGCCTTCACACCAGGAGACATGAAGGTCACCAGACAAAGCTAGTGGGAGACAGGTTAAAAGAGCAAACAAAAACGAGGCAGCTCTTTATGCAACAGGGAGCACAACTATGGAATTCCTATCCAAAGGAGCCTATCGGTGCAAGATGTTTGTAAGGTTCAAGGGAGACAAGTGCATAAAAGAGAGGTTAACTAGGGGTTAGCAATTAAAACTGCGAAAGATTAAGAAACTCCCCCGGGATGAAAGCAGTTGGAGGCTTGGCAATGCTCTAACAGAGCAGTATTATGTCTAGTGTTTGTACTCATCTGTAAACATCCATTTGCTGAAATTGCTAGGAAGAACATCGATCTAAAAGGACTCAGCCTGAAGTACAACAACCATCAGCATGGAAGTAACTTTATTAGTTTATATGAAGTGCTTCAGCCTAACAGTAATTTGTTAAAAATTGGTATTAAATATTTTATTTGTTTCCTCTTAAAATGTCAGACTTCGAAAAGTTACAATATGCTGAATTTGCCTCTTGTAGACTAAAGAGAAATTTATCCCTCTTGTATTACACTTTCAACCATAGTTTTCTGTGGTTTCGGATGCTTTTCAATGCATCTACAGATTATTTACAGAAGCATATTTAGCAATCACTCCAAAAAAAAAAAAACCTCTTAAAAGATACATTCAAAGTTTATGTGTAAATAAATTACTGATATTAAAACCATCCAAAATAGACACAACTGCATCCATACCAGACCTTATCCATATCAGACCTTCACTTTACTCCTTCTGAAGTTTCCTTTTCTATCAGTTAATCCTTATTTTATCCTACTCACCTATTACAGCTATTCTAGTAAGCACTCCACAATTGAGGGTGTCTCATTTCCTCTACCTACCTCCATTCTTAGCCACCCCCTTTCAGTCACTTGCATGCACTCCTTTAAATATAAAAGGTCTGTTCCTCATCTGTAATCCAATTTTCCAGTTTTTAGGCATCCATAATTGTTACTGATTTCAGCATGAGCTGCAGACACCCAGGATCTTCAGAGACTCAACTCCTGGTCTTCAACAGCTTTTTAACAAGAAACATTTTGAAGTTTCACTTAGTTATGCTATAGTACTTTCTCCACTTCAGTCAGACTAATGGATGAACATGTTAAGAGATGCAATAAATAAGTAATGCTCAAAACTATCTCATGCAGTGGCCTAAAATCCCCAGTTATCCACTTAAAATAAGGTAATTCACTTCACAACAAATACAATGAAGAGTACTGTTTGCTAACTGAAGAGAGTGCTTACCTGAATGACAGCACTAAACCAGCATGTGTTGCCAACGTTCTTTAATCCTACTGGACAGTTGTCTTGCCGCTTTCGATCATAAGGGTTTGGAGAGTCACTCCATACCTCTGGATGGGTCCTCTTTAAACTTGCTTTATTTTCTGCAATACTGGCTTCTAGAACTCTTTGGGAACAGAAGGGAGGGGGAAATGTAAGGAAAAAAAAAACAAAACAGGCATAGTACAACAGCTTCAGTTACTAATACAGACATCATTATTACATCATTTACTAACTTGCTGCTGAGCTTGGTTTTACATTTACATGCAATAATATATCTCCAAAAGTAAGATGCCATATTACTTTTAGGTATATTACAGTAGTTCCATTATTTTTTGGAAAATGGTATTAGTGAGTGAGTGACTGAATTTCCTATGAGAGCTCTCAATGCAAGAGCTATGTGTGTAAGTCATCAGTTATTTAAGAACCAGACTGAAATGGACAACAAGAAATTTTAGGGAGCACTATTAAGTGCAGTGCTTTCATCTACAAATGCTTTATTGGAGAGCAAAGTATAAAGTCACCAATACTTATTCTACTGATAGGAAACCAAAGCTAGCTGGGCAACTTTCAAAAACAAATTAAGGCTTTAGTTTCCATGCTTGCACCTTATGCGATTGTATTAATCGGTTTACATAGCGAGTAATTACTTTATGAGCCACGGACAGGCATCTCCCCACAATTTTTCAAATGCCACCCAGCAAGTTAATTGCATGGTTCAGTGACCACACTCTGCAGGAAACTGTTCCCACATGACTTATGCTGAATGTACATATTTCACATGACATAAGATCTTGTATGTATTACACTCCCAAGCTCAAGCTTCACTCAACACAGTATTTCTATATTGGCACATATCCTTAGACTGGTGACAAAACACCCTGAAGGCAATTTGTGGTAGCCTCACATTGTAAATAGAAAGATGGAGTGGATACATTCAGATCATGTAACTCATAAGCAAAGTTGCCTAGTGTGTGCACTATTGATAGTCACTACCCCCCAACCATCTACTCTGACTCTCATAAAAGGCTGAGCTGCTATTGAAATACTACATTCACCAAGCACAGGATTTCAGAAGCTGCATGACAAGCATCTAAGCAGTCTCAGCAACATGAAGGGCTGCCCCCTTCAGTTCTAGACTCACTAAACATCAAGAAAAGGCAGGTTTAGGCAGGTCTGTAAACTGAGTTCCTAAAGGACAAAGTCTGAACACCTCAGAAAAACCAAAGGAGCATGAGGGAGAACACACACACGGCATAGTCACTCAGTTTCCTAACTAAATTTTTATTTCAAGCTATGCTCCTGGCAAAGAAAAGCTATCTTACAAAATATACAAGAACTATGAAGCATTATATGAATTTACTGTAGATAACTGCTTTGGGGAACATACTAACTTGTTATTTCTACTTATTTAGGGGGAAAGAAATAGAAGCATTCAGAATTTGAGGCACCATTTGATATAAATACCCCTTTTGCATCAATGTATCTCCGGAAGAACCTAAAACTGGTAAGCTACAAGAGTCTTTCACAATAAAGTTCTCTCTTAAGCAACCCCCAAAATGTAAACAAATATCAAATTGATTTCCCTTCTCACTGATACAATCCTCAAAAGTGATGACCTGTGTATCTCTGCTGTGAAAGTTATTTGAAAGGGACATTAAAAATTAATTCAAAACAAATGTCATGTGTATTTCAAGTGGTTTTCCATTCAGGCAGAATTACTTAAAAATTCTTTAAACTAAGTCAAATGGACCTTTAAAACTGATGGGAAGACTGAAAGACTGGAAAAATATTGTAACAGGACTACAATACCTACACTATAGCCCTTTTGTTTCAGAGAAACAAACTTTTTTTTTTCCCCCCAAGCTCAAGAACATTTCAAGATATTTCAGAATGCAAGCTCAAAAAAAAAAAATATATTCTCAATCTGAAACAGTTCCCTAACCCCAAGAGTTTTACCATTTATCAACTTAATTACCTACTAAAATTTCTTCCTTGTATTTTGTATTTCTTTAGCAGGTAAAAGACTTACTCTAGCTCCACTTCTAATCTGTTCCTGTGCCTTAATAGTGTTTGATTCTCAAAGCTTCATGGTATTTTTCCTCACTTTTACTTGTAACATTATCTGTCCTCAAAACATATAATAGCTGCACACCCTATGTGTCAAATTCATTTTTAGCCATAATGATAGCTGTGATGCAAACCAAAGTAAGTGAGCTCAGTAAACAGAAACCTAATGATCAGCTCAAACTCACTTGCATAGTGAGTATACCTCTTATACCATAAGGTTCACTACATTATATTCATATAGCCCTGATCTGGGAGACCACCTTGACAAAGAATCTTACTCACACATTGCTCTCAACAAAACAAGCATCCTTCCAGAAAGTTACTACAAGGCTTTAGCAATTCTGATTATGCAGCCAAAACACCCTCCTTTGCGACCCTTGTAGGCTACAGCAGCAGAGCCGTAAGCTGCATGCAGGGTATGGCATTTCCGTAGCCTCACAGGACCAAAGGCTGCCCCACCTCCAAGTGTTGGAATCTTGTCAGGAGTAAGGGTTAGTTAATGCCACGCTTAGCATGGGTCTTGAAAGCAGTGTTATTTCTCTCTGTAACAAGCTGGGCATAGCCAAGCAGCTTTGCAAAGCTGCATGCATGGAGCTAGCCAGACAATGCAATAAGCCTTGGGCAAAGCGAGTTCACAGCTCAAAAGTTCAGCCAAACTATTCTGTAGAAGCCCACTAAATATGCTGCAGAAAAGCCCACTCTGGCTTGTTACTCAGCTAAAAGAACAAGGAAAGGACCTTTTCCTGTGACTCTTACAGCTGGACATCCAGGAATATCCCAAACCTTTTATCCCCCCACCCAGTTCCACCTTTGTTCTATACACACAATGCTTAACCACAGTGCAGAGAGAACCCAGGAGTTTCATTGACCATAATTTAAAAAAAAAAAAAAAAAAGAAAAAAGAAGTGCCTAGGGGTTGTGCACATCCTTCTAAACATATATATATATATGGGTTTATATATAAAATATAAACTTATAGTATGGGCTTCATTTTAATATAGCTACTACACTAGGCACAACACAGGGCAGCTAATTTCTCCTTTCAGTCATAGCCTAGTAGCTTCCTCAGTGAAGCCTTATCTGGCCAGCCTCATCCTCCATGAAAATCCATGGAAAGCAACATAAACAGAAGAAACTTTTTCATATTAGGAAATACACTGATCATGCACATTTCACTGGGAGACTTAAAAATGGAACAGTAAGAAAACTTTAAACATGCCATGTAAAGATGTTCAGCTTGGGCACTTGGACATTTCAGCTGCACTTCCTCTCAACACCTACGTAGTAATCAGATCCATCCTCATTAAGTAGCACAAGGCAATTACATTCAGGAAGACAAATTCTATGTGCATTAAAACATTGGGGGTTGGAACTTGATGATCTTAAGGTCCTTTCCAACCCTAACTATTCTATGATTCTATGATTTATTACAAAAGTCAAGAAATTCCATTAATGCTCCCTTGGAAACCTTAACAAAATCAGTGCAAATTAGCTTCCAAGCCTCTATGAATACCTTTAAAAAAAAAAAAAATTACCTCCACAGAAAAGCCTATCTAAAATTGCACACATACTACATTATTTAAAATGTAAGATTTCCATAGTTTAATTTGCTTATTATTGACTTATTTTATTTCTGCCTCTTACTTAACCTACAAAAACAAAAGCAAATGGCTGCAGCTTGACTTGTTTACAACCACAGTGTTCTACTTTTTGTTTTTGAGAAGTCCTGCACAGATACTGTGCTTTCTATTGGAATGCCAACATTCTTCTGTGGGGTGTTAACTACAAAGTGATTCTTTTTTAATTTTTTTTTAAATAACAGTCTGAAGTCCTCTCCTTAAGGAAACTGCCTGAACAATTCAGATCTAGAATTCAATACTGAACTTCCTGTATTTGTACAGCTCAGACATAATTTGCCATCAACTCAGGCTGAACTGTATGTAACTGAGTTGATCTAATACCTCAATGCTGCCAAAACTATCAAGATTCTCACTCTTCCCTGCCTCCATTCACAAGCAAAGTCCCATTCCCTTTTTTATGTCATGATACACTCTGGATCTTTCAGTGAATATTTCTGGATGGCATATACTACTGTGCGTAATTTTTCCATCAAATATACATCCAAAAGACCAGCATTTTCTTGGTATATAACTGAATAGATTGTCTGTATGTCTTTGAATATACAGAAAAAAAGAATGGCACACTTTATTTTCTTCAACCAGAAATATACCATCATTTAAAATGAATGTATTTATCATATTTAGTTATTGGCTAAGCAGGTAAGACCAAGAGAGACTTTTTAGTTTGATAAGTTGAAAAACAAAGTCTACAGGAAACATTCTAAAGCTTCAAGGCTCCCAACAAGTGAGCACAGCAAAAGCAGTCAAGGCTTGGGGAAGGGAAAAAAGGCAAAAGATTTCCATATCCAGAAACAATTCCGTCTTTCTGAGTGCCTGACTAAGCCACAACTCTGGTAACTATGATGATTCTGTCCTTCAAAAAAGGAAGATGCAAGAGCTGAAATTCTGAATCAGAACTAGACAGAACTTCCACCACAATCTCATATACATGCACATACTAAAGTCTTCGGGGGGGGGGGGGGGAACAACAAACCCCACAACACACCACTTTAAATATTCTTCCGATTATTAACAATAACATAAAATCTCTTTCAGCCCACCTTCTCTCCTGAAATGTGTTACCTGAAATTCATAAAACAAGATGGCTTTTATCACAAATGGGGAGAAGGGAGGCATATGCTTATTCTCACAATTAGTCCATTTGTTTTTCAAAAGGAAAAAGGAAATGGCTGTGGATAAAGTAACATATTCTCAGAGACAGACTTTTCTGGTAAAAATTTTAGTCTGTCAAATCGAATGAACTGAGGAAAAAAATTATTGAGGTGAATCTCCCCTATCATTATGTTTTTCTTAGAAAATTAGTCTTTGCAAGAAGGCAGCACTTAACCTTCTAAAGCAAGGATCAAATCATTGCCCTTTTCTCCTAGAAAAAGGCCAGCCACAAATGTGAAAACAAACATCCCTCTCCCAAGGCCAGACACAGATGAAAACCACCAACTTCCCTATACCCACACTTAGTTCAAGTCCCGAGTATTTCATAATTAAATCTATATTTATACGTAAACACACATATTCAAAAAAAATACTGTAAAAAATCTGATCAAAGGGTAACTTATAGACTATTATCATGGCCAAGTCAAGAAAATTACGTTCATAAAACTTTAAAACAAGAAGTTAACTTCACTCAAAGCTTATAAATCCTATTTGTTAAACAGGTTAATAACATACTTTATCAGCTAAAATGCAGCAGCTGCTCTTAGTATACTCAAGTCATAGCATTACTATCCCCCTCCCTCAATCTCAGCCTTAGTACAGAGGTAAGAAAATGTTACAGTAAAATGAACACTGCAAAAAAACAGGACAAATAATTTATTAACTTCTTAATTATAGTTTGTTTTTTTTGCTTTTTACCTGATACACAAAAGTTGTAGGTCCTACTTAAATATGACCGTATACCCTCTATCTCCAACTACTTCCTCAATATTTAAACAAATACACCAACATGAAACATACCGTTAAATCCTAGCGCACCCACATAATAGACTATTTTCTGATGTAAAACATAAAATACATTAAAGCAACATCCTGAAGCCAGGCATATCAGTAGCACAAGTGAAAGTAAACAAGTTATTTTTTGTTAAATTAAAAGTTAAAAAAAAGCAATACAGGCCAATCTCCAACTCTTTAATTTAATTTCTGCTTTATATAAGTTGTTTGTTTACCTGCTAATGGCTTGTTCCTCATCTGTTATTCCAGTCTCCCTGAATGCCCTGTTTGATTCCTCCAAACTCAAGGCAATTGCCCTCTGAAGATCATCTTTATCATCTCCAGTGAGATCAATCACATCTGAAAAGCAAAACTATCTTTCTCAAAATTAAAATTGAAACAGAATGAAAGGCAAGTCTTACTGTAGAGGAGAGAGAGCCCAAGTGGATCGCTGAGCACCATTCCAGTCCATCCCTCCTTTGTCCTGAACTTTTCCAAGTACTAACCCTGATAATGTCTCCCTTCCACCTCCAAGTCAGATAAAAGCTTGCTCTTGTTAAAATACAACAGGCAATATTCTCCCATCCTCCTAAAGTTCTTAAGTTTCGCAAAGCTATGGGACAAATTTAGGAATCCATGGTTTCTGAAAGCCCGCTTAAAGCAATACGCTTAAATTTATTACTTTAGTTACCATAATTCATTGCTTCCAGGGAACAGATGATGAAAATAACCTTCCCTTTAAAAGGATACCTTAACTGAGCATAGCTGGTTTACGTTCCTAAAGGAGGAACATGTGTAGAGTTTTCCCAATATAGCACCAAATTATACATGTATTTCTGTGCACTGGTGAACCAAATACTTTCACACAGTTTCATAACATGTGGGAGAGTTCCTTACTTAACCCAATTATTTTCTATCCTGTCTCTGCATTCGTTTTCTGAACACATTTACACCAAATTTCTGTCTACTGGAAGTACCCCATCTCAACAGAATTAAGAAAACAAATACTGAAGTTAAAATGAGAATCCATACTTGGACATGTGGGGAATGCTGAATGGGCTACTGACTGTGTAAAGGAAGATGAAACAGCCCTACTTCTGCCTCCCTCTCTAATCCCATTATTTAAAGAATCAGATGCCAACATCCCCAGAAAAATCTCGTTTCCTGACAGCAATGCCACTCCTAAGGAGGGATTTCCCTACCCACATCACACAGCCATACAAATCATACCCCTGTTCAGCATAGCCATGATTTCAGAGCAGCCAGGGCCAACAGGAATGTCCCTCAACTGCACAAGATTTTCAGAAAAGCCAAGGTCATTGGTTATCATGATTTCAAGGGCAAAAGTCTCATTTTGCAAATTCATCCAGACAGAAAGAGAGGAGAAAGTGCAAAAGAGACTTTTATGTGCAGTATTAAACAGATACACATGGAGCACTGGATGATTTCAGTCTCCCTCCTCCAAGGCCAAAGCTTACCCCCAACAGCTGTGAAAGGGACTAATCTCCAGACAGCAGTATGGACATTAGAAGCTAAAAGACTGAGAGAAAGAGATATAGATTTGAAACTGATGACTGCTCACAAAAACAGATGATCAGCTTGTCTGCATTTCTCCTTCCCCAAGCCAGCTCAATTACTCACACCCAGACAGCCTCTCCATCTAGCTTCTGACTTCTCCTGGATGGGCTGACTTGCTGTCAAGACAGCTTTCCCTATTTCTGTGAGCCTACTTGTCTGTGACATTTCTCATTGGATTGAAATCAAACACTGAACTTATGATACAAAAAACACTGCTATAGCTATGTATGAATAGAAAACAGGATGACGTGTCCTCACAGAAAGCCGAAACTGAATAGAAATCGTAAAATAAACATATAACACCAGCATCTTCAAGAGCTAGCTTTAAACTTTGCCCTGCTTTCCCCATTGGAGATGGTTGAGTTTCTATTTTATTTAGTGAGCCTTTTAAGGAAGCATTCTTACCTGCAAAGTAAACTGGGCAATCTGTTATCTGGAAGTATGGAAAAGTGCTATGGCCACAAAAGCAACACTTAACAGTTTGTTTTCTTACACCTTTTACAGTCAGCTCAGATCTTTCAACATATCAGGACAGTTCAACTCAAATGCCTGAAATTCTCCTTCAGAATTTCCTTCTCCCTCCTAAGGAATTACAACAATCACCAGCAGAAATCTCACCCAGAGAAAATATGACATACAAGATGAGAACAAGGTAATTCAGGCTAAATACTAACTCAATCAGGGTCACATGCAAGCATGGCTCTGTTCTAGAGGGGAAAGGCTAGGAAGGTCATCAGCGATGAGAGGATGGCATGACCACACACTACCTATTACACTCTAAAATGTAGTGCTCATGTTGTATTTTCTACTCGTTTGCATGTATTCACACACAAACACCTCATCCCACTGGAGACAAGTTGTTTTCCTGAAAGGAGTAATAGTGGTCACAACTGAAGATGGAATGAGCCTTAATCAGGCAGTCACACATGCTGATGGAGAAGTACAGGATTACTTTGATTACGAGGGAAATATCCCTTCCTTTTCCCGTCTCTAGTCAGGCCAGTGGTGAAATTCTTTTACAACAATAAATAGGAAATTCAGACTAAGAAGTAAACTCCTTTATATGGGGAGTGTTTTCCAGAAAAGAACTCATAGCCCAGCTGAAAATTCTATGGTTAACAAAAGTTCTCACTGCTATACAAAAATCTATCAAGGTCAACTGCACCTCACATTTTCATTAAATCGTTCCACTTCTTTGCACCTCCCTAGCTCCTTAATCTTTCTTAATCTATACCACCACCCTATGTAATCAGAAGTTTACTACCATTCATATTACCAGTGATTACACCACTTTAATATCAAAATCCCAAACCCTTGACTTCCGCTTGCTTTCGGGAAGTGGATTGACACAACAGTTTTCTCTGGCATGCAACAAAAGTTTTGGAGCAGACAATACAGCATTCTCTTTAGAAATGCTGTTTTCACACACACATTGCTCCAAATCTGCATGAAGAGAGACAATACAGTGAAGACCTGCTCCCAGATACTACCACCACATGCGAGTGTTGCAACTGATTCATGTTACAGAGAGCTTAACTAGCATAACTTGTATCAGAAAAATACAGTTCTGAATATCAGCTGATTCATGGTAACCTACTCCATTCAAGCTTTTAGTTTGCGGCAAATGTTAAATAAAAATGTCCTGGAGATTTAAGCTCATGTATTTTAGCTCATGTTTGCTGTACCTGGAGCAGGTTCAAGGCCTTCTTCAGCATCTCAGCTGACACAGTAATTCACTAAGCTGCAACAGCTCATGTATGACTTGAACCCTAAACCACAGGATTACAAAGAGGAACTCTCAATAGGAGTCATAACAGAAGGGGAACAGTCAGAGACTAAACTCTTAACAAAACTATATATATCAGCTTGTCTGCACAGTTTGCATTCCTGTCAGTTGGTTATAGATTATACAAATGTACATTACGTCAAATTCATGCAGTGGTATTTTTTTGTTTGTTTAAAAATATCTTCATGTTTTGTAAATTCTTACATTTTCTGGTTTGGGGTTTCTCTTTAGGGTTTTTTGTTTCGGTTTGGGTTTTTTTTTTGTGAAACTGTCAAATTTTGAAGCAGTTATTCTGCAAGTATTATCACCTTGTTTTTTCTCACAATCTTAAAAAATTAACCTAGTTTTAAAATAGTTATTTCTCTTCAATTTTATAGTGCTAATGCGAACCTATGACTCTATTTTATAGCAATTACTACTGGAATTCAATCATGAAACTGACCTACTGAAGTTTCCTACGTGACCTACTGATTTCTGTGTTCAAGATCTGAGTTTGAAAGGGGAGGGCAGGGAGCAAAAGCTGACTTTTATACAAAGTATTTATCAGACACACGAGTTTCCTGTGACAGGCTGAACGATGCATTTCATTAAGGTTTGAGAATGCCACCTCTCCAAATCTGTAGTCACCTGACTTTAATTTACATATGCCAATTTTGTAATACTCCTCTTATTTAGGCCACAGAACATTAAGACAATACACTTGCTTTTGCTCATAGAGATACTTCTGTGTATCACAGCCTTAGAAAACGCAAACATTCTTAACTAAGCCATGACTACTAAACAAACAAAAAAGTTTCCTTCTGAAAAAAGAATTCTCTATGAATGAAGAAACTGCTCTTCAAAAGTCTGCCTTAGTGCACTCATGACCTTTATTCAACTAAAATTAACATGCAGAATTAATCAACTGCTTTTCTAAGAAATGTATTTTTGGTTTACAACATTGTTATTATATAATGATGTGTGGTTCTGGTACATCAGATCCAGAGAATTTAACATCAGTTGTAATTCTATAAAGCAATTCTAAGTTGTAAATTGAAATTTGTGACAAATATATCAGCGTATATGTAGTAAATTCACACACTATTATCTAACCTCATATCTTCTTTTCTAAAAAACAAAGTTCTTATCAGTCTGTTTGCTTAGGAAGTTTCTATCATCACTTAAATAAATGGTTCTTACTTGGTAATTGCCTAGGTCACTAAAACAATTACTGTGTTATTTACTGGTTACTTATACCAGGAGGAGGCAGAGAGTAGGAACTTCAAACTTGAGCAGGCTGGGAAACTGCATGAGAGACAGATCTGAAGTAGCAATTGAACCCAGGGACAGGCAATAAACAATCACAGTGATGCGACTGCTGGCACAGGGAGAGGAAAATGAAGGGGCAGGCCTGATGGGTTCAAAGGACAGGTGCTAAGTATGGAAATACAGCAGCAAGACTCCAATTTCAACACAGCAACAATATAAAAAGAAAAAACATTGAAGTTGAGACTACATCAGTTTTGTTTATTGTCATTATCTATTCTGTCATGTTAAACATCATGAACGTCTTGGGCTCCTACATAAAGATTTAAGGGAATTTAATTGGCTATATATGCCAATTTTGGTTAAAACTGGATGGGGAAAGGGTACGCAGCACCCCAGCACTACTCAGCCAACTCCAACAGCTCTGTCGATGAAAGAGCTAGCAAATGTTGGCCATCACTATCTTACAGGAACTTTCGCATCTCAGCTGCATTTACACTATCCTAGGATGATAACACCTTAAACTGATGATTCACACTGAGAGCAATAGAAAGGATAGGCAGGATGGAACAAAGGAACAACTGAATCTGTAAGATGTAAGGAGGACCTCAAGGTACAAGACTCCTGACATTTTGAAGCAGGGACCCTGCCATACCAAGCTAGCGACACTCCCAGAAACGTGGACTGAGATGACACATTATCCCTGAAATAGAAGGAAATGTCAGAGAGCGATATCTGAGTTGGGTAAGGTGACAGAAGAAACTAGCATCAAATTCTACTCACAGAAACAATAAAATGTACTGCTATAAAATGAGGACTGACTAGGACATGTGCCAAGAAGGATCTAGGAGCTACAGTTGACTCATGTTCAACCTGCAACTCACATCATCACAGCACTTGAAAAATACAAAGTGTTACACTTAGGTATGTTGTCAGAGTACTACAACGGACATTTATAGCAATTCACCCATTTCCCTTAAGAACTCAGCTGAAGTATTATTTATTGTTTTGAGTGTCACAATTCATAAAAAAGGCAGAACTATTACAGAAGGTCTAGAAGAGAGTTAAAAAAGAGTTACAATAGGTATAGGAATAACATCCAAAGCCTTGGAAAGAATTTGAGCTCTCTAGTTCAGCTATGAGAAAAGTCTGAGGGGATATTATGATACACCACATTTGAGCATAAGACACTTCATCTGAGACAAAAGGAATGAAGTGTATCACAATCTCCACATGGGATAGTGCAAGGAAAAAAAAGACTTCACCTGAAGCGAGAGGGATTAAGGCAAAACATTAAGATTCTACAATAAGGTCACTGAAGTACCAAAACAAATCAAACTTTTCAGAACCTATAGAACAGAATGTTTTTTAAGAAATGTTATATAAACAACCCTTCAGGAGGTTTTAGGTGCAGTTAAGTCTGCCTCCTTGGAAAGACTTTTGAAACCTATGTAAAGACTCAGGCTCTAGGAAGAGGAAGAGATAAAAAGCCAGGTCCCAGAAGCAATGAAATCCACAACCCTCAAGTTGGTGTGCATGGCATTTTATAGTGACATTGTACTATGTCTTTATAAAATGGCTTGAAATCTTTTGTTTCAGCTGTGGAATGTACAATTGTGAACAGTAATAATTCAGGTTTTGTGGAAAAGAATTTCGAGTTTTCAAAAGAAAGGAGGGAGAGAATTTGTCTTGACAGCTCTTGCATAAGACGACAATACAACTTCTAAAATACATGTTTTCATCTTGCTGCTTCCTTTACTCATGGGTTCTGGAAGTTTCTCAATTAATAAGAAGGAAATGGATAGATGCTTAAAAATGCAACAGTTCCATTGTGCAGCCACAGATGAAAATACATTGAATTACCTCAAATGGAGAAAAAGAAAAGGTTTCTAGAGAAATCAATATAGTGAAAATATTGGAAAGCACTACTAAATGTCTTTTGCTTTGCTTGAAGTGCAGTGCCTAGGACTTATGCTACTAAACAGAACATTAAAGTGATCTTAGATTAAAAGGTGTGTTCATTTGTACACTGCAACCCTAATGCATCTTCTGCTCTCTAGCAGACTGCAGAACGGAAAAAAAAGAAAAGAAAAAAACAAACAAACAAAAAAATTCCGAAAGAGTAATACAACCTTTGCAAAGGTATCAGATAAAGCATGCATCACTCTTGACATGGAAAAGCTACGCTTGCAGGTGCTTGCACATGTCATTTTTGAACAGGCAAAAAGGCAAGCATAATGAATAACACTGACTGTGCAAGTCAGCCTTTGCTTTTAAAGATGGAGTAAGTTTTATGCAAACTCATTAATATTTTTGCATCTGATGAAATGTTGCATTTGCTAATAAGAGAAATCAGCTTTTCTTATACCTCCTAACATACAAAATACAACATGCAAACAGCTGAATGATCCACGGTCACTTTTGCAAGAGCCAGTGCACAATTCAGGCTATTGCTGATTGTTATACATCCATTTATTTACTCATACATATACATTTTTATTTTACCCCTTAATTAAGTAACCATTTCAAAGAAATGTAGCCAGTCAAGCTCCCAAAATACATTTGATATACCTTAATGCAAGGCATATGTTCAAAAGCCTTTGTAAGGTTTTCTGTGGCATAAAACAGATATGATATTTATCTGTAACTCCCTTTCATCCCAAGTTTGATGACTTAACTTTGTGGGACTGTGAAGCTCGGTGACTCATAACATTCTAAGTTCCAAACACACATAGGTAGTTAAGCAGTAAGGAACAGTAAGGGTGAGTTATAATTATCTTCACGTAATTATACCTACGTGGGATAGTAAAAGGGAGTCAAATTTGAAAGGCAAGATACTGTCAGCAACTCGGCATAGCTACTGAGAACTGCTAATAGTGTTCTTTGCAGAAGGGAGTGATGATGGTTGCAGATGATTTTCATTTATGCCCACCCTTCCATTCTCTTCTCCCAAGCCATCTGCTGTCTTTCATGTTACTCCCTTACATGGCAGTACTTATTAAACTTGTACATTTTAAGCATAGTGCATTTTTTAAATTCATAATCAAAATCATGACATGCAAGCAGATCACAAGAGAACTACAAGTTTCTGCAGGAAGCTTTTACTAGATCTCCATGATCAGACTGGTTTAGACTTTTCTTGTGTTGTGTTGAGTTCTTACCCTGTAAATCCTCCAATGTGAAGAAAAGGCCAAGATGCCTTCAAATCATAGCATACTTCCAATCTAACTAAAACTGTGAAGGCTGGCAAAGGACTCTCATCTTTGTTGCCAGTGAGGACCTGACCAGACACTGAAGATGTAAACACTTTCCCCCTTTCTCTCTGCACAACACCACCCCCCCTCAAAATGAAGAAAACCCAACACAATAACAACAAGAAAAAAACTGTTTTTCCACAGCTTCTTGATTAGTGACCTATAGTGCTATAAACGTGTAAGGAATCTCGGTCTGCCTTCAGCCCTCCAGAAAAGAGAATCCTGCAAATCAGCCTGGAATGCACAACTAGAGACTGACTCTGTTTAGTTTGATCATCAGTTGTGGGTAACGTGGACTCTGCAGGGTTGACTCTTCCCTCTTCTACCCCTTGTCACCTCGCATGTTAAGTAAGGTTGCATAGCACAGTAAGTGACAGTGAAACTAAACACTTGTAATTAATGGATTACTAATAAATCTAATTAAATACGGACTGCAAGAGAATCCAGCTTACCATTCCACTGCCATAGCAGGTCTTCAGTACAGGACACTACGACAATGGAGACTGTGACAATAACTGACAACAGGTAAGTTTGTTGAAAATAGTCTCCATTTCCCCTATGTCCATTTTCTGGCATTGAAAAATAAATATATAGAGGGCTTTGTGTGTGTTTTCTTTCAAGGGAGGGGAAACTTAAACCACCCCCCACAATTTACTGAGAGGATAATACAGCTACCTATAATGCACTCAGTGCATTTCATACAGGATTACTAGTAACACCAAGGATTTAAATGCAGCTTTCAGATCTGAGATGTTGAGAATAAACTCATTTCCAATTAAACCAAACAAAAAAACAAACAAAAAAAAAAAAAAACAAAAACAAACAAAAAAAAAACCCAAACAAACAAAAAAAAAACCACAACAATTGTGCAGCTGACAAGAAGACCCAACTAGATTTCTCTACAGTGGTGCAACTGTAGTCACCTCTGCATTAGTGAAACAAAGAGAAAAAACCCTACTGAGGGTGAAGCTAAATAACTCTACCCATTTAATAAAAGCCACATATAGCTGTACTGCATACATGGTTGAAGGATCAATATATAACTGAAATATTCTACATCTGTATTTAGAATGTTGGGATGTAACTACAGTATCAAGAAACTCAGATTTACAGAAGTAATTCCCACTACAGAACTTTCTTTGTCTTATTCTTTCATATTCTTTCCTATATTTATTTGCAGAACACATTTAATATGCTTAACACATTTTCGCCCCCCCTAAAAATGACTATGCTCTTAAGCAAAGGAATAGAACTCACATGGCTCAAAGAAACAGAGATTGAGGGACCTCCTGTATCAACTAAATAAAAATCTTTAAAACTAAGTATATTTTATGTTGATTTCACATATAAAATACCTACTCTTTTACTACAAAAATCACACTTAACCTCTCACTTCTTTCTTTAGGAAAGTCACTGCAGCCACAGAGAAGCAACTCTTAATATGCTAAAGCCTAATACGCTTAAGATAGACATTCACATATTCTGTTTTATTTTGATAGAAGACTACCCAGCTTTCGCCTTTACTTATTTACTGCACCACCCCAAAATAAATCCTATCATAGGAAAAAACATTAAAAAAAAGATTGAAAACCCTGTTGTTCACCCTCTGATCAGTACCATACATCAGTACCAGGTAAAAAAAGCTCAAATAATTAAAAAAAAAACAAAAAAAACCCAAACACCATTTAAAGAAAGAAAGAACACATAATAAAAAAATTGTTAAGTAAGAACTAGCAGCATATTAACAGCCATCTCACAGGCAAGTTTTTAGTCTCCTTGCCTTTATACTAAACTTATAAAAAGAAAAAATACCTACTGGTGTCTGCCTGGCTGCCCACGCTGATGTATCTGTCATTTCCAGGAAGGGCTGTTTGGTAGTAAGTTGCCTCCTCTAGCTGGGGAACTTTGGCATTCTTTGCAGTAAGAAAAGCCACAGCCAACTCCAGATTACCGTTGCTGTCCTTTAAGCATCAACAAAACAAGATATGAGAGTCCCCTCACTCTTTTTTTTTAGTTTTCCTCAACAGCAAATGCCATTACAAGCAGCTCAGAAGATCAACGATACATTGTACTGTCAGGTGAAATACTCACTAGAAAATAAAGTTTCCAAACTTAACATATTTTTAATCAAAACAAAGATAAAACATCTTATAAAATTTACTTTGATAGAATTCCACTTATTTCAGAAAAAAAAATAAAGGTCTTGTAGAGCAGGATAACCCCTCAACAAGCATAATCAGTACACACAGACTTCAACACCATTCAGCTGAATTCTTCTGAAAACCCATCATTTCATTTTTTAAAGCCAGAAATATTGGCTTTTGAAGGGTAGGTGCATACATGATTTATGCTGGATCTGAACTACTATATATGATGTAAATTCACTAGATCCTTATTTACCATGCCTAATGCCCAAAAAACCTCTGCTTGAGGGAGATTTTATTTATAGATATATATTGGAGGAAACAGAACGCAGAGAGACCTGCCATTCCTTACTTGCATTAAGGAATTCTTCTGTGCTGTGAAAGAATTTACAGTGGTTAAAAAAAAAAGAAAAAAAAAAAAGAAATAGCAGATTAGCAAAGGGTGGCAAGTTCAAGAAGAGCTCTTCACTCTACACCTTGACAAGAAAACACCTGAGCAACTGTAGTAGCACCAAAGTTTCTCAAAACGGTTTACCTGAAGGTTAAAGACAAGTCATACCATTCCCATCTTTTCATTTAACACCAGATTAATTTATGTTAACATTTATGTATTAATACTAATTTAAAAAAAAAATATGAATTTATTCCTACCAAAACAGATCAAGATTCCTCCTAAAGTGAACAAGGCATCATTATTAGTTTTTTTTTTTCCCTCCCCAAAATAAATGTAAAAAGTATTTAAAAGCTGAGAATGGAAGGGAAGGGTAAGAAAGGGTGGGATTTAGGGTTTTCACAGGCAGTTATAAGATGTATACATTCAGCTACAAGTCAGACATCCATCTTACCTTCAGCGCCTGTTGTAAAACCTGGATGTCATTGATCCCAGTGATCTCCCGCAGCTGATTTAAGAATGTTTGCTGGTGCTAAAAAAAAAAAAAAAAAAAAAAAAAAATCATGAAAATAAGAGCCAAATAACAGCAAAACCAATTACTTACAAGAGTATGCTTCTCTACAAACTTTAAAAGTAACTCCCTCTGAGCTTTATGCACCACAGCGGGGTAGAGTCTTCATTATTTAAGTCTGCCTTAGTTTCTACAACTTGGGCCCTTTTAATTCCCAAATGTAATGGTTTTTTTTGGTGGGGTTTAGTGCTTTGGCTTTTATTTTGTAAAACAAAAAGAATTATAATGAGTGAGCCTATGCAACATGGGTTTAAGGACCTACATAAAGCCACAGTTGGCTCTCCTGAACAAATAAGCTTGCTTTTCAAAGGCAGTAGGGGTAACAGTTGACTGAACTCCCACCAAAACCAGTTTTTTCAACTCTCAATTATTCTCAATCACAGTATTTCTTTAACATACATATTGCCCAGCCATTCCAACCTCAAAAGTAAGACATTTTTCTCTACTGATCATTTCTGTTTTAAGAGAAATGCTGTCAAAATGACCAAACAAAACAGACAAAAGCAAAACCTTAACAATTTATCTTAAACACCTTCCTAGACCAGTTAAATCCAACTCCCCCAAATCACATCAGTCAACATCCATGACTGAGTTTAAAGTAACACATGGAGATGGAACAAAAGACATTCTAAGTCTCTTATATATTCACTTAATGAGAATTTTTGGCCCTTTTACTATTTTTTTTTTTTTTTAATGAATAATCTGGTCCCATTCCTGTTTAGAGCCAACAGCTGATTGCCTCTGCTCATGCTCAGGTATCACATCACAGAAGCAAAAACACCACCAAAAAAAAAAAATAAATAAAAAAAAATCACACCACTAGCATGGAAGAATCCCTGAACTCCAGTTAACCATTACAACCATCTGAAACATTAAACCCATGAAAACAAAGAGGACTGACCATTGTTCAGTTCTAAGAAATTCCATTCTTCCTTTGGCAAATGGGAAAAGGAGAAAAGCTCAGTGGTATTTGCAAGTGGTTTTTCTTTTTTATTGTTTGCCCACCACATCCTCAACTCAAACCAACTTAATTTATAAAAGAGAAGATTTTGTAAAGTACACAAAAAGCATATTTCCTATCAGTGACAAATAAATGTTCTCATGTTACTCTCTGTATTCATTAAAAAAGAACAAACCACCAACTACAATTGGCTAGCGGCTATTTCTACAATGCTTCTCTTCAAGTATTTGGAATCAAATATTCAAATACCCTTATTCTCTCCTTATCGCAGCTTTGTACAGAGGAGGAAATTAAGAGCTGCATGAATGCTGAATTCCCCAATGTGAAATGAACCTGGCAGGCGCTACTTCATGCCCTAATAAGTTGAAATAGAAGGCATATAGTTCAGGATGTTTATGAATTATGTACACAATCTTCCGTTCATTTATGATCCTAAGGGACACTACTAACAATCCAATTTGCCCTCTATTTTTTTTTTGTCTTTGCTTTTTAAAAACCCTGCTATTGGCACAAGAAAAGCGAACTGATGCAGGGAAACAAACTCCCACTCTATCCCCATCCCTCACCCCCTCATTTGTTTACTCTGTGCATTTCATAGCACTGTACAAAGGCAGGGCTTGTTTCCCCTATAAAGTTGTTTCCTGCCCCTGGGTCTGCAAGAAGCAAAGGAAAGAAATAAAGTATTTGGGAATTACAAAGCATTAAAACTGGCAGGAGCAATTCAAGGCCAATGCATGGCAGCAAACTGGATTTATTTTTGTATTTGCTACCAACATGATGGTTAATAAAATGGAAATAGTTTCACTATAAATTATCATAAAAAGTTATAACAGATTTCTCTATCTTCAACTATATATACAACACTTGGAAAGGCTCACCAAAGAATATTCATTGTTCACAAAAACTGGGAAAAGAGAGAAGAGACACAGTTTACCAACAAACAATCTCTTAGCAGTTCAAAATATTGGCTGTCAATTTATGAGCACAGCTATCAGTTAAAAACCTAGACATCTGTAGTTTATATCCAGATTTCAGTATTCTGGTGTAAAGTTCTGGTTCAAGGCCCCCTTCCCAAGGACATACACATTTAACAGACCAAAACTGGCCCAGAGATGTTCCTTTCTCATAAAAGAGATGATTTAAGTACCTAAATATACTTTCTTCAAGTCAAGATTTTAAGGCACTTGGCTCCAAAATTCTGAACTGGTAGTTAGGTGAAGAGCACAGAGAATCCATAAGCATCCCAGTTACAAATGACATAAATTAAGAGGAAAAAACAGTTATCCCAAGTATCTCAAATGGAGCCGAACTGCTCTGGAGCCACAAACACCCGGTTCAGACATTACTGACTTTTCAGGTAAATGCGGAGAAGCTGCCACTAATCTCTCATTGAGTTATTTCAAATCACATAGAAGTTACAGTGACGATACACCTCCTTCCAAAAAGGAAGAAGGAAAAGATAAAAACAAAGCAACAAAAGAGTATGATTTCAATAGTTTCCACCTGTGTTCTCTTAGTACGTGCCAACAAAGAGGTCTTCAGAAATAATTCTGAAACTACCTAAGGCAGCTAAAAAACTCCTTAACACACCACTTCATTGGCAGTCTTCTATTCCACACATTCACCATCTTCCCCTTATCCCCTCAAATATGCATCATCTTCACTGTGTACAGACCTTTCCTGAAGCTGCACATTTAACTTTGCCATTGTTCTCCTTTACCACTATATTGATGATAGGTTATCACCCACAAAATTGTGTTAACAAAGGCAATTCTACTTTTTTTCATTACAAGTGACAGTGCAAGTAATCCCTATCAAACCTTTTTCCCCACTCATGATTAGCCATTGAGATCCAATTTTCTTTTTGCTTTTCTTTTCACTTAGGAAGTTTATAAAACACAATTGTACCTACAGAGAGCTGTTATTACTTAATTCTTGATGTAACTTTAATTTACTGCATCTGTACTAGACTGCTAAAGTCAAAACGGATAAAGTTTATTTTTTTTGAATTATATTCCTTTAGTACAGCCTATTGTGTGGCACACTGGATGATTTAAAATTATTACAAAAATTTTACCATTATCCATGACTGAAGCTTGGAGATCAATTCCTAATGCAACTGCTACATCATTAAGTCTCTTCTGTACCTTAACTAATATTTAATACAATACTTAGGACAGACTTGAACATATGAAGCAAGCCACCTTCCTTACTCCTATTAATGCTCTTTCTGATTATATCTAGCCTAGAAGCTTTACTCTTCCTGGAGCTTGGGCTAACTTGAGCTGAAATGACTGAAGCATATTGACCCTCAAATGTCCATGAACACTACTGTATACAAATGCAGATCCCAAAAGACTATTCCAGGTGCAAGTACAGGTGCTAAGAAATCCACTTCAATTATTTTGAATCCTATCTGCCTGTATCCACTTCTTTCTTCATATTTACATGACAGATTCCATAGTTTATCTATATAGCACAGATCCTCCAGCTAAGCGAGTCAAGACTCCATGTGTATCTGCAGTGCTGCACCAAATGTGGTACGTTATATACTCACATATATATGTACCACATACACTCCATGTAGTTTGAATTGCATTTGACTCATCTCTAAAAAGGCTTCGGGACCTGGCCTACACTTTGCTGGTACAGCTGCTACAGGGTAACCTAAATCCTTGGCCAGAAAAAGGAGACAGTCTCCTGATGCTATCACTGCCCTGAGATCCAGCTGCTCACACCCCTTGGTCCCACCACAGGACACAGCAATCAGTTCCCCAGGGCTTTCATGCATGAGCTATTCCCAGCCTTCCCCCTTCCTCTGGCTCCCCGAGGTATGCAGTATGTATCTCCAGGCTTTCAGCTCTTGGAAGATTTCAACTAACAGGAAATTCTCACCCTTTTCCTGGATGGAAGCCAAATTTGAATATTAAGAATGCATGCCCTTATTTCCAATTCTTTCCTTTTTCAGTCATCTTCCCTTCCTCTCAGGAAATGCCCAATTAAGATTATCTGGTTTATAACCTCACACAATAGCATACTCAGTAGTTGTGCCAGCACTAGTGAAGCAGAAAAGGATTTACACTATTGTCTACGTAGAGAGATACTGTGCCCAAATTAGTTCTGTGACAGTACTGTAAGCTCTGATAACTTGTCAAAATCACAGCAAAAAGCTAAATTATACAAATGAAATTTTGGACACAGTAAATCTCATAAATTGACTAATTCCGAATTATACTACAGATAAATTTAGGGGACAAAAATAACTACCTTTTGATCTGCTTATTTTCTCACCTCTGTAGCTTCTAAAGAAGTACATGTAATCTTTTGCTTTATTCATGGCAATATCCAAATATCTGTATTTGCAACACAAGCACTTTCCACCTTAGAAGATTAAAAAAACATTTTTCAGCTTCCAAGCACAGAAAACATTGTATGATTAGTAATAAATGAGATGGTCCAAACACTATCAAAAGAAAACAGGGCCTACTGCCTCACTATGCAGTTCATTTAAATAGTACATAATTAAATTGAACTATGGGAATCCCTTCCTTCCCAAGGGCTGAATACTTGTACCAGAGATAAAAAGAAAGGGGGAGGGGGAATGCAACTGCTGAGAACAGCATCTTGACTCTGTCCCTCCATACGAAACCCACTTACTATATTTCCCAGTGCAACACCAGTTTGTAAGAGCTATTTGTTGGAGGAAAATCCAAATGACACTGCATAAAATATTTTATATTAAAGACAATTTTAATGTAACCTGCTAATGGTACCACCTGGAGACAAGCAGCTAGTAAGCTGGTTTCTTCATATGATTTTGCTCTCATGAGAAGACCACAGAGATTAGAACAAGGTAATCATCTATAAATAAAATCTTTACGCTTCTGCCACAAACAAACCAACATACAAAGGACAAGCAGGCTAAAGAACCTCAATTACTACTGTAAATGTCATTTTCTGCCACATTAATCATATCTCCCAGGAAGAGTTAAAAAGCCCACATACACTGCTGAGCATTATGGCTTCCAGCAACACAGATACATTAGCCATCTTCTAGATAAACTGTTGGTCAAGTTCCAAATACGCAAATAAAAACTAACTCCTTCCATGAAGATACTAAGTTGAAATACAGAGAAAACAGTAAACTCCAGAAGGCTTTTAGCATCTCTGCCCTCAAGATTTTTCTCTCTGGTGTGCAAAATAAACATATATATATAAATATGTAAATGAAAAACTGGGTATACATACACAAATTTTTAAAAGCAGTATTCTGCTACTGCAAAGACCAAGATAAATTTCTGCACTGGTTTTAAGGTACCTCCTGCAAGGGAAGATCAGGTTCCAGATGGTTTAAGGAACCTGACGGTGCATGAGTCCATGGGACCCGATGAGAGATGCATCCGCAGGTCCTGAGGGAACTGGCAGATGAAGTGGCCAAGCCACTATCAATCATATTTGAGAAGTCTTGGCAGTCTGGTGAAGTTCACACTTCATGGAAAAGGGGAAACATAACCCCCATTTAAAAAAAGGGAAAGCAGGAAGACCTGGGGAACTACAGACCAGTCAGTCTCACCTCAGTTCCCAGAAAGACCATGGAGCAGATCCTCCAGAAAACTATGATGAGACACATAGACAATAAGGGGGTAATTGGTGACAGCCAACATGGCTACACTAAGGGCAAACTGTGCCTGACAAATTTGGTGGCATTCTATGATGGGGCTATGGCACTGGTGGATTAGGGAAGAGCAACAGATGTCATCTACCTGGACTTATGCAAGGCATTTGACCCTGTCCCACACAACATCCTTGTCTCTAAACTGGAGAGACATGGATTTGACAGATGGACTACTCAGCAGATAAGGAATTGTCTGGATAGTCAGACTCAGTGGCTCAAAGTCCAAGTGGAAATTGGTGACAAACGCTGTTCCTCAAGAGACAGTACTGGGACTGGTGCTATTCAACATGTTTGTTGGCGACATGGACAGTGGCATTGAGTGCACCCTTAGCAAGCTTGCCAACAACACTAAACTGTGTGGTGCAGTCAACACACTGGAGGGAAGGGATGCCATCCAGAAGGACCTGAACAGGCTCAAGAGCTGGGACAGTGCAAATCTCAAGAAGTTCAACAAGGCCAAGAGCAAGGTCCTGCACCTGGATCAGAGCAATCCCAAGCACAAATACAGGCTGGGCAGAGAACGGACTGAGAGCAGTCCCATGGAGAAGGACTTGGGAGTGTTGGCTGATGAGAAACTGAACATGACCCAACAGTGTGCACTTGCAGCCATAAAGCCAACTGTATTTGGACTGCATCAAAAAGAGCATGACCAGCAGGTCAAGGGAGGTGATTCTCCCCCTCCACTCTGCTCCTATGAAACCCCACCTGCAGTACTGTGCTCAGTTCTGGGGCCACCAAAACAACAGGGACATGGACCTACTCAAGCGAGTCCAGAGAAGAGCCTCAAAGATGATCTGAGGGCTGGAGCGCGTCTCCTGTGAAGACAGGCTGAGAGTTGTGGCTGTTCAACCTGGAGAAAGAGAAGGCTCAAGGGAGACCTTAAAGCAGCCTTGCAGTACCTAGAGGGGGCCTATAAGAAATTTGGAGAGGGACTTTTTACAAGGGCACGTAGTGACAGGACAAGGGGGAAACAGCTTTAAACTAAAAGAGGGTAGATTTAGATTAGACATTAGGAAGAAATTCTTAACTGTGAGGGAGGTGAGACACTGGCAGAGGTTACCCAGAAAAGCTGTGGATGCCCCATCCTGGAAATGCTCAAGGCCAGGCTGGATGGGGCTTTGAGCAACCTGGTCTAGTGGAAGGTGTCCCTGCCCATGGCAGGGAGGTTGGAACTGGATGGTCTTCAACGTCCCTTCCAACCCAAACCATTCTATGATTATTAGAGTACCTCTTAAAGCACAGCAGAATTGGGTTCCCTTGCCTGTTATGTGCTAACTAGGTTTCTTTTGTTCTGTCATGGAAAATGAAACCTCTTGCATGACATCATATTCTCTAAGAAAGTAGATAAAGATGTTTTTTTTCATACACATACAAATGCAAAATGCATCTCAGCTTTGGCTTGGACAAAATTCACCTGTGGAGAGAGAGGACATGCACCGAGACCACAGCTTTTCAGCCCAGAACTGTTCTGCATGGACTTCCAAAACCTACCAATTACAGCAGCAGCTTGTGCAAAGTGGATAATTACTTATCTGCAACTGGACTGAGAGCAAACTTCCTTCAAGGAAGCAAAAGGGCACAGCGTATGGCAATAACCTTCAGTCAACCACAGCCTGGACAAAATAAAATGCAAAAAAGGATGGAGTGCATTACTTGCGAGCATACAGTCCTCCCTGAAAAATTAAAGGATCCTACTTAATCACAGTGTTATATAACTGTATTTAATCATAAGACAACATTCAGAATACTCTCACTACATTTCTATGAACAATAACAAAGCTGCACTGCTTCAACTGAAAATGCTTTAACAAGTGACTTCTCAAAATTTAATACTACGTAATCTACACAACATGAGAGCATGCATTCATGTAAATGCTCACTATTCTGAGCCTCCTATGTGGCTAAGAAGAGTCTCATGTATTCTCAACATATAACACATTTATTTTAATTCAAGCTAATTTCACACTTTTTGAAATTGTAAAGAGAGACTTGAGATTGTAAAGAGAGGTTTGAGGAGTCTGATTTGTAGTTACTGACAGTAAATATATGGCAAACCCCACATAAACAACATAGAGAAGGAATGAGACACTGAAGCCAGATTTCTTACACAACTTGGGGTGGGAGGGGGTGGGAAGAATAAAGCAAGAGGGAAGCATCACCTTATTATATGGATCTTCCTAGGCAAATTCCAGGGTGCTAAAAATTTGTGGTGCCAAAGCTGGAAAAGGCACCACTGAGTACATACATGTAATAATATGGAGAACGTTCAGAAAGGAACAGAAACGCACTTCCTTGAACTTGTTTAGTGGATTTTGTCTCATTTTCCCTCAGGCCAAAAAAGCACTGAAACTCAGCCCTGGACTCCAACTCAGCTGCCTTGCAGGTCTATTACCTGGAGTACAACCAACCATGCTCAGTTTACAGTACCAAAAGATTTAGTTTTCCCCAGTGGAGAAAAGAAAAAACCGACACCACCACACCACCACCAACAACAAAAGAAGGAAACAGTAGCTGAAGGCAAGATGAGTAGCCATTATAAAGAGAAACCGAGAACAGACACTAACGAGGCGGTAAAGCCATTTAAACGAACTCACAAGAGTAATAAATGGTGTGACCTATGACAAAGAAGCATGAACTGGATCAACAATCTTGTTATTTCCATCAAAGCAACATGGCTTAAAACCAATCCTCCAAACCAAAAGAGGAACAAACAACATAAAAGTAACTGAAGCTCTTGTCTTAAAATTAGTCCATGAATTGATTCATAAACAGTGTTGCTTGAGTGAAGGAGCATGTAAAAAATTGCTTAGTTTCACATTTCTAGCTCTTACTGACAACCACTCTTAAACGAGCTTCATTGACAGGCTGACAATCAAGAAAGGACAGCAGCCTTTGTACTTAGTGAAAACATAAGAGGTGTCAGAAATGTAAAATTATTGAGACTTCGGAGGTCTGTGTGTTTTAAACTACCGTCATGGTTTGTTACACCCTGCTCAGGAATAGCGAAGCTCCCAATAGTAATGACAACAGCTCTAAAAATTAATTAACTACAGTAAAACCAATGAGATCTTTAGTTTCATTTAACTAGATGTAAGTTAAGCTTCAGGTTGTTTGCACTTGAACAGCCACAGGAAAATCTGCTTCACCAAAAATCCTTTTCAATTCACGCACACTCCAATAACTGTGACAGTAATTAGCAAAAATCTCTCTGCTCTGATCCAAATCTGATGGGTGACTGGTTATTGGTGGCAGCGAGAGGGGTCTTTCAAAGTACCAGCACACATTATCTGTAAACTACACTTAAAATTCAGAAGGATTCCTCCAAGAGCCCACCCGTAGACAACAGCTGAGCAGTGCCACGCAGCACTGGCATGCACCAGCCTCGGTCCACAACCTAGTCCCACCTCAACACATTCATACTCCAGTATCCAGAGAGCTGTCAACATTATGCACAAGCCACAGCAAATTAAAGCCAGTGGACTTAATAATAGGTGACATGATACAAATAGCAAGGAGAAGGAAGCTTGAGGACAAGAGACAGACAGCTGTGTGTACATACACAAACATAAATATACACACATACTTTCCAATCACTCTTGGCTACTTTGTTTTTTCTTCTGGTTTTATACATTTACTATCATGCCTAAATACTGTATTTCACAGTGTCTGCCCAGGAAGTATCACCAAGGCACAAGCTTTCTCCTCACAGGAAAGTCTATTGCCCAGGGTATCATTATTTTACTGTAGCAGCTATTAAAAATGTCCTTTTGAATGTCTTTCATGAGATCTTGTCTTTCTGAAGTCTAAAACAATACTGCAAAGATCTACATTTTAGTTTCCCACCAAGATTTTTTTCTTTTGCATCCCAACCAGTTTAACTCATTGCACCAAACAAAAGCTGTTCTGCCTCAAGTTTGAGGCTCTTCACAGTCCTTTCATCACCCATTTATTATTTGCCACCTGTCAAATTGAGAGGGCAGTCCTGCTAGCCCGTTCAAGTGTTTATTTATTTCTTGGGCGGGGGGGGGGGAGGAATTTATTTGTTTAAGGTTTTGGTTTTCTTCCAAATAGCCATCATGACAGTCTCATCCTGCCATCCTGCTCTGCATAATACAGAAGAACTCCTAAAACAAAACAACATCAAGCTAGCCCTGTCATTCTCCTCACTGTCATTATAACAGGAACTCTATGAACAAGCAGACCAACTGTGTAAGCTGCAAGTGTCCTCAGGTTGGTGGGATCCCAGCCTCTGCAATGCCTGCAAACAGTAAAGTTCAAGGGCTGTCAGACCACAGGCTGCTTCTGACCAGTCAGCTGTCCTTCCCTGGCTGTAGCTCCTGCCAGAGCTGGCCAGCCTAGAGGCTGGTATTGCCAAATACGGCCTGCTCTGGCCACGAGCCACTCCTTCCTTTGAGCCAGCACCGCCACTCACATGAACCCCTGGCAAGCCAGCCCAGGCTCTCAATAAACCATCAGAAAGATGCTCTCTGGTTTTAATTAATTTCCTGCTGACTTTGCAAGAGCCAGGGGTGGGACAAGGGAGAGGACAAGACAATGGCTTCACCTAATTCCGCTACATTAAACTGTTGTGGAGCTGCAGCCTCCTGAGAGTGAATTGTTTCACTGCCTTTATTTTAATCCTGGTTTTATCGCATGAAAGAAACTGAAGGGGAAAAAAGCCTTCTGCAGTCCTTGACCTACTTAGGCACTATTGCAGAAAACTTACTCCAAAAAAAGATTAATATAAAATTCATACAGTAATGGATCTGATGCTCCTGGTTGTTTCTTGTTGGTCAAAGCTGCACACCATACAAATGAATGCACACTCATACAAAGTTGCACACCATCAAATGAGTGCCTGAGCCTGCAAAAGCTGAAATTCCATATGCTCTTCTTTACTCCCTGGTTCAGGTATTCACAACAAGAAAGATTTCACTTACTCCAGCTGTTATTGACATAGGTATCAGAGGTGCCAGCTCGTGTTGAACAACTCCCCCATGTGCCCTAGGCAAGCAATACCAGGCTGGATTTCATAAACAATTTGTTCCACACGAAGTTTAGAATAGTACAGCAATCCTATAAAAAAGAAATCCTAAATAAAAGTTAAATTGCACTTTATAAGACAGGTCTGTATTATGAAGAGTATTCAATAGCAGCGACACATTTGGGCAAAGAACTCACCTGTCTGCTTTGAATAGGAATGGGAAAAAAAAATACAGTAACAGAAAGCCTTTCAATAAAGGCTTTTCCGTTTAGTCGGATTGAAAAAAGTAATTACTAACCCGATTTCCTAAGGGAACAGGCCCTGTGATCAGAGTATGCATGTACGCAGGCAAGCCGGCCCTCCTGTCTTTCAGCAACAGCCCCAACACCACAAGGCCACCAACCCCAGGCCCCCCCAACATCCTCAGCAGCACCCCGGCTCTCCATCTGGCCAGCACACAGCTCCCAATAGTGCTGCCTGCTACTGCCCACTCCACGGACCAGAAGAAATTAGGCTGAAACAACACAGGGGGCTGCGGAACAGCAGCAGAGGGGAGCACCTCCACCCCACTGCAGTGAGGTCTTACAGTGGTGAAGTCACCCCCACCCCAACTTTTAATCCAAGGTGCATTACAAGAGGAAATCCCATCAGAAAAGTTACACACCGTTATTTGTAGCATTCAGTAAAACTATTTAACAGCTTATCCTACCCCTAATAATCATTTAAAAATAAGTCCTATGAAGAGACACACATTGTTAGTTCTCTGCACAAGAATGAGCCTACAGATAACATCAATCAGCTAAGATTTGGGGCAGTATTAACAGGTTGCCTGCAAGGTGACAGGTTTCTGACAGCAGTTCCAGCCTTTTCTGGGTGAAATGCCAGGAAGCCAGTGGCACGTGCGGCATCCCAGCAGAAAGGCTGCTGCAACACCACAGGCTGCTGGCCTGTGAAGGTCAGTAAGCAGCTTTCACGTGCATTAGGTAATAACCTCAATGGATGCAGATAACATTAGAATTAAAATGAACCTCAAACACAGCAGTGACATTAAAGTATTTAAAGATGTGTTGTGATTTATACCAATGATCAGCATATCATTTTACTACCTCAAAACTGAAGAAATTCAATTACAAATTCAGCAATGCACTCCACAAAAGGAAACTGACATTTTCTAGGCTGCTTTCTCTCAAGGAGAAAGAAAGAACATAATATTGAGAATCTCTGTTTGCGGTGTTTTGTTAGTTTGGGTTGTTTGTTTCAAGTTTGGTTGTTTGGGTTTTGGGTGGGGTTTTTTTTCCGGTTTGGTTTGGTTTTAATGAATTTTTAATTACTTTACACTGAAACACACATTTGCCTCAGCTCCCACAGAAAACTGAATGTGTTATATTCTAACATGTTAGGACACAGTCTCAAGAAACTTACGACAACTTTAGTTTATGACCCCAATTTGTTATAATTCAGTCCTGTCTTCCTTGTCTCAGTGGTGGTGTTGTAATATCACCACTGGTAACTTTCCACCATCCTTCACTAGCTGAAACTCCATAGGCTGACCTGAGTAAAAGGGGTATGAAAGTCTCCTCTAAGCAGTTTACATTTTTGAAAAATAATTTGAAAGAAAAATTTTAAATTCTGTGCCATTTTCCTAGCAGCAGTATTATGCCAACACATTCCCCATCCAATAGAGATAATAAATTCCAAGAGCAAAATCTTCAATCCTTTTCTACTCAGTAAGGTCACAAAGGAACAGAGTATTCGGCATCTTTGCTGGGGCCAGCAGGCAGTTGCAAACTCCTTCCCTGGTCTGTATTAAAGCACCAGAGTCTGTACACTGCATACGTAGCTCCACTGAGCACTGGGAAGTAGGTGGCATATTTACCAGTCATCTTTAAATCACCCACAGAGAAAGCTTCAAAGCAACATACCAAGTTAGTAAGAGCTGGAACTGGTGATGATGCAGTGTTGTGGTTTAAACCAAACCAGACAACTCGTTCACTCACTTCCCCCCCTTCTTGCCCTCCCCCTACTCCCGCAGGGACGGAGAGGAGAATCGAAACGAACGCAACTCCCACGGGTTGAGATAAGAACAGTTTAGTAACTAAGGTATAACACAAATCACTACTGCTACCACCAATAATAACAATGATAAAGGAAATAACAAGGGAAGAGAATACATCACCTCACCATCAGCCAACCGATAACTCGTCCCCCTCCAGCCTGACCAAGCACCGACTGATACCTCCTCCAACCCTGCAGATTCCCAGCCCTTCTGCCTAACTCCCAGTTGCATCCTGGGCATGACGTACTGTGGTATGGAATACCTCTTTGGTCAGTTTGGGTCAGCTGTCCTGTCTCTGCTTCCTCCTGGCTTCCCCTCCTCCCTGGCAGAGCATGAGGCTCACAAAGTCCTTGGCCAAACCAAAACATCGTTATCAGCTCTGTTCCTGAGCCAAAAGTCAAAACACTGCACTGCACCAGCTACCAAGAAGGAGAAAAATGACTGCTACTGCTGAACCCAGGACACGCAGAAATCTGCCTATCTTTACCAGAGGTTACCCAAGTGACCAGAAGACTATACCCAAAGAAACAGCCCAGTCAGCTTCAGATGAGGGGACAATAACCTCAGAATAGTTTGGGTTGGAAGGGACCTTTAACAATCATTTAGTCCAAAACTCCTGCAACAAGCAGGGACACCTTCAACAAGATCAGGTTGCCCAGAACCACATCCAGCCTGGCCTTGAACATCTCGAGGATGGTGTATCTATAACCTCTCTGGGTCCAGCCAGGACTGTCACAAGAGATGCTCTGTGGCTTTCAACATCAAGTCCCGCAAAACACATGCAGGACTAGAAGGAACTTTTAAAAGCTGCCAGTAAGACGCTGGTTATTTTTAGTTTCCAAACAAGTAAAGGAATACAGTGAGAAAGAGAAGATGTAATTCTAGTACCTCATTAAAAAAAAAAAACAAAAACAAACCAAAAACAAAACCAGACTTGAGAGAGTTATAAGCTTAGGTGCCTGAATTAAAAAGGCTTGCCAATTACTACCACCAAATAATTTAAAAGTTCTAATGTAAGGAAACAAAACAGTAAAGTCTCTAAATTAAAATGGCATGGTCCTCAAACAGGTGAGAGGTTACATGAGAGACACAAGCAGAGTTTGAAGAAAAGCAGCTGACAAATGGGTAAGCAGGTAATACAAAGAGGAAATAACTCTGCAAGCTGCCCAAAAGCCACTTAGTTTAAGAAGACACTAAAAACTAAAAAAAATTAAAAAACACATTTACAAGCTTAAAAGCTTTCTCTTACATATTTTCCCATGATTCTGTACTAAAACAAAGCAAAAGTTAAAATCTGCAAAACACAGGAATGCTTTCTCAGTCATAACCTAAGATTTCTGGGATACAACAAAGTACACAGTATTCAGTCCTCTAACCAGGCCATTTATACCTATGCCCTTTGGAAAGTGGTTTTATTTTTTTTTAAAAAGGTACATTTCCAACACCCACAGTCCCAGGAGAAATTTCTGTTTCAAAGCAGTTAACTTTCAGAGGAATAAAATGAAACCAAACAGAAGGGGAAGTGGAGTAGGAGTCTGTTCTCACCATATCCTCCTCTTCTGAAGAGGAGGAAGATGCCATGTGCCTGTGTATACCCAGCCTTTTCTAGCTGTTTACTTTAAAGCACCCTCAAAGTGTTCACCTGAAAGTAAATGAATACTATTTTCAATTTCCACACAGCATTTTTTTTTGTTTCTGGCTTAATCCCAGTAGAACCACAACTAAATTCAACTTTTTTTTTTTTTAACTGAAATTCTACTGAAATTCAGAAAGAGCAATTTTTTATCTAAGAATAAGAACAGGAGTTTTCAGCACAAGTATCTGGCTTTTCTTGAAGTTATACAGCTGTGAGAACAGCTATCACAAACTTTAAACGCACAAACTCAAGCCTAGCATTCACCAGAAGTAATAGATGGCATTAAATATAACTACTCATGATCTGAAACTTTTGTATCTTGGACTTAGACCCTAATGTCAAGTGAACACCCTGTCTTTATTAAAAGGAGCCCTCTGGACTATGGGGTACAACAGGAGTGAAATGATGACACATCAGTTAGTAGCAAGGAACTACAGAGGCATATAATGCCATTATGCCATGTGCATTAATTTCAATGAATTCTGCCTAGACCAAGGTAAGATATGTGTCAACTAAATTTAAATAGCTATGGATCATGCCTTGAAAACACTAATGCCTCCCTGAAGAGTTTTTATTAAATACTATGATTATTCTGTCTACATATGCTTACTGTAAAGCTTAAAAATATGCTTTCACCTGATGGCTAAAAAAGCTTTACTCAAGGATATTCCAAGCACAATTTGCATTTGCTTGACACCTAAACTTTGATAAGCTTGACTGTTGCCAATTAGCAGATAGCAGAAACATTTTAAAAGAAATGTTGCGCAGGGTATAATTTTTTCCAGCAAGAATCCACCAGTTAAAGTAATTCAGAAACCTACTATAAACAAAAACATCAAGTCAAAGCTGTGCTTCTCAGAATAAAAACTATTAGAATTTGCATACCAGTATTTCTGCTGCCTTAAAAAAAAAAAAAAAAGTGTTTTACATACATAAATCTGTGTCAGGTGATGTTGCCAAAGTTAACCTACTTGCACTCCAGCCTTCGGGCTGTTCCACATCATCTGTTTTCTAGATTCCACCTCTCCAATATTCTGGCTTCAGAGAGTTACATTAAAACCTTGGGCACTCAGTGTTGCCACCTCCCACAAGAGTGCTGTTTCTGTTACCCATCATCAGGTAACATCAGGTTTTAGGAAAACTCTCTTGCTCATTGCTTTCAACATGCTCCTGAATTTCATCCATTATGGCAAAGAAAAGCAAAAGCACACAGGCAAAAACATTTTCAAAAGAAAGAAAACTGTGAAACCTAACTGGAAAACAAATAAATCAGTGCCTTCTTAAAATGCAAGAGTCTAAACAGATTAAATAATTTTATTGTGATTTTCAGAACTAATGATGTTACTAAATACATGCAAAACCAGTCTATAATTAAACAGGTGAGACCTCACAAAGCCTGCATTGGACCACTTAAGTTATCACAATGTCCTACTCACGACATTTTGAATCAATCTGTCCTTGACACCATCTTAGGATCCAATGATTCCTTCACAGCACTTCATCGGAATCTCAACACTGAATCAAAACATTACTTAACATCTCATTCATGTTAAAGCCTAAACCCACAGATTCTGCACCACATTCACCAGGAAAACTACTATATTGTTCAGTATGTTAAAACCACCGCTCTCCCAGAAGGCACAGCCCTGCAGCTATCAGCAGAAGGCAGCACAACACTGTACCTACCCCAGCGCACAGACCAGCATACTTGCCCAAAATATCCATCCAGGGAGGTGTAACCCACTGCAGCAACGAGAGAGGCTTTCATTCCCTTTATTCATTTCTGAAAACGGGGATGGTAACATAGAACTGAAAAGTGGTATGGACAAGATTACTCTAAAAGAAGTTTGTGAAATGTTCTGTTAAAGGTCCACAGAACTCTTAGTTTATTCCAAGTTTTGAAGTCCTAAAGAAACCTCATGGTAAAGAGATCTAAAGCCTGCAGTACAATGAGACTGCACATATTTTAATGCTGTAAAAATGCAACGTTTTAGATGGTGACTGTACTCAACCATGGTACACACTACAGCTGCTCTCCATTCTACCTGAAATCTTGGCTGAGGTATGCTGGCACAATACAGCTTCTGACAACATCCATATTCAGCTCAGTGTTGATGTAAGTAAACATTCAAAAATCTGACAGGCCACACTGTTCAGAAGGCTGTGTTGCCAAATTATGAGTTACAAGTGTTCACAAAACCCATTTGCCAACCTGATGCAGGAAACAGGAAAAAGTATTTCCTTTTACTTGGCATGAAGCCCTGAGTATGTACCATCATGCAAGCCATGACCCTGCTATCCTGTTCAGCAGTAAACCATCTCACCACCTCATCTTCAGTTCAGCCTCACAGCTTGATACTACTTTGTCACTGTATTTTCTCCCTTTTTTTTTCAATAATAAAAAAGATGAAGAATTCATCATAAGTTTCAACTTTACATAGTTTTACATGCAACTATTGTGACTCACAGTACTAGCTTTTCCCTATTAATTATACTTGACCACCCTTAAACCAGAACTTGGTACATCTCACAGCCCCCAAGTGAACAGGTGGAGTTACCATCTCACCTACTGCACACTTTGCTCTCTGGCGAAAGTTACATTCGAGTTATATTAGTTTCACCTAGCTGGTGAAACCACCCTGACATTCACTCCAGTCAAATATTTTCTACTCTTGCAGATGCTGACTTCTTTAACAGCACCCTAACTGCTGAAGTGCAATCACCAGCAAACAGAAATGGTCTTTATTTCCTAAGGTGGGGAAAAACAGACTGAAGTCTACCCTGAACTCATAAAATCATTCGGAAATACATTGTCACAACAGCCTCTCCTACATTACTCTGGGTTGCTACTTGGATTATGATGCTACACTGCTACCCCACATACAAGTCAACAGCCCTCTGGTGAGAAGCTGAAATTACAAGTGCCCATCTGCTGCTAAAGACCAAAACACCATTACACTGGTAACACACACAGCACAAACCTTTATTCAGAACCAACACGATCTTTCCCACTCTTACATAATCACACTGATTATGACAGAAGAATTAGAAAGTGAAAGCACTCAGGATACTTTCATTTCCCAGGAAAGCTGCTCCCACATATGCGGCTTTTCTAATCGGTGAAAGCAGAAAAGACTTTCCTGTCTCAGTCCAGGTCCTGGCAACACGCAGAGAGAATTTTAAGAGCTCTGTTCCATAAGAAGTACAAGAAGTCAGTAATAATGAAAACCAAACAAACAAAACCAGAAAGTCAGACCTTTAAAGCAATTTGTTCCTACGTGAAAACATGTAAGTGAAGACACAGCCCTTAAGCTTTTTGTTTACCTTTTACACTAAGGACTATCAGGAATGTCACATTTGACTCTCAGCTTTTGCCAGATGACCAGCTAGGAATTGCAAATCAGCAGATTCACTACAGCAAGCAAAGAGCAATAAAACATTAAGGAACCCTACAAGCATGTGGGCACCTCAATAATCCCCCCATCACTGGCACCACCAGCAACAGCTGAGATGGGGTGACTGATGCAGCACCCCAAACAATTCCTGACACAGATGATGTATGAGGGTTAGAAACCTCCCAGCCACCTCTGAAAAGATCTCGGCTCAGCCTGAAAAGGCAGCCTCCAAGTAGGCCCAGGCACGGGGCTGATTTGACAATTCGGCTACTGCACCCCACCCGCATCCAGCACTTCCCTCAACCCAACCACTCACAGCACTGAAGTTATGGAGCCAGCTCCTTGCTGACTGAATAATCAGACCGTTGACACATGGGGAGAGTCCTCAGCCAGATGAAAAAGAAGATTAAACCAAAAGCAGAACAGAAATCACATATTCATTCTATCTATCATTCCCCTTCAGTTAGAGAAGTCCATGAACACCACCCAAATTCACAGGACTACTGATGCTGCTTCCTGCCTTCACCTATCTTTTCAGGCATAAGAGTGCAAGAAAAGCAACCGTTCGATTATCTTCCCACTTGTCTTTAACAAAGCATTGCTAAAAATGTGAAATATTTTCTATTTTGAGACATGGTTTTGACCTTTTCATGAAGCTGATGGGTTTTGTCATCCTCTGTGGCTGCTGCTATAGATACAGGGTTATCCTAAAAAAGTGTTTTTTTCTTAAGAAACAGTAAAGATATTTTGAATTAATATTACAAAAGGTTAACAGGAAAATGTATAAACTTTACATTTTCACATTCTGAAGCGGTATTTTTAAGGCATGAACCAAAAGATACTGAAATACATTATTTCAGACAGATGCTCATGGTTGTACTACAGCTGTCAACTCCTGCTACCACAATTGAAATAATTACTGAAGTTTTTTTGAAAGGTTTACTAGAATGCAACAGGCTTTAAACTGCTATTAAAGGTTTCAGAAAGGTGCATATTCATATCACACCGATAAAAAAATCCACGATTCAGCAGGATTGCATGCCAAAACAGCCCCTCCCCCCCAAAAAAAAACACCTACCACCAAACCTAACCACACCCCCACCCTCCCAGCAAAACCCATCAGAAAGCTCACAAAACCAGAAGCATTCAGCATACCAATCTCATAAGGGCTTCCAAAATTACTCTGAATCCCTGACCTTTGCACCTTGCTCTACCTTCCAGAAAACACAGACAAGAATCTATGTAGAAAGCACTAACTAGAAGTAATACAAACTCCTTTTATGAACTCTTTTGGTTTTTTTAATACTTTACAAGATGTGTATATCTAAATAACTCCATAGCACTTCAAATAATCTTGCAAATTACTCAGTGTCTGGTGCAAACACTTTCAGTACATCAGTCTGGTTATTCTACCCATCCTGGACAAACGACTTAATAAAGCTTTCAATAACCATACTAGCAGAATCAGGTACAACGCCCTATATTCAAGCCCACCTGCCTGCCATACATTTCAAACACAGACAGCCTGTTCATAGGGAGATATGTAACCCATCCTCATTAGAGGAACCAGAGTGCACTTCTCAGGTACAGGACGACACCTGCATGCTGCTCACAGGCAAGAGAGGCTCTGGGTATGCAATGAGAGCAGCAGCCTGGAGCCTCCTGATTCCACCAGGCAAATGGTCAGTCAGGCAACCCTGAACTCAACTGACTGAAACACAAAGATTTCAAAGGCTGCACCCTTAGAAGGTTGCCACCTATTGAGATTAAAAAAATAATAATAACAAAAATGAGCACAACTCCTAAAATATCTTCCTTGTATACCAAGTCCTCAGTAGGTATCCTTTGTGATCACCTCCTGCCATTCAGGACTGCATCAACATCCCTATTGCAACTGTTGTAGACATATGACTATCACATTTTATATGAACAACTAACGCACTATTAAGCAGCAGCTACTGCTTTCAGTAAGCAGTAAGTACCACATTAGCTAAATCTTTCAGTCCTAAAACACCTCAAATGCACGGTATGAGCAGCGCAGAAGCACACACATGAGCTAGTACAATTTTCTCCTTACTACCCTGAAAAAGAGCAAGGGAGAAGTAAGCCGTGTTAGACCCTGCTTTAAGGCAGGTATTCTTTCAAGTGGTAAATATTCGTAAAGGTTTGGGCTGCTTTAAACTAAACAAAACAACAAAAAAACACACACACAAAAAAAAAAAACAACAAGCTGAGCTGACACCTGACTTTATTCTACTATTCCTGTGATTACACTGCCAATATGCTGCTGAATCACAGGTCTGCAATAACAGCAGGTGTGGGAAATCAAGACAGATAAATCAGACTTTAAATCCATGTATCAACCAACACTTGGCTTGTCTCTTTCCAGAAGCAGCAGAACTTGATAATACACACCGCTGAGAGGTCAGCCAAGCACCACCCTTTAAAACCCAGCTTCTTCAAGCTGCTGTGCCAAGATGACCACCATGATAATTATTAGAGCTGAGACATTGCCAAAACATGTATGACCTCTCTCCATCACTTCTTCCAATTACTAGTAAAATCAGCATCCACACCAACCCGTGTTGCCAAACCCCGCAAGTAAGGGACATGGGCCAAGGGAAGGGTCTGCCCAGTACAACGGGCAGCCTGGGACAGTTTTCCTCTGGGAGGAAGATTGACATCCATGTGCACCAGTGCAAGCTGCCCCCAATGAACCCTGCAACACACATGCATTAGCTCTTCAGCAGCAAAATGCTTAACAAAAAGGGTTTTACTGGACAGAAATACAGACAGGACAAAATGAGCAACTATTCTGGTTAACTTCCCAGAACATTTATTCACATGCCTTAGTCTTAATACGAACATCACAGATAACCTAGAGACACCTAATGACATTAGAGCAGCACACAAGAGCTGTGAGCAATGAGAGAAACATGATTAATTATTTGCTCCAGGAGATAAATTACAAGTTTTATCTAGGAGCCAAGATGACCAGTAAACATAAAAGAAAAAATATCTTTTGACCCAAAACAGATGCTTTAACTACACAATGAACTAAAGATAGCTTCAGTGGGAAATGGGCTGTTTGTAGTTGGAGCATTTATTAATACAAACCTACATCTCCAAGTACTGCTGAAGTTTGACACATACTTCCTGTATGACAGTAAGAAAACATCTGATGAACAATGTTGGGAACCACAGTTCTGCATAAGGTATGCTGATGACTCAAGCATCTCTTGGAAATCCAATATATTTCTGCTTGTATGTGGTTTCTTCACACTAACAGAAAACAATCATAACAAACTTTGAGGTCTCCAGAACAAGCTCATTATTTGTGGAGCATGGGATTTTCTCCTTTTGAGGGAAGATGACAGTATGGTAACCACTCCACCTTTCAACCAGGCATCAGCCACTCTACCTTGACAATTTTTCTTCTTACATGCAAATAAGCCAAACAATGCTAAAGTCTGTCATCTAGTTAGCTATTCATTAGTCTCATTAGGCAATGAGATACTCGCTTTGGAGTCAGATAATATTTTGTTTTGCAAAACATTCTCAAGATTGGCCTCCTTTACTCTCTCACCTCCCCCTACCCCTCCTCCCTCCCCAGACGCAATTATGGATAAAATAGGAAACAGGGAGTTTCAGATATCATAATAAGATGATTCAACAGAAGAAATAAAAAAGAAAATCCCCTCCTTGAAAAGGGCTTTGTTTTATACAGTTTCTCTAGATACACAGACAAGTAACCATCATCTATAGATGCCAATTACAAGTTTAGAATTATTGCTAATTTTCACTGCAGTGTGGATTACTAGGTGACCTAGCACAATCTCCAACCACCCTTTAGGCTTATCCTCAGTTTGAAACTAATGCTGAACTACTGACCTGCAAGCAGCAGTTCAGCTAAAATGGTAACATTTCCTCTTCAAGATTATTGACAGAAAGTGCAACAGGCAGCTCTGACCCGCGTCTACCAAGTACTAAATAACAGAGTATCTGATGTGATCATTAAGGGACATTTAAGTAAATCATCAACAGGTTTTGTAAAAGGTAACACTGCTTACTAAAGCTGACAGGTGCACAGCAACAACAAATTGTTAAACAGAGAAGACACACACATAGTATGGGATTTGGCAACAAAACTCTGCTACTCCACCCTGTTAGCACACCCCAACTGAAAACACCGACTGAGGAACCAGGGGACAAAATTAGTGTGTTCAACCACTGCCTTCCTGCTGAAAAGGCCTCAACCAGTGCTAGCTACTTCGAACTATGATAGCAGCTTGGCGAGACATGCCTCTTCCTCCAAATGAGCTTCTTGAACATAAGTTGTACCACTTTGACCAATTATACCTTAATCACTGCATTCCCACTGTCCGCACTTAGAGCTGGAGCCATTTAGATTCAGCACTGACTATACCAAAGCACATTTACTTTTGTCCTCTTGTAAAAGCATCACAGGTCATAAAAAATCTATATATAGGGAAGAAGAGACAGTCATACTACTAACCAGAACAGTTGCAATAATCAACAACGGCTACCTTTGAAAAATAAAAGATAATTTTAAAAGTGCTGTGATTTAACTTTAGGTTTCTTTTTCTCTTGCCAGTTCTGTTCAAGTAAAAAAGAGCTTTAGAAGGTGTCCTAAAAAAAAAGGAAGGAGAAACATTTTCCATTAACTCCTGGTGCTCAGAGGAAGATTCACAAACGCTACCATTCGCTGAACCCCATTTCACGACCCCAGTTAATACGAGTCCCTAAACCCAGCACTCCTTCACCCCAGCAGGAGAGCGTGGCGGCGAGCCGTGTGTCACTCGCTAGAAATAGCGTTCACCTTTCGCAGGCACGGCTGCCGGCGCACCAGGGTCACGCCGTCCATGTGCAGCATCTACCTCGCGGCCCGCGGCCCACACCGTGCCTGGGGGCTCTGCCAGTACCACCCCCCCCGACCCACCCCCGGTCCGTCCTGGTACACTACCTGGCAGCTCCCTAAGTGCAACAGGCCTGCCCGGGGCCCTAGCGCTGCCGTCCCAGCCCAGGGCTGCCCACCCTCCCGGGGAGCGGCAGGACAGAGGGAGAAGACCAAGCCCAGTTCAGAGCTGACCCGAGCCGGGGCCGAGGTGGCGGAGGCCCCCGCTATCCGGCCGCGCCCCTGCGGTGGCTTCGAGGTCACCCCGGCCCCAGCCCGGGGCTGAGGCAGCGGGGGCCGGGAGAGGCCGCGGAGCGGGGAAGGCGGCCCCCCCCCCAATACCCCGGCTGACAGAAGCTTCCCGCAGGGCCGGGAGACGGCGAGGGATGGGGAGGCTGCAGCCCCGCTGCAGGGGGGAAAAGTTGCCGGCGGGGCGGGGACCGGGTGCGGGGGCCGCGTAAGAAAGAAGCGGCCTCAGCTCTGGGAGAGGGCATGGGCCAGGCCCGGTGAGGCCGGCGGGCAGGGACGCGGCGAGGGGCGCGCAGTCGGCTCCCAGGCCGGGCCCTGGCGCAGCGGGCGGGCAGCGCAGGGCTGTGGCGGTGTCTCACCTTGGCGGCGCCGCCGGGCTGCAGCACGTTCTGCTCCACCGTCATGGCCCCCACACGGCTCCCAGCTGCGCCCCGGGCTCGGCGAGCGGCGGCGCCGTGCAGCAGCGGCTGGGCCGGGCCCGGGCTGGGCGAGCAGAGCGGGAGGCGGTGGAGGAGGAGGGGCAGAAGGGGGAGCCGGAGTCACCGCCAAGCGGGCGGGAGGGCGGCCGGCATGGGGCAGCGCGGCTCCGCTCAGGCCCCGCTGTCACTCCCAGTGCGGCCGCCCCTGCCACCGCCCAGCGTGCCCGGAGCGCCGAGCTTGCCGCCAGCCCCGCCCTCGGCTCGGCCACCGCCACCGCTCGGCAGAGGTTCCCTGGCGGCGCCGCCCCGCGCACCTGCCCCGGGCGGAGCCCCCCCCCCGCCCGCCGCCACAGCCGCCCCCCTCTCCCGGAGGCCGCAGGTCCGCCGCTGTCCCTTCCCGCCGGATTTGCACCGGCCGCCTCCATCTTGGCGGGATAGCGCCGGCCTGGCTGTGGCCCAATCGGGAGCAGCCCGGGCCCTTGGGCCGCCCCGAGCCGCTGAGAAGCACCCTGCGTCCTCCGCTGGGTACAGGTGTTCCTCCGCCTCTCGAAGGGGCAGCTCTCCGCGCTGCGTCCCGCGGGAAAGCGGAGTTCCCCCGCTCTGCAGCGGCCGCCCGGGGGAGCCGCGGCCTGGCTGGGGGAGCGGCGAAACCCAGAACTCCTCGGTCCCGCTGGGGGCCGGCTGCGGGCTTTCCCCCTGCCGTGCCGGCGAGGGTGTCCCGCCCTGCTGTCTGACAGCCACCGGCGCCTTAGCGGCAAGCACCCGGCACTTCCCGGGGTCTGTAGGAAACTGTTGGGAAATTCCAGCGCTGGCTGCTCGCGTCGGCCACAAACCTCGGCACCAAACGGCGCTTGAAGTGCATCTTCCCCTCCCCGTTTAGGTTTAGCTGGGTGAGCCGGGAGGTGATGGCATTCGGCATTCAGCTTAAACGGGAACGTCCTTAACTGTTTCACTGCTGATTAAAGTGTAGGGAGGGTTTCAGGTCTCGGCAAGCCACACTGAATTTTGGCATCGCAGGTAAAGGGTATGAGGTAAACAATTGCCACTCCATTTCTCCGCTCTGTGGAGTCAAGGGCAGGGAAGGAAAAGACTCAGCTTTGGGCATCGGCATAGGCAAGGGAAAGCCAACCTAGCAGAGCGGCGGGGGCGCTGGGCCGCCCAAAACGCGTTAGGACAAAAGTAGGTGAACGGCAGCCGAGGAGCCGAGCCCACCTTTTGAGTGCCTGCACGGTACGTCGGAACTCCAGTTACATGTCTCCAACCAGTGAAGCTTGGCCTGTAGGGAGAGCTGAAAAGGGCTGCACATTCTGATGGGTCCAAATACCTAAAAACCGTGCGCTGGGAGCCTCATGCAACCAAATGAACTGTGACTACTGCTCGTCCGTCACACAGAGCCTGAGCATTTACGACTCTGTAATTCAATTCCCCCCTCGCCCCACAGTAGAGTATGAATCTTTTTAAACCTGAGATTATCAAGTAATAATATCACTGGAAGAGCTTGGGCTTAAAGTACAACACGAGCACAGCTTGGAGGAACCTATTGCCTTAGTCCACTGCAGCGTCTGTGCAGTTTGATCAGTATTTGCCCTTCCCGTGTTTGTTGCTCATAGATTGTATCAGTTTTAATGTTTTGTGCCTTCTATGCTGCAGTATACAAGGCGGATTTTAAAATTAATGTTCCCACAGAATATATCATGCTAAAGACAAGAAACTATTCAGATAATATAGTGAGATCAGAAATAGCTTGCAAATTACTCTTCTGGTGATAAGGGCAGAAATTATCTCTGCTCAGACTGATGGCTACGTGTAAGAAAGGTAACAGGAGCAGTTTGGGGGATTTTAAGGAAATCTTTTCTGTGCTGTGCTGGCGTGCTAGCCCAGTTCCTCTTGTCCTCTTCCAATACAGAGTCATGCTCTTGCTCATACAATTTTACAGCTTCTACAGTGTTCTTTACGTATGCTGCACTATTTGTGTGCAGATAATTTTCATCAAAGCTACTCATTGTTCACATTGTTTGATAATATTTGCTTCAATGCAGCATTTAAAAAAACATACATTCATCTTGCAATTTTTTCAAGTCCTCTTTGTTTCATTTAACTCGATAAAATAGCTTCCCTGGCTGACAGAGGGTGTCCAGAAAGGTGTTGGAAAGAAATTTTACTCTTTGTCCAATTCATTTCAAATCAGGATAGGATGACAAAGTATCATCTTGCATTAAATTCTGTTCCTCCTCCCCCCCCCCCAAAAAAGACCCACTTTTAAGGGCTTCCTCACTTTCTTTAAAATAAATTAAAAAAAAACCTGAACAATCCACTTCCAAGACAGGGATTCATCATTGAAATCCTGACAAAATCTGAGCCATAGCCATGCAAATTAGGATTCTGTTGTTCATATGGTGTTGCTGGAAACTAGACAGAACAGAGTTTCATGTTCCGTTTGCAGCACAAGCTTTATATGAAGTACACTGAGCACAAGACTGGAATTTGTACCTCATCAGAAAACATGATTTTGTCAGGTCTACAATTTAGAAAGAACTCTTAACTTGGTTGTATTAGTATTCCTTAGTGTCTGTAATACTGTAAAAAAATACTGTTTCAGAAGAAATTACTTGGTTTCACCATTCCCTCCTTTTCTGCCTTCAACTCTCGTTGACTGAGCCCAGATGAGTTTTGTTCAAGCCTAGCAAAGAAATCAGCATGACAACTCAAATCTAAAAGCTGTCACACCTGCACTGGTACAGCACAAAAAGAACCATATAAGAGACTTGCTTTTTTTCCATTTCTGTCATATCATGTAAACTCTTACAGAGTAATACCTGCAAGTATTATTTCTGAGACATGATCCCTTAATGAAGAGCCCACAGGCTCCTGTTGCTAGTGATCCTTTAGCTGTCACACTTCAGAGATGCAACTATCTTCCTTCTAGTCTTCTTGATTGTACTAGTGCACACAAATGGAAGTGATCAGAGGCTGCATGATGACATTTGCTTACAAGTCTCAAGAGCTGAAATTTACTTCTCCCTTTTTTTTTATACCTTCCTGTTGCTTTTATGGTTGGTTACAAGTTGGACAATGTACCTTAATGCACTTCTAATATCTTAAATAGCATAAGGCATAGCTATACATATTTTTCCAGAAGTCTATCATATTTCCCCTTAATTGTTCCTCACCTTTTAATATTACAGGGTTTGGGTGTTAAGCATTTGGCAATGCATTGCACAGCCTCTGCCTTCAGATGCTTGGTCCCCTTAGCAAGGTTACCCCTGTTTGCATGGTCTCCTCCCCAGCAGGGCTGCTGCAGAGATCCACCTGAACTACACCCTGAACTGCTCCCCCCCTAAAGATGTTGGTTTCTTCTGCCAGATCAGTTCCCCAAAATGGTTCACTGACTGGCTATGTGAACAGCTGTGCAGGCCCAAAAGAGAGGGTGACACAGGCTCAGTGATGGTCCCTGCTGAGCTCTGTTTCACTTATTTCTTAAATCAGCAAGTGATGGTGTCTTTCCAAGCTGCAGCCAGCCTGTTTGATAGAAACCCTGTTCCTGCTCACTAGGCTCCTTGTCTTCCATTTTTGTAAGGAACAAATAAAACGCCAGTCAATCACAAAACACTTTAGCACATGTTCTATTGTATACAGAGATCATGTAAAACAAGAAATCCTCAACATTTCCCTCCACTTTCAATAGGCTTGTTTTTGTCTTTAATTAACTGCATCATTTATTTAGGGCTTTAGTTATATATACTGTGGCTGCATTTGTTACAGCTGAGGAAGTACAAGTCAGGACTTCTTGGTCTTCTTTTCCCAAATGTGTAACCTGCTGTGTTTGCCATGAAAAGCACTGCTTTAAAAAGTGCTGTAAATGCTACAGATGCACAGCCTCTGAGAAGTTTCTCTAGATTCGCATTCCTAAGACCCATTTTGGAGCACTTTCACTTAGGCCTTTTTGCTTTGCAGTAAATAGTTCAGCCACCTGAAACAAACCCACTGGCACTCAAGAAGCTTTTTAAGCATGACACCTTTTAAATCATAATTTGGCAATTACTCTATACATCATCGGTAACCATTCAAACATTGCTTCCTCACTTGCAAAATCTTAGGTTGGTTGTTCCCCAAGGGAACCAAACCAAAAATTAACTGAAGTTGTTCTCTCTTAGAAAAGAGAACAATCATTGTCTGAAAGCCTTTTGGAAATCTAAAAGTAAAACTAAAATGATGTGAATACAGCGCTTGTTACTGTACAAAACACAGCTTCATGTTCCATCGTTTATATCGTTAAATTGAAGGTCCCTCACCTTCCAGTTGCTGCCTGACAGCAGATGCCTATTCATACGCCTTCTAAAAGTCAGGTGCTATATGCAAAATAAAACTTCTGAGATTTAGAGTATCGAGTGATGTAACCACAGCAGAATTCCACAGAAATTATGGGTTCTCTGAGAGCCAGGTTCATGCGCCTTACATTTAACCTTAGCCATCTTCACATTTTATTCACTTTCTTGACCTCACTTGTGCATTGATCACATCTATTTCACACAGCTTTTCAGAGAGGAAAAAAAAATTTTCCGATGTGGCTGAAGGTAATTTAGAGCGTCAACAATGAATACAAGTCCTTTCAATAGGCATTACCCACCGCTTATCAAGCAGTAGAAAACTTCAGAACTTTTCCCCAGAATACTTTATTCTGTCACTGGAAAAGGTAACTCATTTAAAGGAGCATGTTTCACCACAAATCACTAGCTCCACTGAATTTTGTTTTAGGTAAAATAACCATTAGCACTCCCTCTGTTGTAGACTTCACCTAGTAATTATTTACAATGTTTATTTTTAAATTATTTCAGCTCAAACATTTACCATTTTTAGCATCACAAGTGTGTAACACTCAGATATTCAACATCGAAACAATTTATTTTGGATTACAAAGCAATGAAGCCAGTTCTGCAGAAAATTTGATTGGATTTTTTTTTTTAATCTTTACTTCGAATTTTTTTTTTTTTCAACTGGGAGAACTTCCTGCAAAGTAAAAAGTCATGTTCTCGTCTTCCATTCATCTGCTCAGTCATTTCTTGCTTTCTGTTTAAGCAGATGGTCATTGACCATGATGATAGCCTATCGTACCTCCTGGACAAGTTTCCCATATGTGCAAGTCGTGTCCATGCATGCACTATTCCTTAATTAAATAATGACAGACAATTGCTTTGTTAGCCAATGATCTCACATCTAATGGTCTACGGGGATAAACAAGGTTGCTCTCCAATTAGTAACCTGTAATCCACAGATAGAATGCAAAGCTAATGAGACTAGTACAAACTTTTTTGCTTCGGTCATTTCTTTATGCCTGTCTAGTCACCCATAAACTGCTACTCAGAGAAATGAAAGGACCCAGACCACTGAGGTGCATTATTTCATTGAGGCTTCATGTGTTGAATTCTTAGGGTAATACCAAACCCCTTCAGCAGATTATCTAAGCTCCCTGCCCTAGGCGTGAAAGGGACGTGGATGCTGCAAGCTACACCTACAACATCCAGCAACCTATGAGTTGCTCTAATTGCTGAAAGAAGCATGTGCCTAACACCCTACCCCTACTACAGACTGAGAAACTACTTTTGAACAGGTGGGAAGGTGCTTTCGATAAGGATTCATGTTTCACAACTGAAGCTTAATTATTCTTGCTCAGATCCAGCCGCACCACTTCCCTATCACAGCATGGTCTACAGCCTCGTTTTCTGGCTGCTCGTCTGGAATGAAAGGAATGTTGACACCAATCCCCTGACGTAGGAGGACACAGCACCCAAATCTTCCATCTCCCGGGAGAGTACTCTAAATACAAGGAGAAACAAACATTATTACCACCTCCCTCAGTGGCTGTATCTTTAAATGTAAGAGCCCAAGGCTGCTGTGTGTCATGTTGAGTCATTCCCCTCAGCGTGCTCAAAGCAGAGTTAGCAAGTGGGCTCAGGTCAGGTGAACTGTGGAACACAGCTGCTTCCCTTTTAGGGAATGTTTCGAAGCACTCCGCCCTAGCAGGGTGGAAGCGCACACACAGAAAGACATCTTCCCCAGCACCTAGGAAACTTTACCAAAGAAAACTTGTTCTCTAGCATTTATTTTTGCTTTTAGATCTGCATTTTGAGTTAACCCAGCTGTAGAGAGGTAGCTTTCTATTTTAATCTTCATAGTTAGGCTGGGTCACACAAAACTACTGAGTAGTGGGTGTAGAAATTTCTCAGATTGAACTATTGCTTGCTTATTTTACATTATCTGAAAGGTCTTCTCTCTCTTATATCCAGTTATGGGACCATGTGTCCTTCATTTTCTTAAGTAAGTGTTGGTTTATTTTGTATCTTGTTACTGACTGTAAAATATTGTATGTAAAATTTCAAGTAGATGTGAAACATGACTGGCGTATGTGCCTTGTCAGGCTCATGCCATCTTTTTTTTATACCTGTGTGTAGAAAACAATATTTCTAAAATACTTTTTGGTAAAAAATAATGTATTCTCCATGTTATTTCAATGACCCATGGCATTTGGACACATTCACTAACTGCAACAATAGCAGTTTTGTAAATCACAAGGCATCTGAGACAACAAAAAAGTGTTTTGTTTTCTTTTCCTGTAATGATTTTAACCAACTAGCCTGTTTCATCAAGTTTTCACAAAATAATTCTGACAGTTGCAGACCATTTCACCTGCCTATTTGACTTGTTTTATCCAGTTCATCTGAGTGATTAAAAAGTTTAAATTTTAATAACTAACTGGGGGGGGAGGGTTGGGGAGGTGGTGTTAACCTACCAGAAAAAAATAATTAAAAAAATAAAGTTTTAATTTTATATAAAATGGCACTTTAAGGCCATTACTAACCACTCAGAGAAGCACTGAGGGTAGTGTATGGCTGTTGTTAGTGGGCTCTAGACACAGTTGTAGGACAACCTCCAAATGAATATGCAACTATACTCTCTGTGTATTCATATGAGGGACAATATCAGGCTCCAAGAGCACAGCTGGCACCACAAAATCTGTCGCTTTATATATTCTAATGAGATTTCCAGTCCCACATGTACTGAGACGCCCAACTGAAAGCAAAGTCATTTAATACATACAACATTTAAAGCTGATCCTGTCAACACACTTCACTGTGACTCTTCCTTATCACGTTTGGTATAAAAATGAAACCCATCTAATAGTAAAGTCAGCTTAGTGACCTTCAGTGCTACAGTATCAGGCACAGTAGTCATAAAGCCCTTAAATGTTAAAACATGAACAGCTGGGGTGAAACATAAGACTTAAAGGGTGACACATTAGATAAACAGGAGCCTGATGAGATAGGGTCATAAACTGTGTTAGTCACACTGTTTGAGAAATGATCTGCAGTGGCACTTGCCTCTCAGTGGGGACATTCACAGAATCATAGAATGTTTTGAGTTGGGAAGGAACAGTTACAATCCCCCTACCATGGGCAGGGGCACCTTCCACTAGAGCAGGTTGCTCCAAGCCCCATCCAGCCTGGCTCTGAACTTCCAGGACTGCCACAGCTTCTTTGCGTAACCTGTGCCAGTGTCTCACCACTACCATAGTAAAGAGCTTCTTTCTAATATCTAATCTAAATGTCCCCATTCAGTTTAAAGCCATTCCCCCTTGTCCTATCACTACCCTTGTAAAAGTCCCTCTCCTGCTCTCTTGTAGGCCCCGCTTAGGTACTGGAAGCTGCCATATGGTCTTCCCAGAGCCTTCTCTTCTCCAGGATGAACAGCCTCAGTCTGTCTTCATAGGAGAGGTGCTCCAGCCCTCTGATCACCTTCTTAACTCTCCTCTGGACTCACTCCAACAGTGAGGTCCACATCCCTCTTGTGCTGGGGGCCCCAGAGCTGAACACAGTACTCCAGCTGGGGTCTCACAAGAGTAAAGATCACTGATGATATTTAGTATTGTGTTGGCACAACTTCATTCAACTTGTTACACTATTGCACATTTGGTACGTTACCTAGGAAAACCATTCTTGGGGCAAGCCTTGCTGGTGTGAAACTCAACATGCAGTAAGGGGTGTTACACTATCATGGGCTCCATGCTGCACAGTTAAAGCAAGGGTTAATTTTGAGGAGGGAGGGAAGAATACATGACACAAAATGGAAACAGGACTGAGGTAGTGACATTAGACAATGCTTTTGGGCAATTTGGATGCAGTGGTCTCATCAGAACCCTCATGTACCAATTGAAAATGACAGCTGCTCTGAACAGCAGTTCATGCATGTTCTACTGAGGCATGCTACACATGCATATACTTTGCCGTTTAAAACAAGCTCTACATAGTATTCCAGAGAGCCAGTGAATCAAGCAAAACTCCAAAGGCAAAACCCAAAGGGAAGTATTTAATATAAAAATGGACAAAATGAAGACAATAAAGTCATCCCATGAACAGGAAGGGGAATGATTATCAAAGCATGAAAGCAGAGACAGAAAAGAAGGTTTTTTTAACAGTAGCTGGTCAGCATTACAGATAGGTGAAGTCTTACACATTTCGTTTAGTGGTCCGTCTAGAAAACAGAGACAGAGATATTAATTCTGAGGGCTTGCTTTATTTATGTTTGCCTAGGCTGGGAGATGACACAGCTAAACAGTACTAAGGGATGGCAACTGTAGAAGTGGCCATGTCAATGTGTCTCCATTGCTCTCTAAGCCTTTGCAAATACACATCTTCATGGCCTGTCAAAGAGAAGTCATGATGCTGTACTGGAAATATGAGTTCCATGCATGTGGTGACAGAGCAAGACAAACAGGACACAGAATTCCCCATCCCACCACATGTCTATCTGTAATAAGGTGAGAAGTTCAGGTAAACACATTTTAAATGGTGTGGGAGGTTTTTGTTGTTCTTTGTTTTCTTTCAGATGTATGATAAAAGAGAATTCAAACTGGTTTATATTATAAGAGACTCTGGTCTCACAGAGAAGACACATGGATGAATGTAATACACAATTAAACATCTTTGTGTAAGGTTTTTTGATTCAAAGTGAATATCTATTAAGTCACGCGATGACAAGAGTTTGGATCTTCACTAGGGGAATTCAGTGGAAGGAAAACTCTGCCTCTGGGGTTCATAAAGACCAGGTTGTGTGGACTATAAAGTCAATTTTGGTACAAAGCAGTCACAGATGTGAGGACTCATCGGGAAAGGTCCTAGATGAAGGTGTCTATTTTCTCAAAATCAATGTTGCTTCTTCTGATCCATTAAAACTTTCTTTTTCAAGTCTGCTATGCTTCTTAGAGTGACCTAAACTTAGATTCATGAATGATATGGCTCTATTGACTGGACCATCCCTGAGACTTTCACAGATGACCAGAAGAATTACTAATGGCCAACTGAGACTCTTAACTTTCAGACTCACTATTCCCACTTCTGTATAGTGGATCTTGGACCCACAGGGCGTCACTCAGCCTGCAGCTTAGTAGTCTGCTTCTGACAAGAATTAGTGCTCATTTCCTTCTCAGCTGCTTACAATTGCAAATCCTTTAAAACTTCACTGTCTTCCTTTTTCTAGTCCTAGACAGCCACCCTTATGACAAAGCAGGAAAAGAAGAACTAAGGAAGTAGGTGGTATCAACTCATCTATTACTACTGTTTAGGAAGTTGCAACACCTGGTTTTGACACAGCTATTACTGCAGCAGCACCAACATATCAGATACTCCTTTCATGGTCTTCCTGGAAGCTTTCAAATTGTAGGCAGTTAGAATCTGGTTCATTGCACCAACTAAGTAAGGGAGCTTCAGGTTTGCAACCTTTACAGACTTGTATCCTCTCCTTCAAGCAACTGCAGTTGTACTCTCAACCACAGTCCAGCTCCATGGAGAGGCTGCATGAAGAACATGGATGGTGGCACAGGAGCAGACAGCAGATTCTAACTGATATAGCTGGAGCAGCCCTGTTTCCTCTGGGTCCTTGGTGAAGCACTGCAGCCCAATGCCACAAGACCAGTGGGTTCTACTCCTGGTTCTACTTACCAGGAGACACAGAAAAGAGGGTAATTGGGAAAAAAACGTAAGTATCAGGCTTGTTGACAGTATATAACTGACTGCTCGGGTCTGAGTTTAAAATGAGAAATTAACAAACTCTAGCTATAAATCAGCTTTGGTTACATCTGAGCCGTCTAACTCTGGATTTCTTACCTTGTCATGGGGAAAGTTGCAGCAGAACTAGTCATGTTGCCACATGGTGTTCATACAGGAGGTAATTCTGTAGAATTGAAAGAGTAGAAAGAATACAATAACTACTGAAAAAACAGAGGACCACTCCCAATCAACTCCCAAATTAATATTACTAGGATAGATTAACTTGTAATTGAAGACTCTAGCTATTCCAGGAGGGTGGCGATCCTTTGAAAAGACTCTTTTCTAACATGTGCGTATGTTATTTTGTCATTTAGGTGGCGCCACTTCTTGCATAAAATTTACTTTGCATAATTACAGGCGGTTTTGAAAAACATTTATTTGCAATCTTTGGTGCCTGCATACCATGTACATTTTCATTCAGTTGAGAACGTCTGGTGTAGTCATTTAAATGGGACTAAGGATCGATTTCTGCAAATCCATGGAAAAAAGTCTGTAAGTCTTTGGATACTCATGAACAGAAATAATTATTCTGCTTCTAGGTCCTCCACAATTCATTACCACTTGTTTCCCAGGAGAAAACATCCCCACAGAAGAAAGCCGGCTGGGGCTGTGCGTACAAGCCTCAGATGCAAAGTCCAGCAATTTTCTTTAAAGTGCTGGTGACAGCCAGTTTGTGCTAAGACAGCAGACTTTGCACTGCGACGTGTGCAGGTGCTCCACCCTGCCAGGCCAACCACAGCAGGGACAGGACAGACAGTACAGCTGGACAGGTTCTGCCTTCAACAACCTCAGAGCAATTTGCCAGGCTGTCTCTGTCCTTGTCCTCAAACTGAGTGGGTAAACTGCACTGTTCAAGGAATATACACAACTGTAATGCATCAGGGCATCTGTGTGATGAAGTAAACCTGTAACTTCCATTTCCAAGCAGATGAATTCAGTGGGAAAATTCTGGTTCACTGAATTCAGTGCATGGGAGTTCACACCACCTTCAGTTTTGGCGGCATTCTGCTAAATCCATGGTAGAGGTGAAACCTTTCCCTGGTTACTGCATACAGACGACAGCAAAAGGCAGCCTCCAAGTTCTGTTGTTTTGTGTCAAGGCCACCAGCTGAGATCATTAAAGACGGTAGACATGTTTACACAGCACAGAGAGGCCAAGGAACCGCAGGCAGCATCACGGCCTCAGGACACCACAGTGCCAACATGCTCGCTAGGTAGTGTGCTTGCCAAGAGACAGCTGCATGCTACTGTAAGCTAGACCGAAGGTAACTCTCTGAAGACTGCTCATGGCACAGAACATGGATACTTTGTGCTTGGAGATTTGGAGCTCCAAGGGAAGACATGGTAAGTTTCCTAGTTCATATGGGGTAACAGGAAGGAATATAAGCATAACGAGAACACATCAAATGTGGTATATGTAGGGGAATTAATAGGGCAAGAGACGTAACAGAGAAGGAAAATAATGATCTAACATACTGCATGTCATTTTTAGGGTTCAGGAAGACTTTTATGTGCAGATTTGTATTTTGTAGGTGTTTCTCTCTCCTTTTCCATTAGATGCCAAAAATCCTTATCATTTTATCCATTGCCCATTTCCTTTTCCTCTGTGTTATTTCTTCCCATTTTCTGAGTATTTGTAAAACTCAGTTTCTCAGAAGTTCATTTTTCATACATTCCAGGCTGTAAAATATAGGAGGCAATTGTTGCTCTCTCTCACAGATGTGAAGACAGATCTAAAATAGAAGTAAAAATGTTGAATGGCTGATTTTTTTTCATGTATAGACAGATCTCATTATAAAATGATAAAGAATTGTCCTTCCTAGATACATAGTTCAATTAATACTGGATATATTTAGTTTTCAGAGCACCTCTCCCACAAACAAATGCCAAGGTAAAATAGGAATATCCAGTTGTTATATAATGGGAGGATACTTATGAAAAGCAGAGCTACATTCAGCAAAGCATTGTTCATTTAGATGGATGAGTTGAGAGATGTAATTAATTCTAATTTTAATGTGAATTTGTACATGTGTGGTTTAGAAGCCATACGAATAGCTAAGTTAGTTAGCTTTTTAACTTGAGTATGCAGAGTGTGCAACCTGATTGTTTTGGTAGACATGGAAGGCCTGGTTTTACTAGTCTGTTAGCTTTGCATGGCATAGAAGGGAGGTGATATCTGCCTTCCTTCGTATGACTAAGTTACTCTGTCATGAACTTAGTGTATACAAATTAAGATGAAGGACAAGATTCTTCATTCCACCCACGAGAAGGAGTAACTCATTTGAACAGAGAAATATTTCAGACATAGCTTGAAGGGCATTTTGAACTAGCACAGACATGTTCATTTGGTGACAAACACTCCTCTAAGGTCTACATACTCCCACCTGGTCTGTTACATAGGAGAATGCTACCTATTAATTTACCAGACTGGATTTCTCCTTCAGATTACAAAGTGATGGGAAATGCATGGATGTGATACAAAAAAATCTTCTACAAGAATACAGATCAAAATCCCCAGAGAAGAAAGAAATCTGGCCTCTACATAGTTGTTACATTTGGCATTTGTTATATTCAAGGCATGATGTATGCTCATTGCACAGCAAGTAGTTGCACAGTGCAACCAGTCCTTTTTATTTCACATTTTAATTTCCCACACAGAAAGAAGAGCTAATGAATAGGTTCTGCTTCTTTCACACTAATAGCGTCTGCCTTCACCAACACCTCTTCCACTTACGAAGCTGTTCTTTATAATAATACAATTTCCCAGCTTTCTTCTGCCATCATTGTCCAGCTCCCAGTGAGACCTATGGCATGACACAGAAGATGTGGTAACAGTTCATCTGACATGTTCTTTTTCTTCCAGAGTTAATACCCAATTTAAAATACACAGAGGTCAACTTAAGCTCACAAGTTGTCAGTAGCCAGCAAATGAACAGGAATCTACAAGCAACTGAGAGTCTTATGCCTTGCAAAAGTGTAATTAGTCTGAGGCCATTAATGTCTTCACTTTGGGAAGATACCTTCAGCCAGGTTTCAGAGAAAGGCACAACTACCTTCAGTACTGAGGCACCTTTCTGAGGAACTCATGGAACAGATTTTTCCCACAATGTTCAAGCCATAGCCTTTGAAGCAAGCAGGTGGCTCAGGAAATTTTAATCCACTTGCATTTGTGAGTTGACATTCAAGAATTGTCTCTCTCTTTAAAACCATCAATCAAAAGTATTTACAGAATCATGATTCATGATTCTATGAATCAAAAGTATTTACAGATTTAGTAATTGTCACTAAACAGACTTGGCTCTTGGGTACAGGCACATCTCTGACTAGCACTGTGAACTTCAAAGGCTTTCTATGTCAGCCTGCACTTTAGCACATTAGGTTCCATCTCTGTGAGGAGGGTGACAATCAAGTTCTCGGTGCAGCAAATTTTTTAACTGATAAACTAAATTTATGAATTGAGTCAAACCAAGAAGCTCTAAAACAATCGCCAATTTACACATATTCACTGTTTCTTAAAAGGACTAGCTGTTTGACTTGTAACTTGTATTTTACCTTGACGAGTGGTGGGTCATTTTTTGACTTGGTCCAGGGACTAAACTTTCAGGATATGCTGGGAATCTCTCTGTTTACCAGGCTCAATTAAAAAAGGTGCATGTTCAGCATTTATGTAGTGTTTCAACAGACTTTATTTTCTGCTTAAGTGATTTAGTTTTGCCTGGATACACGTATCCCACTCTTTCTTTGTTGCGTAGAACTGTAATTGCACAGAAAGAGGGACCGATCATCAGCCAAGGTGTGATACATCCATTGAACAAGTCATTTCAAAAAACCTTAAATAAATGAAGTATTCTGTAAGTAAAATCAGATTCTCACCTACTTTAAACGTTAAGCTGCCAGGCTAAATGAGAAACAAACATAGTATCTGTTAATAAAAAGAAATGCTGACAGCAGCAAACAAAACAGCATAGCCATTAGAAAAGCCAGAAGCCTTCAGACTTCTGTACCCACCAAAGATTCAGATTCAGGGAAGGTTTTTATGTCTTAACTGCCATAGGAGAGCTATGCAATTTTTCAGATGAGAAGGATGAATACTAAAGAATCTGCCAACAAATTTCAAGATCCAGATCCTTAAAGCATTATGTTTGATTAAAAGTTTAATACTAACTAAATGAGAAGATACAGCAGTGCAGTGCAAAAGAGGACAGCAAGTTACAGGATTTCTTAACAGAGACTGTCCAGCACAAAGACACAGGAGGTCAGTGCCCATTTAGAGGACTGTCTAAAGTAAATGAGTCAGGGCATACATTATCTTTGAAGTCTGTTGGTGACCTTTCTGAAGTCCAGTTTTGGGTAGATCCAAAACTGTGAAATTGTAAACACAGTCCCAGATATGGGTGAAGGTGCACCCACAACTTCAAATGCCTGAGCAACTCCAGTCTTGCAGATACAATTGACAAGGCTCCTTGTAGTCAGCCTGTGAGACAACTGTGGGGTCAGCACGTGGCAGGTCAAAGGGCCTGCAGTATTTGCACGTGTTCCTGAGAGCACTCTTAAAATGCAAAGGCACAGGCAACACAGATGTTATCACCTACAGCTGACAACCACAAGTGGAACAAAGCATTAGTCAGAATTTGATGTCATATAATTTGCCTGGTATAAGCATGAGAAAGACCTTGCCCCAAAATGTCAGATACATCATCTACAATATTCTTGAAAAACAAAAGCCAGCTATGACAGAGAACATGTAAGGGAAGAGAAAGGATGGACTAATATTCCTAAGAACCGGTGGCTGAACTGGTGGCCCACAGGTCAAGCATTAGAGTACACAAGGTTGTCCTAACTCACCACCTTTTGTGCAGAAGTTCTGGAGGAGACAAGGTGTGACAGCTGGTGAAAACTGGTACCTCCCTCTGCATCTCTGTATTGCACTTTGTCAGGAGAGCCCCAGACATGGGAGCCAGCGTTCACCATGGAAACACTGGGATTACCAATGCAAGTCCACCCATCACATACTGCCACGGGTATCTAAGTTTTCTTGTCTCTCTCACAAGCCTCCTCAGAAGGGTAGCACAGAGATCTGAGTTAAGACTTCTAGTCAGGAATCCCCTGAAAGATCCTCTTTCTCTCTGTTGACAACAGAGGGAGTCCTTTGTGATTAAATTCTTAATTTTGTTCACCATAATTATTAACTTATAGCTAGGGAATGTGAAGTCCTTTCCTCAAGGCATTTTCCTTGGGCAAAGTAGACAGATTTTTAAGGTTTTAAAAAATGTTTTCTGATATATTGGGATTCAGCCAAATATCTTTACATAATTTCCCAAAACACTGAGCAACAAAAATTTCTGTTAATAGGAATGAAACATACAAGCAACCTGAAATCCCCAGGCTGAGTAAACTAAAACTTCCAGTCACTTCTGGAGTTGTTGTGGTGACACTGTATCCCTTGCAGTGAACATCTTTCTCTGCTGATGTTAATAAAACATTTACCTAAACAAACGTATTTATGCTATTCTTTATTATTGGGATTGTAGACACTCCATATAGCAGCCTTCCAGTACCTAAAGGGGGCCTACAAAAATTCTGTAGAGGGACTTTTTATAAAAAGTAGTGATAAGACAAAAGGGAATCACTTTGAAAGAGGACAGACTTCAGATTAGATATTAGGAAGAAATTCTTCACTGTGAGGGTGGTGAGGCACTGGAACAGGTTGCCAAGAGAAGCTGTGGCTTGCCCTGTCCCTGGAAGTGTTCACATCAGGTTGGACAGGGCTTGGAGCAACCTGGTCTAGTGGAAGGTGTCCTTGCCCATGGCAATGTGGTTGGAACTATATGATTTTTTGGGTCCCTTCCAAGCCAAACCATTCTATAATTCTATGAGTTTAGGAGAGGTTATAAATCAAATAAAGTTTACTAAAACATCAAAACTATGAAGATAATCCCATTTCTTAATACTGTCATGGCTGAACTGTATTACACTCCGCAGAGGCTATAAATAGCTGTTGAAAGCAGCTTTGTTTATTGTTAAGCAACGAATTTGGAAGGGGGAGGGATTCCTGTCACAAGGCAGGATATAAGGAAGGAAAAATAACGGTGTATTTCTGTTGTTGTCTTTATTCTGTAATTTTATAATCCAAGTAGTTGATGATGCTCCTTTCTTGGCAGCAGAACAAGCAGCTATTGTAACTAGAAGAAGCTAGACAATTTTCATATGAAACATAAAGTATATGCTTTCTGAAATACTGCAGCAAAATTCAACGTTATAATAGATATCCGTGGAAAAATCCCTTACACATGAAACAACGATGAACAGAACTGGACAAACGAACATCTTCAGCTTTCTCGTGGGCAAAGTCATGACACTGTAGTCCTACACATTTTCCTCTGAAGTTGGTGGTGATGTCACAGCTCAGAGCCACTGCAGGACATGATCTGAGATCAGCCATGTCTAATCCTGTCATCTGTATACACCTCCCTGTGAGCGAAGGGCAATGGCAAGGCTGGGCCTTCATTGCCTATATAACAACAGCTTTTTTAATTAACACTTACAGCAAAAAAGTGTAAAGTCACTTGAAAAACATGACTTTCTTGCTGAAATACGGCATACAGAGAGACCAATGGGATATATTTATTTCCCAGCAGTCACACATTGCAGATACAGCTCTCTTTTGCCATATTCTCTTCTGGCCTCCTCCCTCTCCCCAGATGAATGCATTTGCAAAATTAGAAAGGGAGAGAGGGCAGAGAACATCAGCTGACAGGCTCCTCTGTAACAATGGTTTTAAAATTGGGAAAGCCAGTAAACTTTTTGTTTCAAGATAGAGCTTGGCATAGAATAATATATAAAATGCAGGAGTTTTGAATTTTTTTATAAATGCATTCCCTTTGGTTTCCTCCAAATTGTGCAGTGTGTCAAGGTTTCATAAGAAGGACGTACATCACTCACGCTCCAGAAATTGTATCTAGCTGTATAGATATTGCTACAGAGTGACAATCCAAAGACTTCTGCAGGAGCAGAAGTCTTTCTAGTCCAGGGCACCAAGCTTTTTACTAGGAACTGTGACAGATGAGCTGCCTAGTTTGCAGCACTGAAACCTGGTACCTAGAACTGTCTGGAGTTAGTACCTGCCTCCAAGATAAAGCCAGATACTGCAGGTTCTGGCTTCACACAATTCAGTCTTGCAATTCATCCTCAGATAGTTCAGGTTCATCTTTAAAGCAGTGAACAGACTAGTAATTTATAGCCCAAATGCTCCAATTTTTTTCAGAAACATATCATAACCATTCAGTATTTATGGGAAAACAAAACAAAACATAACATCAAAACCCTCTGAAACCTAGCGTTCTAACTTCTAGGTATCTTCTATAATTACCACTATCATTAACCTAGAAATCCAAACTCCCACCTCCCAGTGCAAAAGACCCACAAGCAAGCAAAATTCCTATCTAGGTTGTTAAACAACGTAAGGCAGCCTCCCTGAGAGAACCTCTTCTCCCTGTGCTGCGCTACGTGCTGACCTTGGTTACACGCCACAGATCCTGTGAGCGTCTACACATCCTGTTCTTACAGGCAACACCAAGTGTGGCTCCTGTTAGTGCTCACCTGCCACACAGCTCTAGAAAGAGACTTAGCAGCATATCTCCAAGGGCTTGTGCTGATGGATGCCACTTGCCAGGATCACAAGCGCAGGACTATAGTTAGCACAGACAGCACTTGCGAGCTCCAAGACTGCAGAGAAGACCTGAGACCTAAAACAGTATCTCTAAAAAATAGAATACACATCTATGTGCTCCAATAAACACACTGAAGGAATAAAATACGAATTTACTAGTAAATCTGATTTTTTAAAAGTAATTTCTCCACTACTGTAATGTACCTACAGACAAAATATTGCAGGGAGTACAGCAGTTTCAAACTGATACAAGAATTTCTTAAACAGCAATTCAATTCCATTACGATATCTCAAGAAATAAAATTAACAGCATAATTAAGGCTTATACAACTCCTTATTTTCACTTTGCTGAAACTAAAAGTAATCATTGTATACACAAAACTATATTAAGATATAGCCTTTCCTTCCAAACCCCATGCAAAATTATTTTAGGTCTTTATAAATAACTACAATTCACATAATCACAAAATGGTTTTGGTTGGAAGTAACATGAAAGATCATCCAGTTCCAATCTCCCCACCATGGGCAGGGACACCTTCAACTAGATCAGGTTGCTCAAAGCCCCATCTAACCTGGCCTTGAATACTGCCAGGGACAAAGCATCCAAAACTTCTCTGGGCAACTTGTTCAAGTGTGTCACCACACTCACAGTTAAGAATTTCTTCCTAACATCTAATCTGAACCTAGTTTAGAACCATTCCCCCTTGTCCTATCACTACATGCCCTTATAAAAAGTCTCTCTCTAGCATTTTTGTAGGCCCCCTTTAGGAACTGGAAGGCTGCTCTAAGGTCTCCCCAGAGCCTTCTCTTCTCCAGGCTGAACAATCGCAACACTCTCAGCCTGTCTTCACAGGAGAGGTGCTCCAGCCCTCAGATCATCTTTGTGGCCCTCCTCTGGACTTGCTGTAGCAAGTCCATATCCTTCTTATGTTTGGGGCCCAGAACTGAACACCATACTGCAGGTGGGGTCTCATGAGAGCAGAGCAGGGGGAAAGAGTCACCTCCCTTGACCTGCTGGCCACACTTCTTTTGATGAAGTGCAAGATGCCATTGGTTTACTGTTTTCTGAATTCAGAGAAAGCTACAAATATATAATGGTATCCTTCTTAAAGCAGGATCACAACAGGAAACAGAACTTTTTCAATAACTGAATTCACACTTTGGAAGCCTCTTCTGCAAGAGCAGATGACTATAAATCTCATCACATTCAAAAGACAGTAGAAATCTCTCACTAAAATCTCAGTCCTTTGACTAAGGCTTCTATTAAGCTGTTCTAGACACATAAACAATATACATTTATGCAATTTTTTTCCTCACTCCTATGGAAAATTATGTATGAAGAATTTCAAAGCAGCAGGGACAAGCACTGAGAGTATATGATGGATATCATACTGTTAAGATTGGTGCATTCACTTCTCACCTAGATCTCTAGCTCGCCCTTCCACACACACCATTGCTCAAAATGTTAACTTCCCTTAAGCCAAATGTTTAAATACATATTATCTGAAAAATCTGTAGATTTCAGCTATTACAGGAATAATTTTTGAATGAAATTGTTCATTTCCCCCCTCTTTATCAGCAGTTTTCATTATGCTCTTAATGTAAACCAGAAACTGCAGAATTATTCAGCACAGATGGCACAGCAATAAAAATCTGGACATTTTTCATGTGAATGTCTGTCTTTGGACCTATTTTATAAGCATATGGAATAGAAACCACTACATACTGCAGTATGGTAACACTTGATAGTGATAATTGAGAATGACTGTTACTTGAGTATAATGTCAAGGGTTGTTTGACATAAAAGAAATGTCTTGAAACAGGTTATCTATCTTGGCACCATACTTAACTTGTTCTACTTCATCTGGTACAGTAAGAAATCCATCTGCTGTTTTTAAATATCTTCGGTGTTGAGGCTCAGGATGGTGATCTCAAGGACAAAACATCTGAATTTCTCTTCCAGTCAGCTGAAAGGAAGGAGGGGGTTTAACTTATGGAAATTAAACTTTTCTACAAGATGGACTTGCACTACGGAAATTAAATTCTGCCCTCCTAAAAGAAAAATGCATCTTGCTATATGAATAAGCATGTACTACTATTATTTTGGAATAAGAAAGAAAAAAAAGAGGATTTAGAAACCATTTTAGGCCAGCAAGTCACAAGAGTTACAACAACAAAGACAATGCAGCACTGTAAAGAGATAGCCAAGTTAACTTTAAGCTGGCTGGTCATGTATTAGACATTTGTATTAGAAGGCTATCCATGACAGCAGGGAATGGAGTGTTAACCAGCTTACCTGCTGAGAGCCAATTACTCAATACCAAAGTCATGTATTGCACTCCTGATACCTCAATGGCTAAGTTAAAGCTAGTTCAAATTATTCCAGTGCATTATTTCTAAAGAATTTTTAACAGCAGTTTTTGAGATTGTAATGTGCCTCACAATGACAATTCCTACATATTCTCTAAAGTTTTAAAAAGAAAATGGGGGTTAGTCCAAACTTGGAAAGGTCCCTCAAATTAGGAGGTACCAATTGCCGCAAATCAAGAAGCATCTGAAATACACTTCTAGGAAAATCATTTTATTCAGTCTTTCAAGTTGCAAATTACATTTTTTAAGTGATTGTTATGAAATTTCTCATATAGTATTTGCATATATACAGCTTCCTTACATTTTTAAATGACTTCTCATTGATTCCTGGTGTTAGAATAATTTAGTTTATTGTATAGCTATCAGATGATAATTTTAAAAAACCTGACAGAACTCAGAACCATTTTCAAGTCATGAGCTATCTAATTTTTTTTTTCCATCTGTCCAGCCCAACTAAATCTGAACTTACTCTCAAAGAATAATTGTCACACTGTTGTGCTTCTATAGCATTAAGCACAACTGTACTTCAAGAATCTCTGGGAAGAACTGAGCTGGCACTATTGAGCACAAATTATATTATAAAAAAATGACCTTCCATTAGATGTTAGCAATAACTAGAAAGTGAAAAACATAAAGCTTTTAAAGAATAATATTCTAAGATTCCTCCTGTGTACCAGTACGCAAAGAGCTGTGGTCAATGGCTCAATGTCCAGCTGGAGACCAGTAACGAGTGGTGTCCCTCAGGGATCGGTGTTGGGACCGGTCTTGTTTAACATCTTCGTCGCTGACATGGACAGTGGGATTGAGTGCGCCCTCAGCAAGTTTGCCGATGACACCAAGCTGTGTGGTTCAGTTGATACCCTGGAGGGAAGGAATGCCATCCAGAGGGACCTTGACACACTTGTGAGGTGGGCTGATGCCAACCTCATGAAGTTTAACCATGACAAGTGCAAGGTCCTACACCTGGGTCAGAGCAATCCCAGGCACAGCTACAGGTTGGGCAGAGAAGAGATTCAGAGCAGCCCTGCGGAGAACGACTTGGGGTGCTGGTTGATGAGAAAATGAACATGAGCCAGCAGCGTGCACTCGCAGCCCAGAAAGCCAACTGTATCCTGGGCTGCATTAAAAGGTGCGTGACCAGCAGGTCGAAGGAGGTGATCCTGCCCCTCTACTCTGCTCTTGTGAGACCTCACCTGGAGTATTGTGTGCAGTTCCGGTGTCCTCAACATCAAAAGGACATGGAACTGTTGGAAAAAGTCCAGAGAAGGCCCACGAGGATGATCAGGGGACTGGAGCACCTCCCGTATGAAGACAGGCTGAGGAAGTTGGGGCTGTTCAGCCTGGAGAAGAGAAGGCTGCGTGGAGACCTCATAGCAGCCTTCCAGTATCTGAAGGGGGCCTACAGGGGTGCTGGAGAGGGACTCTTCATTAGAGACTGTAGTGACAGGACAAGGGGTAATGGGTTAAAACTTAAACAGGGGAAGTTTAGGTTGGATATAAGAAGGAAATTCTTTCCTGTTAGGGTGGTGAGGCACTGGAATAGGATGCCCAGGGAGGTTGTGAATGCTCCACCCCTGGCAGTGTTCAAGACCAGTTTGGAAGAGGCCTTGGATGATATGATTTAGTGTAAGGTGTCCCTGCCCACAGCAGGGGGGTTGGAACTAGATGATCTTAAAGTCCTTTCCAACCCTAACGATTCTATGATTCTATGATTGCAGTTTTTCTTGTTCAGTTAAAACTGAGCACACAACTGATGCTTACCATTCTACTGCTCTAATACAGGTTATTTAAAATACCTCACATAAGGTCAGTGAAGGTTTTGGCTAGGATTTCTGCAATTTCTGAGTACCTGCCATTCCTCTGAAACCTAAACTTCTGGTATGTGAGATTTCTAAAGAGCCAGTCTGTGACATCTGACACAGATCTTGCTGTAGGCTGTAGTTGCAGTAGTGGTACTTCTCCTTAAAACACTGAACCCCAAAATAAAGCAAGATCAGAAGCAGACATATCCTGGTGAATCAGGATGCTTGGAAATGCTCTTGGAATACTACAGATCAGACGTGAATAATTGCAGGATCCAACAGATCTCATATGCTCCTAAAAATAAAACCTGGCCTGTTCCACAGCTCTACCAAAAAGTCAGCTTCCACTACAAGGTGCCTGCTGTCAAATTAGTTGCCCCTTGAGGAACCAAATTATATGCTTCATAATCTATGTTTAAACCCTTGCTGCTACATGATCAAGCTATTAACACCATCCACTCACACATTCTTTGAGAGTTGGGACAATTCCACAATTACTACACTCTGGCTGGTGTTAAATTTCAGAGCCATTTACTCTGTATTAATTACATCATGTGAGAGTATGGTATGACTAACCTCTTACTGACATTACCCACAGTACATAATACATGCATAGGACCTCAGTGACAGAGTATTTTTTTTATGCCATACTTTGACAACTATTAGTGCTACAGTTCAGTAATTTCTAAACTAGTGAAACAGCAGCTAGTTCACGGTTACTATTAACTTCAGCTTTAAGTACTCATGATAGCATTATATAAAATCTCATTATTACTCTGCTTCCTTTTATTATTCCACTCTGCCTGTGCTGTGCCTCCTTCTCTTCTGCAGGTGATAATAAGAACATGAAGAGGGACTAGGAATGACATGTAATAGTATATAAAAAGGCGAGTTTGAAAGTACAAGGCCTAAAATTGCTCTTCACTGGTGTCTTACATGTCTTTGCTTCTTGCCATATTATAAGCAGCAAATGCAAGCTCTTAATCATCTTTCTTAGCTCCCATCCAGTGAATTTAATAAGAATACTGGAGTACCTTAATTTGATTTCCTGAGACAGTGTGAAATGGAAACATTAAAAAAAAAGAAGAGCGTAATGACATTTCCTCTCTGTGCTACTTTCATATCAACATGTCCTTACCTGTAAAAGGTTTCAATATTCATATCCTATTTTAATAATCAAAGGAACTCTTTACACCATCAATGATTTCTTATTAAGATGAAAATAAGAATAATATCTGATCTTCTGGCAGAGCCTGAATGCACTTCCTTAATTAGCTAGACTTCACCTAACATCTGACAAGACTTCCCTCATCATAGGTAAACTGATTTAGAATTTTCTTCTGAATTTACATTTGTAGTCAGCAATAAGGGGCTAGAATTGTGTGTTACCCACCAAAATCATATTATAATTTTTGCCACTAAAAATGAGCACACATTCTCCTTAACAACAGGAAGTATGAATCCTTTGGTTTAGTTGCTTAATCACTATTTCATTAACTGGCTGTGACACCTGAATTCCTTTTGATGCTAAAATGAAATGTTCCATGCTAGTCAAGCAGAACAGTATTTCACAGATTCAAGAATCCACTTCTGACTGCTCATTAGGTGAGATTTACTTCATGCTTTCTCTATCACCAGTTTAGAGGTTTTGCATTACCTCCCTTCATCTTTTAAATACATACCTTACAAAATGTAAATCTATAAAGTATCTACGGTGATTACCACATCTCACCTGTTGCTGTCATCATATGGCCCAAAATTAACCTTCAAAGTGCTTCTTTGCTATCTCAGCTTGAGTAACAAAATCCTTGAGACAAGCACCAAGGCTTGCCTTCAATTTTAGAGAGCTTGCTTTCCTTGCAATCAATAGCAGATTGCATTATTAATATTACTAAGATTAACATTATTAATATTTCTTTTTCAAACCTTCAGTTGTATTGAGCAGAACTTTGCTAAAGCCAGCAGATGTCTCAGTTCAAACTGAAGGAGAACTGCATTTCACGGTAGCAGCTTTGCTATCTTCATCATGCATTTTGGCAGGCCATCCATGGATGTAGTTACAGGCACACTGTGAAGACTCAGAGAAAGTAAATAGGTACAGATGTTTTCCACCCACATTCAAAAGAGCAAATGCTCCCAAAGGGGCTGAACAAATATGCTGGTCCTTACTCAGCACAGTTAACTTCCGTAACATATATTCAATTATTTCAACTTCAGCAGGACTGTTCAGTGTATTAGTTTAAAACTTCAGCCTGAGATTTGTTTAAATTAACTAATCCAGCTAAATATAAATGGAGTGTATGGCATTACCAGAGTATTGCTACACAAATCTGAAATGTTCCATCTTCTGAGTAATTAAAACAAAGATACAATGTAATTATAGGCCAATGACCATCTGACTAAAGCTTAACTTAGGACAATTACTGCCATCTACATTTTCATTATTTTTATTTCCATAGCTTAGATACCCAAAAGATACTAACTATAACCTGGCCAGAATAGTGTTCCACTGTCTCTGTTGAGCACCCAGATGCCAGAAGGTCCATTTTCCTTGTTATTTCTTAAAAATTGAGTTTCCAGTCAAATTCCTTTACCTGCAGCTCAAAGGTCTGCTGCTCCTTCCACAGAGAATAAAAGTGTCCCTGATGCCAACCTTCCCCCAGTGATACAAATCAGCCAACCCTGGCAGCTCTGCTTCTGCCGGCAGAGCTGCAGCAGTGCCCAGCCGCAGGGGCGCCTTACTCCCGAGTGGACCGTATCAGACTGGAGGCTAAGCATGGATCCCAGAGTGCAGCTTCCCCAGAAAGGGAAGCGAACAGTGTACCCTCACACGCGCTCCAGGCCCCACCACACTCACCAAGCGCTCGGTTTACTTCCCCGAGACACTGTATGGACCACATCCCCGCCTCAGGCCACATTCTGCCTAGGTACACCTCCATCCTTCTCCAGGTCAAACCCGGCGCTTTGCAGTACCCACAAACCTTAAAACATTTTGAGGATTTTTTGAGGAGTTGCAGATTTCCTCTACAAAGAAGATGGAGATTCCCTTTTCACAAGATGTCACATGGAAAAGACAAGGGGTAATAGGCACAAGTTATTCCTGGGGAGATTGCAACTGAACATAGGAGGAAAATTTTTCACAGAACAATTATCCACTGGAATAATCCCCCCAGGGAAGTGATGGATTCCCCACGCTGGGCACTTTAAGATTTGACTGGACAGGGCGCTGGGATATCTAGTCTAGGTCAATGATCCACCTAGTAAGGCTGGACCAGAGGACCCTTCAGGTCCCTTCCAACCTGTATTCTGCGATTCTGTGGCCGATTTATTTTTGTTGCTGTTGTGTTTGGGTTTTGGTTTATTCCGTGCGAGGTTCTTCATTTGGTTTTGTTGCTGCGGCTGGAATGATTTCTGAAAAGACCACTTGCATTTTCTTCTCTGCCAACTCTTGCTGAGATCTCTGGCAGCCTACAGAATTCAACATGGCCTCGCACAGGGTCACGCTGAGGGCTCAAAACCAGGTGCTCTTAACTACACGCAACTTCATTTTTAATTACAGCTGGTTCGGAACGCACGCTCGCCTGCCGCGCTCCGCTCCGCGCATGGCGGCCAGCGCAGGGCCGGCAGGGCAGCCCGCGCCCGCTTCCCCCTCAGCAACCCCCCCCAAGGTTAACGCCCAGACGTGACCGTTCCGCTTTCCAGGCGCGGTTCTGAACTGGCCGCAATCGCAGTCACAACCACGACCGCGCCCCACGGCCAACAGCACCCTCGCGGGCCCGGGGCTATGACAAGACCACCCCACACCCCCCGCACCCCTCAGCAAGTAATGGCGGCCACACCCGCCACGCCCGGCGACCACTCCCCTTCGGCGGGCAGCCCCGCTGGGCACTCCCGGCGCAGGTCACGTACCGCGCGCAAACGGTGGCTCCGCCCATTCCCGTCCGGCCACAGCCCACGCTGCGGCAGCGCCACCTGCTGGGCGCGCTGCGAGCACCGCCTCGCCTCTGGCGCAGCAGGGCCGAGCTCGGCAGGGTGGTGCTGCCAGCGGCCGTGCTGTGCCGTGCCGTGCCGTGCCGTGCCGTGCCCTCCCCTCAGCGGCGGTTTTGCCCAGCCTGCCGCCTCGCCGTGCTGTGCGCCAGGGGCGGGCTGCTGCGCCGTGCCGGCTGGTTACCGACTGCGCTTCTGTCCCTTGTACAGTAGCGGCATGGCCGACGGGACCACGTGGCTCCCGGCGCGCTGGGCTGAGGGAAACCGCCGTCCTGCTGCGCCTTCCTCCCTGAGGAGCCCTGCGCCCATAGCCGGACGAGGCATCCCGGGTACGGCCATGGGAAAAGGCCATTGTCAGCAAAGCGCACTTAGGGGAGATTCAGGACGGGCAAGTGACACCGTTTTCTGTGGAGCGAACAACTTCAGTACGTGACTGGTTGCGTCGGTATTTGCATGCTTCCAGTCAGGTCAGTACAGTTTAAGACTCGTATGCAGAGGAGAGTCACTGCTGGTTCAACCAGGAATATGGTTGGGGGGGGTTGACCCACTTGTCACCCACCGTAATGTTTAAAGCAACGTGGTCTGGCGAAAGGTGTCACAGCCTGTGGCAGGGTTGTTGGAACTCGATGGTCTTTAGTGTCTCTTCCAGCCAAAACCCTTCTGTGATTCTGTGAAATGTCAGAGACCTTAGAGAGTCAAATATGTTTATAGTTAATTCATTAAGTCGATACACCTATTCCTGAAGTGAAGGAAATACTTTCCTACTACAGATTTAAGGCTTTCAAGTAAGATTACCAGATTTACAGCCAGCTTTAGAGATCGTAAGGGTGAACATGACCGTTGATCATCTTTTTTCAGGTGAAAACATCCTGAACCCGAAGGGAAAAAAAGAGCAGCAGTTCAGTCCATGCCCTACCACCCTGACATGGGGCTGCTATGGATAATGACCTACCAACAGCACTGCAGCTTCTTGCCAGCTCAGCAAAGGGGGACATGCACTGCCAGTTACTGGCAAGGAAGGGTGAGGAGGAGGGCAATACAAGACAGACTTGAAACCTTTTCTTGTGGCTGGAACAGTCTAGGATCACCCACTGCACTTGTGCCCAGGTGCAGCCCTGGCAGCTTGTGTTAAGAACACCCTCAGTATTGCTTCAGCACGGAGGCAAGCCCTGGGTGTCCTGCTGTACCAGGTGAATGACCTGCACAAGCTACCCTGAGCCACCTGTTCACGCTGCAGTGCAGCCCTGGCCTTTGATCCTCTGGGTCTCGCCCAAGTTATTTCTTCACAGAACCACAGTTTTTGTTTGAGGGAACGTGAAGTACTGAAAAAGACTGAATTTTTGCTTGCTATGGGAAATGAGTAAGCTGCTCTTCCTGTAAGGACAAACAAAACAAGCCTTTGGTTTCATTTATCTGTATGCATCTTCAGCAAAGTTGTCACTGTACCAACTCAGCATATACTCACTGATACAGTTTTTGTTTCCTTCTTGGACCTTTCCAGGTCCACAGTCATTCTCAGAGATCATCTCTGAGGCCTTTCCAAATTCTTCAGCATCTTTTCTGAAGCACTGAAATCAGAATTGGACGTAGCATTCAGCAATGATCTCATCACTGGTGCAGAGAAACCAAAATAAAACCCTCACATCACCTCCTGAGTAATATCTGTATTAGGACAGTGGAGTGAGGCTGCCTGTATGTCTACAGAACAATTATACTGGGTCAATTTTTAGCTTTCTGACCAGAAAAAAAAAAAAGATTGCTCGTTCTATTTAGCTCTAATTAGCTATTTAGTTTCAGAAGAGGGCCCTTTCTTCTGAAACTTTACCCATAGCGTTGGCATAGAAAGTCCAGGTACTTTTTCTCACATTGACCAATATATACTGCTTTTCACCTGAGTTCAGTTTTTATCTGTAAGTCACAGTATTACTGACAGCTTGCAGGACGTTCTTTGTTGTGTGGTGCCTAGACTTGTGTCATGAGTCTTACCAGCCAGTGTAACTCTTGTTGGGACTAACACAGATTTGCTCCTCATTTTCAGACATACAGCCAGTCACAGCAAAGGACCTAGTTTAGTGCAATCCCAACTAAGGAAAGAACCAACACCATTTAGTACATAGGCTAGAAATATTTACACATTGTTCTGAAAAAAAATTGGAAAAAAAAAAGTGCCCAAGCTAGTGGGCAATAACAGGGTATTCACATGGTGAAATGGAAAGTGAGCCTGTGGATTTGTGCTTTGCCAGGAAGAGCCCATCTTTCTTCCTTTCAGTTTAGCGGCAGATATTTAACAAAAAGCCCTTCCAGCACTTTATATTTCCACAAATGTCAAAATACAAAGTTTGCTGGAGATTCCAAGTGTTGTCTTGCTTATAAGCAGGAACGACCTAGCCTGGGTACTGGTTAAAAAGAACCAAAAAACACAGGAAGGAAGGCAGGGAAAAGAAGTAGGTAATAAAAATGAAAAATTTGTCCTAGAAACTGGATTTTTTTATTTCTCCTTTAGATAAGAAGCTATACTATGCTACTTTATCTCTGCCATTCTCTTAAGCTCTTTGATATATGTCATAAGTTAAGGAAAATCACCAACAGTTTCAATTATTTATGAATGCTACAGAAAAAATGATCAAACAAGACATGGAAGGCAGGCAGTAGGATGAAGAGCATAGAGCCCTAATAATGGGTTAGTTCTTCAGATATTTTTTTAAATGAGAAGGATTTTTCTTGACAAGTATGAAACCATGTGACTATACAGTAGAGGGGCTAAACCAGGAGCTAAAAAATGCCTGATGATAAATATCTAAAGCAAATTCATAAAAATCTTCATTTAACAATAGTCAGATTCAACTTCCTGCTTGGGAGAAAACCCCATATTGATAGAAGAGCTTGCATTTTTTTATGGTGCCCTAAAACTGATTTAATCAGTCCTTTCAGTCATTTGGCAATGACGCCTAATAAGAGTGCCATAAATGTAATCTCCATCTCATTTCTGTATTTTAGCTGATGCTTTTTACCATATGGAATGGTGACATGAGCTGTGCTGCCGGCAGCAGGTTCAGGGCAATGTTTTATCAGCTCATCCTCTTCTTCCACCCACACCACAAGCTCAGTAGAGATTTCATTTCTCAGTACTATTCATTTAATTGTTTGCCTGGTTGATCTCTGATCGATAGATTTGAGCCAGCCTGAAAAAAACCTTTTCTTATAAAGTTGGGTCAATTCTCAGAACTGTTTCAGAGCCTACATAACTCAATCTAATAAAAATGAAATGAGACAAAACCCAAACCCAGTGGCTGGGACCTCAACGGAGCAGATAAAGGTGAGAATGAACAACTCTGTGTTTGTGGGAAAATGGTGTCAATAACATGTTGATTCAGCTTGGCTGTAACTAGAATAGTTCCTCTGTCCATACCTGTAGTCTTTTATCTCATACTCCATCATATTGCTTTTACATGACTTCTTTAGTTGAAGTAATATATCTTTCAGGTCACTTTCCTTGTGCTAATACATGATGAAAGACTTAACAGTCAAGTGAAGGAGGAGAAAGAAAGAGGCAGCTGTTACACTTTGCATTCACCTTCCTAATACATGACAGGAAGAATCTGGAGGCATGTCTCAGGCAAACGTCAAAACAGCTATTACACAAATATGTTAAAACATCAAAGCAAAAGCTCTCGTGTACCCTAGTTGATTTCCATTGCAGATACAAAGCTAACTCATTTATTTTGCAGTTTATGCTCATGATTATATTAAATTAACATGTTTATCCAGAGGCAGCCATCATGTTGATGCCATGGTGCTGTGTCACACAAGCTGAGGCCTGAGACACCCCAGCTGGGCATCTCAATATCAAAAGAATTTATTTATGCCTCATACAAAATGTATTGTAGAGGAAAGCTGGCAGTGGTATTTTGCAAAATTGCAAAACCTGTTACTCTGGGATGTTACAGATATTTTAGGAATCCCACATGGGCTTATCTGGTCTCCTTTTCCTGAAGATGGTCAGAATATACCCTACTGGCAGATAGAAAAGATTCAAGATATACGTAGTAGCATCAGGATTGTCTGCAGATCCAGTTGTTCTTCTGCATGAGAAGAGCTAAAGGGAAGCTACTTTATTAGTGGAACCACCACTGGTGTCAAAGTTGACATCTAACTGAAATTTTATTGTAAGATCAGTTACAGGTCTGTCACAAAGCAATTCTACTGAGTGTTGAAGAGGAAGTGTCAGTTGTAAGAGTGAAGAACCATGCAAATATACCCTGGAGCCACACAGGAGAAAAAAAAAATAAAAAGCTTCATAAACATTGAGTTTAACTTCAGTCACTGGCTGTTGCAGGCATCTCACAGGTTCATGGAAATCAGGACTGGAATGGTCTTTAAGAACAGGTTACAGTTGGGAAGATTTCCTTATGGTTATCCTAAATTTGTCTTGCTGCAATTTCAATAAACTTTTGTCCTGTTTGTCAGGGAAGAGTGACAGTGGGGCTGCTCCCCAAGGAAGGATGAGCCAGGAGCCAGGGGTGACTCCAGCACAGGCAATGCCCTCGCCAGCCAGGGTGCAGTGTTGCATGTAGCAGGGCCAGCACAGCCAGGGTCTGGTAACAGTGTCTGTTCAGCAGCCCCAGACACAAGAGATGAGATAGGGTGAGCCAGGGCTAGCTCCATCCAGGGCAGCAGGAGATAAGACAGGAGACAAAGCTGAAGATGCAGTTGAAGACAAGGCAGCAGTGTGAACCTGAGTCCATCTGGGAAGCCCTGTCAGAGAACTGGGGCAGGGGAGTTCAGGGAGGGGGTACCAGGTAAGGCTGGTCAGGACAATTAAGAGTGGTTAGTGCTGGCAGCATCCTGACAGTATTCACAGTGGAGATGACAAGCAGTTAAACTCTTCTGTGGGAGATGCATCAGCTGGTTTTATAATTTTCTTCAAAGTTGTACTCTGATACTCCTGGAAAGGAAAAAGAAGTGTGAAAGTGTACTTTAAAAAGGCGTATGAGATCATCCACTCAGCTCTTGTGTTTGTTGTCATTCTGTCTCAAGACAAGCCTGTGGAAGGTTCATGTTTGGTTGTTGTTCTGTTTTGGGTTTATTTTGTTGTTTTTTTTGTTTGTTTATTTGTTTTTTGGTGGGTTTTTTGTTAGTTTGGTTTTTTTTGTCACTTGGCAAGAATGAGCAATCTTTTTTCTTTGCTTGAACCACTTTACTCTAAATTTAGATACATGAACATGTTTAAAAAGCAGTCCATGAGACCTGTGCATAACTTGTAGTGCTATTTATCAAAACAGTTGTATAAAAATTACTTTTTTCTTTGAAGGCATTACCAAACAATTTGAGTCTTCAGTGTGGGAAAATCAGGAAAAGCACAACAGCATGCACTACAATTGGCTGCAGTTAAAACAGTAACATGGTTGAAAACCCAGACCTCTGTCACTTCCTTCAGTTTATGCATCCAGGTATTGCAGCATGAGAATTGTCAGTACTGTATCTGAGCAGTAGGTCATACTTAATATTTTTCATATATTCCAGGACCAACTGTTTTTTTTTAATCTGCTCTACACTATTAAATGCTCATACAAAAAAACACAGGCTGAAATCTGATAATTGCCTCCCATCATCTTCACAAGCTACCAGTTGTTCAGCTTTTCTTCCAAACTTTATCTATGAAATATTTAAGAGAGGATAGACTCTTCTAAGGCTAAAAAATGTAAGTACAGTTCTAAATTGTTGAACTGAATAGAAAATTAATAATATATAGGTTATATATTTTTCCATATATTTTAATTAAAGACCCCAGAGTGTCTCACAGTATTTTTTCTTGGAATTTCTGTTCCTCTTTCAAAGTGTACACAGAGCTATACCTGTAGTCACTGTGGGATGTTTCACACACGTTGTATGGATAGTGCAAACACTGAGTTATTTAAGAAAAAAGTATTTTGACAAGGAATAGCTGTGTACAGAGAAAATGCATATACTTGGTAAATAGATCCGTTTACCATGCTAAAGCTTCACCTACTTGACTGTTTCCCACATTTTCTGCCATATGTTTTATTAAACCAGGAACTTTTGAACCTTTGTCCCTGTAGGGAATTTAATCAAGGCTCATTCACAGAAGCGACAGATACTATATCTTGTCTCAAAGTGCAGTCTGATTCTGCCTTGATGCTGCTGCATAATGGATGCATACTTTACACTCACATTCCAGAGTGTATTTTTCAGCTAATATACTGTTCCAGCACTGTAGAAAAATCATCTGAAAATTGAAATATGTGTCAGTCAAATGGTAGAGATTAATAAAAATTGCTGCCTGCATGAAAAAACTAAACTAGGTTTCTAGCAAGATATTTTATTATCAGAAATAAGAAGTTCTTTTCTGAATTCATTCTTATATGATAAATTAACTTCTCTTACAGTACAGACGTTAAATCATTTGAGGTTACTTTAACACAGTTCTCAATATCTGTGCCCTTGCTGAGATTGCTTCAGTGCCCAGAAGCAGGAACACTCCTCTAGCTGGAAAAGAAACGGAGTTACTTATACAAAAATACTGAGCCACCTTTGAACTGGTTACTGGTTACTTTGAACCTGCACTGCATAAGGGAGCAGCTGAGATTATTTGGTTTGTGAAACCTTACCTCCTGTAGTTTCTATCTCATAACCTTCAAGACAGATGACATTTTGCAGTGACACGTTTCAAGCCCAGATTCCTTACCTATGCATTTCTTTAAGTGTTTTGGCGTCTTTTTTTTTTTTGTTTTGGTTTAGTTTATCTAAAATGAACTCATTTATAGTTTGCCCGAAGCACTTATGCCATTGACGTTTTCCACATCCCTATAACTAAAGGAAAAAAGAAGACAGAAAAGAAGGTGATTAAATCAATCACGCCTAGTGCAGAAGTTTGATTTTTGTCTACTGGGGGGGAGCAGGAAGACGGACAGATGATGGGGACTGAGCACATTTCCTTGTTTGTTGCCAAACACTGCACTTTGGGTTTGCTTCATTTGTGATGTAAATGATCTTTGAACATCGAGATTCTGGTTTCTTTACAAAATGATAGAGTAAATGAACTATTGATGATGCATCTTCAGAAACCATTCATAAGACACTCCTTTACATAGTGCCAGTGGTTGATATGCATTATGATCTGATAATCTTTCAGAATCATCTAATGCACAAAATTTTTTCTCGTGTATATAATTCATCTTGGCCAAACTGCATTATTTGTTAATATGACCACTGTACTGTGTCAGGAGCCTGTTGTATAAGAAGACCGAAATTCAGTTTAATGAGAAAACACACACACAAAAAAGCATTTCTTTCCCCGTTCTTAGTATTAAAAAAATAAAAATAAAAATACACATTTATGAACAGTCAGCCTAACAAGAGCAAGAATAACAGGAAGCGGGTCAGCATGATTAACAGTGACCTGATGCTTCAGGCCAGACAGATTTAACTGTCTACTTTGCAAAAAAAACTCCTTGTGCATCTTCCTCTTAAAAGCTAGAGGGAAATTTCCTGTAACTATAACCTTTATAGTTCCTGTCAGCAGGGGCTGCAAGTCAAGACCATTAGACTTGGCATGGGAAGATCTTCCCTGTTAGTCCCAGTTCTACCTACAACAGTTTGGAATAATCATAGAATCCTAGAATGATTTGGGTTGGAAAGGACCTTAAGGTCATCTAGTTCAAACCCCTTGCTATGGGCAGGGTCACCTCACACTAGACCATGTCACCCAAGACTCTGTCCAGCTTGGCCTTGAACACTGCCAGGGATGAAGCATTTATTGCTTCTTTGGGCAACCTGTTCCAGTGCCTCACCCCCCTCACACTAAAGAACTTCTTATATCTAATCTGGACTTCCCCTGTTTAATTTTGTGCCTGTTATCCTTTCTCCTGGCACTACAGCCCCTGATGAAGAGGCCCTCTTCAGCATTCTTGTAGGTCCTCTGCACATACTGGAAGACTGCTATGAGGTCTCCATGCAGCTTCTCTTCTCCAGGCTGAACAGCCTCTACTTTCTCAGAAGTGCAGATAGGGCACCCCAAGAAGCAAGTTCTCCCAGCACAGTGTTAAAGCATGATTTCAAGCCATTCAATATTTTTTGCATTTACTCTGAGCAACTGAACTAGAACTGTCTTGCGAAGAAAGATGAAAACCAACTAAAAAATAACTTGTGTACAGATATAATTATAGGCTGCAAGTATCAAGAAAAGACACTTTAGCATGGTCAAAGGGGCAATCTGAATAAAAAGGTGATACATGTTACTTAGGAATTCTGCATTACTAATAAACTAATCTTTATCACTGTAGTTTTTGCAAATGCTGTGATATAAAGCACTACATGGTTTCAAGAATCACATTAATATGTGTGAAGTTTTATGTGCTTCATGTATTTTTTCTTAGTTTATGGGTTTATTGGCATAAACAAAGTTTTATTAATTCTTGGATACTAGATCAAATACTTAAAGGATCTGCAAAAGCTAAGTTAGAGAAGGCAATGGCCATACTAGCCTGTTCTGGTTTTAAGGAGAAAGTGGACTACTGTAGGAGTAGTGAGAGTCACACAGGTGTCATCATCAGCACATCTACCACTGAAGCTGTGTCCTACAGTTCTCCCTCACACTGGAAATGTTTTTTTTCCTTTCTAGGCCTCAGTCTAGGAGTGTTTGTAGATAAGCTGTCATTCCAGGAGATGATGGTGAGAACAATCCAGTGGGTGAAAACAGCACAAGGGAGTCGTTTCTGGATTGGTTACCTCTGTGCTTCTAGGGCACCAGCAGCCAAAACTAGAGTAGTGGTTATTCTTCACCTGGGAAGAACCTTATTAAGAAACTGAAAAAGAGACCAGAAACTTTTGTAGTCTTTGTAGGACTCTGCCTGCTGTGCTTCTAATGCTTTCTGTGATAATGCTGGTTTCACAGCTTGCTCTCTCATGTCAAAACCTTTGGCACCAAAGCACCAAAAGCAGGCTTCACTTTATACTGTAATCTAATTTACGTTCATTTTAGTGGTCAGGTCTTCTGAGAATCCATGGGAAAAGCTCTCAAAATCTCTGAGAAGCATGGCACAATTATTCTTCACTAGGCTTCCAAAAATTTAAGGTTCATTTTCTAAAACGTATTTAAAGCATTTGAGATTCTTTTCCTCTCTACCTACATTAGTTAGGTGCACCTTCCACTCCTAATGAAGTATTAAGTTGGGCATAAGCTGAGTATATGAAGCTAATGATGGGGCAATGACGAATTGCTCTTATTCCTACTTTGAATGGGGAGATGAGGTCTGCTAGAATAAAGATAGTGGTTTTGGAAATGCTTGATAGAGAGAAAACTCAGGAGCTGAAAACCTAGTGAGAAGCCATGGGGATGACAGAGTGCTTTGTTGCCAACTAAAAATTAATTTGAGAAGACTCGTGTAATTTAAGGCAGGTTTCCTTTTTCTCATTGGATGAATTTAACCCTAATGAGAATTTTCATGACAGCAAATGAGACAGAGCAGAGGTTACTGCCAGAGAGTCCCATGTCTTTTCACATCCACCCAGAGATGCCATCTGCTAGGATATGAGAAAAAATAAAAAAGAATGCAAATATTAGGGAAATAGTCAAAGGAAAATCACGTGAAAATTGTATTTATAAATTCATTTTTTTATCTTTGACATTATTTAATCTTCTTTAGTAGAAAAAAACCCCAACATTTTACACTTACTTTTTCCATTTTCAGGCTTTCAGATATTTCTGCTCAGATGAGCAATTACAAATATCTAGTCTGGAAGGAAATGAAAGGAGAGACAGCACAGGTATAATACTGGAAAGCAGACACCTAGGAATACTGTTGAAGATTTTGTCTCCTAGTACTTCAATATTTGAGGTGGGGAGGAAGAGTGCTATGAAGGTTACATCTTCCTACTCCGTATTTCTAACAGCTGTGCCCTTCAACCCCTGAAGCATCCTCCATGCAGCAGTTCAGTCTTAGTTCACTTACAAAGCATTTGAATGTAATGAATAAGGAGAGACACTTTAGTAACATGATAGACACACACAGACAGATCTTGCTGTCTGCCAAATTCACTGCATGCCCTGCAACGCAGGAGTGACCAGAACTGAGTGGTGCAGAATAAAGTCTCCACATGAGAAATTTTCACAGGCACAGAACTGCCAGCTTCAGACATTTGGAAACCACAGCTCAGGCCTCAAAAGAGTGCTGTGGGGCTTTAGAAACTCTGAAACCCACTTTAGTAATGACTTCTGTATTTTTGAATTTATGCTCTAGATTTGGAGACTTGGCCTTGTTTTTTAATTTCTTATTTTTGTTTCTCTCTTTTCTCTAAATAAAAGCTGACTTTTTGTTTTGAAATTTTATGGTCTAGCAGCTGGTCCCTATGAATACTTCAGAAATTGCAAGGCTTAGGATAAAGTTGCAATTTCATCTGGCATTTCATCTGGCACAATAAAAGCTGCTTCCTGCAGAGGAAATCCCTATCAGGTGTAAGGTAGATAGAAGACTGGTAACAGGAATATCAGACCAAGATGAAATACGTCAGAGCAAAATAAGGGAGTAAGTGAACTGAACTGCTTTGGTTCTTTTTATTGACATGAGCACAAGTTCTCTCTCTTGAACCCTATAACTCACAGAGGGCTTTCACAGACAGAGAGCCTTCCATCACCAGATCAGGCTTTTGCCATCTGTCTTGAGCTCTCTTTTCTCCATCCCTGTGCAGTCCAAACAGGAAGGGAGAGCCACTGACACGTTATTAAATGAAAAATGTTCAGGAGAGGTCAGGAATGAAATCTGAAGGCTGTTTATAGTTGCTTGATTGCTGCCTGTGTAGCAAATAAGGCAACCATACAAAGGTCACTGTGTCTCATCCTATTACATCAGTGACCTTTCAAAGTACATTGTGTCCCTTCAAGTTGTGTCACATCAAGAGCTGGTCCAGTGCTTCATTGTGATTGATATTCATTGCCAATTTAACTTTCTGCTGCTGGTAACTGATTCTTATTCCTGGAAGCACATTTGTTATTTGCAAGAGTGTTTGAGCAATTTGCAGATGCTCCATTTGATCATGTTGTTATGAGAGTCACATAAAGCAAGTAATTCCTTCTCTTTCTTGATCAGATGACACTCTTTTTAGTAGCAGAAAAATATTATTGAAGTGTGTATATATTTGTTCATTCCTGAACAGCTGTAATCTCATTTAAAAAAAACCAAAAGAAATCCAAAACACAAGGAAGTAAAAAGAGCCAAAAACTTTGTCAAAGAAGCTGAAAGTGAGCACGAACTTGGAAGATTTAAAACGCTGACTGTACTTTCAGAGCGTGCTTGTAAGCTGGGGTATTTTTGCATGGCAAAACCAATTAAAAAGTCAAATCCCTTCAAAAGTTACATTAAGAGTAAAACTCGGAATTCTCCGCTAGAGGACTCTCTCTTCTTTTAAATGACACGCTCAGCTCTCGAATACAGGACTGTGATCTTCGGTCCTAGATATCCGAGTGGTTAGTTTATAAAAATGTGTGAATGATGTCAGTGCTGAGGGACTTGTGTAAAGTCTCAAATGTTCAGTCTTTAGCTTAAAATGGTAAAAGATTTTCAAAGCAGCATCCAAATCAATTAACCAAGCTGTGAGATTGAACCGAGGTGCACGGAAAATCTCACTCTGTTTTGACACTTGCGTAATATTTTATACATACTGTTGCACTCTCAAAAATATCTTCACCTTTTTCTGTCATTCACACTCAGAAATTTATCAAACATGATTCGCACCCATGATCAGGACACATTGTTTTATTTTGACTTTAGTTAGTGTGGGAATATGTTAGTACTTAATATAAACTATTGAAACACCAGGGAAATAAAGTATGGCTTTTTCTTAGCATCCATTTTCATGTTAAACCCACCCCATTTAATGGCAAAATGCTAGTGTCCCCCACCAGTTTGCTCGTACCTGGCCACGTGTTCCCTCTGCCTTTCCTCCAGCAGACCTAATGATTGTGCAGCTGCAAGGTGAGCTGGATTAATCAGTTGGTTCAACAGAAAACAGTCAGGTAGTCAAAGGGAGGCAGAGCACTGGGTCCTCTGCCAGGGACCTAGAGGTCCCACGCTGCTGGCAGAGGGCTGGCTGGGAGGGAAAGAAAGGCAGGAGAGGGACTTCTTTTCAGCAGCAGTTTGCAGTTGCACCGGATTAGGTGCAACATGATACAGCAGATTTTCAGGCCACTAAAAATTTCATGCAAACACCACTTTGGTTTTCATTTGTTTCACTTCTGAAACTGAAGTTAGGTCACATCCAGGCTTCTGATCTGTAATGTTAGATTCACACACTTTCCTGGAGTTCACTGGGTTCACAGCTGCTTGGTTTTATGCAGCCACAGAACAGGTGGCCTGAGAGAATTAGACCAATAAAAGATGTGTAAGTAAACTTGGGTTTGCTTTTTCTGTTCCTCCTTGTGAACATTATAGTCACATGGCTGTTCTTAAACTACAAGCTCTAGTATTCAGGGGACACAGTCACTGAAAACAGATTGTTTAATCCATGGGTTTGTGAAAACAGTCTCTGTATTGCTTATATAATAAACTAGAGACTTACTTGGACAATGTCTACTATATGTATTCGAGTTATAATATGTTCTTGCATACATACATGGCACACTTATGTTGAAAGCCAGATCCTCTCTCACTAAGAATATGCGTTGAATACACAAACACAGTGTGATGATTTGAGACACAAACACGTTGTGATGTTTTGATGTTTTTCCTGTGTCTAACAGATTTCTTACCATGCCCTGACTGGAATGAGTAAGACAGAAATAGTAAGTATTAAAATAAAACATATGAAACTACAACAAAAAACTGATGGTTTAACGTCCACTGTATTGTTTGTCTTTCAAGAGTGATATATTAACATACAACAACTTTACAGATGTTTATGCTTTTGGTAGCATAATAAAATGTGCAAAATATTCACTACTAAGCATGATTTTCTGTCTCTTCCGTACTTGCTTCTGAAACATGCTGATAAAAAGCATAAAGACTTTCAGTAGGCAGACCTAAGCCCAGAGAAAGCAAACTGGTACCTAGACCTTACCATGCTAATTAGATACCTAGCCGTTCTACTGGATGCACTTAAGAAGAGGGTATCTTTGATTGTAAAAAGGTAGACTGATGATTACCTTAGTATTAGTTTCTTGATAGTATATGACATGTATGTTTTATAGAATAGGCACAGCTTGGAAAGGGGTGTTTGTATGGATAAATTCTATGAAGTCACAGAATAAAAGAGTGCACAGTTCCACAGAACAATGCAATTCAATTGCAAGACCCTGGGGTTAAAAAAAAACACCTAAGAACTACTTGTTATCTACCTACTTTCATATGAGCGGGTAGTTGTGTTATCTAAATTTCATATTCTCCATTTCTTTTCAAAACAGACATCTCAAGGATCTAGATTATGACATGGGCAATATTCCCAGGCAAGGGAATATTTGTACTTGAGATTGCTCTCTCATGAACTTTAATCTGAACTGTTTGCCTTGTTTGTCTGCTCCATGGTGCTGGATGGAGAAGAAAAGGAGAGGGGAAAACCTGTGCTGTAAAATTCCACTTGCTGGCAGGCACTAGCTGGCTTCTCTCACAAGGAGAGAAGTCATCATGGTGTACTGCAGGGGTATGTCTGAATCGATTCTTGCTGTGTGACTCAAGACAAGGTTTAATTAATAATTCTTTACCTAATGTCCTTCATATGGCTTTGAAGCTTCATACTTTGTCATGGTAGCCACAGGTAATGTCTATTTCCATGCATGATGAAAAGTTCTGGAAAAAAACAAAACAAAATGAAACAAAAAAAAACCAAACCAAAACAAAACAAAAACCCAAAAGTAAACCAACCAAAACCCCACCAACTGTAACGATTCTGGTAGTAATTTTAGCTGGAGTACTGGTGGAAATAGCCAAAGTTCCTGAGTGTTAAATTAAGGCAGCAATAATCAGAATGAGTTAATATAAAGCAGACTATAAAGCTATAACAAGCCATTCAGTATTGTCAAAATACATTTTAAAACTAGCTAGGTAGCATATGCTAAGCATTGCAGCGTCTTCTCAGGTAATATCTGCCAGGTACAAATGATAATTTTATTATGGAATAGAAACTAAATGGTTCAGCAAGTATAAAGGTATGACTGAAACCAAAGAAGCAGGAAGAATCATCAGTGGTTTAGCAGGAGCCTCAAAAACTAGATATAGTCACAAAAAAATGTAAGTGGAGCTTAATGGCAGTATTTTGGAAGAAAACACCTACTTTCTTGGACAAACTGGTAAAGTTGGATAAAATGGAGATGCTTTTGGACTTAGCATCCCTTAATGCCAAATCCAAAAGCATAACTTTTTTCCCAGGATATTAGCTAACTTAATAAATGATATGTCCTTTCCCTTTCCTCATTTGTATCCTTAGACCACCATAGCTGTAAACAACACTAGTCCTATTTTGGCAAAATATTACAAAGTAGAACAGTGATGTCTTCTACAGGGCTAAGTATCAAAATGAAAATGAGAATACACATTCCTGTAGAAAGTAGTTCAGTCATGAAGATTTTAATTCATCATCTGTGACTTCTTCCCTCTTCTTGCTATGAAGGCATCTTTCTTTCTCCCAGGCATATGCATAGGTGGCAAATTAAGTTCTTTCCTGATTATGGTAAGCAGAAAGGTTCCAGTTTCTAGGTAAAAATTTCAAATCTTCATTCTCCCTTGGAAGCAAAGGGCAGTTTCTAGTTTCACCTGCCTTAAGATCTATAGAAGTTAAGCCAAAAACAATGGAAAAGCACAAATATGTCATCTAACAGTAGTTACCTACACAGACTCAGCTTGATGCTGCCAGTGCTGATCACTAGTAGAATTTTGGGTGTTAAATTCCAAATCCTGGTCATCCAGCCTTCTCAGGCCTTGCCTTCTGATGTGTACACAATCATTCAGTATATGAGGACTGTGGCTGGCACCTTCAAGTCTCTGGCACAGTGGTGATCAGAGTAAAGCGTTCCAGAAAAGCACACTAAACCCATCAAGTGAAATTCCCCAGAGTCTGTGAGCATTCATACCACTTCATCACCTGCTCCAAACACAGTTCTTTGACCATGCCCCTGCCCCATATATATTTATGACAACATACGCACTACTAAACACTTTAAAGCAATCCTCCTTCCCTATCTTGCTCTCATAAAAATATCTCTCTATAGCAGGTTTTTCTCTCACAGGCTCCTCTCTCTGGGGACAGGATGAAAGAAGAAAGAAGTGTCAGATGCTAGCTCTTTTGGTTACTGCACTATTAGAAAGCACTCAGGCACTATGGTGACGAGGGCATTATAAAAGTCTTCTGTGGAAGAGAATAGAAAAGGCTCATCATGTAAAACCAGAAACACAATCAGTGTAACAACTGCATACAGCTTGTTTGCTGCACCTTGATCAAGCTTCTTGTCCTCTGGCCAAGTCACACCATTTGTCCTGGCCCACTGTTGACAATGGGATGGAGAAACATGCCGGGTGAGCACTCTGTCAGAGAATGTATACTCCGTCTTCCATGTCCGAAAGCACTCAAGGGATTAAACAATAGGAATCACAGGCAGAATTAGCATTTTAATGGGGAACAATGAGTTTGAAAATTCACATAATTTGGCCTTTGGGCACCATCTGAAAAAACTGCAGGCACAGGGGGACGGAGACAGAGAGACGGAGAATGTGCTCTGACCAGACTTATGAGAAATTCAGCCTGTATTTTAATGAGGGATGGGCTAACGTAAGTCAATGCAGCTGACCTTGCTGGAGACACATTTTCCTCAGCCAAATCCTGACATTTCAGACCTGCTTTCACATGTTCCATGAATAGATGTCATTACTCATGATCACATTTATCATTACAAGTCTAAAACAGTGAGCTATCAACGAGGGGAAGGCTTAAAATAGGTTTTAAAACTTTTCCCCTCATCTCCCCAGAAAGTACCTGGCATAGGTTATTATGTGGCAATGTGTTCTAAGAGGGGAAAAAGAAGCCAAGCTTCTGACACTGAAAAGTGTTTCTCAGTGATGTTATCCTATGGAGACCAAAATTTTCTATTATCCCATTCCCTTCCAGACTAACATAGGACATTGAGCTGAGCTTGAAGAGATAATAGCCGGGTTTTCCCTGTACTGGGGATTTTATTCTCCACTGCAGGTAGCATCAAGCACACAGGGCAGATCTTTCCTCCTGTTTTGGAGGAAAGTCAATGCAGTTTTCATGTATGGCAATAAATTACATTACAAAGAATAGCTTGACAGTCAGTTTCTGGATCTATTTGTAGCGAACTGTCATGGGGATAGCTAGGGTGAATGGAAAATGACACAGTTACTGAGGTGTGGAGAAGGGTGAATACCTGGCATGCAAAACTAGAGAGGCTGAAATTATCTCCTTACAGATGTCACTCACCAAACCTAAAGAGAGCCCAGCCACCCTGTTTCCAGGTGGAGGTGGTGCTTGGAGCAGCTCACAGGAGTCCTGCCCACCCTGTGCTACACAGTGCCTAACCCTGCTGTGGCAGAATGGCTTCATTCATTGCCCCCACCAGCAACCAGATCCTGGAAAATGAGTTTTGAAAAGAACTCTCCTTCTTTTGTAGGGTTTGGGCTTTTTGGGGTTTTTTAGTTCTCAGGCTGCTTCACAACATGGCCAGATGCGTGGTGGTGCCAGCACACAGGGAGGAAACAGAATACCATGGCACAAGGCAGAAATGAGCAGGAGCTATGAGAAAAAAAAGCGGTTAAGAAAATACAGGGAGGTATTGCTGTCATGTTGTTTCTGTGGTGACTCCTAAATCTGGTGATAAATGCTGTGTTCTGGGAATACGAATCAGACTTTTAGAACTGCTTTAAATATTTTTTTTTAATAGAAAGGAAACGGGAATTTCACAAATACTAAATCCAGCTATTTGAAAATTAACTTTTTAAAAAACCTGCATCTGTTAATAGAATTCTCTGTCATTTAGCCAAATGCAAACTCAGGTGAATAAGATTGCCAGTTATCAGTATAATTTTGAAAGAAAGGTATTCAGAATTAATTGCATGCTTTACTTGGGGAACCAGTCCCTATCACTTTGTGTTTGCAGTGCCATCTTATATCCAACTGACAGCATTATGGCCTTTTTATGGAGTTTTCTTATCTGAAAAAAATAAAGCCTTAGTAAAAAAAAAAGTCTAGCCCCCCCCAAATTAAGTCTGTCATTTACTTTTTGATGCCACTCCACCATGGCCAGCAGAACAGTCAGGAGGACTGGAAAACTTAACAGAACGTTGTTGAGGATGGCTAGAGAATTGCTAGTTCTGAGCACGTGTCATGAACACATGTAGTCCTGGTGGGAAAATTGATTATCATTTATTTTGGAGATGCAAAGATCCTGATCATGCTTACATAAGAGTGAGTGCTGTGTGTGAGCTGAACTACCTTCTCATTATTTATGTACTACTCAAGTGCAAGCATAGAATCCAAAGAGCACTGATGGATCTATTTTGCTTTCTCTAGCGCTTGCATTACCCAGGTGATAAAGTGCACTATGCCCTCCTGACAGTGGAAAGGTATCTAAAATGGTTTATGTGATGCAGCCTGTGATGTAGAAAGCTTTCTGTAGGAACGGATAATGCCCACACGTGTGCAGAATTTCATATTAACCTGTCTATATTTTACAGAATAAATTGTCAAATGCAGATGCCACTATGTAGACCAAATGAAAAGAGACATTGCCTGATTTTGCAGACAATTTGACTTCCATTTACTGATCACAGATTCATAGATTTAAAAGGCCAGAGGGACCATCATGGTTGTTCTGTCTGACCTCTTGTATCACACAGGCCAGAAAACCTCACTCATTAATTTCTTCTCCAAGACCATAACTCCTGCTTGTGTAAACACAATTCTTTCAGACGCAGATATTTTTCAGTGCCCAGTCCCATGACTGCAGGTAACAAGAACTGGGCAATTTTGTGCAAAGTCTGTAATTGTCGGGGGGGGGGGGGGATGGTTTTGTTTTTTTTTTCTGGGCTTTCTTAAAACTTCTGGAAGGTTTTGCCATCGCCTCTGACAAATTAAGTCCTGCACTTAGACTGTCAGCAGTTAAAATAGCACAGCAATGCTTGTTTCTTCAACACCCACCTAACCCTTGGCCTTTGCCAATGAACGTGCCAGGTTTGGTGGCAGTTTCTGTAATATGGAGAGTTCTCAGCTCCAAACTGGACAGACAGTTAATTCCCTTCACATGGTCCACTGAACAGCCATCAGGTGGTGATAAATTTCAAGCTGCTGCTCACCTGCACTGGGTTCACTTTCGTAATTGTAACTGAGATATTGTAGTGTTCTACACTGAGCTTTATTATTGATATTTCATAACAATTCATTTTCCCCTTTTAAACTGTAAGTATCATTTACATGCTATATGTTTGTTAAAATAGAATAAAGATGTAATTTAGCATGTGACGTTGTATAACTATATTGTTTCACAGAATCATCAAGAATCGTTAGCCCTTGTCTTTAGAAGTTTAAAATCTAAACTGTGTAGTATATGCCATGGTGAAGACCTTGTGGTATATTATCTGAAATAACACTTAAGATTACTCCTGTCACTATGCTTGATACCTTCTTTGCGTTTCCTGTAAATTAATCTTTAGTTTCCAACTGTTAATCTATGGAACTGCAATGTACAATATAAATGGGGCCTTTTAAAAATAGCACAGTAATGTAATGAATTAAAATCACAGTAAAGAAAAAAAAGTCTTACCATTGTGCCAGAAATCAGTTCAATATGCTGGCTTAGTCTTTTTTAAATGAAATTGAATTGATGAAGTTAAATGCAGTTCTTGTGCAGAAAAAATGTGTATGATAAATATTTATGTGGTCAGCACTTTAGAAGTAACATATATTCACCATATATATCCATGTGATCCAAATTTGGTATATGATCTTCGTTATTTTTATGCACAATTCAAACAAGCATAAGATTGTAGTGAATGAAAAGTAGAAAAAATTGTCCCATATAAAGCTGCATTTATTAGAAGGTAACAGTATGCTGTTACCTCTTTTGTCTGAAAGTTTAGGTAATTTTCAGTGTCTTTGTTTAGCTAGAACTGGAAATGAACAGTAGAGTTGTTATCTTTGCTGATTATTTGTGTATTTTACACAAAGAATGCACCAAATCCATGCATTTGCACACAGGAAGATTCAAACAGGTGACATTTCTTCATGGTCTCAGCCCTCTGCTACTTAGCTCACAGCCCAGAAATCTCTCTGAAGACTTTTCCCACAGCCATGTTCCCAAGGCTTTAAGCTGTCTCTGTATTTTCTGCTGCTTCTTTTTCAGTTTCTCTTCCTCCCTTCACTAAAATGCTACTCTTCCTGACCATTGCTCCTTTTACTTTGTAGAGTGATAGACCATAGTATTTTGCTTAACTATATTCTTATACTTGATCATTTTATTTCCATGCTGGAAAGGAAAGATTATTTTTTTTTTCTGCTTAAACTGCTGTAAACAACTGCCCTCACAAATCCTAATGACTTCTTGCACAACAAAAGGCCGTCAGGTGGAGACTTTGGCTATGGGTGCTGTTTATATGCCTTGCTGGATTTATTTACAACTGGGATCCTCCAAGGCATTTTGTTTCATTCATGTCACAGCTCTCCAGCACAGATGCAGGTGTTGCATTTGGGCTCTGATGCTGCAGTGAGTTCAAGTCCTCCAGCTTTGGCAAAATCAGGGAACAGTTCCCAGCAGAAAATAAAGGAGGACACTTCTTTTGCTCCCATGAATGGGTTCAGGATCTATCTGCCTGTGGTGGGCAGGGGAGACTGGTTTGTAGGAATTAGGAAAATAAGGTAAATTACAGTCCAAAGATGGTGTTAATTACCTTAACTAAAACAAGAGTCTGCCATCTTCCGTACTTACAAAGGTCTTGTATTGGTTACATAGTAGTAGCTAAATGCTTCTCCTGAAAGTCAATGTTGGAGGGAATAAATCTAAATTTAACTGCCTACAAATCAACTGTCTGTTCTATGCCTGGACTTAACAGAAAGATAAGTTTCTCAGCAATGATACATCTTATTGACATAGTGCCTGTAACACCCCCTTATAGCCTTATATATACTTATAGGCCTTATATATACTTATAAGCTAGATGCTTACCTTTAAGAAGATAAGGTGAATTGTATCCCAGCATTGGTGTATATTTAAATGGCAGTCACAAAAGCAAGCTTGCTTGGGTACCACGAGGAGTACCAGTATGTATGTGTGATACACATTTCTGATGTTCTGAATTTGAACATTTAGAGGTGTAAAATTTTGCTCACCTTGGATTGAGACATTGCAAAGGGGTATGGTGGCTTAAGCCACTACTATTTCTTGCAATGTCAGGGCATGATTCTGCAATCTGTATTGATTTGAAAACACTGCTTTCAGTTTGGGTTACTACCTGCTACATCTGAGGTAACAACTGGGTTAGGAATAACAGGCAACTGTAGGCAAAAATTAGATTAATACTTTATGGTAAAATATCCCTTACTTGATTCTTTGCATTCTATTTCATGTGACTGTAATTTTGCCAATCTTTCAGGGTTATCACCTATTAAAATGCTTCATCTACCACAAGGCTTTTCTCCATGTTCTTAGAACAGCTCTGGTTATTTGTCTGTAATCAGAAGAACCGGTAAAAGGAGAAGGGCAGCAGGCGTCAGAGCTGATACGTGAAGTGTCAGTCAGCTTCTGGATCATCATTTGCTATGACAGCATTGGGAATGAAGAAGAATGGCAGTCACAAATTTATTTTAATGTGTCCTGCAACCTTGTGATTGATGACAGGAAAACCAGATTGTTTCATCCTTTTTCCACAATTGTTTTTTCTTAAATTAAATCCAGAATTGCCCTGGGTCGGAGCAATTCCAGGCACAGCTACAGGTTGGGCGGAGAAGAGATTCAGAGCAGCCCTGCGGAGAAGGACTACGGGGTGTTGGTCAACAAGAAACTGAACATGAGCTGGCTTCAGTGTTTGCTCACAGCCCAGAAAGCTGTATACCAGACTGCACCAAAAGGAGCGTGACCAGCAGGTTGAAGGAGGTGATCCTGCCCCTCTATTCTGCTCTCTTGAGACCCCACTTGAAGTACTGTGTACAGTCCTGGTATTCCTAACATAAGGACATGGAGCAAGTCCAGAGGAGGGCCATGAGGATGATCAGGGGACTGGAGCACCTCCCGTATGAAGACAGGCTGAGGAAGCTGGGGCTGTTCAGCCTGGAGAAGAGAAGACTGCGTGAAGACCTCATAGCAACCTTCCAGTATGTGAAGGGAGACTACAAGGGTGCTGAAGAGGGACTCTTCATTAAGGACTATAGCAATAGGACAAGGGGCAATGGTTTTAAACTTCAACAGGGAAAGTTCAGGTTAGATATAAGGAAGAAATTCTTTACCGTGAAGGTGGTGAGGCACTGGAACAAGCTGCCCAAAGAAGTGGCAAATCCCTGGCATTGTTTAAGGCCAGGCTGGACAGAGCCTTGGGTGACATGGTCTAGTGTGAGGCATCCCTGCCCATAGCAGGGGGGTTGAAACTAGATGGTCTTAAGGTCCTTTCTAACCCAAACCATTCTATGATTCTATGCTTCTATGATTCTATAACTGCAGAAGTGCAATAAAATACTCTCATGAAAGTAGTAATGTCCATAAATCTTCACATTCCCCCCACCCCTAGCCACCTCATTTTATACACAAACATGGAACAAAATGATGCATAAAAGCAGCAAAACTGATTACCATCAGCAGAGTTTCCCTTTTAATGTATTAGGCCTTTAATCTTTTCTTAAATGTTGGCCATTAAAATTATTAAACTACTTACCTTCCGCCTGCCAATGTATATTTTTTGAATGAACTGACTAAGGTTTTTTAAAAACGTTACTGCACCATTTCCATAGCCTTCCTGGTGTGTTTTTTAGTGTAAATTTTGCATTGTTTAATGAAGTCATCTCATGACTTTCTGCAAAGCCAGTGGCTGCTGTATACTGCAGGAACTGCTTCTCCCCTCATTTGTTACTGGGAGCCTGGGGGTTCAGAAAGGTCTGTGGGCCATGATAAGCAGGCAGAGATACCTCTCACTCTGAAGTCATCTACTGGGAATGGATATGCAGGATTTCCAGAGCTACCTTTTAATTCTTTTTCAGGCTCATGAATTGAGTCTTAATAATGTCCACAACCAGTAGGTTAACTACCAGTTAAATAAACATTATGACAGCTAATAGTATAATTATTTACATACTTCTGAAGGGACTACAGCACTCCATAGGGGCAGCAGCAAACAGCAGCAGGTTTGACAGGTCCTTTTCTTTGCAGGACAAGTGAAATGACTGGCAGAGATTTTCCAAAGTGCTGTGGGGTCTTAGGCAACCCTTCTGAGGGGTCTCGAGGAGGCACTGGCTTTTCAAAATGCCAGAACATCAGCTGTTTGAATATCACACTGCCTGAAGGAATCTCTATGATGGAGCTATCCCAGATCACTTGTAATGTTTGAAAACACTGATTATTAACAAACTTAACGCTGTTGATCCCAAATTAAGTGTTACCCTGTGAGTCAGTGAGGTCAGGGTTCTCACACTAGACTTAAGAACAAGTGACAAGCCTTTCTTTAGCTTTTCATTTAGTATAAGTCTAGTGCCTATGACTGTCAGAAATTAATGATGCAGTCTTGAAATATGAACCATGGAAAATGAGTAAGATTAATTCTTTTACTGAATATGCCACATGCTGACCACAGTGACTTTTGCTCTCTGCTGTCTGCTCTCCTTGGAGAGCAGTGACTAAGTACTGGGTGCTGTGGGAAAAATGTTTGGGTGTAGCAGCTGAGTTTCTGGATGCTCTGTGCTGATCTTGTGAACACTCAAGCAAATGAGTAACTTCTCACATTTGAGCAGTCCCACTGAACAGAAGTCACTTCTTCCTTCTATGTTTGCAAACTCAGGTCATGTAAGTACTCAGCTTTCTCTAGCAACAAAATTTAGTCATTTACTTTTCATTTGTAACAGTCAGTTTAAATTTCACTCAAAACAACCAACTGAGAGTGTGCCACCTCAGTAATTGACAATTAGCCAACCCAGCCAAGATAGTGTATGAGTTACAGTAAGCACACATGAAAAGTTGCATCGGTCATTTATTATGAGCAAGTTTGCCAACTTGGCCCATCTTCCTGTATAGTTCACGTGTTTGATACAAGCAATGAAAGACATTCCACTTATCTTAATTGCTTTACTTGTGTCTTCCATATTCCTGTAATGTTTCTTGATCGTTCAGCCTTAGAAATTAAATGCATTGTCTGCTATTATTTCCACAGTTATCAAGTATGTGCAGTTAGGTGGTATCATTGGTAGATATATGCTACCCTTTCACTTTTAAAAGTCTGGAATTCAGCTTTTGCATTAGATTAAAAGTACAAGCACAGTTGGCTGGATTAGTTTAGCTCCTGGCTGTCTCCTGTAGCAAAGCAACCAAACCAAACTGGCAGTGTAATCAGTTATCACCAGCTGTATTGATAACTGCAGTTCTCATCCAAAAAAAAACCTGGTATGTGACTGCAGAAAGTTTACTTTCAGTTAAAGTGATTGCTTTAAAAACCTTGTATGTGTAAAAAAACTTGTATGTGACTGCAGAAAGTTTACTTTCAGTTAAAGTGATTGCTTTCTCTTCACATAAACAGCCTTAGTTTAGAAGTTTCTCTAACAGGCATGCATAACTATTAAAGATACATGAGCACAAAACAGACCAGGTAACTTAAAACTGGTTACAGGAAAACCCTTCAGCAGCCCACATGAGAGCAAATCACATTTGCTCAGGCAAACATGGAAAAGCTACGATATATATGCATGGATGCCTGAATTCCATGGCCTCTGGTACCTGTGTGGGCTGTGAATCAAGGTTGTGAAAGACAGGGGAATTTTGATTTTAAAACCTTTCTCAGATAAAGGGTTGCTAGGACAGTTTTACAGGATTAAAAAAAAGCACTGCCATCCCCCTGTGCCCTTGTGTGTGGAGATGCCTGCCTTACTGTAGATTAATTGTTTTGGAAGAGGCACACTTCCAGCATCCAGAGTTCTGGTCCTGCTTAGTGGAAGCCTGGCAATTTTGAAAAACACAACATTGGGAATTATAATGGAAAGTGGCACCCATGGTGATACAATGGCCTTGAGGAATTTCTGTCAGTAGCTGTGGTCATTTGGGTGTTTCTGTGCCAGATTGCTCCAAGAGTGTGGCTCTTGGAAGGGTTTTCCAGCTGTTTGCTCTCTTCTGCTTCCCCTGAGCGGCAGTTTTTGAAGTTCTCAGTTGTGTTCCGTATGTGGCTATGCTTGAAATTGTTCATTGTTTCCCTGATTTATTTTGAAAAAGTGGATGATGTCTCTGATTAGATTCAGAGTGTCCCCAGAAAGAGTTGCAGGAGCTTGCCTGAGGGGCTGGTAAATTGTAGTGGTCATTGACATAGCAGGTGTGGGACAAAGGAGAGATCAGGAACCTGTTAAGCTGCCTTTTCCATTGAAAAAATTATAATGTGGAACAGGACATTCATTTTTACTTGGGCTCTCACCTGTAACTTTAATTTACATCTCCGAAGATACAGTACAGTGCTATTACTCAAGCAGCAGTCTCTCATCTAGCTCTTAAGCATATTTTACCTAAACCTTACCTTATCTTCAGGCAATCCAGTACCGCTTACCATTACCATGCTCTCTCAGAAAGCGGCTGCGAATCATGAAGGCAAAGCGAAACCTGTATATTACTTCCTTCTGATCAGATCTCAGTAAGAATTAACAGACCTTAGAAGAATTTCCCAGTAGACCTTTGTAGAAATTAATTAAGTACCCCTTCTCCACTGGATTAACCAAAACATTTAGTAACGAGAACTTCTTTGATATGCAGATTGAGTGCTGCAGCCCTGTCCTTGCCTGGCCCTGGGTTCCGCTGAGCTGGGCACTGCCCTGATCCCATCCTCATCCTGTCCCCATCCCAGGGGATGCCTACCTGGCAGGCCCCATGGTGCCTGGGGATGGCCAGGCTGTGGCTGACCCTGGTTGCCATCCCCAGCACATCCCAGCTCACCTTGCTGGGGTCCATAGGATGGGGCTGGCAAGGGAGGGAAGCACTACACTGCCCTGGCAACCCTGTGGCCCTCTGCCTTGCCCAGGAGCCCTGATGCTGCCTCCTGGTCCAGCTCCATAGTCCCACAGCAGGGCCTTCCACAGACTGAGCCTTATGATGTCTGATTACACTAACAAACTAGTCAATTTTGCTTTAAAGACAAGCTGAGGCTGAAGCTCTAAAGATGTGCACAACATGAGCTTCTCAAAACCCATTCTAAATACAGCTAATATTCCCTGTGAGCGATGTTTTCCATAAAAATGGGCACAGAGCTGGAAGAGTGTGACTTTAGGACTTGTGAAGGAGTCACAGGACATGCTGAAAACAGTGAGCAGGTGTCAGTTTTGTAGGTGACGCTTGCCAGCCCTTGGAAGGCAACAAAAATCAAAGCATATGGCCCTAGGACTTTCTGAGTCATGGGAATTTCCTAGGAGCTGCATGGGTACCATGACTCCCTATCCTCATGTACTAGAGGCTACGGACATCGTTCCTCTCCTTTATTCCCAGTGACACAGCTGCACCTTCACCTCTCCTTCTGGGCAGTAGCCAGGACAGAAAGTAAACTAGAGGAACAGTATTAATGTTGATTTCCTTTTCTACTGGGTTTCTAACAAGGAACCGTTCATTGCAAAATGTTTCTTTCTTAAACTCAGCTAACCCTTTCCAGCCAGGCCCAGAGCACACCATATTGCTGCGAGGAGACATTTTGGGGAGATGAAAAGAGGGCAGATGATGTCTTTGAGGCTATACCTTGTCTTTTAGCACCTATTCATCCTCATCTGTCTTACAGCATGAGGGAATGCAGAGATCTCTGAACAGGCTACCTAGAAAATTCACTGTTGTGCACTGGAAACTGGAGAAAAGAATGCCTGATTCATCACTGTGCTGCTGCTGGGCTGAGGGCAATATAACACCATGGAAATCAGCTGGGATGAAGCTGGGATGAAGCTACAATAGATCAACACAGAGAACAAGCATTCACACCATTGTATTTACACTCGATGCCCTTGTGCATTGAAAGCATTCCTTGCACTGCAAAGCCACAGCATCCCACTTGTAAATACTGATAAAACACACCTCTTTGCACAGCATGACCTGCTTAGAACAAAAAAAATGCATCAATCCAATTTTGTGTAAACAGCCTGGTTTTACTTTCCAGAGCTGCGTGCATGTAACGTGTCGCTGCTGACTGCCTTTATTCAACAAGAATAATGTCAAATGCTCTTCTGGCACTAAAAAATGAAGACTTTGACCACACATTAACCCCATTAGTATGGTGTTAACTTTTGACTTTAATTCTGGCACAGTGTTAGGGGTATTTAAAAGCAGAACAAAGTGAAAGGAAATGTTAAACACATTCCTCTTTCTCTTGAAAACTGGGACGATAATTTAATGCTAATGTCATGAGATGGGTAAAAGGGTTTCATGTCTCTATGTCTTGTACAGAGTGTTACTGGAGGTAAACTGGGCAACTGAAAAAAAGAAACATGTAACAGCTTTCGAAAGGAGTTTCCTGTGTACTTTACCCTTTGAAGTCATTTTAGGCGCATACCTTAGGAGGTTTAAAGTTACTTCAGTAACACTTTCATTATTGGTGAAAATACAGTGGTGATCAAAAGAATATAATAAAAAAAAATCATTAATTATTAACTTTCCTATATTTTAATTTATGCCAGCACTTTACATACAAAGAAATGTTTCTAAATAAACATTTGTTAGGTGAGTAAGCCTCCTAAAGAGGTATAATGTAGGTCCTTGAAAGGCTACATATACTGCCTCCAGAGGTTTAATATTTGGCAGAATGTAATTTGCTGCTTCAGCTGGCCATATCTGGCCATAAATTACTAATTACATGAAGCTTAGAATAACCAAATGATGGTTGCTTCCGAGATTACTATAACAAAAACCAGTACTCTGATTTCCAAAGATTGCAAGGCTGTAGATGGATAAACATAAGGCATAGAAAGAGAGATGTGTTCAGCACTCTCTTAAGGTAAACCTGAATTTTATTTTAAAATGGATGCATATATTTACTGAAGGAGAAATGTGGAGTCAGCTGCAATTGCATGGAGAAAACATTATATCCTATGGCTAGTAAACTCCAAATACACCCCAGGGGACTGATTGGAAGTTACCTACAGTTCTCTCATTATCACAGCACTTTGCGTCTCTGGTGACTTTTGTCACAGTAAGCAGATTGGGAAGGAGTGAGTGCAGGATGAAAAAATAAATGTACAGGAGCATATTTTATGAGAAACCCACGCTTCATCTACATCAACGAAACACAGGAACAATCTTAACTCTTCTGTAGTTCTAGTTATTTGTTCTTCCTGCATTGGCGATACCTAGTTTTGACAGGATTACTCCATTGTGTCTATTTGTAAGTAGTATAAAAATGCAAAAGATGATCCACACACACGATTTTCTTATTTCCTTTTGTAATTGAATGGGCTGAAGGTGAGCTTGAGTTCTTCAAATAATGTCCACATGGCCAACACACACAGTAGAGGGATAGATAAGGCAGTCCAGCTCTCTGAGACCTTTGCTGAGATGTGAGAATGTTTCCATTGACTGCTGAGCTAATCACCTTGGTCATACCTTCTAGTCTGTGCTGAGAGCTGTCCGGAGGGCATCTCCGTGTTGCAGTGTACTGAGACACTGATGGCTTGTCTCTTTGCATGTTGCTGAAGGCTAAGCAAAACTGCTTCTATAGGAAGGGCAAGTGGTCAGCATGGCCACGCTAAGACTGAAGTCTTTTAGGATTGTAGGCCCTCCTTCATGTTAAAGAAGGTCTAGCCACCTTTTTTTCTTTCTTTTTTTTTTTTTTTAATTTTTTATTGTATCAACAGGAGCATTTGTTTGAGCTTTATATGCACTAGGAGCAGATTATGTTATTTGGGTGTTAAAATTAATGCAGTTCTTCTCTTTGCTGTCAGCCAACATAAAATGTATTGCTTGGGATTTCTCTGAAGTTTCACATCACATTTCTTGTAGATTGTTTTAAATAACAATGATGAGAAATGTGCTATAATGCAGCACAAGAATTTTAGCTGAGATAACATAGAAATAATGGATGTTTATAGTCACAATATTTGTTACAGTAGTATAATTTATACTTTAGTAAATGAAATATTAGGCTGTATTCAGAATATCATTGTATTAAGCATTGTAGAGATATACTGTAACTGATTGTCTGTGTCTCAGAGCTATGATCAAAGAGCCTTAACAGAAAAAAAGCAGCAGAAGGGAGAAAAAGATGACAAAAATATCTCAACAACTAAAGAGTGGTTCATAGCCAAGCATTAAAACCAAGTGTCTCACCATTTCTGATGTTGTCCTTTCTTCATGGGCATCAGATCGAGCAATGTGATGAGTTAGAATTCCCTCTGCTTCCCTTCTCTGGCCAGAACTGCACCAGGTGCTCCTAGCCTGACAAAGGCCATGGCCAGACCCCACCTGCAGTACTGTGTCCTCAGTACAGGAAAGACATGGACTTGTTGGAGAGGGTCCGGAGGAGGGCCACAAAAATGATCAGAGGGATGGAGCACCTCTCCTATGAGGAACGGCTGAGACAGTTGGTGTTGTTTAGCCTGGAGAAGACTCCAGGGAGACCTTATTGTGGCCTTTCAGTTCTTAAAAGGGGCCTATACAAAAGATGGGGAGAAACTTTTTAGCAGGGCCTGTTGTGATAGGACAAGAGGTAATAGTTTTGAACTTAAAGAGGGGAGATTCAGGCTGGATTTGAGGAAAAAAATCTTTACAATGAGGGTGGTGCAATACTGGCACAGGCTGCCCAGAGAGGTGGTGGGTGCACCACCCCTGGAGACATTCAGGGCCAGGCTGGATGTGGTTCTGAGCAACCTGATCTAGTTGGAGATGTCCCTGCTCATTGTAGGGGGGTTGGACTAGATGACCTTTGAAGGTCCCTTCCAACCCAGACTATTCTAAGATTCTATGAAACATACCTGGATGAAAGTGAGTGTGCTTACTACATGCAAAATGGCAGACGTTATTATAGAGGGTTTTTTTTCTGTCAATGACTTCTGCTGCAGTTACTTTCAAAGACCAAACAACAAAATCTATCAATATCCAAAACATCACAGAAGAAATTTAGAAACTCAACCAATGTGTATAAATCTTTTCATTGGAAACTAGTCCAGATTCTCAGTTCTTTGAAAATCCCTAGATAACGAATGTTGACTTACAGAAGAAACACTGGGCAAGCAGTTAATCCCTTAACATGGGCAAGAAAGTGGCTGTGATAACTGAAAACAGTAAACATAGTGTAAGTCGCAGCTACATTTCCTTAAGTGATGTGTTTTCTGTTTATTTTTCTTAGCTTTCTGTTACGTCCTTGCATTTAGAAAAGGAACAAGTAAATATTATTTAGGATTTATATAGCAAACCGAAAGCATTGCAGTTAGAACCTCTAGATGAATACGTGTTCTAGAAATAAGCTTCCACATAAAAACAGGCAGTTTATACATATTTTTCTTTTGATTGCTCAACCCTAATATTTTTTCTCTATAAGACTATTATTTTATCTTCCACAAATTCCTAAGGAGCACACCATTAAATAGTGACAAGGGATATCTAATTTCCTACTAGGAAGTCAGAGAAGTCATTGCAGGTCCGTTGAGTTAGCTCCCAAGCACGATTTTCTAATAATACTTGGAAGGATATCTTCATTCTCTCTAGTAGCATGAGTAATTCATGATGAATAGGAATATGGAGCCTCAAAGAAGGCAGTGCAGAGGACTAGGCTTTCTAGCCTGTATCACCCTGAGTGCAAACAGAAATACTGATTAATGCAGTCTCCTTTCTGATTCTTCTCTGCCCTCTTTTCCACAAGTGCTTTTCATCCAAACAGGCTCTGAATCTAGAGCTTCAGTGGCTAGTCACAACCACGAACATTCTGCAGTAAAAAGTTTCTCACATTCAATGTACATCAATCCCCTTGCAATAAATATGTCACAACCTGCTGCTGGTAACCCCATGTACTCTGTCACAGAGCCACTCCTCTCTCAACCCCATGTACCCTGGTCCCAGGAGCATTCGGGGAGCCCCAGGCTGTGGTATGGTACAATGCATTGTCATCATCGTGTTTATGCCTTCACAACAGGATGCTGCTTAGTGGGGATTCTTTAGCTCAATGTGCTCTTAATCACAACACATAGATCCATTCTCCTTCAAAATAACAGTGTAAGAACATAAACTTTAAATAAATGCAATGCAATAAGCAGAAAGCAGCATTTATTTGCTCTTGGTTTTCTTGCTTTCTTATTACTTCTCACCAGCTACTCCCTATTCCATCCCTACTCCCATATTCTTTCATCTCTTTCCTCTACCTTGTCTCTTTCAAAGATACCCATTTTGTATGAAATACTATTGTAAAAAATGTTAGCCCATAAAAAGAACTCAGAGCTTGCTACTAGACTGTGGATCAGTTTCCAGGGAGCTATGTCTCTATATGACAAAAGTGATCAGGAGTCAACCTACCAATACGAAAAAGAGGCAGGCAGCCATCAGAGAAAGTCTAAGAAGCCATTTTAGAGAGCTGAAACAAATAACAAGTTAGTTTCCCGAACAAGAGATTCCACAGACTGGAGGAGAGACATATGCAAGAGGGAGAGAAGAAAAGAATCTGGAAAATCTGGGCCTAAACCTAAATTGTTCTCCAGAAAGTGAGGAAATGGAGGCATGGGAATACGCTGAGGACCTGCATTATTTTATCTAGTTATTGTTACGTAAAGAGGAGTACTTTATTTTTCTCGTAGTAAAAGAAAGAAGAATCAATGTAGAATCCCTTTTGTAAGGCCTTTGTGTTACAAGCTTTAAGTGCTATGTAGCCACAGAAAGACTAGAGCAAACTCAAATTACTCCTGTGGCTGAAGATTTAGGAAAAGGACGCCGTAGGTTTAGAACTACTTCATGAGACTGTACTCATGCAGGATACCTGTACCAAGAAGCTGCACATTGGAGAAGTCAAGGAAAGAGTGGGCTGGACTTCACCCAAATCAAAGACAGCTGTGAAATGCATCAGTCCAACATGTGAAACTACAACACAGACATAGAATCATAGAATCACAGAATCATAGAATCGTTAGGGTTGGAAAGGACCTGAAGATCATCTAGTTCCAACCCCCTGCCTTGGCCAGGGACACCTTACGCTAAATCATATCACCCAAGGCCTCGTCCAACCTGGCCTTGAACACTGCCAGGGATGGAGCATTCACAGCCTCCCTGGGCAACCTATTCCAGTGCCTCACCACCCTAACAGGAAAGAATTTCCTTCTTATATCCAACCTAAACTTCCCCTGTTTAAGTTTTAACCCATTACCCCTTCTCCTGTCACTACAGTCCCCAATGAAGAGTCCCTCTCCAGCATCCCTATAGGCCCCCTTCAGATACTGGAAGGCTGCTATGAGGTCTCCACGCAGCCTTCTCTTCTCCAGCCTGAACAGCCCCAACTTCCTCAGCCTGTCTTCATACGGGAGGTGCTCCAGTCCCCTGATCATCCTCGTGGCTCTCCTCTGGACTTGTTCCAACAGTTCCATGTCCTTTTGACGTTGAGGACACCAGAACTGCACACAACACTCCAAGTGAGGTCTCACAAGAGCAGAGTAGAGGGGCAGGATCAACTCCTTCGACCTGCTGGTCACGCGCCTTTTAATGCAGCCCAGGATACGGTTGGCTTTCTGGGCTGCGAGTGCACACTGCTGGCTCATGTTCATTTTCTCATCAACCAACACCCCCAAGTCCTTTTCCGCAGGGCTGCTCTGAATCTCTTCTCTGCCCAACTTGTAGCTGTGCCTGGGATTGCTCCGACCCAGGTGTAGGACCTTGCACTTGTCATGGTTAAAGCAACATATCTTCTTTCTTGCCTTCTGTAACTGGCCTTGTCCAAACTGAGTGAGAATTATTTGGTTATTCACCATTAATAGCCTTTTCTTTGGGTGGACCTTATATGTCTGGGTTCACAGGCTGCATGTGGACAACACTACCGCTAAGCTGCTTTACCCTCTGCCTACTAATTGGAGTCCATAATGAAACTAAATGGATGATCAGAGTGGCTCAGATACAATCAGATCCACTCACATGCAAGTGGTTGCTGGCCCTAATACACTCAGAAGCAAAAAAAAAAAAAAAGGCCAGGACCTATAGGCCAGTCAGTGTTGTAAAAGTGGTACTCAAAAACTGGAACTTGCTATGGGCCCATTTAGAATTTTGAGTAAGTTTCTAATTAGCAACTTTTTAAACCCTTAAGCTTATTGAAGACATACTGAAAAATAAGCTTGTCCCACATCGTTCTTTCCAGTTCTCTCTGAGAAGATTGCTTTCTGAGAGTCTTCAATCACATGCATCTGTTTTCCTGCTGATATTTTATAGATGTGCATTTCCAACTTTTCAAATCCAGTGCTGACCAAGGGCCATTTGCTTACCAGAGTGAACCAGAGGGTTCACTTTACAAAGCAGCTTCACACAGGCCCAGATGATGCCAGACCACCTCAGATGTGCCTGCGTGCAGGATGGAAAGCCAAACCTCAAGAGTGGTCTTGCAAGAATTAGAGGGTTGTGCTTCTGACCTCTTCATTACTAGTAGGCCTAGTTGATCTAGCTGATCAAAACTGGTAACCTCTTTGCTCAGAATCTTAGTGACTACAGTTATTTACCACTTAATTTTCCTTCTGCCAGATTTTTCTGCGTATGATCACACTTCATGCCAACATGAGATACTTTTTTTGGAATTCTTAATTACTCCAGCAAATATATTCCCAATACAGCCACACTACTTCTATAATTCTTGTCTAGTTAATATCTAGTGTTATGTTTCATGTCATATCTAAGATCTCTCTTGCCATTAATGTTATCTTGATAGTCATTAGTTTATTAACATGCTGTGACCATTGCTTAGCATGATTTTCCTTGAGAGCATGATTTCTCTCTTGCTTCTATACATAATCTGTTGTCATATACTTGCCATAAGCTGTTTACATCGTAGAGTAAAATTTGGCATACTTTTATTTTTTTTGGCATGTAAACCTAGGAGAATCCTTTTTCATACCCACAGAAATATCAAATTTAGTTACAACATCAGCACCAGTTCTATTTTTTAGTTACAAAAAAGTAGCTGAGACCAACTTATATGGTTAATATTAAACTCTCTTGGTGCCTTTTGGAAACTCAAGTGAAGAGGTTCAAATGCTAAGTAACACTTGATATCAGTTATGGAACACTAAAAATTTTTCTCTTTGGACTAACAAGCAGATTTACCCAGCATTGTTGCATATCATCTTTCATAACAAAGCCATCCTTATTACATTGCACTTGGCCAACAATTTCTGAGACATCCTGGTCTTTTTTATTCATTGGTCATCACTTTATTTTCACTCTGACAGTATAGTTTTTCATTGCTGGAACATTGCTCAAAATTTAATACACAAACTAGTTCCCATCTTCAATTCTTAAATATTTGGGTGTCTTAATATTCTGCAAAGTACACAACAAACCTGATTCTCAAGTATGCTAAGGCTTTTTTTTTTTTTTTTCCCAACCACTCTTCTATCTAAAAGGGTCTTAAACTGTATGGAAACAGCCTCTTGAGAATAAATCCTGCATGAAAAGTCCTGGAAGCAGCACAAGAGCTCTAACTCCTTGGCCCTGTTGTGAGGGGGGAGATAAAAAGACAGGAATTTGTTGTGCTGTACAAGTTCTTTGCTTTGCATGACTGTTAGAAGGTCACGGGAATCAAAGCCTTTGGGTGCCTCAAATTCATGGCACAAGTGTATCCAGTTGAGTGCAGAAAGTACAAGTAATTCACACTGAGAAACATGCACATGTTGCTGTCAGGTCCCAAGTTAACAGCTTCAGACATTCCTCATTGTCACTGTTTTTTTGAAAAGCTGTCATTTGTGGGTTCATTTTCATATGCCTGAAACTGTCAACACAGGGGTACCTGTTTTCTCTATTCTGAAAAATCCTTGCCATGCTCCTGAAAGGTTTCTCACATTGACTTGGTGGGTGTAAGCACCCAAGCCATTCAGAACACATTCAGTATACTGTTATTTTCTAATGAGCAATCATAGTCCTTAATGTTTAATGAGAAATGAAAGACAGATTTAAGGTATGCCCAGGTTTGTTTCTGCAACTGCAGCTGGTTTAAGGATATGAATGTGATCTACATTTATTTTCTGTTGATTTCAAATTCTTTTATTTGGAAGCATTTTTTCCAGGCTTTAGAATTTGTATGGCTATCATACATTTTGCCAGCAAGCCTGGCTTAGGAGACCATCACCCTAATAAAAAATCTACAAACGTAACAAATTTAAAAGACACAAATTTGTCTTGGCTGCTCCATCATATTCCCTTTAGTTGTATTTGGATTCCTTTCTAGCTGAGAATAGTACTGTCATAAATCCAAATACCATGATGGTAGATGCGCACAAATCTTTTAAGTGAAAATAACCAATACATGTTGTCAGTGGTAGGAAAATATTGAATAAAGATGATATGCTTTGGCCACTGATCACAGGAAAATTTCTGATGAAGTGGTTTCTAAGATAGGTGGGAAACAGAGCTAGGGGGTTAGAATTTGGGTTTGGGGATGTTAAAATTTTGCCTAAAGGATGGGTATGCAGCTGTCAAGACAGAGTTTACAGTCTGCGGGTAAACAAGTCAATATGGCTGAGATTGGAACCTGTTGGTCCATAACACTGGCATGTTTGAAAGCAATATTATTCTCTCCCCCAGCAGAGTAATTAATATGTGTAAAACAAGCCTAAATTCAAAGCCTACTTCTCTTAATGTGTGATGTTCCCCAACTCCCTGTCCTACAGAGCCAGACTTAAAGATTGTGAGATGATAGAATCACTATTTCCCAAGCAAATTCTATTTTGATCTGTGAGCTACCCGGTGCAGGGGACCCTTCTGTCAGAAGAAAGATCAACAATTTTAAATATTTTTTATCTCAAATAGAACCAGAATGCAAATGCACTTGAGACAAACTATGATTGCACATCCAACCTTGATTGTGTCATTTTCCAATTTTTGAATATCTCACTTTGCAGCTTCAATTTTAATTATAATGAAATTATATAATTTGAATGTGTTATTTCTTAGGAATATTTTAAAGTAAGGTTAAAATTAATTATAATTTGTATATGTGATGTACATGTGCAGGAAAAGAAAATGGGTTAGATTTTTAAATAGTTTTTGCTCAGCTGTAGCAGAGGAGAGTTTTAGAGAAAAAAAAACACAACACTTCTGAATCTTAAGGGTGTTTCTTTTGTGGTATGTCAAAACCTTACAGCAAACAGTGAAGTTGTGAGAGGTTTGTAACGGAAGAATCACAGGACTCTTTTATCATGGAAAGCATTAACTAGCCAACTACTAGGGAGGATACCAGTTTATCTATAATATTAGTGTGAAAGATACTTGTGTTACTTGAAGAAATAGTATCAGCCTAGTCCATATTTTGCAGTAATGGTAAAAAAGACTGAAAGCTTCTAAAAGTCTGGGTGTCAGTTCTGTTCGGAGGAGAAACACCCAGAAGCTCTCACAGCATCACTTACCACCCATGGTTCTATGATATGGGTATCAGTCTTAGCCTGCTGGATCACCAGGAAAAGCAGATATAAGCCAGTTTAGAAATCAGTGTGAGGTATAGCCAAATTAGCAAAAAGCATGCAGTGGTGATTTTCTGCCAGCACGTGTCACTGGTATCCTAGACGGCTCCCTGCTTGTCTGCCCTGTGCATATCAGGGCACTAGCCCTACTGCAAAGCAAGAATATTTTGGAGCAGTTCACTTAGACAGGAACAGCTTTCCATTTCCAAGGTCAACTGGTGACCCAGGAAATAGCTTCATATAAAGTACCATGCCACTGGCAGGCCAAAATGCCCCAGGAATCTTGGCATTACAAGTACCATGTGCTATTTTTGCCTCTCCCTTGAGCAACAGAAATAGCAACAGTGTGTATCCATGCCTGTAGGACCGGGCAAATGATGCGGCTGCATCAAGGGTTGGCATCAGCTTTCTGTTCACCGGGGCCACGTAGAGGAGACAGGAGGCAAGAGGCAGAAAATTGGGAAGCGCGGAATAGCAGCATACCCAGGTGTGTTCCGCAGGAACTTCTCCAAGGCACAGAAGGGAAATGTTAAGCTTTTCCCAGTAAGGCTGATATGTATGGGTGTCCAATACAGCTGGTTTTGGTCTGGGGCTTGGTTTTGGCTAGACTGCAGTGGCATCTGCAGTAATTACTGCATGTAGACATAATGGCCAAGGTCTGATGCGAGTGTCCAAAAAGAAAGAGATGCTGGCTCTGGAAGGTAGGCAAGAACTTTGGGTGAAAACTGTATAAGGATAGAGGAGCAGAAAAGCTTGTAACCTTCTTGTGGCTGTGCTGATAAAGGTAACATGCCAGTGTCTTTTCAGCACACCAAACCTGCGAGGATGAGTTTGTACTAGATAAATCCTTTTTTCTATAGTATTTTTGATACAGTAGCAGAAAACCTAAAAACAGATGAGAACCTTACGGGAACCATAGGTGCCACTGAGCTGCCAATGCTTGCCTTCTTTATGCTGGGCTGTGAGCTGGTGCCAGTGGAGAACTTGTAAATATTTGCTTTTGCATCCTTTGCTATAAGTGGTAAGTTGTTTGCAGTCTGGGGGTACAGCTGGGCTGCTCTTGTCTCAGACCACTGCGGTTAGACCTGATAGAGGTCACTTGTATGACTTCTGATCAAGCAATACAATTTTTTAAGGAATGTCTTATATGGATTTGTTCCCGTAAGTAACAAAACCTAGAAAAAAAGAGAAATAAGAACTGCTTCAAATCAACTGCTCTCACTGAAGAGTAATCAACTCACCAATACTGACAATAGGATCGAAGATACACATGTAGACTACTAAAAGGGGTATAAGTATATTAATATTGATGAAAACAAGCAGAAACTATTTCTCCCAGATTTACAAAGCAGAGCAGCTTAGTTATCAACTTTCTGAAGCCTAAACGCCTGGAAATTCCAAAATAAAAGATGTAAAAGCAGTGTGCAAAAAAATTAGAAGTCTTGTATGAATATTGACATTTGTATGTGTTATTTCTGATCTAAATGATATTTAACCTACTTGTCAACACCAAGTAAGACTAGCAAGAAGGTCATCTTGGGGTCATGATAGATTTTGTCCTTGTAATACTGGCAGTAAGGAGATGATGTGAAACACTAACCTCTGCTTTATATGTTTATATGCCTTGTAGAAAGCCTGAGATGTTATGAAAGAGTTAGTGACCTGACAAAGCTTTCAGGAAAGAGTTAAGAGCTATTTTTGTATGTCACATAGCCAGAAGGGGACTGAAAAAAGGGAGTAATTTTTTCTCAAGTGTTAAGAAAATCAAAGGAGTTAAGAAAATCCCTGGCAAGGTGGATAGGTGAATTTCTTTTTTGTGCTTGTGCTCAGAACTGCTTGCATCATTGATAGGTTTTCGTTGCTTCATGGTCCTTTCCTTTTAAGTATTTGTAGGTCTAAAATTATTCATTTACAGTCAAATTGTACCTTTTTTTTAAAACTCAAGTGAAAATACTGTTTTTTTTTTGCCAAGTTACTCATTATTTATCTTGGTTTTAATGTTCCTCAAGTGGGATCACACACTGAAGTTTTAGCCCACCATGACTGAACCTCCTCCGCAAACACCAGTTGTTCATATCTGGGACCTGACCTGAACAATCTGAGCCCCTCTGTAGCCTGTGCACCTTCTGGAGTTTCTTTCCTATGGGCATCAGGCCATGGGGGCAGAGATGAGAAGCAAACACTTAATGTTTCACACAATACTAGCAATATATGATCCATGCCTGGAGCTGGGAAGTATTTCTGAGTCTCACCAGCCACTCCAAGCCCATTCCTGCACTTAATCTGAGTCCTGAACCCTGCAGACAGGTGGAGCTGATTGATAGCACTATTTCAAAGGCAGACACTACCTGACCTAAACAGGAGAGCTACACTCAATCGTGGCTTCTCCTGCAAAACCAGTCTTGCCTCCCTATGGGACCCATGTCAGGACCACAGGGACTGGGCAGCAGGCCTCAGAGCACTGGCAGGCAGCATGCATGAAGTCGAGCAGGGGAGAGAAGGCGCAGGGGGGAGAGAGGGAGGTCACATCCCCCTCGACTGTCCTGCTAAATCCACACCTGAGTTTCATCACATTATTGCCTTACAGCTGACACCTAATTATGTAAGCTCACAGAAGGCCTGGACTTTTGAACTGAAGAGCAAAGGTCAATTTTTGCTACTAAATCAAGGTAGCAGAAGAAACATATGGTCCATGGCTGATCCCTCCTCCCTGTCCTGTTTTATTAGAAACCAAGAATTGATTTTTGGGAACAACTCTCTTCGCATTTATTGTCTCTGTGTTAGGTATTTGGGATCAGTTAGATCTCTTAAAAATCCAAACCAAAACCAAAAGCAATTACAAAACCCCAAACATTAAAACTTTATATGCAGGATTCTATTTAGGTAGGTGATATTCTGCTCTTTTTTCACTTGAGAAAGCATTTTAAGCCATAGTCTCTGACACTGACACTGCCTTCTGTTGAACTCTGCTACTGTCCTCCCTTGCAGTCCCTCTAGGATTTAGTAAGTTTTCATCCTCTAGCCATATTCCATTGTGACTGCTTTTGGCTCAGATCCTGCACTAATATGGTCAAGAAATGCAAACATGATAGGGCAAAAACCTCCATAGGTGAGCTAAAAGACCTTTTCTGGGTAATTTGTATGCTCTTTCCAGCTAGCTGTAATAGCATCAAAGCTAAGTGATAAGGATACTGCTAAACTTGCTTTAATTAATGTCAGCTTTACAGTCATAAATCATTATTAATTCCCACACGAATTTTAGAAATGGCCTAGATTTTATGGCCATTGCTACAGTTTGTCTGGAAATTCTCCTACTTGTGGACCTTAGCTTGTTTTTGCTTCAGTCCTGATGTTTTCTCCATTAAATTCAGCTTGCATCTGGTTTGCATGACACACAAAGTTACTCTTACTTCTTTAACAATGACCTAACTCCGCTTCTGCCTGTGCCTGTCCTTTTTCTCTTTCCAAAGGTAGATGAGATGTTGAAAGTCATTGCAGCACTGTCTTTCAAGACACATTGATTGTCAATTGTCTTCCCATACTAGTGCATTAATTCAACAATACTACTGATGTCTAAGGAGAAAGGCTGAGCTTAAATTATTAAATTATTACACAGCTTAAATTATTCCTTTTAACTGAAATATAGCCACTAACTTCACTGGGACTTCATGCTTCCAGAAGTATTAATGAAGGTGAATAAAATACTTAAATTACTTAACAACTCATATATTTTACTAGGTGTTAACTTTCCAGTGACTATTTATCAGGCCTTTCTTTGGTACCATTTGGGAGCTTGGACTAGTTTGTCTGTGCTGTTTTATATGTATTGACAAAATTCACTTCTGCTGAAGGGAATTCATTATTTAGGAAAGCTCTGATTCTCTTATGGTTTCAATTTTGATTCCTATTTATGCACTTTCCTTAGTTAACATTATTCAGCTGCCCTGTTTGCTGTGTCATTTGTATGCAGACGATATTCGAATATCCTCTTAGTCCCTGCAGAGCCTACAAAGAAGTTTGATGTTTTTCGTAATTGCCTCTGTGATATTTAATCACGGGTAACTTCAAATTTTGTTAAACTTAACACAGACAAAACTGAGTTGCTATTGATTAGTTCACTGGCGCAGAGGTCTCAGGTGTCATCTGTGGTAGTTTCCATTTGTGGTAGTTCTTTTATCCTTCAGATAATGCTTGTGACCTTGGGGTCATTGTGGATTCAGTGTTTTCTTTTGAAGCCCACATCAATCATGTAATTAAAGTGTCTTACTACTGTCTTTGGAATCTAGCTGGGCTGAGACCTGTGCTCTTTCTAGCCCACTTGCTAAAACTTTAATCCATATTTTGTTTATCTGACTTGACTACTGCAGCTCTTCCATATGTCCTCTGTTGTTTGCATTAGGGACACAATGTAGCTGTTTAGGAATATGCAGTGAATTAACAATGCTCATTGACTTCCATTCAAAGTAGAGGATGTATTTTTAAAATGCGGCTAGACGCTGGGTGTCTTTTAGCTTCTTCTTAGCTGGGAGCTTTTAATGATGTTTCATTTAACAGGATATTCTTTCCAGACAGACCAGTAGAATTTTACATGAATCCTATCAATTCACAGTGTTATTTTTTAACTTTTTTCTGAATGTGGGTGGCCTTAAATCATTAGAATTTCAAGATTGCTGTCACCTCAGATTAATAAACGCTATATACTTGGCAAGTTGCAGGAGCATTGGTTATGTTTCCATTACAATCCTATCTTTACTTACTTGTCATTTTGGGAGTTAATGTTTTCCAGACCAGTGTCTACTAAAGAGTGACTTGCTTCAGTTTCAGCAGAATTTATTTCAAACAATCCTTTTCTCAAATAGACATTTTCACCAATACAATGTCATAGGCCACATTCTGCTCTCACTTATCTCTACAGAGTCCAGTGGGATTGTACAGGATTAACAAAAGCCTAGACCATGATGGGGAATTGTAAGACTTTTAAACAATCCAGATAATAAACCAATACAAGTATGTATGTAAGCAGTTATTTAAGTTTAAAATTTGTTTAACTTTTTTTATTTTGTGCTGATTCCTGGTGGTCTTGAGGCACACTGAAACAAATGAAAATAAAAAATGATGCAAACTATTGGCTTGGTACAAAAATCACACTATATATTTGCATTTTTGAAAGTTTGGTGGGTAAACAGAGCTAAACAGCAGGCTACTGCCACATACACCTAATTATTGTTCATACTACTTTTGAAAAGTGAAGCACTTGAGGTGAAGTATGCTCTGACATATAGCGAGTAGAGGTAAAAGCTGAAAAAAGAAAAGGTAGTCCATGGAGAAATAGAACTACTGTTGTCTGTATCTGAAATGATTCCTCATGAAATCTCTTTAAAGGAAAAGTAACTTGGAATACCAAGTGGATTCTCAACCATGTGCATACCAGAGTGTTGAAGCAATGCATCTCTACTTCTATTACTTGACTAAGAGTCATCCTGAGACTACAGGAGACAGGAAGCAGTTTAGCATTAAAATACAACAAAACAACAATGGTGCAAACTTTTTATTTTTTTGGTTAGGTTCTGTAAATAAGTACTTGAAACTATTCATTACCATTGTTACATGCAGTCTCAGTGTTTATAGGACAGCCAAATGGGTGAATTTCACTGCAGCAAACTGCTACAGGAAAGATGCATTTGCACTGAATTAAGTGTCGTAGTCTTTTGCTATGAGGTTTTTTTGTCTACATACCCAACTGTAACCCAAGGCTGTATAGGGTATACTTAGATGTGAAAATCAGATGTATGAGAAAAACTTAATATTTTATTTATAGCAAGAATATTGATATACAGCACACTATGCACTATGTGCAAGGATCATCTAATGGTGTTCTGGAGCAGCTTGTTCCTAGCTGAAATGTGAACTTTCATCTGTGACAACGAAGTACTGGAACACTACAGCTTTCTCTGAAGTTGGATGCTCTTCCTGAGTCATTACAAAATTGTCTGGCAGTCACTGCAAGTGTCAATTGCTGCAATGAGAAGATAACTTAACCTACCTCTCTAATCAGAGAAAGCACACTGGCCCAAGCAAGAGAAATGTCTGAAGTTTTGCCTAGTCGTCTAAAATGGATCCCAAAAGTGAATAGATTAAATTTTCAGTACCTGAACAGCACTGCCTGCTTTTCTTATGTCCATTTGCAGCTTCTGTCTGGAGACTGCTGAATTTGGAGAAAAGGATAGGTGTCCTTAAACTGCGAGGAATAAAAGAAATCTGAAATTGAGTAAGAAACTTTCCAGACAAGAACTTTCATGTGAAGATTATTCCAAAGTCTCTAGAGAAGTGCAGTTTTTGTATCAAAGACTCGGAGCCTCATTTAAAGATGATAGTGTATGCAACAGAAGTTTTTAAATTCACCCATGAATGCAGCTAATTGATTTTAATTGAACACGCCTTTGCTCAAGCATATATAATAGAAGAGGAAGACTTGTTCCAAAACAGTATGCTAAAGGTATTACTCACTTCAGGAAGTGTTGCAAACTCAGATTCTTGCCTTTCCACCTGGACTCAAAATGTTTGCAGAAGCCATCCCAAAAACAAGATAAGAAGTTGCAGACTTTTCCCCACCACATAACAAAAGGGTCAGATACAAAAATAAAGAGGATATAACATGAAGAAGTATTTGTTCCTTCATTATGATGTGCTGCTTTTCTGGCAGCAGTGGAAGTTCAAAGAGAATTACTTTATCTCTGATATGGACATGAGTAATAGATGGCAGAATGTACTGAGACTTATATAGGCAGATTTATGAGGCATGCCAGAAAAGAGTGGCCCTACGAGTTTATTTAAAGCCATAGATTTCTGAGCAAGTCTGCAGCAAGGACTAAAGCATTCATTGCCCTCCTTGCAGTAAAATTGTCTCAAGCTTACAAAGGTGAGTGTAGCACCACTGCTTTCTATCCAGAAGAAATTGGAGCTATTCAGTAGTCTCGAAGGCTCCAACATCTATATGAAAGCTCTTTAGTCACTAGGCAGCCTTTCGTTTTCAAAGCAAAAGTCTTTCTGTTGTAAGTCTGCTTGACTTGGTTGACAGTAGTGAAACAGAGCTCTATATAACTACAAACTTCATTACAATAGATTTTTAAGATGGTTTGCTCACTTTGGTCAAATTTAGATACTTGCCATTTAGTCTGTAAAGGATATTAACTTTGATGTTTATATCCTCTAGTTAGTTAGTAAAAAAGTTTGTGTGACTCCAGAAAAACATGCCCTAGGAAAATATGAGAAAAATTTTGCATCCCTGAGGAGGAATATAATGTTCAGATGCTGTATAATGAAGAGAGGTGAAACTGGTAGTGGAGTTACTGTGCACTAAATATTCAGAACTCATAATGTTTCATGGGGCCAATGCCCCTGGGAAGAGAAATAAACTCTTTTCTATGGCAGAGCAATAAATATTTATACATCATATTGCCCAAAGACCTCCATCAGAGGGACAGAGAGAGGCAGCTGAGTTTGCAGAAAAGAAGGTGCAATCCTTCTCTTGCACTTACAACCTGAAGATAGAGACAGGCAAAGAAGAAAAACTTGTTCCTATCCCATTTAGAGAAATGAGCACTTTGGAGGATTTGCAAAGAGTCTGGTAACTGGAAGTATTACAGGAATATTGCTTTTTCTCTTTCTTTGTCTTAACACTGTGTAGGAGTAAAGCATATATGATCTTTGAATAAACACAGCTGACAAATTAGCAAATTTTACTATTTGATGGAGGGAAAATTGATTGTAATTCAGTTTTTTCCCTGCAGAATCTGAGTGATCTGAGAAACTACTTAACCCTTAAGGACGGAAGAGAAGGAATCACATCCCTCTTCAGCACAGAACATTAACTTTCCCAGCTTTCCCAAATGCCCGTTGACACAGTCCTATCTTAGAACATAACTGGCTGAGAAAAAGAAGAGAATCAAAGACTACAAGGAAATCATTCACACCCACACAGACTGTGTTAAAGGTATTTTTCAAAGTACAAGCCTTGTATACTTAAATGCAACACCCATAGCACCTATTCATAAGACACCACATGAAAGAAATAAGTTTCAACTTGATTTTCTACTCTGGGGATTTTAAGATATCTCCCAAAGACATCAGAACAGCCCAACTACAGTCTTAAGTCAGACCAGTGAGGTTTGGAGATTCACAGAGCATCACAAAAAATGCATCTCCTATCCCAGACATTAGAAGAGACAGTCTTTGTAGATCTAGTGACTCTCAAGTGCTCCTCAGATATTAATGAGATTGAGAGATGCAATGTTCATCTAAGAAAATTTACTCACAATTTACATATAGGTAAATTGAGGCATTATTATCATGAGCAAGTTTTCAAAAATTCATCTCTGATTTTGCAGTCATTGGTAGTTGTTTTCCATCCTGAGCCAGGAAATGTATAAAGATATCTGTGAGTCTCAAAACAAAATTGGGTTTGGTTTCTTTTTCTGTTAAGCATGTGAAACTGTCAATAGCAGAATGTTTTGTAGAAATATGTGAATTTAGATGAACCTCTGCTAAAAAAGGTGGACACTGGAAACCACTTTGTTTTCTGCCTAAGTAATCCAGTTTTCTAGGCTCAAGATTTCTTGGGTGGTCCCTCTGTACCACAGACTTATCAGGTCACAACATTTTAAGGTTCCTGCAGCATGGCTGGGAGCACAGAAACTCAGGCTGTAGCAGAAGTCTTTCAATATTTCAATTCTCCACTTTTCCACAAGCTTGAAGAGGTATACCTAATATCTAGACGAATAAAAAGACTCAGCTTAAACTTGAAAGGCTTTTGGTCTTTTAGGAGCAGCTCAGTAAGATGCAATGAAAACAGGTGTTAGGAAATAATTGGTTATCCAGTTAGGAAACATGCAGTTTATTTTTTCTTAATTACATGCAGGGGATGGAAATACATTTTCTGCAGGGGAGTTCAGTATGTGTGGGGATTTTTACCAGGCATGGACAAAGAATATTGAAATATCAGAATTGCTTTGCAGAACAGAAATGTTCCATTTCAGTATTCTATTCCCTGTTGCTACTCAGCTTTTGTGGAGATCTTGGCTCCCTGCTTTCTTTCTCTATGCAGTGACAGACTTTTGAAAATAAAGGACAGTGAAAATTCTGGACACAAAAAATAGCAAGTGAAATCACTAAGAGGTCCTATTTCACCTCTCAGAGATGGGCACTGGAATGAAAGACAAGGCTGGGATGTCAGAGAGAACCCAGGGTTGCACTGGGACTACAAGTGCTGAGACTGGGAGAATTGAAGAGAACAGCAGCGAAGCCCTGTTAACCTCCCCAGCAGCCATCAGCCTTCCCAGTTTCTAGAAGAGAGACTCATGGAGTAATCCTCAGATTTAGGCAGGAAAAAATGGGGACATGCTGAAACCAAGGACTCTTTTTGAAAATGCTCGAAGTTTACAAGTGCCAAAAGAAACAGCCAGATAGATGCTGGTTCCAGGGTGGTGAGGGTTGCAGGGCCTGGTAGGACTATAGAAGGAGGGGCTGACCATCACCTTGGGTGGCCTGGGGTTGCTTCAGGCACTACAAAAGAGAGGCCATCTCTGGCATTTGGAGCTTTATTATAATATATGTGAGTATTTATTACCCTGAGCAAAACATCCACATTTCTTCCTGGCAAGATGCTATCCTTTTCTGAGATGTGAGAGCCTTTCAGCTGGGTGGGGTTAATGTTAAGCAAGTGCAATTCAAAGGAGAATTCTAAATTAAAGTCTACTCCAAAACACTTCTTAAAACCCTGAGTCATTAGAGGCTGAATCACATTATTCCTATCAGCAAGATCTCTTCTCTAACATCATCCTCTATTTACTGTACATTACCTCATGATCCTGGTCAAACTGCATCTTTTTCACGAACATGAAGAATCCTAGTCATTAGGATGAGTTTAATATGTTGTGAGCTTTATTTTCTGACGCTAGTTAGGAAACAACAATCCAAATTCATGTATTTACTTGTCTGCACACAAAAGGAGCTTTTCCTAACAAGCAGGTCAAATAATAAGCCTCGTTTTCTGATTTTCACATTTCACTTGCTTGCTGAAGCTCAAGGCTGGCTGTTACAAGGGCAATTCTAAAAGTCAAAAGGTTACAGAATAAAGCATCACCCTTAAAAATTCATCATTTATCTGTGGAACAGTGACCTCTTGGTGACTCTCTCTTAGCTACAAAGCCACTGATTGCATGGCCCTTCATCCTCCTTCTGTGAATCCCATAAACAAGTCCCTGTGAAATGCCAGAAGAACATTTAACATGCAACTTTCATCACATATTAAAATAATGATGTAATATTAGATTAGTTATTAGACTAATTACCACATAATTAGCTCTTTCCAACAGTTCATCATATAAGATTCGGGGACAAATTATTGGGAAAATACATTATTCGATTAAGTTTCAAATGTTTGAAAATTTGTCTATATAATGTATACTTATCTAAGTATATATAACTTTATGCTTATTAATATGACAGGTAGTTTGTTAAGGAGATAAGCTCCTCCAGTCCAGATAAGTCTATGAATTGTATTTCCTTCAGGCATAGAGCAATGTTGGAATAGCTCTATGTCGTAGAAAGTTTAAGCAAATTGAAAGATAAGGATCAAAATTAAAGTGCAAATCACTTCAATTTGTTTGTTTCAGTGATTAGAGAGACCATACTATTAAAATAGTCAATAGTTTAGTGCTTCTTATGACAAAACTGCTCAAAGGGCAGAATTAATGATGAAAAGTTTAGGAATTAGAACTGAACTTTCTGGTCAGAGAAAATACTCAAATTTTCAACCAAAAAATTCTACTTACAATCTGGATGATGAAAACTCCACTGACAAGTTATATCTCTGCTGCAGTACTCCTAAGGGACCTGAAAGTCAAGCTAGGCTCTTAGACATCACCTTCTGCAGAGGAAGTTCTTGAATCAAAACAGATATCTACATTACAGAGGTGTGGCCTAATTATCATTACTGCATCCCCTCTTTTTAACACCTGTTAATTCTGGGGATGATGAATAAGAGGAAGTTTGGGACTGAATTCCAAACTCGAATATAAATTCATAAGGTATTTGCTAATAATAGCCCACAGTTCATAGCATCACTGAGACAAACCCTACATCCCAAGCTAGTTTACAACCACATTGCACAGAGACCCTTGATCTAGCCAGCCTCTTAACTGAGAAAGTTATTATTAGAATTGAACTTTTCCCTGATCACAGTTAAAGCACTCCTGGGGCATGCGGGAGATAAAACTGCAAAGAGTAGTCTTGCTGGATCTTTAGTGTGGAAATTACAGTGTTGGAGCTACTCTATCAATTCAGACAGCACCTGGCCTCCGGCAATACTTTTTTCCTTCGGATTAATTAATGTTTCTCCTCAGCCTCCTGGTTACAGGTACAATCGTAAAATCTGTGCATGTTAGCAGAAGTTGCATCAGATACTGTTCACCCAGCCAGCTGTGTAGGAATGATTTTCTACCTCTGCACAATCTTTTCTGATGTCTCTGAGAGGCAGGAGACTTTGGTGCTGAACATGAGAATGGTCAGATCTCAAATGACTGAGCTGAAAGCCTGTCAAATCTTTCCATTCACATAAGAATTTATCCCTTCTGGGCATTATGGTTTCATAAGAAGCAAAGCTGTTATTCTGTAGAGTCAAGTTTTCATTTTCAGAAGTCAGAAACAATCTCCTATCAACACCACCAGGTGAGGATTTCACACATTGCTTCAGGGAAAGCTCACCTTCTGTTTCTTCATCTCATTGACAATATGCATTTCAGCTTCTTAGGCTGATAGAATATTTCCTTTAAGAAATCTCCTTGCTTCAGTAAGGCCTTGTTGGGCTATGGTCTCACTATTCTTCAAGATTACCTTTTTTTTTATAAAAAAAACCCAACTTTTATTCCTATATTACTGAAAAATACTCTTTCAACAAAGTGTCATATCATGAGGCAAATGTATAAGCTAGGGTGAAATTTTGTGCATACCTTTTAACTATCAGCTTGATATTACTGAATAGTTCCAACAGTAATCCTCATGGATGTGAAAAAAATGGCTGTGACTAAGATTTGTAAATAACAAAACCGCTTCAAAAAACAGTCTTACCTTCCAAATTTCTTTGGAATTGCTTCCTTTTTTCACTCTCAACACAACTTTAACTTGCTCTTATACAACACTAAATCCTAAAAATATATATTCAAATAACAGAGATTGTTCACCATTTGAATTTTAAACCACTGTGCTGATTGAAGCTGATGAGAACCTTGAAAATATAGACTACTTCTAGCAAAGATGGGACCAGACCTTGGACATAATCGTTACATGCATTGCCTCAATTGTATGATGATGTTCAGTATTCTCCTAGCATTACACAACTGCCAATGCTTTATTCTTTAGATCAAGGTAACATCCTTCCTTTTCTATTACTTTCCTGGGACTTCTGGATGCATTACTCTGGCTCCTGAAGCAAAAATAGCAACTGAAATTAGTAGAGATAACTGCAGAAGAGAACTTAATGGTGTAAAATTTGGGGACACAGCTATTGTAGCTAGCCTACAGAGATATCTACACCAGTTCTTAGAAAATCTCTTGGACATCCTTGATAAATAACAACTGAAGGGTTTGTTGGGGAAAAAGTCATTAAATAAAGCCTGTCCCTTATATATTAATGAAATGTATGCACTACCTGGCTGAATGAAAAAGAACCCCAAACAATCCAAAATAACCAAACAAAAAAATCCCAGACCACTGAGGGGAACATAAACCCTACATTCATTAATAGGTCAATATCAAAGATCATCAGTAGATCAAAATCTGGAAAATGCAAAATGTTCGGATTAGTATGCAAAATAAAACATCAATGTAGAGAGTGGATTTATATGATTACACTATGAATAATTCATTAGCAGAAGAAATACAATTAGCTTTTAAAAATGATCTAACTACTAAGCTCATGTTTAGCAAATCTAACATATAGTAGCATCAGGAGGTAAAAGTCCATAATGCAAAAGAAATTAAAACAATGCCTTTAGGAGACCAGCTGCCTTATTACTAAGGGGGAAAGGGCAGTGGATTAGGCAGGTTAGATCATGCCCAGAGAGGTTAACTTGTCTGTAGTCAATACCCTTGCATTTGCAGGTGTGCCCTCAATTGACCTTTTTAATATGTGCAACCCTTGCTGGAAAACCTTATTTCTAAAACACTAAGCTCCGGTTGTTTGAAGTGGCTCTGACTATGGCAAAGCATTCCTTAAGCTCATAGGGAGTTTATTTGGTGGGAGGATGCACAAGAGCTGAAATATTTTTCATGAGAGAGGCTTTTCTGTGCTTCCAGTAGATAGAAATCAGAGGGCTATATCAGACAGAAGATAATCGATGCTATAGCTGGCATACTAAATCAATAAATGACTGGCAACTGTAGCTAGTTTTAGCTGAACCTTTGCTTTCCAGAGCAATCACTCCAAGTCCTGACTTAGTCATTTTCAGGATGAAATTGCATCAGGTTCTTAATCTGTATTGTACCAGTTTGATGTTCGCCAGACTGATACTGATAGTGATTTCCTAGGAGGCTGACATCTGTGGACTGATACTACTCAAGAAGGGAGCAGAGCAAGTGCAAATATACAAAAGCTTGCTGTGGAGAAGCCTTCTAGTTGGTGTTTTTCTTCTTCCCTATATCCTATTTCTGCAGATGGTTTATGTAAGGGAACACAGACAGTGCTTACCTACCATTTGGTATTTTAAAAGTACTGTGTATTCGTAATAGTTCTTTTAAGAACGAAGAGTGCCACCGCTAAGTGACATTATGAGCAAGAAGCCAAAAGCTGATACAACAATTCAAAAGCATAGAAATTAAAGTCGATTGTCAAATGGATTTTCCATTCCATTAAAAATGTCAGGATTGAAAAATTTTGACACACAAAAGATCATATTAAATATTCACATTAAATTAAGTGGGAGCAAACTCAAAAAATAATCCAAACATTGTACAAAATTAAATTCTGGAAAAATTAGCTTGCCAAAAATGTTTAAATCCAAATATGTTGTGGACATTTGAATCCTTCCTTGGATCCTTTTATTTTCTATTTCAAAGAGCAGCTGTTATTTTAAATAAAGCAAAACTTTTTATGAATAATATGTCAAACACAAAGCATTGTTTTGCTATGGTGTTCTTTTTCTTTTCAATTTTAATTGTTACCGTTATATAATTTTTATTTATTCAGATAACAATGTATTTTTATTATCTATTCAAATAATTTGTCATAATTAAATTTGCCACTGTAAAATAGCTTCAATGAAAACTTTTAACCTAATCTAACATCCCTTTAAATTCTCCATTGCAGTTCTACTGTCTGGATTAGTAACAGACATAAGTATTACAACATTTTTGCTCTCTGGTGGCTCTAACCCCAGATGTACTCATTTAACACAGGTCTTCTCACTGAATAGCAGTGGACTTCTGAGTTTGGCCTTTGAACAGTTTGGATGCTTCTGCACACCCAAGTAAAGGAGAGCCAGCGGACAGTACCTGGCACAAAGGGCTGTGTCGCACCAACTAGCTCACTTCTAAGCTCATTAGGGCTATTGGCATGCCAGAGCAGACTTGCTGCTCCAACATTACACAGTACTTGGTCTTCTGTCTCCTGCCCTGTGGGGCACCTCTCATACCTATTTCTATTTGGGGCTGAGGACACTAGTTCAAAACATATTAAATGGTGCTGCAGACTACCAGGGTACTGTATTTAGCTTGGAGCTAGGAGGGTGCTTTGCATGCCACATGGTTATCTTGCAAGAGAAGTGTGTAAAGGTGCAGAATGGAAGAAGTCAGACCCAGTGCAGTGTGGTCTGTTAGCTGAGATCTCTGGTGTGAACTATCTCCCATAGAAAATCCAAACTGTTCCTGGGCAGAGCTCGTTGGAGAGGTCCCAAACCAACAGTTTAGCAGTATCACCAGTCTGGAGGCTTGTGCTTAGCTGCTCTCTGGCCCTCCTTCACACCACAATATAAATCCTGTTAGCCGGGCAAGACACAGGTGTTGGGAAGTGTGATAATTTAATTAGTGGGAATGAGTGTGAATTTCTTCCTTTTCTCTTAAAGAATAGAGACGAGGGCAGCTGTATAACTACATGCACATCACACTGTGCCTTTATTCCCCAAATTTACTTCACCTGTATTAGAAAGCTCTGTCAACAGAAAGGCAGCCAGCACAGTCTTAGTGGCAATATTTGTTTGGCACACAATGTTCACTGTTGCATATTTGTGTTGATGTTTTTGTTCTCACTCAGCTGTGGGAAGATGTCTCCATGTTTGCTGCATTTCTTCTGTCCCATACTAAGATATTTTCATATTCAGTGCTGTAAACAGCTCATTCTTCACCCTTTTCTCAAAGTACAGTGGCATTTCTGAGCCACGTTTGCAGTAGCTCGATCTTTTTCACCCCTGCAGCTATTCCTTTTCACACTATTTCCAGACTCTTTTGCAAGCATAGATATAGCACTATTCAGCAATTGCTCATCTGTCCAATTTAAATAATGTTGCATACCAAATGTACCTGATTAAAAAATCAAGTTAAACTCCACTGGTAGAATGCTTTTTCTAATTCTTTGTCCACTTAAAATATGCGTGACTCATAGCTCTATGCTACAGCTGTGACCTTGCCTTCTGCAGGCACATCTTAACAACTGCAATTTGCAGGAGTTGTAGGTGCCTGTGAACTCACCTGAAACTATTTTGTTTTAGGATGAATAAGGCATTATTCATAAGAAGTTTTCACTACAGCTGCTGAAGTAGCAGCTTTGGAAAAGCAGCTGAAGACATGGGATGGATTTCTCCTTAAACACTGCATGGTAGCTTGAAGACTGGAAAAAGGACACAACGTGCTATGATCCAAATTTTGAATTACAAGTACCCCAGACATAAAGACAGCTAAGTAACATGGATGTAATGAAGAGAAAGCACAGCAAGTAGAATTAAGGAAACTTGATCATAGCTCATAATAACTGACATGAGGAAATAATTTCTGATAGCAGAAACTTTTATCTAGTAGGAAAAAATCATCAAGACATGCAGTCACTGGAAACTGAAGCTATGTAAACAAGGGCTGTAAATAAGAGGCATTTTATTTATTTTATTGTATTGTAACAGATCATTAATCACTAGCAGAGTTTACACAGAGACATTGTGGATTGTTTGGTGAGTGTGTCTTAACAGTGACTTATACTGTGGTCCTTTCCTCTCGACACAATTTTTCACATCTAGGCTCCTGCCTTCAGTGCACTCTGATATGTAAACAATAACTCAACATTTATCCAGTAACTCTGCTGCACATTTATGAATTTTAATCAGCCATTGACACACTTACATGAAGTGAAACAAATGAGCAGCTTTGACAAATAAGATTTTTGCTTAGAAAGGATTTTAGATTCATATTAATATTCAGTTCCTCTCTAGGACTCCTGAGATCAACTGTGTTTTGGCACTTGTATGGCTGTCTTGAGTCTAGATGATTATTTTCTATTGCCCAAACGGGGAGCCCATTGTGCTAAGCATATAATAAAGAGACAGCTGCTGTTTCTGAAAGCTCACAATCTAAGGCAGAGAGAACAAATGGCTGGTAGATGAGGAAGTAAGTCTGAACTTCATTCAGCAAGGTAAGAAGCACTGTTGATATATTAGTTAACTAGCTGTTGAAGCCACATAATTGGACTCTGTTCCAAAGATGCAGAAGATTTCTGCATATAACATGGTCCTCACTTTTGGGGTCAGATTTTTTTACAATCTGTACCTGGTTTGTCAGCTAATGCAGTTTTCCCTCTTTTCCCTCTGCCACCCTGAATCACTCCCTGACCAAGCACCCCTCAGGTAAAAGTCTTTGTGCCTTTGATTATTTTATGGCATTTGCTGCATCCCAGTTTTCATCAGAGGTCTTTCCCAGCAGACTAGCAGTCCCATGAATGGAATCAGCAGGGAGGCTCTTCATTATCGCAATTCTGGCAGTGAAGTCTCTGTACTTTTATCACTGTACCGGTATCAATTATTTGGAGCCACATTAAATAAATGAAGTCACTAACATGAATATGTCATGCCCAATTCATACAGAGGCTCATGAACTCTCCATAAAAAAGCACCTCTCTTTTATGCCTACTGCTTCCCTTATGAATTCTTTGTAAGCTCTGACCTTAGACATTTCTCAATCATTGCAAGAATGCTTAGCTCAAGATTGAGTACACATCCATTTTAAATGGGTTGAGGGGAGCAAAAATCATGAGAAAAGCAGATGGCATCAGAAAAAAAAGACTTTTCAAAGAGGGTTCAATGACCTCCATATAGATAAGACATGTTAAAGTCACTTTTTAACTCAGCACTTGCATATATATATTTAGTATTATATAATGTGCTTGTAAGGGCAAAGCCTCTTCAGCATTTGACCTACAATATTTATTGTAGAGTTCTGACTCACCTTACTTGGGTGTAGCCCAGAGTCACCATAGTATCAGTAATGACAATGAGATGGGACTGAATTGGCCAGTGCCCTTTGGTTGTTCAATGGGTCACAGCAGCATACTGATTGCAGTTTTCTGCAACTTAAAGACAATCTTATTTATTTATTGATTCTGCTGAATCAGAATTAGGCTTGGCAAAGATTATTCTTGAGAAAGAAAAAAGAAAGAAAAAAAATCAACAACAGTCTTGGATTTAGAGAGTATTTTTCTAAAACATTTCTAACCAAAACTACCATATTTTGGTCTTAAGTAATAAAAAAATGCGAATCTCTGATACTATTAACTTCAGAAACCCTAAAGTTAATTCATTTTGCTTGTAATTCTGACCTGTTTGAAAGGAGTAGGAAAAACATAGAACTGTAATGGAAAGGAGATTTCTTGGACATAGCTTTGCACATACTCAGAATAAAAAATCCCTAGAACCTTTGAGTTTACTGAGAGTAGAATTACACATAGATAGAATGAGCAATGGGAAATGCTTTGTGGGAGCGTCTGCAAACTCCAATTCAGCCACAGTTGAGCAGGTTTCAGCCTCTCTTCCACTAACATTAATCAGAGCGGCTTTTATTTAAAGGCATGTTGGAGAAAGAGTATTCTAAACTCAAATACAAACAGATTTCACTCAAACCTGCCTGAAAACTGTTCTCTGCTTGTAATTCAGACAGTCAACCTGGCAGCCAAAAGAATGGCATGTTTCTTAGGTGGACAATTACACACCCAAAATAAGGAAGAGTATACAGGTATAAGACATAATTAAACTAAATAGAGCTTGTAAATAATCCCTGTCAGAATACAATCTAATGGAATGATTATTCAGCCTGTGTCCCATGTTCCGATTTGCATGGATGCTTAGTTCTTCTGCACTCTACTTCTGCTGAAATTTACAGGGAAAAATCCTGTCTTGTTACAGACAAAGACAAAAGCACTGACCTCAAGATTTTGGAGGGAGTGCAATGAGTTAGATCTGTGACTTCACTAGGACTACTGGGGATATGCAAATCTGAGCAGTGCCAGTTAAAAAGAAAAATGTTTGCATCTTTGCAAAGCTAAAGCCAACCTCAAGAAAAGCAGTAAAACCCCACAGCTGTTCAAAATTTATCAGGAAAAAAAGGGGTGTGGGGTGGAATTCAGATTAGAAGTATGTAGCCAATGATGAATAAAAAGAAGAAACTTAGTTCTTTCTTGGAACTCTTGAGTTCGGTTGCTTTCTTGTTTTATTTAAAAAAAAATAATCTTAAATACAAAATGACCTGAGAAACCAATTATTCAGGTGTTTTGAAAAAAACCTTGACTGCTCCATCAGCAACAGGAGTAATTTTAAAGTTAGCGCATCCCCTGAGAATTTCTAACCAGATCATACCAGATATCAGGGTTCTTTGATCCAGAAGCAGAGCCAAAGCACAGAGAGGGTCTTTATTTCAGTCTTATGTCATATGCTAATCAACTGCAAAAGCTTAAAACAAAAGGCAACAATCCTGTATTTCCAGTTTACCATTTTGTTATCTCTGGATCGTGTTCTTTCTGTTTAATGTAATGTAATGTAAAGTAATGTAAATATATAATACTTGGACAATGGGCATTTCATCATGAGTTAAGCCATTTTTGATAGCATTAATCCTGCAAAGTTGCCCAACCACAATGGACATATCACTGCAAAGATTTTTTGAGGTTTTTTTGGTTTTGACAGTCTCTTTGCATGTGTTGTCCAGTATGATAGGTATGGGAGATATAGCAGTCCTTCATCTAATATGCATTCCTGGTATGATCATGTTATTTCATGATGGTAAGACTGTCAGGTTTACACTCACAATGACAAGAGAAAATAGTATTGTGCTGCTGCTCAGGGGAAAAAGCAAAAGACAGATGAGTCAAGTACACAGCTCACTCATCAGAAATTGTGGGCGTCTCTCATTTTGGATATGTTTCCACATATTCCTAAACTATTCATTATCGTTTTACTGTATCATTGCCCCTCAAATGCTTGTCATCACTTCAGGGGCAACCCTGAAATCAACCTTTCTGAAACCCATGAATTAAAACAATCAGATAAATGCAATGCGATGTATTAAATATGGAATGACACATCTGACTGTTGGTAAAGGCAAAAAGTTTTCAAAAGATCTTACTGCAATGCAGACTGCCACCTCCATTTGTTTCTGATTGCTGTCACACTGTCCAGATGCAAGGATTGAGAATGAAACTTGAATTTGGTGCTAGAAGCCCACTGTAACATCAATCACTTGAAATAATAATGTCTTGCTTATGATTCTTTGGAAAATGCAGCACTTAACTTCCAAACTGTTGCTTTCAGAAAAGGCTAATTCAGGGTTGGGTACGTTAATGTCAATGTCCTATAAAAGTGCCAGTTAAAAAAAAAATTGTCAGCAAAGACATTTTTTAAGCCTGTGTCAGCACAAAAGGGTGCCTCAGTTGTTTCATCTCACAACAGCTGCATGCTTTCATTGACATTTGTTGCCCTTTCTTTGTGCACTCATCCTAACCTCATAGGTTATTTCCTGGCCTCCCTTCTGTGACCTATGACCGATGATGACCTTTAGCTGGAGAATGTGACATTTTGTTCTCCTCTGGCTGACATGTGATGCCCTCATTATTCAAAGGTATGTGAAAATAATGACCTGTACTGACCTCTCAGTTTCCTTTCATTTATTGGTCTACACTTGGTGCTTGTTCAGCAGATTGCTATGACTAGGTGGTGGGGTGTACAATTTCTTTTGAAGAAGGAAGCTCATGAATTGCATCAACATTTTAGCTCTTTGTGTCTGTTGCTCCATTTGAGGAGCAGGAGATGAGGTGGTTCAGCTGGGGGAAGATGGTTCAGGGTTAGCGGTTCGGTTCAGTTCAGTTTAGGCGTTGGGAGTGTCTTCACAAGGCTGGCTGGTGCAGCCAAAGGCTTGTGACTGTATGGAGCATTAGTTGAGTCCCAGGCTGGATATCTACCTTAGGGCATCTTAAATGGTACAGGATGCCTGTGCATGAGCTACTGATTCAAGTCCTCAGTTCTCAGTCATATGAAAGAATGGATGACTAAACAACCTTAGAATTCAAAACACGAGAGACTATAGTTTACCCGTCATCAAGATTTCTACATCTTCCCTGTTGTGACCACAATGGAAACAGTCACAGTTACAAGAAATACAGTATTAGTCTAACATGCTAACAGTGCTTTCTCAGGTAAGTTCATTTTTGCATTTCAAATGGTGGAAGTTTCAGTGTTCTTCAGAAATGCAAGCCTGAACACATGAAATTTTTTTCAAGTAGATTTTCTGTCCTGTGAGGTGAAACGTGCCCTCATTGACTATAGTAAATATTTCAAATGCTGAAAGTCTAAAGAAGGAACTAACCACTTTTGTGTGGGAGATTGTGATACCAATTAAGAGTTTATTGAAGACCTAGCCAACATGAATATTTTAAACCCCCTTTCCTTGAAGAAAAGATGGTTACTTCAGGTCAGGGATGAGGGTATGTATGGAGTAGCATAAGGAACAGATGGCTGCTAAAGACAATTTCTGACTATAAATAGTTCCTATTAAGAAAATAGAAATAATCAATTAGGGACTTAGCTCTGCTTCCTGATGCACAGGAGTGGAACAACAGAAGAAAATGTTAACACATATGTCAGTGTATGCTTCTGGCTGAGAAAGAGATAACAGGCTCTTTCCCACTGAAGGGTGGGAAGCTGCACCTCTTTCCCACTGAAAGGTGGGTCTGAAGGTTAAGATGGAAGATTATCAGCAGCTCTTTGGAAAAGGTTCTAGGTATTCAGTATGCAGCCCAGGAAATGTATTGAAAATCAGGAGCAAGATTTTGACTTTGCCTCATCACTCTGTGCAAACTAATAGAGAAACTAGGGGAAAAGTCATAGTAGCAGCCAACTTTACTGATAAAATAGATTATTCCCCCCCCTCCCCACCTGCAGGTGCTAAAGAACTTCAGGTCAAAACATGTCCACTAAAGGTGCAAAAAGTACTAATAACTGATACCCAGACCTCAACTTGCAAACTTGTAGGTTTGACCTGGACCTTCAGGTCAAACATGCATCCTGAAATGTAATCCAGTTAAATAACCCATTAAACATTCAGGCTGACACTTAAAGTACTGCAGTGTAGTGGAAACAAGACTCTAGGTTCAAATTTGAGATAGTGTGGTTTTGGGTTGAAATGGAAGAGTTAGTATTATCCAATGAAGAAAAGTATTTTATCTATCTTGGTAGAAAATGCTGTCTATAAATACTTCTACATAAGCAGCCTAACTATGGTAATGGCTTGCCAGTCATAGGTATATGTCTTCATCTGAAGACAGCGTAACTGAAAAATTTTGAGAGTATTGTTCTCTATCTACCAATATCATTTTTGTCCTGCTTGGACTCAGCTTTGCTGCATCAGTCCCAGCAGCAGATCTGGGCAGAAGGCTGAGACCCAAGAGTGAAAGAAAGAAATGGCATCTATGATATGTCACATCTATTCTATTGCTCATTTCACAAATGCCCCTGGTATTTCATTTCTGAGGGCTAGCTACTGATGGATTAATTGAAGGAAAAATAAGAGCATATAAATGGATCCTTGCTGGTGCCAGGCAGTCCTCCTATCACTGACCTGACAGTGCCCCAAACCCTGTCGCTGAGCAGGGCTTTTACAAGAATCTTGTTGTTCCCTTTTGGCTGACAGTAATCTTCATATAATTTGTCCATGGAATGCTTTTAAAAGGATTCAGATGAAGAATACACATGCTTTTACATGTGACCTAAGCCCAGATCAGATGTCAGATTGCTTATGACCAATCAAATAAATATAAACCCACCATGGCAACATAATTCTGGAAGGTCTTGCAGAAACCTTGTAGAAATATTTTTATCAAGTGCCCAAAAGATTGTGATGCATGAAATCATAAGCTGCTTTTGACAGCTTTGGCCAAGAAAGGCAACTTTTTTGTATGGCAAAAACATGAGTTTAAGAGGAGGATAGCACTAAGGTAAATTTTTAAACCAAGAGCATGTTTAGACTTTATTATCTTTGTTTCTTCCTCAGAAGCACAGTCTCAGAAATACTCTGTTTTTCTTCCCCTCCATCTCATTTGCCTCTCATTGTTCAGGAGCTCATAGGGTTTCACTCCTCCCAAGATCCATAAATCAGATGATTAACTTTCAGTTCAAGACTGTTTTATATGAGCAGAAGAAATCTAATTGGAATACAATCACCCTCCCACTGCTTTTCACAGCTTTCTTTGCATCTCAATGTGATCTGAATTTCAGATGTCTCTTTCTGTGAGATATTTATTTTTCCCCATCATGCACTGAACCCAATTGTGCTGCTATCTTTTTCTGCCCTTTTAAGCTCTGGCTGTAAATTAACCATTATTCAACTGAAATAAGTTCCTTTAGAGTTCATAAAAAGTATTGCAGCATGATAGCTTCCAGAATAGTTGTACAGGAACAAACTGGCTAATCCTCTGTATATGAGGGGTTAATATCAGTTTCATCTTCCCCTCTCTCAACACGGGTGCTTAGGGGAGAAGCTGTTTTGTAAGGCGGGGTACTGGATTGACTGAAGGAACAGGAAGGTTGGAAATGCAGAACACCATTTGCAGGTGCTGGATGAACTCCAGATACAGGAATCTTCACATTATACTTACGGTTACTTGCTTTGATTTATGCTGATAGAGATTTAGTACAGCTGAAAAATCCTGCTGATTACAGACTGACTGTGGCCCTCTGATCTGCTGGCTTATATTATCTTCAAAAAAAGAAAGTCAAACCCTTTTCTTATTAACTGAGCATTTAAGGAAAATGGCAGCCTGAATGCTGAATACTAAGATGCTTCCTTTAACCATGCAACCCACAAGCAGCACAAACTTTTCTTTAATTTCTCACCTCCTGCACTCTAAGCCTTCTCCAGACCAAACAGGGCATGCCTGTGAGAGAAGTTAATACCCACTACACATTAAATACTTGCATCTCTTCTCAGACACTGTTGTTGCAGTGGTTTGTGTATGTATGTGCTACAGATACTAACCTACGTGAGAAAAAAAAACACTTTAAATCTAACCACTTTTACATATCCAGATATTAAATGAAAACAACTTAATCATTACCACATGACCATGAACAGATGCTGAACACAACAGGCATGATTCCTATGACCATATGAGATCTGCAATGTGGTGCACCTTTCTGTCCGCATCCCAAGTCATTTACACTGAGGACTTGTCAGAAAGTATGACAGCTTCCAACTTCTCTCCTCTTCCATGATACCAGGGTGCCATTCAGACTGACACAGAAAGGTACATGCCTGGTTTTCATTCTGATGTGAAGCCCAGACACGGCAAGATTCCAGCTCCATGTCCTACAATTTAGGCATAGCTTTTCAATCCACTAAACAACTGACTGTCATTTAACTAACTACATGCCAAGCCCTACTTTGCTTCTCATATTTTCAGCAGTCCTACCTGCCTCAACAGAGCTACTTGTACAGACTTCTTAGGGAATCTGACCTGACTAGTGTTAGAACAAAACCTTGCAACCAGTTACTTCTGAGTTTGAAGTGTAACATAGACATCGAATTGTAGTTCTAATCTAATGTAAAATTAATTATTAAAATGATTATTCCATTAAACACATATGTCTCAATTCACAGCTGGTTGTGAATCAGGAAGGCCAGTTAATCAAAAAGTAATAGACAACTCAATTTCTGGGCCTTCACCTGCATCCTTTTACATTGGTGGAACTTTTCTCACTTATGTTTTCAGCAGTCTGAGGGAAAGGAGGATTTGACTTAATGTAGCAATTCTCTTGACATGATATGACACTTTTTTGTGTTTTCATACAGAACAGCTTTTGTGTCTCTGAATTTTTGAGTAGTTATTTTCCAGTGTAGTGAAGTATCAACAGTGGGGACTAAGATGGTATTTATCTCATCTTACTTTAGGTATCTCTAGTTTAAATGTTCAAACCTGAATGAATCACTAAAGGCTCCCATTAGACTTATTTAATGGGAAATTAATCTGGACAAATGAAGACTCATGTTTTTCCCACTACTAAACGAAACCAAGGTTGCTTAACTCATAAGTAGAGATATACATTTAATAAGACTAACCCCATCCATTGGTCTCTTTTCAAATCTTTCTTCCCTGCTGACTGTAGTAGTCTTATGTGACAATGTCTGCACTGGTGCTCCACTAGCCACACTGGAAGAGACTTTTTGTTCAATATTCTCTTGGCTCTTGGTAATCCATTAAATGGGGTTGTCATGGGGATACAGTCTCAGGGCAGCCTCACTTTCTCTCATCCACTCATACATAGTGTGGACGAGTGGAACTTATGCAAATAAGTTCCAAGCAGAGTTGCTTGTCATTAGCAGAGGCAACTCTAGAGGTAAAGACAAACAGAATTTATCAGTGAGAACTCTATCATTAAGAAATTTTGTTTGTATCCCTGCAGTGATTCATAGTGCACTTGACTGTTTTCTGGCTACCTCTTCATGTCTTTTTTTGTTCACAAAATTAAAAAAAACTATCATTTTGGGTACCTTTTCTCCAGTTACTGGTTTTATTGATATCATGTGAGAAAGCTGGTTTCAGATCCTGTCAAACTGGTAGCACAAGAGAAGGATTTCATGGATGTCATATTCTTCCAAACACCGATAAAGCACACAAAGCAGGGGAGACAAAAGCATTGCTGGGAGGGAAAGAACGAGTCAAGAAACTGCAGCCTGATTGCAATGAAGTAAAACCGGATGACTGTCAGCACTTATGCTTTGTTTTTACAGGGGAAATATATACACATACATATAACCTGAATTTGCTGAGCGTGTCCTACTTCAACCTGAGGATAAGTTTATACGACACAGTACGTAGACATACCTGTATTACTGGAGACATCTCATGCGTCTTAGCTGAGTGTTATCCCAGAAATATCAGGAGAGCATGCTGATGTACTTGTAATTCCCTGATAAATGAGCTAGCCTGGATAACTCTGTATTAAACTGCTGCATACCACTACACACTCTGCAACTGTCTCTCAGTTCCTGCTGTCTTTGTCTGAGGTCTCCTTTATAATTCATTAGTTCAAGCACTGACCATCCAGACCACATCAACTTAAGCAAAGCCGCCATTAAAGGTCTCACAGGTCCAGGCCTGCCCTATTTGCTGCCAGAAATGGCCAAACTTTTAAACTGTGAGCAGCACAGAGTCTTTGGTTTCTTTCAACTGCTGAAGGAGAGAAAATGACCTATCATCCATGAAAAATTCAAGCACAGCTTTAAAAACATTAGCCACACAGAAATACTTGTGTTATATAAAGTGTTCATCATGAAACAGTGGGAGATCTGTCTGAAATTAGCAAGAATTACAAAACCTCCCACTCTGAAGGTGAAAGGAGAAGCAAGGTTATAATTATATAAATGACTATGGGTGAAACTGTTGCTCTGTATAGAGTGTGGGATCCAACTAGTCTCGAGTACTTCTTGGAGACAGGTTTCCTGAAGCCAAGGATTTGGAGGTTTTTGGGGTTTGTTGGTTGGGGGTTTTTTTTTGTGTTTTTTTTTTGTGTGTGTGTGTGTGTTTCTTAAAGTTCCAGTCCCTTCTCTGGGAAGATTTCCACCCCACATGTATTCTCAGAGCAAGGGATTCAGATATTCTCTAGCCTTAACCTGATTCACCCTCTCTGTACATCCTCACTCTCTTTATCCCTCACTTCATTGGTGTGATTCTTAGTATGAACCCATAATACCTGCAGAAGAACAGAACTAAAGGGTTTCTATATTTTTAGGCTCCACAACCCTATTTACCCAGAGTAAACTAGGATTATAGTTCATTCTTCTGGGACATGTGGCAACAGAAACAAACAAAAATATGACCTTTGAAGGGTTCTAAACTCCAATTGTATCTTACATCAGCTTGCCTTAATTGACTCAAGAACCATACAAACACATAAAATATGGCACTTGCACACATTATTGATTAAATTTCCTAACATCTCTGAAGTAATACCTGAATCTGAATTGACAGCAAATTAAGGTCTCTCTCTTACCCATGGCTTCCCCTAGAAGTCAATCAGTGTCTGTTCCCTGGGCTTTCTCTTCTAGCCTCCCTGCATTTACAACTTCCTTCCATTTTCTCAGCAGTCTCCCAAAAGAGCATCTCTGTTACAAATGCATTTCCCACTTCTGTCTCCTCTTGCCATCTGCACACATCTCTTTCCCTAATCAGTTTGCATTCAAATCAGCTGACCAAACTAATTTTGTGGACAAAGTGTTCCTAGAGCCACGTGAGGACATGGGGCCTAGGCTGAGGCAAGACAACTCTTCCTCTTTCTGCATGGCTGGCTGCAGCTTAAATTGAACAGAAAATCACACTGAGGCTGTATAAGACTCTTCTTCCCGATATATGTCTGAGCATCTTTGCTATAGACTTTTCCACAGTGGCAATTGCAGTTGCTATTGGGGGTGGGGAGAAGAAAAATCATGCTTTTTTTCTGCTTTTCCATCTTCATTTTTGTACATTTGAAAGTTCAACAGCATGATGTTAGCAAACATCAAATTGGCACAGCTGTGACTGCTGCTCTTCTGAAAGAACTGTTGGATGCCTCAACAAACATTTCAAAGGATATAGCAGAAGTCAACATTTGCTAACAATCATCATGTGTAATATATGGTATCCTTACTTTAAGGAAAAACAAGTACAAGTCCCTAATACTGATGTGATAAGTGTTGACAAGTGCTGACATTTAAACAACAGCCAAAACAAGACCTGACCCTGAGGTGTCCCCACAAGTATTGTTATTTACCTACTCAAACCCACTAAAATCAAATGAGATTGCTCTCTCATGACTGCAGATTTCAAGATCTAATCCTTAGTGGGAAAGAATCTCTCTTGAAGTAAGCTCCTGCTCCACTCACGCTAATGGACATATTCAATTGTAGCATGACAGAGCTTATAGTATAAACATTAAGCCTGTAATGTTAAGGCACTAAACTATTATTAAGCCAAATATCTAAGGTGTTTCAATTTAAAACTTCAAAGAATACCTACTTGGGCAGTAGGCATTCTTGCCGTTAATTAAAATACAGTTGATTGAACCAAGCACAGACCACGAAACCATACAACTGAGAAGCCAGCAGTTGTGACCCAGCATTCCAGTGAAGTGGAGTTAGAGGAAACGAAAAAACCTATAGAGCCACATATTTCAATCTGACATATTTTTAAAGGTAAATCTGTGTCATACTCTGCCCCACTTGCCATTCAAAAACTTGTCATTAGAGGTGACTTGTCAGCAACTTAGCGATGTTTGGTGGCATTAATTTCTTTGGGTTTTAAGGGATTTAAGTAATGGAAAAGTCCATCATAGAAGTACACAAGACTACAAGTAGAGGACCTTAACAGTTTAAAGGAGCTATTAAGCTTTCGATGTAACTATACATTACCTGATCTTTCCTATAATGTGGATTACATAAATTTTAATTAAGTGATTTTTAAGAACATTGATTATTGATTTGATAAACTATAACGGCAAGCCATCAGGAGCTATTGTGTAAATAACCATTTAAAAAATTTGTTACACCATAAAAATTCTTATGAAAAGTACTTATGGTACTTTACATGCTGAGTAACCACTTTTCAACATTAAGTACCTCAGCCAAAGATACATTTTTAAATTAAGAAGCTTTTAATTTATATATGATTTAAAAAGAAATCTGTTAAATCACGCAGCATATACTTTTTTGAACTTGTGTAATTTTAAAATGGTCAAGCCAATAGTTTTTTAATCCCTGAGAATGAAGATAATAGTAAAATAGCTGATCAAGTGCCTGTACCAGGCTTATCAATGGCTCTTTGTGACCATACAGCTGTTGTGACAATCCATACTGAGAAACCTACATAAGTCCAAAGAAGAGCCTTTCAGCTCAAATCTCATTAACAACTTCCTTTGAGAATTTGTTTGTGTCAGTTGATTTCCAGCAAAGATGGAGATACCAGCTATCTATATTCAAATCTAGAAAGGTCTTGTTGAACAGGTTTTGTACCACATAGTAATGGAAGGAGAGGAGTTCTCTCCTAACACAAGTGATCTGTCATGTCCTACTAAGAGGGAAAAAAAAAAAAAAGCCAAAAAAAAGGCAAACAAAGCAACAACCAAGAAGGTGGTGCCTGGGATAAAAAACACCAACACAGAAGAGTCTGCATGTACTGGAGCTGTTAAAGGCAAGAGGCAAGCTGAATGGGAAGCAAGTGAGAGTACACATAAATGACGCTAAAATAAATAGTCTACATTCAAGCAAGCAGACATGCAATGAGGAAGAATGATGCCTACAACTGGAATGCCATGGATTAGGAGTGGAGACCACAGAGGAGAAAATAGAGGTTAAAGGGTGATGCAGATATCACCCCCACAAATTTCTCCTGCTGGTGCATTCACTGAAACAGCAATACACTGCAAGAAGGACAGCAGTTCCCTGTCACATAACCATTTTCTTATAGTGACTCATCCAAACAGCCTAACTGAAATGCCAGAAGTTTTTAAAATACCAGCAATGTAAAATCCAACATCAGAGAATGAGATAGGGAAATGATTTTAGGAAAGATACTGACAAGGAACAAAATCCAAACAAACTCACTGAGAAATGAATGCAGGGGATGTTTTGTCTAGGTTCTCTGGATGCTGTTGCTCTAACTGGGGCCTCACAGCTTCACAGACTCATGTGGCTTCCTCAGCGCCACTGCTTGTGAGGGTGAGTCCAGATGGTAACCTAGGGCTACCTCATGTTGCAGTGGGGACCTCTGTCCTTCAGCGGTAGGACATTCCTACACTTGCATATTTGCGCAGTTATAAAGTACTTACTCCTCCTGGCAATGGCATGCCGTTATGTTTTCTTACAATGAGTCTCTGTGCCACCTTTTTGCTCTGGGGGTGACTCCACAGCTCCTCTCTGTGATGCCACCCATTACTGGGCAGGACATTTTCTGCATAAAGCCAGAAGACATATATTTGCAAAGAAGATATACTTCAAGGAAGCCTAATACTGCCTCTCTCACGCATCACTCGCCACACCTTATTTTTTAATCTCTGTCATACTGTGGACACGTGCCAAACAGCATGTGTACCTTTCACAGATGACCTAGAGTCAAGGTATCTAACAGAGAGTCACCAGCAAAAGCAACATGAACTTTGGCCTCACATGGCCTCTTCCAGTTTGCCCACGCTAAGGCCTCATGTTCCCACAGCAGATGTTGGCGCCTTGAATTTGCTGGCTACACCGATACTCCGAGGGAGTACTTAAGTATGCAGTTACATACATATTTGCTTTTGCTCAGCTGCTTTTAAAATCTTTTTTATATTTTTTATGAAGTGATGGAAATCCCACTTGTAATTTTGGTTGGAGTTTAAAGTTCTGGGAATATCTCCCAGTGTGCAACACCATGCTGTTTCAAACTCTCTGAGTGATAAAATATTGAGAACACAACTGATTAAACAGAGGTGAACACGTCAGAAACTGCTCTGTAGATATTTGGGAAAAAAGATAAATGTTCCATCTGTCTTGACTACATCTGTGCTCTTTCTGCATTTAATTGCCCTGAATGTTGTAGGAAACAAGTTCTCTAACAGCTTAGCAAGACCTAGAATTGCTACTGTTAATGTTTTTGCAAAAAATCAGAAAGTATGAAGGAACAGTGTACTGAACCTACTTTTACGTATTGAGCTAGATTCAAAAGTAATACATACGCACTTGGGAAGCAAAACACAGACCCCTGGCCCTTCTGTCCAGCAGGTTTAAATGCCACATACCCATGACAGATGTCTTGAGAACAATCTAACAACCAGTACATATTTGCAGCAAATGAACGCATGATTTCAAGCGAGGAATGCATTTTTTGAATAGTGCTTAGATCACCAAAATAAAAGCTCCTGTTTGTCCAATAAATTATTCCCTATGAATTATTCGGTCATTTGTCATAACAGCATAACTTTTTTTTTTGTGCATTCTAATAGTTGGTCAGGAATATTATTCAATATTGTTTATGAATGTCTGGTGGATAAAGGATCCTGTACAGTAAAAGGCAGGCTTAATGTCAGCAGGAGTTCATGAGCAAACTAGGGAAAGGTCATCTTGGTGTCAAAAGCTGCAAAAAATGCAACATGCTTTCTCTTCATTGATGCAGGCTAGGAGAGAATCCTCAGGGAGGACCCGAGATCAGAAGGAGGAAACAGACACTGTTGTACCAATTATGACTGCTTATTTGAGCGTCTCCCTCTTTGTGATTACCCCAATTTAACCAAACATGTAATTTCTAGGCTGCATCAGTTTATCATAAGTGAATCCACTTGGATGAGTGTTCGTGCCATATTTAAATATAGATAGACTCATCCTTGCCAGGTGCTGAGTTTGCTTAACTCCTACTGAAATTAGCAGGGGCTCAGCATTTTGCAAGAATCACTTAGCAGTGCCCAGGATTGGGTTCTTTCTGTGTCTTATACATCAAACCAAGATCTGTGCTCCTCTAATGTCCATTTGCACAGCAACCCATATTTCTTTTCATTCATTTATTAACAAACAGACATCCACTTGGTGTTTTTCCTAAACAAATGTTAGTGGCTGTCACTACTAGATACTTAGGCAAATTGAATGTATTCCTATTCCCTTCTGCACCATATCAATATTATGCAGTGTACTTTAGCTTTCAGCTTTTCCTTATGTACAGGATATTTATTGTCCATTTTGGAGTTGTCATCCAAGCACTTGGGGTCATTTTCTTATTAAAGAGTACAATATTAAAGCAACGGGGCACGGCAGGTGGTGTGTTTCAGGCTATTTTGTCATGCCTCAGGCTGAGTTGCCATCTTCCACCCAAAATAATGTCATGTTGAATATTAGTACAAGAAAAAAAAAACATATCCAGTATCAGACAATTTAAAAAATAAAGAATGCTTCATTGTAAGTTCCAGCCTTACATGGGGGATTTTTTCATGTGGGTGCTCTTCAGAGAGATACAGTGATTGATTTTTATAAAAGTTGGCATGCATGCCCAAGGGCAGATGGTGCATAAATTCGGGCCCTAGTCTTACATTCTGCTCCGTGTAGGTGGACCCCTGAACTGCTGTGACAGAAAAAGGGATACAACCGTGCAGATGCAAGACTCCTGAGTACTATGATCAGGCTGTAAGACTAGAACCCAAACTTGCATTGCAATAATAATTTTAAAGCCAGCTTTTGGAATACACTCAAGCATATGAGCTAGAATTTATAGGCTGGTATTTAGATGCTGCTCACACTGTCATTTCATGTCTGAAGATACTGAAAATACAGCATGCTCCCAGAATATATGCCACCAAACTAATGAATCAAGTGAGCCAAATGTACACAGTTTCTTTATCATTTTGTTGCACATTTACATACTTAAAGCATAGGCTGTCTTCATAGGGTAACAAATCTATAAGGCTTCAGTTTGTTTAGCATTTTCCAAATTGCAAAATGCCTGACATTCATATCTTTTTCTCTGTGGACCTCCAGGAAGGTATGCAAGGGTGAAAAAAGGGCACAACATGGCCACAGAAAAGGGACAAATAGATGGGCAATGCTCAAAGGCAAAATCCAATGTCCTTAGAGAGAGAAAATCAAGGAATGTCAAAGAATGAATTTAGCAATGAGGAACAGACATCATTCATATGCTACAGATTGGGGCTCTCATCATTTGTAAGTTTTTTCTAACATCTGCAGTAACCAATCTACTATTCCAAACTGCAACAGCAAATATATTTCTTTGCTAATTACCTGGGGATTACCACAGTGCCTCTCTCACAGACTTCATTCCCCATTAAGAATGGGAGATAGCAGAAGCACATGAAATTAGACAGTGATGTACTACATCCATTTTTAAAGCACTGCCTATACCTTGCAATTTCTTCAATTCACTGTGCCATAGGCAGACTCACAAAGCAGCCCCAATATGTATTTCAGTCTCACAGGATCCTTCAGCACTTCCAGAACTGCTGAGAACCTGCACCATGCCCACCAGCTGGAACAGTAGAGGAAAAAATCCTCATCATTTAGCTCAAAACTGAATGTGCCTGACTGCTGATCCTACAGCAGCTGGACAAGGTAAATGTTCAGAGCAAAGGAAACACATGGTGTAGACTCCATATATTTCTAGTTGCTTCTTTCTTTTACCTGCTTATGAATATTTACATGAACAGATTTTGGCTCACACTGGGAGATTCTCTCTTGTACAAATATCTATGGTAACATAGCAACAAGGACCTTGTGCACAAAACTGGTTTTCTAACTGATTTCTCTCGATTTCTAAGATGATCAGCTTTGGTAGAAAACAAAAGAAAAAAAGTGGTTAGTTCATCTTTGAAACCTAAGCTCATTTTTCTTGAACATTTTCAGTAGTGGTTCTGCTCAATAATTATTAAGGCTTCCTTCTTTAGTTACAGATGCCTTGACAGCATTTTACATTTAGCTTTATATTGAAACAATTGCTAAGATGTTCTTCATGTGGTCATTCTACATGATATCTTTTCCTAGAATTTGTATGTTAAAATTTATCATGGAACCCTTCCATCATATATTAAAGAGGTGAGATAAAGTGTAAAAACAAGGGCTGTACCTGACACTTGAAAGTTGCTATTCCTGACAGCACTTCATCTTTTTCATACCCATATTGGCTTTTATCCCAGCCCATCTATTCCTTAATGTAAGTGTTATAAATTGTTGTAAAGTGCCATAAAATATAATAAACATGAATCAATATTTCTTGGTTAAAAAACTTAGAAATGCTGATGAAGCTCAGGTTTATTATAGATGTCCTGAACCCACAATGTGCCTTTATTTTTTTTACCTTCATCATTTTTTCAGGTCTTGAGTTCATGTGTGCATACACATTCATTCTTCACAAATCAAAGAGGCAGGGAAAATGGAAATTACTAATGCAGAGCAAGTGAAGCATCTAACATTTTAATCAGTTGTTTTAGGTAGGATATCCTGTATGTAAAGGGTTATTATAGTTGGTATGTATGACCCAATTCAAGCAAATTCCTTATGGGTCTAGTGAATATTAAGCACGTGCATGGCACCAGAAAGTTTGGGGATTACTCAAATGCTTAAAGTTAAGCATATGCTTAAATGCTTTGCTGAATCAGGGTTTTAATTAAGCATGGCACAGTAGTGCTATTTGCCATAAAAAATTCATCATTGCCATGGATCTCTTCTCATTAAAGAAGATGCTATGATTTGTGTTTAAAATATGGAAGAAATATGATATCTGCATGATGCATTAAATACCCAAGCATACACATGCATTTAAATTCTTGCTGCCTTTTTAAGGATATTGTTGTGAATTATGTTCTTGTATATGCAAGAACATCCTTCATAGTGAAGTGACAGTTTGTTTCCACATCCAGCTGATGCTCTTTACATATTATTAGTATTATTTATTCTCAGTCTGAAGCTAATGATAGATTCCTTTGTCATACATTGGTTTTGCGGCTTCTCCAGAAGAGCCACCATGAACCATGATGTTTCCAGGGGCATTTGAAGGGGCAAACCCAGCCCCTTTCCTGCCTGTGAGGGCAGGTGCACCGACTGACCCAGGCACAGCAGACACCCCATTCCTGCCAGTGGGCTGCTTTGGAGGTGCCCAAACCCACCCTGCTCTCAGCAGGTTGCTGCTGCCCAGCAGGGACACGGCTACCACCCCAACCAGGGGAGCTGGTGGGGGCCATGTTGGTGAAAGCTACCATGAGCTACCCCCGCTATGAAACTCACCTTAATGAAGGGAAACATCCCTGCTCTGTCCTGCTGATTGTCACCTAGGCACTTAAGACCCTCTTTGGAACTGGTCTGGCAGCTGAAAGGAGAAATCCTGCAACAGTGCCAGGGCATTGCCTTTCTAAGGGACACTCCACAGTGCCCTGGGAAGCAGTTCTGCAGGGGTGGGTGCGGCTGTGAGGGAGTAGCTGGCAAGAGGCCTCCTCAGGGCTGCTGCCAGCCCTGGGGCCCTGTCCCTGGGGCTCTGCTGACAGGCCCTGGGTCCTGTCACTGCTGCAGCTTTTCCTCAGGCCAGGGGATGGCCAGACTGCTGCTAGCCCTGGTCATGATCCCTGCTCATGGTCTCTCATCATGGTCCCTGGCCCAGCCCAGCTCACTTCACTGGGGGCTGAGGGCAGGGGAGGGAGGGGGCTGCACCACTCTGCAGCCCCACAACCCACTCCACACTGGGCCTTTGCTGTTACAAAATGGAAAGAAATCCTGACAGAACTCTATTGTAAAAGATCTACATCCTGGCAAAACAATACAGCTGGTTTATAATATGACAATAAATTTAACTGCATTCATTTTCCTTGGACAGAGAGGGAGGCTGGCAGGGACTGAAGCAATGACTTCAGCCTCATGCCACATGCTACAACATACCTGTGCTGCCTGGCCATTCAGACGGAACATCCGTGGCTGGAAATGAGGCCACTGAAGTGGGAAAAAAAAAAAAAGGAATATCATGCCTCTAGACTATGTGTTGCCATGTGTTGGTTTGTTTTTTTTTTAATTCAGCTATTTATAAATGTGATGGTCCTCTGTTTCTCCTGCCTCTTTCAGCACCCCAGTGAAGAATGTGTGAAAAGCTCTAATTTCCCTTGAGGGAAACAGTTGATATCTTGTGATTTCAGTGGAAAGCTGTGTTCACACTGTGGTCAATAAATTCCTATAGACAACTTTCCCCCCTTGGAATTCTCTTATCTTGTTATTCTGTTAATGCTTGGGATGAATATTCCAGCTCAGCAAAGACATGGTGGAAAGCCATCCCATTTCTTGCAGGTCAGCTCCAGAAGAAGTTTGCCAGAGCTTTAGCAGACTCTCCTGGCATTAGGTTTCCCTTTTCTTTCTTAAAAACATAAATACTTTTGGTTTCCTTCTGACTTGGAGCAAGATCAAATTTCAAAATATCCAAATCCTCCATGAAACAGCATTACGTCTTTCTCTAGAGCCCCAGTTATTACTTCCTCCACTGATAAATCCCACCAGTATCATAAAAAGAGATTTTTCGTTGAGAAAAAAAATTGAAATGTCTCCCTAGACGAAATCTGAAATAACTTCCTTTTTTGTAGGCAGAAATACAATTTGAAATATCTGAGCTGAAAAGTTCTCGCCTCGGTAGCTAAACTGCTTCTGCATTCACACCCCAGGTCCCCATGAATTCCCTGATGAAAGGAGACAGACTTTGAGGATGGCTGTAAAGGAATGTGCAGCTCCAAATCAAGTATCCCCTGAACCTGTGTGTGAAACTGCTATGTGGTAATTTCAAAGCCATGGGAACATCCTGCACCCTCTAAGTCCAGGGATCACTCTGATCTTAGCCTCATCAATAAATTCTACTTCAGGTCTGTGTGTGATACTATTGTTTTCCCTGTTTTGAAGATCATTTTATATATATGGCTTTTTTTTTTCCAATAGTTAGTTTGTTTTTCTGTGCTTGTCTGCACTGTATTCACAGCACCTCAGTACAGAACACCACAGCAGTGCTGCTAATACGACTGAAAGCACACAATGAGATGGAAAGAAAAGCAGAAGAAAAGTGGTTTAGCCTGATGAGAAGCTGCACTCAGGTCTTAACTGAAAATTCAGAGCAGGAACTACAGCCATGGTGATTAACAAGGAGTTTCCAGAAGTTAATATACCGGGCAAAAGGGTTGCTGCTTTGGAGGCTGAGCACTGGAGAGTGGAAGTTAAAATGACTTGTGCACCACTGAGCTGGAACATGCTGCTCCTGGGTCATTGATCTGCTCTGCTCTGGCAGGGCACCACTTTGGTACTGTTTATTTTCAATGACATAGAGACTTGTATTAGTACAGGAAGTAGAATGGAAAGGCCAGAGACTAAAGGAAAGACAAAAGATAGGCCAGTGGTAAATATGGAGGGTTCCAAGACTATGATGCAAAACCAGAAACAAATACAGCCCCTGAACAATAAGAAATTCATTACTTCATGGATCAAATGGTCCAGGCCAGATCCTTGTCTGCAAGAGATTAGAAGTGTTTCTTTCATATCAGGGAAACTAGGCTCACATGAACTGGAAGAGTAGGTGATCCATAGTTTACACAGGCAGTGAAGCTGTATATAAGAATGACATTTTTTCCCCTAAAAGGTGAATGCACAGAGAATTGTACAATGCATTTTTTTTATAAATATTAAACATCTAAAGCACACTGCCACTGCAATCCCTTTTTATGACCCCTACTATAATGATAAGTATGAAAAGGTGCATAAACCTCAAAGAGCTATTAATTTATCAGGAAGAGAGATGCTCATTCTAAAAACTAGGGGTAATAATTTATTGCTTGGATCTTCTGTAATAAACTTGAAATAATGCCCCTAAATTTCAGAATTTTACTGTCAGTGAGACAGTCATTAGTTCTTATGACTGAATTTCCACACTGTAACATACATCAGCATCTCCAAACAGTACTTTTCCCCAGGTTTTATAATGCAGTGGGTACACTGCCCTGGGGTCTCAGTGACATAAGCACACTCAAAACTGCAGTGTCTTTTTAGCAACAAAGACACTGTAAGTGTAGATATTTTCCTCTTTTCCTTTGACGTAAGTGAAGGTTCTACCATGCCTCCACCTCAGCCAGTTGGGAAAGCAGACATCACTTTTATCAGTGTTACACATAAAGTGGCTGATTTGTGTATGGGGGAAACAAGTTCTACTGAAATGTCCATCACATCGTGTCTGACAGCTTTGATGTACACAGAGAAATGGACAGCTAGGAAAGCAATTAGACTAGTAAAGGGAGCTTTTGCCTACATATTTTCTGCAGTTGCCTATTTGCAAAGCAGAGAAGACCTCTTGCTTCAACATAGCAAATGGAGAAAATAGTCTGGCACACTGCAGGGGGCTGTCTCTGCACCTCCTCTGGGCACTGAGTCAGTCGCTGGTCTTAATATAAAGTAGCAATTAAGAGAATTAACATTTATTTAAAATATCAACAGCCTTTGAATAGCTAGGGAGGATGAAGAGGAGTTGAATGGCAGCATGATAACAACAGGCAAACTGGAAGGAAGCAACAACTGTTGACTGAATAAACTCGATGGATATAGTGGTGTGTCAGATTGCATCAGTTTCTTAAGATGAGAAGCAAAACTTAGTGTTTAAAAGGATACAGCACTTAGTGTTTAAATACTAATCTCAAATTCTATTCAGGAGGAGAATCTAATTCAAAATCTGGACTTCATTTTTTTTTTTCTCTCTCTTATTCTCATTCAGCCCTTCTTAATTTAATGCAAAAAATATTTAAACATTGAGGCATTGCTCCTTTTTTTTGCTTGTTTGTTTAAATTGTTTAGTATCTTACACAGTATCAAGAACTGTTTAAATCGTTAACATCAGCTCAATTCAACAATAATCTAGCAATGCAGACTATCTCTGAATTCTAATAATTGCAAATATTGGAGTCTTCAAGACCACCTGTAAGACGTCTCAGGTCTTAGATATTGTCCTGTCCTAGGCTTGAGAGTGATCTTTCACTTGCTCTGCAATGAATGAGGGCTCAGTGGTGCATAATGACAAGATAAAGAGATTTTAGATTAGGAGACTACAGCTTTTCTGTGTAGATTTATATGTAAAGCATACGCACTTGCTGAAATACAGCCAGTTTTCAGTTTTACTGGGATGTCCTTTTATTAATTTTTTTTATTTTTATCTTTTTTATTGCCAGAGCAGAAAAGGCACAGAATTTCAATGCATGAAAATCACAAAGCATGACCAGTTTGGTTTGTATCTACTAAGAAGTTATACCAGTACTGTTGTGAATTAAAAATGCTTGATTTTTTTTAAACACCCAGGCAAAGACCCCCCATACACAATTTGATTCAGTTATTCTCTTTGGCTCTATCTAGATCAATAATTTAAGTAGCGCCTGGCCACTGAAACTCAATAGCCTATGAAGTTAAATAGTTTAAATGTGGCTTGATTTTGTTCTGTGCCATATTATACCCTCTCAGACTATTCCCAGGCAGATTCTGAGGGCTAGTGTGGGACAGTATTACAGATTGGCATATCTCAGTGATAGTGTATTTGCAGCTATTCTACTTTGAAGATTATGAGATTATAATAATACGGACAGGCCATTTTGTGCTAGTTAGCCTCAGTGCCAGGACGATATAAGTAATCTTTCTGGCCATGTGACTCCTGAAATTGTGAGGACTCATCAGACAGCTGTTGTAGGGTTTGGTATTCACTGTCTGGGTGTGATTGATATTTTATGCCTAAGGAACTCTCCTATTCTTTCTCATGTTCCATTGTACCTCCATATATCTGAAAGCCTACATTTTGGCTATATTGGAATATGAGTCTTGTGAGTACATTCTCCAGAAGGTAGAAGAAAGAGGCAAATCCTCATTAATTCTCATAATAACACTTATCTGGTTTTCTAGCTACTTCTGTTCTTTGTCACAAGCATACCTGAAGTTCTTCAAGACCAGACTTGGCATATTAAAACCCCCATATTCTTAGGCAGTGAATTAGGATAAGAAATTAATAGCAGCTTTACAAAAAAAACTATTGCAGTATTTTCTTTAGAGTCAAGAAAGCAAAATCAATCACTTCAAATCCTTGGTCTTTCCCAAATGCGTAGAGTCAAAGACAAGATTAATGACAAATGGTGGTCTCAGAACAAAATTGGAATTCATTGCTGTCTAGCATTTCCTGGGGTTGCCTGCTGTCATCCTTCTTGACTTCCAGCTACCACTCCAGAAAGATGCAAGTCTCCTTAGGTCTTCTCTAATATCTGCTACTCCTGCAAGGAAGTTTTGGATATCTTTGGATATCTCAAGAGATGCTATAAGTTTAAATTTAATCCTCAGTGTTCAGGCAACAAGAACCTGGATGGTGTTTTGATCACAGATGAAGCTTGTAAATACTACAGTGAGACTAATTTTGAAAAACACATTAGAAACAAGTAGTAATATTCTTCAACAAAACTGTCAATGTCCAGGCCATACTCATTTTGGGATAGGTTTTTGAACTCTCACATCAAATGCTTCTCACTCATATCAGTAGTCTCCCTGAATATGTGTTCATCTGCATGAAGGGTAATGATAAAATAAGACATTTCATATTGCAGCAGATTTGTTGCTTGGATACTTGAAAATGGCAGATACTTGGTAAAAGACACCTGCTGTCATGTGTGGTTCTAAAGATCATTGCTTGTGACTATACTAAAAAGCCCTCCACAGGTTTAGGTTTTTCAAGTACCAACAGAATGCTGTAAGATTCCTGGGCTCTTAGTAAATACTATGAATCAATTTGCACCATACATCTAATATCAGAATAATTTCCCTGAGATAGACTCATATCTGATCTACTAAAGTGCTTGTTTGTGTGGCTGCTGCAGAGGTATCTCTGTATCTTTAGAAATCTGGACTCTATTATTTCAATTCCTCAATAAGCTGAACAATCTACTAGCCCTGTGAGAAAGCAAGGATGGGTGATCAGATATGTAGGTGTTCAACTACTCTATCAAAATTAGAAAGAAAGGAGACCTACGGGTGCCTTGGGTATATGCTACACTTTTTCAGTGAAATGTGTAATCTCAACAGCAGTTAGTGGAGGGGGCCAGGGATTTAGCTCCTAAACAGATAATTTTCCAGGTCTTCAAGGACATTTCAATCATCCAGCCATCTGAGTCCAAAATCTTTGAGGTACAGACTATTTTACTATACCCTTATCAACAGCACAGAAAAGATTGTCAGTGCTTAATCAACAATGAGGAATTCCTCAAATGCTGAATTTAGAGCAGGTATTACTCATGGTGGTTGACATCTCCATAAAGTGCAGCTTTCCATCTCATCAGTATCAAAAGTAGTCAGCCCCCGGACGTAAAGATAGAAATTTTATCTGTGTGGCTGGTGCCAGGAATCCACTGCCAAATTAAGTGTGTTCATCTCTATTCTGGGCCCCTTTGGGAACAAAAAATTGGGTTTCATGGTAAAACAGTCCTACTGATTTACACTAGTTGAGATTGCAGTCAAGTTATATGCTAAGATTGCATGTGGCAGTTATAAATATGAAAGTTCAAAAAATCAGCAAGAACTGGAAATTGATCACAGTTCAAAAGACTGCTCATAACATAAAAAAAAAAAAGAAGAAGAAAAAGAAAGAAAAAAGGTTGAATAGCAACAATATAATCAAATGGTAACATCTACATAGTTTGGAAGTCAAGATTACTCAAACAATTTCCTTGCATTTATATCTCATCTTCCTTCTACTGAAGACAGTTTTTTGTTTGTGGGTTTGTTGTTGGTTTTTTTTTTTCTCTTACCTACAACTTCAGCTGAGAAGAATCTTAGATATATTAACTAGCAATTCATAACTACATTTGTATTTTTATTGTTTTGCTATCCAGGGATAAGGTCTACTGAGACATATTCATTTCTTTTTTTGAATTTTCAAGCACATAAAAGAGTAGAAGATTCTGATAAGGACCTATTGTAGGTATCATGTGATATAAGTACAGCAAGGTCATGTCGACCTGCTCTTGTTAGAATACATCATCTACTTAGGAGAAAAGAAAACAAATTGTGTCACATTTTTTTCCATCAATGGCTGTAAATGAAAGGGATATTTTGAGAAACTGAATTAATAGTACATTAAAATAACTAGAAAGAAGGGCTGATAATTAAACATGCTCTGTAATTCAATCTCAGCCTGAACAATGAATCTGCTCTTTTGGTAATGTTTCTTTTTAATTATAGAAGTGACAATTCTGAATGACTCAAACCTTCTCTGTCATCATGCACACAGACAAAGCCAATTAAGGTGAGACCAAAGAAAAAATATAGTTCATTCATTTTGCACTCAGTTTACCCAATCACTTCACTTCTCTTTGAAGAATGCAGAAGGGGAGCAAGACCCAGATGTGATATACTTGTGATGTCTTTGTTTGTCTGTTTCTTTTCAGCTGTTTATTTAAAAGCTCTTAACAATTCACTCCACAGACACAGGGATGTTAAGTAGCATGGCTTTCCACATTTGATTCAGAGTCAGCAGCAAACTCTCTCAAATCACTTCAGGTATTCTTGGAATGATACACTGCTCTACACAAGAAAAGCAGGCAAAATAAGGTGTAATGATAATTACAGTAACTTATCAGAAGCAATTCAAACTTTTACTATCCAGGTTAATTTAACATGGAAATACTGTGAGACATGGAAGCATTGTATCCCAGAGGATAAAAGAACGATTTTTGTTGCAGGTTTCCAACAAATTTTTCTTCAAAAGACCAAGACAATCCATCTTTTGTCCTTATAAACTATTGAAAAAAAACATAAGTCTCAGCACCTCAGTAGAGATACATTTACACTGATGATACTGTATGAAATTTTACTGCCAGCAAATGTGGCTGCAATAATGTCAAGGAGAGAAAAACAAAATGGAAAAGTATTTTTACTGCTCTCTAGTTGGTGTTTACTAATAGCTATTTGCACCCTTGTGCATGATCATATTTGGATAATCACTCTGCTTTTGAATGCATGCATGTATTAATGTTGATAGATTCAAACCAGGATTTGGCAGCAAATCCCAAATTCTTAAAATCCTTTCAAAAGGACTGTGCTTCCTGATTGCTATTTTACTGTCTGGCCAAAGAGCATTGCTTCTTGCTGAGGGCTTTGCATTAGAAGGGTGGAACCAAGGTTTACAGGTGGGGAGGGGACAGAGAAGCTGAGAAGCTGTACCGAAGACCATGATGCATCTTTCTCACTTGCATTTGTTCAGGCATGGGGACTCTGAATAAAGCTTTGCTGTGGAATGTGCCTAAACTTGACCATCACCATTAGACTTAAAGAGATGAATAAAATCCATCAAACTGACTGTCTTGGATAATCTGCATAATTATCATATCACATGATTTTATTCTGTAAAGGCTGGCATACTCCCTGGGAAAGCAGTAGTAATTGCTTCTTCTTTAATGTGTCTTGTACACAATGCTGAGGCACTCTTCACAGAGCTTGGTGACGGCTGTTTCTTGTGTGGATTGCAGAAATAAATAGCAGGCTGCAGATGAAAGCCTTCTCTTCCTACAGTACTCAGGAAAAGTGTCACTTCCATCTTGTGAGTAATGAAGTGACTCGCCTGAAAGATATTTTTCAGCATCATTGTACAAATAATCTTGGGTTGGTGAATGAAAAAACACTCACATACTCTTTCTTTTTTTCTTTCAAAGGGAAGAGAAAATTTTGAATATAATATTCCCTCCTATGTATTTTGAGTCTGATCTTACTGTATTGGTCAGGGACAGATCCTGTGTTCTCAAGTGAACTGCACTAAGAAGTTGCAGGATATTTACTGGTTGTTCTTTTTTTTTACACTGGGGACGTCATAAATGAACATAGAGCAAAAAAGATTCCACATTTTCTCTAGGTGGATTTACAACAATAATTATGATTATGATGATGATAATAATAATAATCTTTTAAATCCAAAAAGTTTGTTTCAGTTTTAGTAAAGGTCAGTGCCACTGTCATAAACAGCTATATGACGCAGGCCAGGCAAAATGGACATCTTATTGCTAGGGAGCAGAAGGGCACTCACACCTTAGGAATAAATACAGTATGTTGTACTCTGAAGCTGTGCTGAGCCATGTCCTTCCAGGAACTCCTCATGACCTACTAATTGATCCCAAACCAAAGTTTTGAAACTGTGGTTTGGGAGCTAGATGGTAGCAATAGCCATTTCTTACTATACACACATTCCTGATGATGCTGATATAAAGAAAAATCAATCAAGCTTCTAAGAAAGGTCAGAAATAATCCATTTCAGCAATGGTTTGGGGACACAATTCAAGTCCAACAAAGAGGAAAACCACCTCTTTCTATCAACATCATGGACTTCTGCCTGAAACACTCCATACTCACTACTGTGCATTTGTCATTTAAAGGACTGATGTTACTGCATCCTGCAAAACACCGGTTTTACTGAGATGATGTAAAGGTAATTAAACTACTGAAAGGCATACAAGTATCCTTTCTGGATTCACTGAAACACATGGAGCTGGTCCCATCATGTTCAGGGAGTGAAGAAGTGCCATGATCACCCAAATGTTTTGTTTAAGGCTTCCACAGAAATCCAAAAAGGAGCTTTACCGAAGGCAATTTCTTTAAGGACAGACAAATGCCTCATAATGTCCATTGCATTTGAAGGAGAGTCATTGATCTAAAGGAGATCATTAGGATGTAGTTCAGTTTTTTAGTAAGATTCGATGGGTGATGATACAGTTTCCTATAATGATCATCAGTGAATCTAAACATTTTAATTCAACAAGTTCAAGGTTTGTATGTAATACATCCTGAACTTCTGTTGACTTTCTGTATGAATATAGACCATATTTTGTGTAGTTGAGAGGCAGGTGGCACAGTCTTATCTCTGACAGTAGAGCTATACAATATGACCTGTATGTTCAGGGATGTGCTACATTATCTTGAACATGTACTCTTTCCAGTTCAGAAAAAGTACATGGGCTCCTAGCCAGCAACTGAAATCTAAGAAAATGTGATTCACATGAAGAACTCAGCTTTTTATGTAGGTTTGTTTTTCTTTCAATTCCTGGTGAAAACGCAACACTATATTCAATCCTTTCCTGCAGCTAAGGAGAACATGATCAAATATATCAATTATCATTTTTGCTACTAGGATTTCTTGTACTACTTAACTTAAAAACTCTGAAAAATAAAGTGGGAAAGCCAAAAGGGCAAAGTGCAGAAAGAATCAAATTAGCTAGATCCTAATAGGCAAGATAAATAAATGCTGTTATTTAGGTTAACAGAAAGATGACTTATATGGGATGAATTTTGTATTTGCAGTAATACAAAAAGCAGCAAAGAACATCAGGAAAGATAAAAGCTTTCTACTGTTCGATCACACAATGAGACATAAATAATGAAACATAGACTCATAGAGTGGTTTGGGTTGGAAGAGCCCGTAAAGATCATCTAGCTCCAATTGCCCTGCCATGGGCATTGATATCTTCCACTAGACAGGTTGCACAAAGCCCCATCCAACCTGGCCTTAAATAATGGATACAACATAGGTAAGAACTTGTGCTACCTTGCTACCTTTAGGCTAATTACTAGAATGCATTGTTACATTGAGTATTAGCTACAGAAAGAATGATAAGCAAGAGAAAATACTTGTTTGGTTGATCACTGAAGATAGAAAAATCACGAGGAATTGTATTACCTTACATCCCAAACTGAAAAATCTAAAATGCTTTATGAGGGACATTAAATGGCCAAGTACAGCATTTAGCAAAGGAGTAAAAGTGCCAGAAGAAGAGGAGACTTTAAAACATGAGAGAAGTAACCCCACAGATGGAGCTACAGACCAATCAAGAGGAGACTCTTCATTGCCTAGAGAAGGCCTTCTGAATCCCCACCTAAACTTCTTTAATAACTTATCCACTGAAGAATTATTTCCTGAGAGACAGAAACTGTATATATTAAACTAAGCAAAAGACTTATCCCCTTACATATAAGACCAACATGTTCAGGGTGGGATTTTTACGGTCCCAACCATTGCTTTCCCTAGGGTGATCAGCATTCTCAGCATGAGAATTGCCCTAGATACACCGTAAATACTGTTAAAAAGATGCTTTCAGATTTCAATACCATACCTAAAACACTGCACTAATGGATTTGACTATAAAAACGTGCTCCCCTTTCCTTCCTACCCTGATTCATCTGTCCCATCCTTTGACTACACTGGACTTTGTGACTGGAAATTGTGACAAGGTCAAGATCCCTCCTCTAGGGTTAGTGACTGTGCTGTAGCCTCATCCTGCTATGCAGGCAGCTACAAAGGGGCATTATCCCCTGCAGGCAGCAACACCACCTCTCCTGAATGCTTTTACCGCTGCAGTTGGAGAGAAATGAGCTACTGGGCTGCTTAGCTCTGCAGCCTGCAAGCAGTGCCAACCTGTGAACAACTGCACAAATACTGCGGCCAAACTGGGCTGGGTGGACACTTCCCCACTGCCTATGACTTTGTTCCCCACTCTCAGGTCTTCTGTTGCTCTTCCAACTTACAGAGAGCAAAAAGTAAAGATGATCTGATTCTTTGTGCAGTTAAAAATGACTACATGTAGTGTAATGTAACAGAAAGGAAAAGAAATATGATCAGTCACAAAGAACATTCACAGATGATTAATCTTCATTGTATTAACATTGGATGAAACCCCTTGGATAGGTTTTCATATTAAATATCTATATGTATTTCTATTTGTTGCTATTCCACTTTGTACTTTACATCTACGGCTCATGCCGTCTTGAAGTTAGATTTCCTTGTTCCAGGTTTGTGAGTGTTTTTTGCCAATAGGCACATAGTAAAAACAGGTGACAGTACTTGACCCCAGGAGCTTCCACTGAACACACATGCCAATCTTGTAGCTAGAAATCTTCAGAAGCCATGTCAGAAGTATAGCTGCATGTAAAATAATTACTCTTCCTGAAAATGTTTAAAATTATGAATCTATATACGTGTGTGTGTGTGTTTAAGTCTTTGTATTCTAATGATGTTCCACAGAATAATGACAGAAATACCTCAAAACTGCCAGTAGCTTGGAGGTCATCTTTTAAAATATAGGAAACCTTAGATCTGAACCCTTGGAGTGCTATTGCCTCACTTTCTGGTGTTCTTTTGGTTACTTTTAGCTCAGTTCCTACTCTGGAGAAGATATTCTTGCCACAAAATATGGAGAAATTTTTCCTGAAGAAACTCATTGAAAAAGATGCTTCTTGGCACAAATTTCTATGACTAGGCACTTTCTAATGAAAAAGGTCAGTAAAAAATTCTCAGCAAGTTTCACACAAATCACCGAAATTAGACAAAAAGTAAATGGACTTGGCATGTTAAATCAGCATTGTTTCCAAGCACAAAGCATAGAAAACAGAGCTCCTAGAGTCGTTTTAAAGTGAAAGTGTAATTGAATAACATGTATCTTAATCCAAACAGTATTTTTCTTGCTTTTATTCCACTGGAGATGGCAATTTATATGGGCAAGCAATTCTGCCCAAGTAGCCAACCTCAAAACACCTTTGTATTCAAATAGTGTGACATCTGACATTTGTATGTCCATTTGTTATCAGACCACTGTTTACTCTCTGGAAAGTGCCAGCATAAGGGAAGAATAAGGGAAAGTGTGAATTTGCCTGCTGGTTTGGGGAGAGCTGGAACTCTGATTTACTGTAAAAGTTCAGGATGCCCCAATTAAATCAGGACTCTTGAGAGATATGAAGACTTAAATGTCCCCCCAAAGCTTTGGTGTAATGTGATTAAGCTGGCTGGTTTTACTAATCATAGACGTATTCTAAATTGCAGAAAAATGATAAGTAGATATAATGGGTTATTACTGTTGTATACTTATAAGAATATGCCCCCAAAAGGTTTCTATTCTCTGCTTCCATTTTCTGTTGAATGTCAATCGTTTATATCTTTTGGCAGCTATAATATAATCTTCCTTGAGATACATGATGCCCTTAGCTTTCAGGAACATCATGATCTTTTATTTTTACCCCTAGACTCCTCTGCTACCTTTTTTTTCAAACTCTGCTTGTTGCTTTTTAGATTGCTATGCATTTGTGAAATGCCTGTGACTTCCTCATGTGGAAAGCCACTGTTTATACAGTGAGTACTAACTGAAGACAAGATGTGAAGAAAATGTACCACATGATACAGTATAATACTGTACGAGTGTGCAGTGCAGCTGGAGCTTTGAATAAGTGAAAAAACATTATGTCCTAAATATCTGAATAGCACTGAGTTGAGACAGCTTAAGACTTGCTCTCAGCTGCGTTCCTGAGAATTACATTTAGAGAGGAATGTTGGATCCAGGGTTTTGTAGTTTTTTTTCTTCAAATTGGTTTTAAAAGCAAATTCATGCTGTGAAAATAATTCTGGCTTTACAGGTGAGAGAAATATTCCACTACAGTTATGCAGCACAGATCCTGACTGTAGGTAAAGAGAGGAGAGGGATCTAACTAATTGGAGTTTTGCCAGAAGGAAGTAGTAGGGTGCTTACAACTTATCTACACCCACTATGACTAGAAGGAAACCTTTTTGGCTACCCTCTTTCTCAGTTTATACAATCTAAGTTGTCTTTAAATACAACCACATACCACATCAGAGAGTGAGCTCCTTCATACAAATGTTTTCAACAACATGTATACCTACATTTCATTAATAACCTGGGATGGAACAAGCAGGACACAGTTACTATCAAATGTTATTGCCTGCCCTGCAGCAGTCATTACTTAAATCTTAAACATTTTTAATCTCTTCTTTTTCCTTCCTCTTTTATTTGTTGGAGGGATGGATCTAGGTGCACTACATATTAAAATTAGAATAGCTAATTCTATAAAATAGAATAACTGTGAAATATTGTCATTCTGGAACCAATAGGCCAGACCTTTGGCTGCTGTAAGCTGTAAAGCTTCATTTGCATAAATGGAGCAATGAAAAATCTACATTTACTGAGGATGTGGTCCATTGTTTGCTGATGAAAAAGATCTCAAAAATGCCTGTGACTTTTAAATTGAGTACGTGGAGGTTGCTCTGAAAGTTTCAGAGACTATGGGAGAAAGGAATAGTTATTATCAGTGACAAATCTAATGCTTGGAGGACTCTGACATTGCTCATTCTTCAACTGTCTAAATGAGTTTTTTTACTTTTTTGAGATTTTTTCCAGTAATATTGTTATGTACAGAGAAAATAAAATTAACACTTCATTGCTATTCATCATATGGCACTAGATGCAAATGAGAAAATATACATTATTTACCATCAGTAAAGTAACATTATTTGAAATGAATTAAAAACAAGAAAAACAATAAAATAAAAACAATAAAAGAAAATATATCAATAAGATGATAGTCACTAAGTATTCCTCCAATACACGGGTCTAGCAAAGTAGCTGAATGAAACAGAATGGTACATTCATTAAGTAAATCTAAACCCACCACAATTAAAATGAAATCAGGAATAAAAATAGAGGAATAAGGACAGAAAATTTCTTTTACACTAAGATGTCTCAAAACCTTTTACTTCCCCACAGTGGGAACAGATCTAAGAAATATGAACACAACTGGAGTATTTAGAATCAGAAAGATTAATGATCATTGATGAAATTTGCATGACAAAGATATATTTTTGTAAACATACTTGCTTTTTTTTGGCTATGCACAAATTCTGAGATGCATTTTCAGACAACTACAGAACAGTGCTAGCCAACTGTCTGTCAAACCAAGCTTTTATGTGCCTCCGGAGCTATGGTGGAAAGATAACACATATAGGCAGAGAACACCATCTCAGTGTCAAAACTGTTAAAAATCTTTGCTGAAAGAATTATACCATATACATATCACCATGAAATATTGAACAGAATTTGCAAGTTCATGTTTCTCAGTTGTCAGGCAGATATATATGTCTTTATTTAGATTTTACATAGATACACAATGACCCCCCTACTTTTTTAAACTGATGTCAAAACTTCAGATATCAGTGAGGATTAGAACCTGGTTTGTAGCCACTTGTGCTTATCATCTAAGCAAGTGGAAGGTCATCAGTTCTGCCACTACACCAACAATAAAAACAGACAAAAAAGAAGCAATGCAAAGGCTTACAAGAGGCAACATATTTGTAGTATAACAATAGAATCACTGAAGGTGCAGATGACTTATTAAGCAGTTGTAATGACATGCTAACATGGGCTTTGTAAGCATAATTATTGGTTCAAGGAGAGATTACTGAGAAAATGGTAAGAATAGACAATTTTAGATTCCTTTGCAATAAGTCTTCACAATACTAATATTAATCATATGTGCTAGATATGCGTATTTTGTACAAAGACAATTAACCTCTTTATTTGAAAACAAGAGCTTCATTACTGTTGAATATAGAGCTAATCGTTTGCAGCAGATAACTTTCAGCAAGTATGAGTGGAATAAGTTGTACTTGCTATGCCCATGTTCTTCCACAAGAGAAAGATTAATTTGCCAAACACTGGTATATATGAAGGTTAGGAAACTTCTGGTATAGGAAAAGTCAAGGTATCATCTGAGGATATAACAAATGCTTGCCCTAGATCCATCTTTCCATTTATTTCTTTTCTTAACCAGTTCAGCCCTACAGGTGAAATCACACCCTTTTTTGGTCAGCAAAGTTCAGCTTCTGTGAAGGTAATAAAAATTTTTAACTAGGTTTAAATTAGCATCATGATTGCATGGCTAACAAAAAGACTGCTAAGAGCAACTATCCCTTTTTTATTTAAAAATGTATCAGAGTTGCACTGGTAGACCAAGGTAGCTGAGCCATCACTTCAGTTGAGATTAAAATATTTCTCTGGGACTCCTAATACAGCATTATACTCTTCACAGGGACAAATACCCAATCACAGCCCTGTTTTTATATTTAGGACCATACAAACATCAATTTGTATTGATATACTGTATAACACTAATTCCTGATTCATGGAAAGGTTGATGAAGCTAATTAGGAACAAATAGTACAAGGAATGAGGAACAAACAGTGTGACAATGCAGTCATAAAAACCTTTAAAAAAAATAAACTCTTTTAATAAGATAATAAAAGAGGTTATCAGGAGGCAAAACAGGCCATCAGGTCCTCTGTTCTAGAGTTTAGGCTCAGGATTCATTCTATGGCAGCACTTTGTTTGCAAGTTTCTCATCCGAAAGCAGCACTGATTCTTGGACTTTACACAAGAGCAGTGAGACACTGAGGGAGGTTTAACCTTATGTTCAGCCTCAATCAGACAGCACTACTGAACTGTAGCCTCAACAAGGGACAGGACATCTGAAGAGTCTATTATCTTTCTCTACTGAAAGAACAGAAAGCTTCGTATGCCAGCTAATACATTTAATTTTGAAAACAGACCTATTTTCCTTATGTGTAATTGAGTTCTGTTACAGAACACAAAACAGGGCTTGCTGTCATAAGCAATGAAAAGAGGTCAACATTGAAGGACACAGATGCAAGTTCCACTTTATTTTCAAGAGCATAAGATCTTCAAAATAAAAGAACCTCTCCTTTCTGCATTCAAAACAGCCAAATACTATTTTCACTGGATTAAGGTACAAGATGAACCTCTTTTGTATCATTATTTCAGCTAACCCACTCTTTTTCTCTCTTCAAGCAGATGTTTCAGTGAGCACCAGCTGCAGTCAGGTCTCTCATCACTTAACACCTACTTGCTTGGATTTCTCTGCTCACCTTGCTGTTGAAGGGGGTTTTGTTCATTTACACCTTGTGTAAAAGAGGCAAGGGTTAGCCTAAATTGTGCACCTTCTTTCAAATACTGAGGGAAGAAGGGTGGGCATGCAAGTTGTGTTCTGCTGCAAGAATAACTGTTGAAGAGGATCTGCTGATTCATCATTACTTGAAAATCATTTTGGAGTGCCCTTACTAGGGTATTACTGGTGAGCTAAATATAAGATTAGCTCACCAGTCATCACCTAATCAACAGATTAGGTGATGTTGGAACATAAAAATAATTTTTTTCACACAGCAGACAGAAATGATCCAATTAGAATGTAAGTCACTAGTATCAGTGACATCCAGTCTGTACATGAATGAGGTTACTGAAGAACTGGTTTATGAGATGCCAAGATTAAATCAGTAATAATAATAACAGCAACAACAACAACAATAATGATGATGACAACAACAACAGTAGAAATAATAATAACATAGTAATAATTAAACCTTATATGTTGAAAGGGTTCGGGCTTTCTTGTGGTTGAAAAGAAAAACTTAAGTTCTACATATGTGTCAAACACACAAGTGCTATGACACACACTAAGCTTCAAAATGATATTGTATTTGATCATTTGGGGTTGGAACTAGATGAATTTAAGTTTCTTTCCAACCCTAACTATTCTATGATTCTATGATTTTGATTATTATTCTTAGACCATAAAAGGAGAAAAATAGCTTTTGGCAATCCTAGGAGTTCAGATCATGGCACAAAAGTATGTATCTTCTTTAAAGACAATCAGATTGTCTAATTTCTCCATCTGTTCCTTAGTATGTCCTTATCATTCCTGTATCTCAGCAATGATATGTCTTCCAATGGACACACGATTTCAGCTACCTGTATTCTGAAAACCATGTCCATTCATATTCAGAATATATCAGTGCCACCTGCTTAACCTGATATTCTATTGTAGCTTTTTTAGAAGCAATGAGGTGATTATAAGATAACTGCCGGTGAAACTTTTCCTCTTCCTCTCACTTGCAAAAAAGGAACAGCTGGGTGTGTGCCTACACATAGCTGCTTTAGATACCAAAGTAAGGTGCTTCTCAAGCTATCTATATCAAGATCCCTGACTTCCTATGTATCAGTGAAAGTAACTGGAGTTTTTCTGAATTACATCCAAGCATTTAAGTTAGACAGTACCTGGTAAGAATATTTCTCAGATGTTAAGAGCACAGTCCTGAAAATCACCCCCGACTTCCTTCCATTGTAAAAAAAAAATATCTCATGTTTATTTTGTGATATCTGCATTTTGCAATTGAGTTGCACAAAGTCTTCTACAGAATCACCATACGCAAAAAAAAACCCCATACGCTGGTATATATTTTACCTCCTTTTAATTGTACAGTTCAAGGAACCCTTACTGCTCTGGACATTATTTAAATAGCAAAAAATCCAAAGCTTCCAAAACAGAGAGACATAATTGGTATCACCTTGTACTAAAAAAAGGATTTCTGCAGAGGAAGTAATATCAGGGTCATTTTCTACCCTCTGCTGAAAAAGTGCTCACTGTTGAAATTAACTCTTGTAATAAACCTAAAGCTAACTAATGTTTACAGCTGCTCTACTAAAAGTATAAGAAATAATGGGAATAAGTGATCCGGTCTGCAGTTTCCATCAAAATCACAACACAAGAGAGTTCTGCAGTAATCATGAGAGAGATAGCATTGATTAATGTTCTATATAGCAGTGGCACCATACATTTATGGACAGAGTGGTGAAGCTTTGCCAAAGCTCACTAAAAGCAGCTGCAAGGCAGGACTGACTTTTAACCTCCCCATTTAATACAAGAACTTCTTGGCATAAAAACTGTGCTAGTAGCATACAACCTGCAGGGTTACCATTACAAAAACAGATTTGGCCAGCAGGACAGCTCTATTTCCTAAATAAACTCCTAACACACTACATGAAAGTGAAGTTATACAGGCATATCTGGAAACCAGAAGAAGCAACCAAAAGAAATTAAGTCTTAACATACACTGAAGAAACACATTTTTGCTCAATTTTTGATATTACAATCTCCCTTTTCTTTGGTTAACTATTAATACTGTTTGATATGAGAATTAAACAACTATACAGTTGTCTACAGTGGTGAAAGATGTGTGTACAAATCCTTATTTCTGCAGAAAAATTGATCTCTGAACAATGAGGTGGAGCTTTTGCTAATCTCAGAAATATATTGCTAAGGTGCAGGAGAATTGTTCTTGCTTGCTCTGGAGTCATCTATGGTTAAAGCCAGGGTGCCAAAAGTGGCTTGTCTTGTGAGCTGCAAAAGGGTATTGTGGGACAATAGTATTTCTGTTCTCTTTTAGGACAGGAAAACAGGGAATTCCTCAGTAAGACATGCTGATTAAGGAGGATGCTTTTTACTCCTCAGAAGTCCTTTATCCGTCTCAAATCCATTTTCTGAATTCAGTGATATTAGTGTCATTTTTGGAACAAATTATACTGTAAATAATTCCAGAAAGTGCACTTAATATAGATTTGTTTGCTAAGCGGCAGTGTCTCCCTCCAGGGTTAAAGGTAGAATAAAATGTTGTTTATCCTACAGGGAAAAGAAATGACAAGGTTTCTTGCTTCCTCTCTTGTTTCAGTGTGTGAGCCCTTGTCATTCCAGGTCATAAGATCTGTCACATGCTAAAGGAGAGAATTCTTGCAAAGAGTCCTTTGTTTCAGTAGGGCAGTATCAGTGGCCCATTGTACCATTAATTAATACACCACCTCTTTGCTGCTGATTCTATTTCTTTTAAACAAGCCAACTTGCTTCTGGAAAAGGTTGTTCTGTACTCAGCTGTGTAACTCTGGATTACAGCCTCCCCAGTAACCCAACTCAAGGGTGTTAAGCGTGTGGAGGCTAGAATAAATGATGTCCACAGAGCAAGCTCCCTTTCCCTCTTAGAGAAAGCAATACTACTGCTGAGGCCTTTTCATAGCAGAAATCTGACCGCCCTGAGATCACCAAGGCTGGACTGATAAAGGTGATATAGCAGTTGTCACATTTGCATTTGTGTCCCTAGAGTGGATCCAGAGATTAAGTCTCTGGAGTTTGGTGCTTGTGTGCCCCTCTTCTTGGTCTCTTTTCAGCCACACCCTGCTCACTGTCCCTCTGTGGAGCTGCTGTCTCTTCTCAGCAGCAGCTAGGGCAATGGTTCCTAGACTTTGTACATTTGCTGCTATTTGGAGCTTCCTTCAGTAGGGTAGCAAGGGAAGGGAGTGTAGGCTCCCAGAAGGATGGGAAAAAGTGCCATACATCAGATGTATGAGTTTCCTGTTTAGTGGATGTGAATATTGCCATTTTAGACATGAATAAAAGAGTTGTCATACCTATGGTGGTAGCCTATGAAGTTTATTTTACACAGCTCTGGTCTAAAGCTGGTATTTATCAGAAAAGACAGAAGTTGTACAAGACATATTATTTTCAATTCAGCTGGGAGGTGCCAGAAATACTTTAGGTCCCAGTCCCACATCCACTTACACCTATGGTATATCATTCCATGAAAGCAAATAGAAGGATCTCTTTCATCATTTTGGTGCCAGATAGAAAAGATGCTGTCTCAGCTGTCTGTGAAAAAGCCACTACTAACCAGCCTAACTATGTAAATTATTTACCTAAAGGATCAAGAAGATCTTTATACATCCAGCACCATATCAGAACACATACTCATTTAATAAACGCTCTGGTTTCAAATCTAAAAGCTGCTAGCAGTCACTTCAATGCAGGAATGTTCATAAAGGATTCATCTTTACACTGTTTGCAGGCAAATGAAGTGAATATTGGTTACAGAAAATTTAGGCGCTCCTATTACTCTGAAGGAATCAGGACCTGCTGCCTCCAACAGATACTGTTACAGGTGTTAAATTTCAAATCACAGCCTCCAAACTTTTTTCATTTTCTGCTGAGAAGAAATTAGGCTTGTGAGAATGAGTGTGCTAATATTTCCTAAAACTATTCAAAATTGCAGTCATGCTAAAATGTTTTCAGATCCAAAATGTTTATTTTCCTAAGCATTTCAAGCAAATTTGTTGAAAACAGGCAGTCTACTTCTGAAAACAGTAACTTATCACCTGAGAACTGGCTTCACATGTCGTATCTGAAAGCAGACACAAATGAGCAACTTTCAGACAGTGACCCTGCTAGCCCTCCCCCTCAAAAGCTACACTTTAATCAAATTCCCTCTTACGAGGTAGCCACCACGTAGAAACTGTAAATGTATTCTATGATTCTGTATATGGAATATGTGCATGAACATTTGAACAAATTCCACTTAAAAAGTCAGCTTGATTACATCAGAGTTATTATGAGACACACAAAACTACATCTAGCTCTCTACCTCTGGTCTACCTACCCATCTGTTTTATTTTCAAATGATTCATCCTTGAAGGCACTAGAATGCCTCCCAAAACGTGCAAGATTAATCAGTCCTGCAATGGCCTTATATAAACGCATAACTCTGAGGCTGTGAGTTGTGTTACTGACTTCACTTGGTCTACTCACTGGCTTGAAACTTAGCCAGTCTGAATAAACAAAGCGATAAGGTTTTATTTCTCTTCCCTGCTTCCCTATACACCACTTGGATTAATTTTGTTTAGGGTAAAGTTTTTTTCTCTCTCTACTGCCATATCTGTCTTTTATTCCTTCTGATCCTTTATTTATTTTTTCCCTTTTCTACCTCATGTCTTTTCTTCTTGGTATTAGTATTTACCTTCTTAGGAGAAGTTTTCATGTCCCATAGCAGACTCTAATAGAGTATTTTGACTATCAGAGATAATTTTTTAGTGCATAATGGGGTTCTCAGCTATAGCCGGTGTCATCAATACTATTAAAATATAGATATATTAAAGAACAACATTCATAACAATGTTGACAGACTATTAACAGTGTCAAACACTCTGATATATCCAGGCCAAAGAGGTCTTTATCTTAATGTCAGCTTGAGAAAGTGTGTTTTCATTTTCACTCTAATGAACACTTCAGCAGTGTACAAATGCAGTTAGGAAAAATGCAAAGGAAGTTCTGACCAGTTTAGAAAAATAGGTGTGGACTAAAAAATCTGACTGCTTTTCCACTTTGCAGCTGAAAGGACATTGCACTTGCATGCAGCTATATCCAGAAGAGTGGTTTCCTAGAGCAGCAAAACAATGAGAATGTCTTTCCTCAAGGAAGAACTGCAAGTATAACATTGTATGACTAGAATGGCAATTGACATATAATTAAGGACATTGCTATGATTTGGAATCACTCCTACTCTTCCATTATCAATAGAATTTAATTTCTGAGGCTTTTTTTCCTAAACTGACAGCACTGCTCTTCAAAATAGACAGACCGTCTATACAAATCACAAGTGGAAAATACAAGTGGCACTGTTTGGCTGGCATATAATCTTCAACTGATTGTATTCAGTTTTATTCACACTGGGTGTGCTTTCTTTCTCCCTAAAAAAATAATGCCTGTTTTCGAAAATGAAAGGAGCTGTGAATAATCCACTTTTTATATAAGCATTGCTAGTAAGCAGAGCAGAATAAAGATGCCTTCATTCCACTAACAATTATGAAAAGATCATATCAGACAATGACCTTTAGAAATGCTTCAGTGATCACTGTGTCAGGCTGTAAGTCTTAAGTGGGAATTCTTCAGACAGGATTTGACTTCACTTTCACATATATGCCTAATTTTGCCCCACTCATGTTAACATGATTTTTACTGTTGAATTTAACAAAGGAAGAACAAAGCCCTTATGTGGAATAAACTCACAGAAATCAATAGATAGCCATATTTACAATGGAGAACTGAGTTTAGCTGTGCATTTTTGCTTCCTGGCCTCTTGATTTTCCAAGGACATCCTTTTGCATTTGATGTTGGTGCCAATTAGAGAGAAGGTAGAGGCAGAATTTATAGCAGTACCATCAATAAGACTCTTACTGATGCAAATGGGAAATATGTGCATGAATTTGGCTGAATATCGTTATGGTAGAAGACAGCCAACCGACTGATTATTTTCAGCTTATAGATAGACTAATAAGAAAGAAGTGAAAGAAAAATGTCTATTTGTTAAGATTTTAAAATAACATTTTCAAGTGAACTTCTTATAACAACACTCAGCATAAGATTCAACAATACAAATAAATACATACACCCAGCCATTCAAGGTCACATTAACCTTCTTGAAGAAGAAGCCAAGAACTCCTTAAGTTAATCATCCTCTAAATTGAAGCTGGTGCTTATTTGACTCTGAGGTTTTGTTCAAGACAGAGCAAGCATGTGAAAAATAGGTGAAATGCAAGATTTCATTTACACAAGGTCAAAGTGACCTAGATTTCAAGTGAGGTCTAAAGTATTATCAGTCCTTCACACAAGACAAGTTTTGTGTGCAGTTCATTTAATATTTAAGACATTTGCATAAGTATATAAAAGAGCATTTTCTTCTTGCTCTACCCAGGTAGGTCAAGTAACTGTTAGTACTGAATAAACTGTGTGTGAGTACTAGTCCCCAGAATAACTTGGATTACGTGTAGTTTTCTCAATACAGAACAGTTTATGCAAGGAGGAGATACATACACAGGGGCTACATCTACCACAGATGCAAGCTGTACAGCGGTGTGAGCTCTGGCCATTCCTGCTGATGATTTAGGCCTACCGAGACAAATAAGTATAATGAAAATAGACAATTTATATCAACTACAAGACTGGCAAAAAAATTTTGAGAATTCAACTTTGTTTATGATGTAGCTCAAAAATACGGGTAAATTTATCAAAAAGAGGTCACATCTTGAACAGAAAATATGACAATATAAGAATGTTGTGGTATTAATATCTTCCTGACTCAGACCTAAATAACCAGCATATGCACTGGTGAAAAAGCTTGAAAATTAACAATTAATCTTGTATTAAGTTGGGCAGAATGAGAACAGTGTAGTTAATAGCTGTAGCAAAGAGCCTTATTTATGTATCACATTTAATTACACATGAATGCTTTAATGTTATTATTAAAAAAAGCACTGTAAATTTCTCTCATAAATATTTTAGCAGTAACATAATGGACTGAGTTGTTATTTGTAGCAAGATTATTTTCTTCATATTTTCCATCTGTCCTACCTGTTGATATAGAATCATAGAATCATACAATAGTTAGGGTTAGAAAGGACCTTAAGATCATCAAGTTCCAACCCCCCTGCCATGGGCAGGGATAACTCACACTAAACCCAAGGCTCTGTCCAACCTGATCTTGAACACTGCCAGGTATGGAGCATTCACAGCCTCCCTGGGAAACCCATTCCAGTGCCTCACCACCCTAACAGGAAAGAATTTCCTTCTTATATCCAACCTAAACTTTCCCTGTTTAAGTTTTAACCCGTTACCCCTTGTCCTGTCACTACAGTCCCGAATGAAGAGTCCCTCCCCAGCATCCCTAAAGTCCCCCTTCAGATACTGGAAGGCTGCTATGAGGTCTCCATGCAGCCTTCTCTTCTCCAGGCTGAACAGCTCCAACTTCCTCAGCCTGTCTTCATACGGGAGGTGCTCCAGTCCCCTGATCATCCTCGTGGCCCTTCTCTGGACTTGTTCCAACAGTTCCATGTCCTTTTTATGTTGAGGACACCAGAACTGCACACAATACTCCAGGTGAGGTCTCACAAGAGCAGAGTAGAGGGGCAGGATCACCTCCTTCTACCTGCTGGTCATGCTCCTTTTGATGCAGCCCAGGATACAGTTGGCTTTCTGGGCTGCGAGTGCACACTGATGCCGGCCCATGTTCATTTTCTCATCAACCAGCACCCCCAAGTCCTTCACCGCAGGGCTGCTCTGAATCTCTTCTCTGCCCAACCTGTAGCTGTGCCTGGGATTGCTCCGACCCAGGTGTAGGACCTTGCACTTGGAATGGTTAAACTTTACAAGGTTGGCATCAGTCCACCTCATAAGCATGTCAAGGTCCCTCTGGATGGCATTCCTTCCCTCCAGCATATCAACCGAACCACACAGCTTGGTGTCATCGGCAAACTTGCTGAGGGCGCACTCAATCCCACTGTCCATGTCAGTGACAAAGGTGTTGAACAAGACCGGTCCCAACACCGATCCCTGAGGGACACCACTCATTACTGGTCTCCAGCCGGACATTGGGCCATTGACCACAACTCTTTGTGTGCGGCCATCCAGCCAGTTCTTTATCCACCGAGTGGTCCATCCATCAAATTGATGTCTCTCCAATTTAGAGAGACAAGGATGTCGTGTGGGACAGTGTCGAATGCTTTACACAAGTTCAGGTAGATGACATCAACTGCTCTACCCCTGTCCATCAGTTCTGTAGCCCCATCATAGAAGGCCACCAAACTGGTCAGGCAGGATTTCCCCTTAGTGAAGCCATGCTGGCTGTCACCAAGCACCTTGTTGTTTTTCATGTGCCTTAGCATGCCTTCCAGGAGAATCTGCTCCAAGATTTTGCCAGGCACAGAGGTGAGACTGACTGGTCTGTAATTCCCCGGGTCATCCATTTTCCCCTTCTTGAAAATGGGGGTTATATTTCCCTTTTTACAGTCGTCAATACACAGATCAAGACACGAACATTGAAGACAAATGGCCAACACAAGATGTGCAGCATAACTGATAACTGCAATAGGCAAAATCAGATTTAGGTAATCTTTCGATAAAGAGAGTTACACTTCATTGAGGCAGTTACTCACTTTTAGCTTTGAATGTTGGTCACCTACTGTAATTGAAAGAGGAACGCAAAAGTTGAGACAAGCTCTGAAATTTTTCTGTTAGGTATTTCTACAAGTTAGAGATGAGAAATCTTCAAGGTATAGGTCTCCTAATACATTTTTGTTATCTGATGGTTTTCCTCATGCTAAAGGTCAGGAAGTTTGAAATTCCAGTTCAGAGGAAGGGCTGTATCATGCCTTCAAGACAGGTTCCTCACCTGGGAGGCAGGATCCCTGCCCGGCTTCGTGGGAGCTCAGGTACTCTGGCACACTTGTCAAGAAGACCATGCTGCCTCGCTTAGAAGCCCAGCCTTTTCCACTGGCTAAACAAGGACAGAAGAGGCTCTGCTGCAGCCCACTCCCAGTCTAACATCACTTTGTCAAGGCTTGTGATGTGAGCCAGAAGTAACCCTTATACTCAAGGGGCAGTACAAGCTTAGCAGTAGTACCTGCCTTTCTGTCTGCTCAGTCACTTCATGAGCTTTTACTCACAGAGTAACCATCGGTCAGGCCAGGAATTCTGTACCATTTGTCTTTAAATCCAGTGCTTGCCTTATGACTGCAAGCCACTGCATTATTTATAAAAGGCATACTGCTCTCTTCTTTTTAAATACAACCTGCCCTATCCTAACACCTCTTTAAATTGAATATTGTCTTATGCACCTTGGTTGTGTGTGAAAATATACTGCTTCAAGGTAAAAGGAGAGAAGTTGAATTATTATCCTGAAGGCTGTTTGTACACTTGCATGATCCACCCACACATCTTACCTTGAGGGCGACAAGAATTGCATGGGCTGGTCAAGAACAGAGCAAAGTACTCAAGTGCTGACTGACAAGGTTGCCCCTCCTAAGCGTTCACTCTGAGCTCTGATCTCCAAGCACTATTGATACTCGGCAGTGAAGCAGAACTGCTGACGTTCCTGCTGGGTTCCACGCAGAAACCTGAATATCCCCACTGCATTCACAAATTGGAGCCAAAGTTCAAGGGAGAAGACTTAGAGCAGGAATTTTCATCTTAAATCAGATTTGTTTTCACTTTGGCTCCTATGCAGTACCATACTGAAACATGCACTTTACTTTTAAACATTAAACCCCTATTGGTATTGGAAAGCTAGAAGTCAGATGTGTGATTGAACTTAACTTGCTGAATTTAGGCATATAACAAGATAGAAAACTTTAAAGCACCACTCTGTATTAAAAATATATTTTTACCAAGAGCTGATATGTTCCAGATAGGACAGGAGACGGTGTTTCTTACTAACTACTTCCCAACCATCTTAATGACACTGTAAAGCACTGGTTATCATACCGGATTTAAAGTGTGTATATATAGAATGAAAGCTCCATTACAAAAAGAGCTATCACAACCAGCTTTGCTACTCTTGTGTTATTATAGAAGAAAAGCAAATATGTGTGCATGGGTATCTGCATATCTGCATGTATTTAATTTATAAAACACTGGGGGAAATTCCTGGCACCAGTAAAATAATTACCTTCCCATGTATTTCAGTAAGACAGCATTTCTCCTCATACTTTTCATCAGCAGTTTGATCACTTACCTGATTTCCTTCATAATGTAGTTTAAACTTTACCCAGTTCTTTTTTTCCCTTGTTTTATAAAACTGAAAACAAAACTAATTGTGATTGTAAGAAGAAAAACTACACATTTACAAATGTACTATTTTTTTTCACTTCACCTACAAGAAAGTTGTAAAAAAAAATTAAAAAGTTATTAGAATAATAGCTATAAATAAAATAGTTCTCTTCCATGAATCCTCATGGGTACATTGAACTTAAATTGACAATAAAATAATCTACTCAAGTAATTCTGAAACAGCTAGGACTCCTTAGGGAAAACAAAACAAAACAAAACGCCCAAAAACAGCGAAGAAAAAAAAAAAAAAGTAATGCATTTAAGTGTCAGAAATGTTGCTTTTAGAACATGTTCATGAGAGTAACAACATTGCGTGGATCAAGCCACAGATGGGCACCTGGATTCTCACTATTGCTATATGCTGCTGCAGCTGAAATGTAAAGGGGCAAATCAGAGATGAAAAAATGAAAGACTGTAAATACAAGGCAATGCTTTAAAAGAAATTGAGTGGGATGGCTTCTTAACGTCCAGTTGGCATGTTATAGAGCCCTGTGTAAATCTTCCAGCTTTTCCACTTGAATGCTTCTCCTTGCAGCTGGAGGTGTATGTGTAGTAGAAGTGGGAGGCTGGGTCAAGTTGGTTGGAAAATGAGGGCAAGAAAGATAAAAATATTATACCCAGGTAGGTAAGATGGAACAGGAAATCAAAGCTAGAATAATTTTCCTGTAAATAGGATGCTGTCAAAGGGTTGACCATCACTGGAAAGCCATCCCCTATCTCTACTACAGGCCTCACAAAGGCAAAGTACCATTCAGTCTTATGTGAGATACCTACATCTATCGTGTATGTGGCATGCAGGTGGACATACTGGACATAATTCTGAAAAGCCCTTGATATGCAAAGCCTTAGACCCTTTGCAAGCTCTAGACCAGGACTGGGCAGAGTGATGAGCCTTCCTCCTTCACCTGTTTGAAGTCACATTCTGATGCCAGTGTGGACAAATCACTGTCAGCTGCTAAATTAATTGAGCTAAAAATTGAAGGAGAAGGACCCACGCTTCACCCTTTCTGCACCCATTGAAATCGCTATAGTCAGGAGAGGGGGGCTTCCTAATTTGCCAGCTAGACCACTCTGCCACCACTTCCAAAAACACACCTTCAAATCCTTGTCTAGACATGGCCTTATGCAAGGGAGAGATAAGAATCAGCCCCTGAATGGGTGTTTTGTTATATAACCACTGATGAGGCCGGGGGAGTTAAACATTTGCAGTAGTTTGTAACATTCCTAAAGCATTACGTTTTCAGCAAAGTGGATTATCTTGTCTCATTTTTCTCTGATGAACAATCAGCTTCGATCTTGACACATGAATTTATTATGCTTGGGTTAAACAAACTAAGCCTTAATAAGCTTCAGTTAAAAACCTCACTTTGTGTTTGTGGAGGGGAAAACTCAGCACTTAGGTTGCCTGACGGGTACAAAAATGAAATCAGGCTTCTCTGCCCTTATCTAGCTTAGGTTGGATGTGTGTGTATATCAAAGATGGGATTTTTTTTTTTCTCTAGGTTTTGCTAGATATTTGATTGCTTTGTTGAAATGGTTCCACGATATCTGACTGGGTTGACCTCCAGATGTACCTCCTCCAGGGCATTATGTTCTGTTTCGCATTATCAGCTGCATGCTCCAAAGGTTAGGTTGTGAGAGCTTGGGTGGGGCTTTTAACTCCTTCTTCCAGCCCCACAATCACAGTGTGCCTGTTCACATGTGCTCACATGGTTAATTTTTCGAAACAGTGAAAGAAAAGCAATACATACTCATCTTGATTTAATAATTGCAGTCATGATTTATGTAGAATGGTGTCACTTTATTGAACATTGGTTTGATAGATAACAGAGAGCATGTGCCTGGCTTATTTGGAAAGTTTATATAACACTACAGATCCTTCAAGGAATGTGCAGAACCTTCTAGATATATGGAACAAACTCATCTGATGTAAATCAGGTGTCTGAATTGACAACAGCAGTAATGGGTAAGGCAATAATTAGTATGCATAACTATTTCAGGTTGTGTAAAGTAGTACAGTTCCAGTGCTGGAGTGTCACTGATTTACACCAGCTGAGGATATGGCCCTGAGAACTCACAAGAAATGACTATGCCTACTAATTACTGAAGCTGCTAATGTATTTCAGCTGAAGAAGTGCTAGCTCTTGCAAATCAGACACCTAAAATTTTCTGCAATTTTTTTCAGCTAAGCAGTCAGAAAAGCGAGGCTGCATTTTGCACTGTGGCAGTCCTTGTTAACATTAAACGCTGGCTTGATGCACCGATCAGGCATCTCACTAGTTTAGGTATGATCACTACAGTTTCCACTGGCTTCTTCCCAGATTGAGGCAGGATGAAAAGCTGATTTTTTTTTAGCCTTCTGGCATAGAATGAAGATGCATTTAGGATGCTTTTGACACTGTTACAATTTCACTCAGGTAGTCACTCAGAAAGAAGTGTCTAGTGAGTACAGAAAACTATTGCACTTGGCATTTCCAGCAGCAAATCTTTTCTAATGAGCGACAGCTGAAAACAAGTGGGAAGTATTTTAAACCCAATGGCTCAGATAGCTTCTAATTTCTAACTTATGTAGAGGCTATTGAAGGTTACACTACATGCCATATTTTGTCCTGCCGGATTTATGTCTCGGATCAGTTCAGTCACAGGTATGTCCTTTCAAGGATTCAAACCACGGAAGGTAAAAGCCCTCACAAACACGAGGACACCAAAGTCCTTCACATCATGGCCATAAATTGAGCTAGCAGTCTTTCCCAGCTACTGTTTTGTTCAGTTCAAGGCCTGTGGGTATTTTGAAATGCAAGAGGATTTTTTTTATTTATTCCTGAATCAAGTTTATTTGGAATATCATGGGTAACTGTTGGCCAAACTACTAGTGGGACTTGACCATTTAAGAATATTTACAGGGATCTTTAAGACCAAGGTCTCTGCCTTGGCTTTACTTATACTGCTGCTGGCACAATAACAGTGAAGCTCCCTGGAAATTTTCAGGCTCTAACTCAAACATTCTTCCTATATTTGTATGCTCAACATGTCAGATGCTGTGGGATATACCAAATTCTTTGTTATTACTTCCCAGAGAGGAGGTTCCCTTTGTACAGTTTTGGGCTGGAAGACAAATGAGTGAGCTCAAGACTGTTCATGTTTGTAGAATAACTTGTTTTATTTACACAGTCAGTAATCCTGGAAAACAGATGGTTACAGAAGAATGTAAGCAACTCCTTCACCTTCCATTCCCAGTTCACTGCTAGTGCGTAAGGTCCTGGAAGCTACATTACCTCTAAAGCTGAATGTTGTTCACCTGATAAGAATTAGAAAGAATTTTTTTTCCCTTAAAGAAATAGAGATATAAATCTAACAAGATTTATATTATTGTATTATTGTTGAGAGTAAAAGTCTGGCCCCATGGTAATGAAAAAATTTAGACATCTGTGTAGGCCAGCAACTTCTTGTGCCCTTTGCTAGAAAAATATAAAAAGGAGAGCTAATGGTGTTGTATTTTCTTGCTTTTACAGTCTCAGCCAAAACCTGATTTTGGTTGTGGTAAGTATCTAAGTATCACCATCTATTTTTCTTTCAAGTGACAGGCTATATTGTGTTAACATGTTAATCCATTTTGGCAATACACACAGGATATTTTCATAAGAACCAGACCCTAACAAGACTTTCTATTGACCTTTACCACATAACCAGGTTATTTTCAAAATTTACTTTGATTATCCTCACTTCAGCTATGAAGAGTCACAGTACTTCAGAAAAAAATTAAACTAAAACCAAATAGGCCATACAAAATCAGGTTTGAGATACTTCTTGAGCAGATGTTTTGAGTTTTAAATGACCAAGTTGGTTGTAGTTTACTTGTCCTGATATTATTCAATACTGCTGTGCCTAGTTTTACTAACAAAACTCCTAATAAATTATTATGAAAGAAGAAAAAATATTATTTTGTGTTCAGCCAGAAAGATTTTTTAATCCATGCCTCTTTCTTCCTTGAGCTTATTAAGCACAGGTTTGGCTACAGCAACATTTAAGTACCTCACCTTTAAATAACAAATCATGTCCAAGTTATTCTGCTCGTACATTAGAACTCTTACATTTTCCTTATTCTCACGTGGAAAATAAATACATGAAGCCTGATTCTTCATTTACTACACTGTGAGCAGTCATTATGCCCATGCAAGAGAAACACAACATGGAAGGAAAAAAATCTGATTTGGTAGCATAATAGGCTTATTTTGAATTCATCACAATAATTACACAAGGTGATGAGTGATGAAGAATCCAGCTCATTATTCATAAGAAGCAACTATCTTTTAGCTAGTACTGCATATTAGAGGTAGAAAGCCCCTGGTTTATTACAGCGATTATTATTAGTCCAGTTGCCAATCCAAAAATCATATTTGATTGTCTCATGTACAGCAGAATACTAATCTATTTCCCTTCTTACTTCTCCCTCTATGCTTGTATAGACAGGTACATTTATCTATTCTGCCAAGAGCAATCTCTTTATCTATGCAGAACTACAATGATTATTCACTCTTATCAGTACCAGCATCTGCATATATGCACAAGATAAAACACAAATATTTCCTCACCCCATTTTTTGTCAGTTCTCTGCTCGAAGGATGGTCAGATCATTTTTAATTGCATACTGAGCAACAAATAACTGACATTTGAGTTTGAGTGACTAAGAACTACATTTTGTTGACAATATTAATATGCTCTTGTGTTTCATGTCTATCAGTTTCCAGGAGCTTAATCAGATTAACACTTTGTAATGACACCCAAGAATACCACATTCTGGCAATGTCTGATGCTAGTCATTCACCAATAGCACCAAGCCAAATTCCTTCATCTGAAAGGTAGTGGATGCATCATGTCCCAGTGTATCCTGGGAAGGTAAGTAGTAGTGAAAATAGACCCAGTTCTTAAGAAGGAGGTTTCAAAAGGCAGGATGATCCAAGCACACAACTTGCTGGCAATAAAAAAGGGCAGTCCTACTCCTTCCTTTCCCTTTTTTCAGGCCCTGCTCTGATCTGTCAAAGAGATTAAGTGCAGCAAAATGGCCAAATGAATCATTTTCTGAAAGTCTAGTGACCTCACCAGAAGAATTTCACCATCATCGCTACGGAAGGCAGGATCAAGCCCGTAGGGAAACTGAAGTAATTTATCTGTGGGAGGAGGAATATGAAGTTATACGATCCTTAGCTTGGCTAGAGGGATAGGTTTCCATTCAAGTTTTCATCAGATTGGAAAACACTTAAAATTTTGGTTTGATAGTGTTTTGCTTTTTGGTTAGTTTTTGAGAGTACCTAGAGCTCTAACTAAAAAAGGAGATAAATATAAGAATAAGGAGATTCTTCTCATCTGTTTGTCAGCCCATGAGTCAGCATGATGAGAAGAGGCGAAGTGTGACCCAAGTGCATCTTTTGGGTGACATGTTAAAGCAAAGTTCTGACCACTTGACATTAAAGATCCCATTGCAGTAATTATATCTGAAAAGCGCATTAATGCTGATGATCTGGACAAATGCCAAGTCTAAAAATTACATTCTCACTTCCAACATTCCTACTTTGTTCCAAATGGAAACTGAAGTCTTCATTTCCTCTCCAAAAGAGCCATGTTGTTGTAGGGTGCTAAATTCTTCCTGTGTTTCACCACAAGCCTTCAGCGCTGTAGTAGATTAAACAATCATTATATGGTTTCCGTATCAGCTTGTAAAGCAAGGCAATATTTCACAAGATGAAAGGAACTATAAGAATGTAAACTACTAATACTTTTGAGTCCGCTTACTGCAATACAAAATTTGACCAGTGGCAAAAAGTAGAGTCAGCTGAGGCAGGCTTGAGTGGTTCCATTAACCACTGAAGTGCAGTATTTCTCCCAGCATGTTTAGTATTGCGAATGCAAAGTTTGACCTAAAACATCAGATATTTATGTACATTATAGTACTGGATTTGCTTTCTTTTTAGATCAGGTTCTCATCTGATTTATGCTGCAGACAGAAGTCCTACAGCAGACACACTTGTGTTAAGCACAAAACCCCCCAAAGTAGCACTTGGGCTTTTTGTGCATGTTTAGTTGCCTGCTTTGAGGCCAGTCCAAAAAGCAAGGGCACTAGACAAAACTCAGTGCTGTATGGGGTCAATGCAGTAGAGTAATTTAGCTAACATAATAGCAGAGTCATAAAGGACACAAAACAAGCCATCTGTGTTAAAACAAAGCCTCATCTGATGCCAACTCTTGATGCTTAGAGAGAGAGCATAGCAAAGGGGTGCACCTGTAGCCGTATTTCCCCCAGTAATGTTTCCCCACGTTCTCCTAGCTTCCAGCAGTCTGCAAGACTGTGCACAGAGAAACAATGCACAGAATGGATAAACCAGTGGCATGGAGAAATGATATACAGGCATAGCTGATGCTGAAAATGCAATTTGCATAATATGGTAATGTATGCATTATAGTTCCAACTACATACATGATCAAAGCACCCACTGTAAATGATAATGCAAATTAATTTTAGGCTCATTATTATTAATTGAACCTGAATAGAAATCAGATTCAGCAAAAATAGAATAAAGAAACAAACAGAAACTATGTAGGGAAACAGTCATTAATATGATTATTCTCTCTGGCTTATAGTTAGGTACATGCTCCTTCTGTCTGTGTTTCTCCTTTTGACTTCTCTGGTATGGTTTCAGATACAAATTCTCTATTATTCTGCAGCTAATGCTCTTGGTTTCTGTGTTGATGTTCATGTCACTCTCTCAGCACACTTTCTCAAATGTATTATTAAGGTCTGCATGGTCTAATAGGTTGCCATTACCCTGAGCTTTATTCATCCCTTTTCCAAACTAAATCAAATTTGAGCTTGAATAATGTTGATAGGGACATTTGCCTAAACTCAGTTTGCTACTGCAGTAATAGGATTTTTTTTTGTGAATTAATGGGACATTTGTTTTTAAAAACAGAACACCAGTATGTTTCTGCCCCTTCTAATAACTTTTTAATGGTGATCTTTTGTCCTGTTGTAATGGTTTCTCGTTTCTGCAGTAGTTTATGCCTGGAGACAGGAAAAGGATAAAATACTGGGATCAAGCCATTATCCAGCACTGAAGTTTCTGTCCTACGGTGGGTTTTGAATCATTTAATAATAGAATGTAATTATATCCTGAGTTTTACTAAATGCTTATATCTGTTAAAAAAAAAACAAAACCAAAACTTAAATCTGGTGAGACTACATTCTTTTTTCCTAGACAGTACTAACAAGTGTGATCTTCAGTGACTACAAAATTATTTAGCATTGATAACTCTCATTAACAACTGTAAGAAATATGTCATTAGTCTCCTTGGAATTAAAGACACCGTAAGGATATAAGAATCTTTTCTTTGTGAAAATTTTAACTTTATCATAAACCTACCTTCAGTGTAGGATAATGCATTGAGCAAAGACTGCATGCAGTTGTAGAGGCAAAATAATATTAAATTTCTTCCTGAACTAGGGAAGCAAAAGAGGACATAAAATTCATGATCTCATTCCTAGGAACATTCCTGTCTGTTTCTCCTTGGTAAGATATTAACAATATCATTCTTATCACTCTACAACTACCTGAAAGGAGGCTGTAGTGAGATGGTGGTTGGTCTCTTCTCCCAAGTAACAAGTGACAGAACAAGAGGTGATGGCCTCAAGCTGAGCCTGGGGGGATTTAGAATGAATATAAGGAAAATTTTCTTCACAGAGAGGGTGCTCAGACATCAGAACAGGCTGCCCAGGAAAGTGGTGGTATCGCCTTCCCTGGAAGTGCTCAAAAACTGTGTAGCTGCGGCCCTGTGATATGATTTAGTGATAGTCTTGGCAGTCTTGGGGTACCGATTGGACTTGATGATCTTAAAGGTCTTTTCCAACCTAGTTGATTCTACGATTCTGACATTTTAAAGGTAAAACCATTTAAGCAATAATTAATCTTTCTCTTTACTGATATTTTTATTTTCCTCATTATAGACCTTATGATTTTTTTACATGTGGCACTGTAAAAACTGTTAATGTGTTAATGAAACTGCATATCTCTGTTTATTTTTTTACAGTTTATACTATATCGGTACTTATAACTGCAGTGAAGTTGCACAAAGCTTATTATCTTTATATCACAGTATGTCCCAGTTAAAATGTAATCATTTTCCTAAAGTAATTTTGGAAAAGTTTTGGAGCAATGATGTATTTGTGTCACAGTGGCTGCCTCTGAGCCCCGTAACCGATATACCATTGACCCGATACTGCTTGCACCACCTACAGGGAGCAAAGATAGAGTGATAGTTGGAAGACTAAAAGGAGGTACTTTTGCCCCTGCCCTTTGCTGGGTATTCACACTTTTACCCTGCTGTATTTGAGATATTCTCATCCTGTCTCCTCTGAGGGAGATACAGCCAAGAAAAAGCCAAAATTCTTTTCCCATTTTCAAAGATAAAAACATTCTCTTTGGGAAGCCCCCGTTACCAAATGTGCCTGGAGCATGTGCAGAAACTAGCACCATTAGAGCATGTCACCTTTATTCACGGTAAATGGCATTTTATTTCATGTGTACTCACTGAAGTCAGCAGGACTTGAAGCAGAGTATGCAGATATTGATTTTGAATCCTGGACCAGAATCCCACACTCCTCCCAGGTTTTACATTTTTCAGAAATGCTGGTCACTCTTTTAATGGCTTTAAAACTGGATATTGCAGGTGTCCAGTACTGACAGCTGCAATTTTACTGATGCTATGCAGCACAGGATGTCCAGTCTTATTACGTTTCAAGATACAGGAAATGCAACCCAGTATCTGAAAGCATAAGAAGGAAGGAGCCTTTCAAAGTTCATAGTAAGTGACATTATTTTTAGGTTATTGGAGAAAGAGAGAGCATTTAATGCTCCTTTACATAAAGTACTTCATTTAAAAACTTGCTATTCATTTTAACACTTTCTTTTCATTTTTAATGTTTTCTACAAAATTCAAGATGATTGTGGAAAACAGTACACGCTGATACACATAAATCAATTACAAACTTTCATACTTACACACTTCTGCCTTTCCTCTGTCCAAAAGCCTAGATTAGTTAGAGGAGGTTCACAGATGGGAATGCAGAACTGCCAGAGACTTGAACCCTTCCCCTGAAAACAGACTGAAGGGAAGCCAGCAAACAAAACACAGGATGCTGTGAGAAACTTTTGAATCAGAAGCAAGGTGAGGGGTAAGTATACAAAATGATAAACAAAACAAAAATAATATGTGGAAAAATATGCACATGTTCACTGCGCTCAAAATTAGTCTGTTGATTTTGTTTCCTCGGGCCATAATTTACATCAGCTGTTCAGCAGGATTTAAAATATGACTAAATATTGATTTGGACAACAGTAAACTCCCAAGGTATAAAACCAAGTTTTCTTACAGTCTTATTGGAGAGGATATACCTTCCTATATTGTAAGGCATAAGGCTGACTCTGATCATCAAGAGCAAGGAGGAATTTTTTTCTGAATATATATATTTATTCCTTCATGAGTTCCTTGCTTTTTCTCTAAGCTTCTGATCACTAATGGTATGATGATAGAACACATGGACTACTGAGGTCTGATCCAATATGGTGATTCCTACAGCTCTGCTGAGAATGGATATTCAGAAAATAAATAGAATTCCTTGTGACATGCAAGAGGAAGAAAGGGGCAAAGCGCTCCAGGCCAGGGTCAGAAAGCTCCTACAAGATCTATTCACAGTTACCTGCTGTATTTTTTTTTCACATGACTTAGTCTTGCAGACTTTGACCGTCTGATGCCTTTCAGTCTCATAGGAATTTTTGAGATATTGACATTAGGTGTTTTGCCTTAGGTGGCAAGCATGACAAACTGTAAAGGTGCATATGAGGTATTCTGGTATGTGCTCATATCGTGGTATGATCTCATCTTAAGGAATGTGACTGTGACTTTCCAGCATTATAAACTGAAACCAGGATTTGGTTGTACACTGCTGCATACCAGGGAAAATACTGTGCCTCTGTGAATTTCAGCTCATGTTAATACGTCTTCATAACCAATGCTGGAAAGCATCACCAATTACTGTGGCTGTTTACAGAGCACAAGAACAGAATATTTAATTTTACCAGCCTCTAAGAACAACAAAGCTGAATTTGAACTCTAGTTAAAGTTTTGCTGATTACTCTTGACCTTTCTGGGACAAAGACATGAAGGTCACTGGAGTCATGATTCTTTTCACATTCTGCTTGTCTTTGTCATTCCCCTAATAACGCATAGGACTAGAAACAAGAGCTGGGTGGTGTTTTTTTCCCCCTGCCTGGAAATCTATTTAGATTAGTCACCAGGTTTTCCAGTCTACGGTCATTGAAGGTCATTTGTTTTATAGCTGAAATCCTCAATTGGAACCTCATCTTGTAATCACAACTTAAAACCCAAGTGAGGTTTTGTATTTCCTCTGAAAGGGTAGGTTGTTGTATGATTAGCTTCAGAATGTTAAATGGATTGTCTGTGTAATGACGGGTAATTTTGGGGGGCTTAAATTGCACTATGAGAAGACCAGTCTTGCATAATAAGTACTGGGCTATAGTATAAAGAATAGCATTCTAAGCTTCTCTGAAATGCTAATTCTACTACATGTTAATATTTCCTTTGCTGTAAAATGGCAAAAGACAAGCCAGCAAGATGTAAAAAACTTACAAAGTGCATTTTCACTTATAGACTGTTCCTAAGAGCAAGTCGTTTCCTGAAAATGTCCCTTAAATAAGCATCCACTTACAGTGGTCAGCATCTGCTAATAGCTGTTCCACAGCCTTGGTTGCTGGCAAATACAGAGTATTTGTTATAATCTATAGAGCGATGGGAATGGGTGTATAACTTTTACACTAATTTTTGAAACTATTCTTAGCCCTAAGTATGAAGCATCAGGCACATCGTGCAGATGTACTCCTGGAGGCAGTTCATAAAGTCTGGTGTCTTGTGTATTCTTTGAGCCTGCAAAATTGCTGGTGAGAGTCTGAAAGCCCTTTTTAAGTTTTGATTGATTGGTTCATTGACTGATTATTTTCATGTCTTTTTGGCCCATGTGCAATTCAAACTGAAGTACAAATACATACATTTACATGTGTGTGTGTGTATATATATATGTATGCACATATATATATATAACCAAAACTGAAGACTCATTGAAGGAATAAATCCTACCCTGCCATGATATCGTTAGGGAGGTAATTATTATGCTTTGTTAGAGTAAACTATTTTTTTGGTGAACATATCCTGACCTAGAAGCTGACCTTTGACTTCTTCATTTTTATTAATCCTTAGGTTCCTAGCTTCAGAGACCAGCCCAGAGACAGCTTGAGCATGTACCATATCTCTCTTTGCCCCAGCTGCTGGCTTCTTTTCTCTGTGTCCATTTGACCTCTACACAGCTGCTTGGATACAAGCAGGAGGTTACAAGCAGGAGTTATCTTGCATAGGGTTCAGTGTCAGACACTGACTTGCGCAGTGTCAACTTGATGAGTGTCTTCAGTTGGATATCACCCTACAGTCCATCACCATCACTGTCATAACCTGTGACGTCATCTCACTGCTTGCTACAGCGGGCATTATTCCCACTCTTATTGGCAAGCCAGGCATTTTCATCTCTGTAGACAGCTGGTGGACCCACAACTTGTCCCCATTCCTTAAGGAGTCTGAATCACCCTTCCAGCACACCTTTTTTGATTCCTCTCTGGGCTTGCAGGGGCTGACATAACACAGCTCTTAAGCTTTTCTCTAGAACCTAATAGCAGATTACCTTCCTTTTCTATCTTCTTTAGCCACCATACAAACAGAGCTCCTTTTAACTGATTACTTTTCTATATTCATTTTGTATGTATTAAAAAAAGTCTGGTGGATTTCAAAACACCCCACTCCAACAGACTCAGCTCAGCAAGTCCACCAGCTTCCCAGAAGCTGCAGATATCACAAACATGCATGCACCCTTACTCTCCATGTTTTTAAACCGTGACATATTCTGGGATCCACATTATGCCACTGTTGATTTCCATGTCTCTGATGTAAAGATGATGGAAAACTGCAGTAAATTGGTTGATTGATTGACGGCTTGGCTTCGCAAGCAAAGATTTGGGAAGGGCTTTACCCACACTTACTACAAGTGTGATGACCAAGGGCATGAGGGATATGCAAATCTGGTTGGAAAAAAAGCTGCTTAAGCAATCGGGAAGTGTCCGGCCATGACTGTCATCTCCCGGGCAATCTCGAGAGACCCATGCGCCGGTCCACCCGCATGCAGCGTTGGATCTGCAGCTTCCCATGCACCTTGTCACCTGCCGTTTCGACCCTCGCCCGTCCATACAGACACGTGAGACTGAGCCCTTCCAGCCTGCACAGTGGATTTGTTAGGTGAGGCGCAGCTTGCGCAGAACTGGCCCCACCCTTCCTTCTCCTATGAGGAAGGCCTGTCTTTGCTAACCAAGATTTGGGAAGATCCTCACCCACACATTCTGAACAAGACTGTCATCTCCTGGGTCAATCACAAGCGACCCGTGATGCAATAGCACAACAAGTGTCTAGGCGGGTTCTTAGAGCTGTTCAGTCATAAGCCCACAGATGGTAGCCTCGCGCCAGTGGCTCCTCAGCCAAGTGCACGCACCAGGGGTCTGAACCTGCTGTTCCTCTTGTACTGAGCAGGATTACTATTGCCACAACTCATCATCAGTAGGGTAAAACTAACCTGTCTCACGACGGTCTAATGTGTGGTTAAAAACCAACTGCATAAGGAATCAATCTGATTCAGAGCTATCTGCATTTTTCAGTTGTCATTAACCAAACTAGACCCTGACTACTTTAGAGAACAGAATAAGGCAAAAGTGCTAAAAAACGTTCTTTTACTGAAATTCATTTCATGATTCAGACACATCCCAGGGATCTGGGCCTATGCTTCTAAAGCAGGTTATTTGGCTGAGACCAGGCTGACTTTTCTTCTCTCCACAGCTAAGATCTCAGAAGAAAGAACATTAGTTTAACTCACATTAAAAGGGCACCTTTAAATCTAAGTACCATTCCCAGACAGCCTCCTGCATCTTTCAGGCTGGCAACCAAATACCAGCATATTAGAGAATGAATTTACTTTTGATGAAGTGCAGACCTTAAAAACCTAAGCTGGATACAGGGTTCATGACAGACAGCAAGGTCTTTCACTGCAGAAAGAATGTGCAGCCACAGAAAGAGACTGCTTACAATGTACTGTAGGAAGACTACAATTTGAGATACTTTGCTTTTTAATACACCATGTAAGTCTCTTGGGTGTACATGGGTACTATGCTGACTATAGGGTCATATCTTCAGCAGTTGTGCAGGTAGCCATGTGTTCTCTTCTAGCACATGACTTAGTTGATGTTCCTGAACCTAATGAATTTTGGCGGAAGGAATGATAATAGCAGACATTTGTTTCTTTCCAGTCACTAAATTTTGTTAGAGAGTTAAAATAAACTTGTCTGCTTGACTAGTCTCATGTGTAACAAAATAAAAATAAGCCTTCACAAGGAATCATTTTCAAGCACCATTCTACTTTTTGTCCTAGGCTTGCAAATGGCATTCATGTTTTCAGATATGTCAGATATCATAATGTAAAATAAATAACTAAGTGAAACACACAGAGAGATATACTCTCGGTGCCTTGTGAGGGAGAAAAAGAGCCTTCTGCTTCTTCCTTTACCTCCTTCCCAGTCTTTTTTTTTTTTTCCCTACACTTGCAATTGGTGCTTCTTCATAGCATGTGCATGAAACACTAGTGTTATTTTAATGCTGTACCATTTTGGAGCCCAGTCACAGCTGAAGACCCCCACTAAGCTACTGTGCAGACAACAAAGTCATATCTGGCTCTGAGGACAGCCCATCCCACACTAAACCTCCCATGGTCACAGGAGACTAACTTTGTACATAGAATCATAGAATAGTTAGGGTTGGAAAGGACCTTAAGATCATCAAGTTCCAACCCCCCTGCCATGGACAGGGACACCTCACACTAAACCATGCCACCCAAGGCTCTGTCCAACCTGGCCTTGAACAGCTTCAGGGATGGAGCATTCACAACCTCCCTGGGCAACCCATTCCAGTGCCTCACCACCCTAACAGTAAAGAAATTCTTCCTTATATCCAATCTAAACTTCCCCTGTTTAAGTTTTAACCCATTACCCCTTGTCCTGTCACTACAGTCCCTAATGAAGAGTCCCTCCCCAACATCCTTACAGGTTGATGCAATCAACGCATCTGCCTCACATGCACATCATAGAGACAATGACTTTGGCTGAGATATTAGGGTTTTTGTAGAAATGCCTGTTGGTTGCTAAACACATCATTCAGATGTAACCATTTTAAAAGAGGCTTAAAGCTGATGTTTCCCACAAAAGACCCTGCAAAATCAGCTGTGAAGGAAACACAGGAACATACCAGTGGAGCAGGACTTTTTAGGCCAAGTATATACAAGTCCCCCAGTCATTTAAGAACTTACAACCTTAATTTCAAATGAATTGGAATCGAATTTCAAGAAAAGAACTTATGGTATTTTTTGCAAAGGAGATCTGGGTTCCCATTTCACTTTTCAAAATTTTACCCCTTCCTCTTGAAAAACATGTTGCCACAGACAGACCAACTACTGTCACTCCAGAACACAGAGACAACAATAATTCTGTGCTGGTTAGCCCAGCACAGTGCCTGCCCACTAACAATAGCTGTATCAGAACTGGAGAGAAGAAAAGTCTCTCTTAAGTTTCTGGAACAGGAACTTTTTCCTTTTCTGGTAAATGAATCATGATTAAATTTTATTGGAACCAAAGTTAAACTTAAAACCAAAATCCTGTCCTCCTCTGGTCCCTAGCCCTAGCATTGTTATTTGACTTTTCATTGAAGCTATCAAATAAAGCTTCAAAATGGCATAGGACCAGTGAGTGACTTAGCAGTTAGCATCAGATTTATCAGTTTGCTTTTTTTTCTATAGAAGCAAACTTGCTTGCACTAGAAGTAGCTATAGGCATTTGACTCATTAAATTTTTGTTTGAATTAATATTTTTTTCCATCAAAATAAAATGCTATTTCTAAGTTGCCCAGAAAAGATGTTTAATTAAAGATGTTTCCTAAAACAAAGCAGACTTTCTATCTTTTAAAGTAGGGATCATAACTAAAGGCTGTTATTTCCTTTTTCTATGAAGTGATTTGAGCAATTAAATATATTCTGAAAAGATTTTTTTTCTTCTGTAAAACTAATTATTGTGTCCCTCAAAGTAGTAGTAACAAAGTGGATTAACTCATTGTAAAAGGGTAAATAAAATTGGCCTCTGCCTTACATTTTTCTTTGCTTTTGACCTATAAATTAAATTAGGATAATACTTCCTGTTAATACATCTAACTCTTCAAGGGAAAACGTGTTGACAGTGGCTTAAAAGCAGTTTCAAACAATGAATGATCCAGCATCCTTGCTTAAATTCCCTCATAAAAATCTCTTACTTCCCAGCCTGTAACCTTGCAAGGTCTGTTTCTGAGACTGGCCTCCACACCCAGCCGATGTTGGGTTTGCACTCGCTGCCGTACTGTGCCCCCTTGTTCTGTAGGTGATGCTGCCCAGGGAGATTCCTGGCATCTGTATAACGGCCTCGAGTTGCTGCATGTGATGTTTTTCCAAATTGTCTGCTAGTTCATTAAAATGCAGTGAAAAATTCTGTACTTTTAAAGAGTCAATGGGGACAGCAGCGGGGGCATGATTTTTCTTGGATGGAGTAAGACTGTTGAGACCCAGACCTATATCTAGACCTTTAACCAGTGAAAATCAACAAGGCTTTGCTGATTTCTTGCAGCTGAGGGACTTTCTGTACATTTTTGAAGGGCCTCAAACTACTCTTATTAAATACCTGTCACAGTGGTACACACCAGAGCTACACTCTGCACAATGGGATCAATAGGTGTTTTCCCACCAATTTCAATACTCCCACATATGATAAAAGCTGCAGCCACAGAAAGTCCTGTAGCACGTGAAGTACATTGTGTAGGACATATCCTTAGCTGGGAGAAATTTGGCATAGCTCCCTTTACTGCATTACTGTAAAGTCAATTTCCATCAACTGTATATTCGGCCCTAGATGTTGAATTATTGTTTGGTCCCTTAGCCTAGGAAGAAAACTATTGTGCATGTATATAATTGCATCACAGAGCAGTTGACATGTAAGGAGAAAACATGTTTTAGAAACACTTCAGAAGAATGTTTAGAAAGCCACAAGATCATTCCTGTTAATTTTACAGAACTCATGACAGGTTTCTGATATGCTAACCACCTGTGAATGCAATGCTAACTCCTTTCAGTTAGAAAGGCTGCCTCTTGGTCTTCATCTTTACTGCCAAAGATTTCAAGGACATGGCTTGTGCTTAATTCATTTGATCCTATTGGCTTGTTGTCAACAAAAGTGACAATCCTGTATTTGTAACGTCATAAACTTCCAAGTATGATGTTGTAAACTGAAGACCATGACTTTGACTTAAGGGCAGGAGCAGATGGCTTGAGCACTTACTTATGGTCTTGTTTTCAGGAAGCAAGACCTTGCAATCATAATAGTAAAAAGTTACTTCATGGGAAAAGAAGGCAAGAAATCATTTTGCTGAAATGCCCCTACTGTTTCTCCAAGCCTCCCAAAAAAAGCATAATTGATTTCTAAGATCCGTGTGAGACTGCATATTTATTGCCCTGAATGAAATATGGATTTCATGAATTCTGCTGGTGTGACATTCAACCCACTTGAACATTATGAGTTTGACAGTTTGACTCTAACTCAGTTTATTTCCCACTTGAGAGACTGGAAAGGAACAGATGGGGATGTGAGAACGACCAGGGAGGGGAAGAGCGTGCAGCAGCTTGTGCTGCCGGGCCCTGGTGTGAGCACACCTCCCTGCAGCTAGTCAGGGGTTGTGACCGCCATCTAGAAGTGGTTTTCCAGACATTATTAAAGCTGCAAAAGCACATGTAACTCTTAAAGCAAATATTAGGCAGCCCCAGAAGGTAAAAGAACGTCTGCTGAGTGTGGGCTGTGCCCAATTTAGCTCTGGAAGGGAAAAGGTGATAGAGGTCAGAATTACAGGTCTTGTAGGACGTTGGCAGTCTCAACTGATCATCACTGCCATCAGGCATGTCCCTGCATTAGTGCTGAGTTAATAGATAACTAGCTGCATCATCACGATATTTACTCCGCTGGTTTGAACGCTTTTTTTCCCTGTTAATAGGGTCTCTCTTTTTCAATGTTTTGTGTATTTTCAGGTCTTTTGTCTACTTACCACATTTTGTGTCCTTATTACATATACTGCTTAGTCATATATTTACTGAAAATTAATGAAGAAGAACACTTGGCATGTTTCAGAGTCAGAATACTTTGCAAACATTAACTAATTAATAATGTATCCCTTATTTTCAGGCATGCTAGCATGCTTGAATGCTGAGTGAAATTCTGCTAAATCATTGTCTCCCCGCATGTCCCCTGCTCTTTGCTAACCCATTACATGGTTCAAGAATCCGATTATTGAGTTTGGTTATAGACAGCAAGTCTGATTCAAACTTCTGATAAGCACATGATTTCTGAAATGCCTTTATAATCCAGAGCAGACTTCTAAACGAAGCTCGATGTGACACATAGCTGTGTCTGGGTGCATGAGGTATGATCTTAAAATAAGCTGAATGTCTTTTATCTGACAAAATACAACCACCGTTTTAAGAAGACCTGACCCTGGATGGCTGGGGCTTTGCTAAGAATCAAAGAGGTTTTACTATTTTATTGTATATTCCAGTGGAGACCCTGAACTGACAGCACTCTGTATGCCAACAGGGATACTGCAGTAACGCCAGCCCTGCTTTATGCTGTAGGTCAGGCCAGAGCCTTGCATTTAACTCCTTGCCAGCCAAGAGGACTGCTACAGTAGCTTTCAAGTTAGAAAACCAAGACACAAATCTTATAATTAACATCAGCTATGCCTGTGCTTTATAGAGGCTTGTAACTGGTTTGGTTCAAAGGTGTTTGTTTTCACTGCAGAGTTTACAGAGGCTGCGCCTTTATTTATCCCAGGACACCCTTATAAATGTTTGAGTGCAAGGCTCAGTTACTTCAATTCCCTCATAGCAGGAGTTTGCCATAACTCAGCTGGTTCACGAAGCTTGCTCACAGATCTGACAGCTTGAGCAATATTGCTCCCGCCTTGGTTTCCCTGCTTTTTGCCAGCATTTGTATCACATTCCCCTTTCTGTTTACCATCTTCCCGCTGCCTTAGCATGATGCTAACTGTTGTCTTGAAAGAAGCAGAGGGCATTGCATAAGTGCTTTAGGAAAATATCCCTCCCTGAGTCTTCTAACAGATTAAGTCTCAGTGCCTCCTCAAGGTTATTTCTGGGGGATGGGAAGAGAGGAGTGTGGGACTTTTATGGTTATAGTTTTGGTTTTGTTTTACAAATATGGGAAGAGTGCACTTTTTCTAGAAAATGGATGTTCTTAGATGAAGAGCACTGAGCACTGCTTTCTTTTGTGCACTACAGCCAGATGAGATGGCTTTTAAAGATTCTCTTCCTAGAATGAGTGATGCCCTTCTAGGACGTACCATCCACTTACCAAAAAGAACAAAAGGTACAGTATGTACATATTTGTAGGTAACATTACTGAGTCTCTCTCAGTAGGTATGTAGGTAACATTACTAGTCTCTTTCTTCATGGGAGGCTTATCTGAATTTAGTACATCAGTTCTTTTGAGTTTGTGATGTTTGCAGGTCTGTCACAATTTTTTTCTATATTTTCCACCTCACTTGAGTGTTTCAAAGCCTAATAGAGAGCAAGCGGTGTGCTTTTTCTGGTCTGCAGAAACCAGTATGCCCTACTTTTCACTTTCCTTAGAAAAGAACATTTTTTCGTCAGAGAGTGTTCTGTGGCAGAGCAACGAATCCTCCAGCCTGCTATTTTATAGCACACTATACTCCCAAGGTCAATCAATTAATATTCCATATTAATCATTAAACTTCTGATTAACTCTTGTCATCCCTGAAAACATTATAGAACTTGCACAGAACAGCTGCTGTAGTGATATTCATTGCTGTCTTCATTCTTCAGGTTATATGGAGGGGTTAGGGGTGAGCCTGAAATGACTAGAATCTAGATAACAAAATATATTTTAAGAGAACTGCAATGGCATCTAGGCACTGAGACAGAAACAGCACCTCTTCTGTGTCGTGCAGAAATTAAACCGCCTGCCGAAGAACTTATTGCTTCTAGGACTCCCAGACTAGTCCTTATAAATAGCAAACTTGTAAATAGTTTGACAGCCTTCAGGGACTGCTGACCTTGAATTCCCTTCCTATGAGTATATCTAAAGATTGTGCAAGCAATCCATGTTAAGCAACTCCTATGTTTATAAAACGTATAGAAATGAATGATGTAGCAGACCTGCCTTGGAAGCTGATATTATTTTGACTGTTTTACCATTCCATGGTTGTAATACAGGGATGAAGGAACATCCAGCCATTAGTTCATTTTGCCCTTAAGGAACATCACTCCTAAGATTAAATTAATGCTTTTTGTTTGTAATCCATTCAATTCCTCAAGTCTCCTAATCTAGTCCTCACCCCCATGCTATATGTAAAAATAAGCGTAATAGCCCATAACGATGCAATTATTCAGGACTATGACCAGCCCCACTTTTTGGATCTATTTGTCCCAGATCCCTGGAGCTGTTTGTCTACCCTAAATGTCAAAGAATCAGACTCCCGTGAATGCTCCTGTCTTTGGGGATTTCCAGGTGCTGCTAAGGCGTCTGCAGGGGAGGAGTGGGGAATGATTCAGAAAAGGGGTTGTGGCTGAGGTGCATTTCCTCAATTTAAAGAAAACATAATATAAGGCAACCCCTTGCGTTCTCTGACAAGTGCCAGGGACTGGATCAAAGACCAGAAAACCCAGCTTCAGAGCTCATGCTGACATCTGTGCCTCCTTCCAAACTCACACTGAGTATTTCTCAGTTACCAGCTTGAAAAAAAAAACAAGTAAATACAACCACACATTTCCACTCCAAATGTTAGTTCTGATCGTTGACATACTTTAGGCATTCCTCTTTACCTTAAAAATTATTATCAATCAAGGCACTGGTGTAAACTGGAACATTTCCATTCAACAAAACTGTTGATTCATGGTGGCAAAGAATTTAGTAATTCTTCTATGGATCCTGTTAAATGGGAAATACTTCATTTGTCTGTTTTCTCAACCAAGCACTGAATTGCTCTGGTGAGATACTTATTACTATTTCTTCAGGCTAGCTTTGCAAATGCAGCTTAATAGGAAAATGTATAATATGATTATTAATTTAAAGTAGCAATTTCATATGTTCTACTTGGACTTACATTTAAATTTGCTTAATATTATATATATATATAATTTAATGCATCTTGTCCTGTGTTTAGAGCTGAATGATGAAAGAATAATATTAGGGGAGGTTGTCATTTAAAACAACAATGGTGAAATATATTTGTTTGTAAAACTGAAGGAAGTTCACTGATTAGGTGGAAAATTGAAATTTACAATGTTGTCTTGAGCTTTCTTGGTTTTAAGAACCCTGATTATACAGCAGTAATGCCTTCAGCTGAAACTCAGTATTTAAATGGATGCAATCAGGAATAGGGGAATATAGATTTGAAGTGCCTTACTTGGACCTATTGAGTTAAGGCCATTAGGGGTGGGGGCGAGGTTACTTAAACATAGGTCTGGGATAGAAGGCACCAAGACATGGGGGCACTCTAATTTCCGTACAGGGCTCCTGTCCCCCAGCTGCCCAGACTGCAGGGTACAGCAGCTCGCACACAACAAATACAACTGGATTTCCTTCTCATGGAAACCAGGGATTGGGTTTTGAGACCTAAGCTGAACATGCAAGCAGATACACTGGGAATTGCTCCCAGACTCCACAATTCAGCTCTTAACCATAGTCTTCTACAGTTAGTCTGCTCCTGGTAGTCTACTCCCAATCACTACGATTATGCTACAAATGCAAAACACAAGATCAGTCCCCATCAGACATACATAACAGGGATGGCTGAAGAAGTTATCACTCCCAGTTGTGTGTCTTATCCCTGTTCCAGAGGCTACTGCCACCATCTCTAGTTAGCACAACAGAACAGACATCACATCTGCACCTCCACCACCAGAGTTCATAACCCAGCATATTAACTTCAATTGCTGTCTATGACACTTTAATTTGCCAGACTTTGATTTGCACAGCAGGAACTGCGATGCATTTAGCCCACCCCATGGCCTCTGCTGGGAGAGGGGGGAACCCAGCTGAGACCCTGGCAAAATCCAGCATGGTTTCTGACTCAGAGTTTTAACTTTCCAATTTTTCAGGGATATGCATGTTATACTGTACCATTACACCAGTTACCTACGGGACTCTCTCTGAATGCACCTCCAAAGGTTTGTTGACAGTACTGGCTTTTAATTAGAGCTGGTAGGGAACTTCTACCTGAAAATGTTTTCCACCAATAACTTTTGAAGCCTCAAAACTGGATATTCCTCCAAAACAGAGCTGTGAGCAGGAAAGGGTTAATTAGCCTTCTGAAGAGTAAATGTGATTTGAGGTGAAGAGAGATGGAGGAGAGGAAGGAGATGTGAATTTGTCAAATAGGGGGGATTGGATGCATTCATTTTTAATCGCTGTGATTCAGAAGGGAGGCAACATGAAGGATCTTGTAGAAGAGGAGTGCTGCTGCTCACCCAAATTCAACATTAACCCAAAGCAGAGGGAAATACAAGAATAACTGTTGGTCTCCTGAGGTGTTTCCCTTTCATCAGGCTGAACCCTTGCAGGTAGCAGTGTATTTAGTGATCACGCTGTCTGTTGCACGTCCTCCACCTGCGAGGAAGCTCAGTGGCACTCAGAGCATCCTCATCCCTCCCACCCACCAGTCTCCCAGGCTTCCGGCGTCTCTGTTCCTCCATCACCTCTCAGCTCCACTGCAGTCGTTTCAATAATGCATGAGCAAGGCTTATGCCCTCATTTTTACAGTTCTTAATCAGATGAGAATTAGATGTTTCTTAGGTCCTGCTGCGTATTCTGCTGTGGGACAACAGTTTGGTCTGTGTTGAGTTTTGCACATAGAAATTTTTCTGCACATTCAGAAGTAGGTGCTGTGACTCTGGAGAGCAGCCACCCAATTAGGCACAACAAAGCATGTAATTTCCATTCTGAGACTGCAGGTAAATCCTTTAATTAAAGGAGTCTTGCGTACTTCAGTGATTCCTTCTGGAACCACAGGATCCTCCTGAGGACACAGATGCCCTGCTCCACTTCTCATACCAGTCCTGTTTCTGGACCTCCTCCTTTTCATTAACGTGAGCATGACAGGGTGGCTCTTAGCTCATTCGCATTCAGGGTCTGACCTGACAATTGGGAGTCATTCAAGGACACAGCTACAGCAACTTCTGTGCACTCTCCCTGGTGACACCATTGCAGCCAGTATGCAAAAGCTGCGTAGATGAAGCAGAGCTCCTGCCCCTGAGGGTTCACTGTGCCTGCTGCCATTTGCCTCACAGCAGATCATTTCCATCCATCTCTTGCCCCTGCTCCCTGATTTTACTGCAATTAAAACCAGGTATAACACACCAGACTTGCCCCACAGAGCACAGCTCTCATATGCAGGTATAGCTGCTTTCACAAATGACTAAGCCAAGGGTGCTAACAAATGGGGTTTTTAATGAGATCCTGGGCAGAGCTGATGCAGTGCATGTTTGCACAGCTGGCACTTCATACATGGTCCTGAGATGAGGCTGAAGCCCCTGTTGATTGCTCTGAGGAGGGAGCCTGGGGTCCAGCCCCAGCTGCCTGGGAAACCTGGCTCCTCCTAAGCACCATGATGCTTTACCAAGCTTCCTCCTCGCAGGCTTTGCAGAGCAAGCTGGAGTCATCCTGTGCAAAACCACCTCATTCAAGCCTCAAAACAACCTGTAGATACAAGGCTATCTATCTCATGTACCTATTAATGAGAAAAGCAGCAAAGTTCATTCATTCAGAAAGGAGATTGATTTTTTATTTTTTTCCCCCACACAGATTGCATATACTATCCTGGTTTTAGAATACCTGCAACCAAGATTAATTTTCAAGCAAGGCATAAACGCGACTGTGAAGTTATTGTAGCTACTATTAAATCATTGCATTTTTTGTACCACATGAGCTTATACTTGGAGTTTTTTTCACCTTTTTTCTCTTTAACACAATTTAGCAATTCTGCTACTCTGCAGATGGCTATAAAAATTATTCAGGAAAAAAACATTTGAGGACCTTTTAACCTTCAAAAAATATTCCAGAACTTTCTTTTGTAAAACTTTTCTGCATATTTAAATGTATTGGCAGGTTCTGTAATATTCAAATTCCTACTTAAAATAGTAAAAATATTTTGACATATTTCTGGGAGTAGTCAACCCTGTTAGCTTCCACTTAAAGTGCAATTATTCAGGAATATTATAGATCATTATGTGGCTTTGGGGAAAAATCAGTATGACTCAAGTGCCCATTAGTGAAAGTGAAATGGTAGTAGGACACCCAGGGAAGCACATGTGGTATTCCCATGAATATCAAATTAATTCATTATGATAGCACTGGTAAAGTGTTAAACTCTTTCCCATTTCATGAAACAAGATTTACTTTCCAAGGCAGGAATATAAACACTGTCCAGCAATGTTGTAAGAAAGGGTTTGTCACGGAGAGGCTTATGTAAGAGATGGCCTTGGGTGTCTATAAAGTGGTGCTGTTGGATAACAACTTTCGCAACAAAGAGGTTTCCCCTTCCCAAATTCTGCTGGAATGCAAGGAAGAGCAACTGTTCCTTTGAAGTAAGGTGTCCCCTGCTTAGAGGTCAGTGAGAGCACATGCACTTAAGTACACAAAATAAAGATACATATCCAAATAGCAATCAGGGAGGCAGCTCCAACATTGCAAAGCGCACACCATGCTCTGCCTCGCCCTTGCCTGGCCAGCTTGGTGCCCTGATGAGACAAATGAGGGGCAGCACCCAAGTGATTCCCCTTGCTCATTCCAGAGCAGCCACTGCAGCCACTCCTAGCCACCAGCACATCAGTCTCTAAAACAGACGATCTTCTGCTCTATCCTGTGCTTTAAACAGGATTCCCTGGGGCAATCCCAGACACAGCTACAGGCTGGGCAGAGAAGTTATTCAGAGCAGCTCTGAGGAGAAGCATTTGGGGGTTTTGGTCAACGATAAAATGAACGTGAGCTGGCTTCAGTGCATGCTCCCAGCCAAAAAGGCCAACCGTATCCTGGGCTGCATCAAAAGGAGTGTGACCAGCAGGTCGAAGGAGGTGATCCTGCCCCTCTACTCTGCTCTCGTGAGACCTCACTTGGAGTATTGTGTGCAGTTCTGTTGTCCTTAACATAAAATGGACATGGAACTGTTGGAACAAGTCCAGAGAAGGGCCACGAGGATGATCAGGGGACTGGAGCACCTCCCATATGAAGATAGGTTGAGGAAGTTGGGGCTGTTCAGCCGGAGAAGACTGTGTGGAGACCTCATAGCAGCCTTCAAGTATCTGAAGGGGGCCTACAAGGATGCTGGGGAGGGACTCTTCATTAGGGACTATAGTAATAGGACAGGGGGTAATGGGTTTAAACTTCAACAGGGGAAGTTCATGTCAGATATAAGGAAGAAGTTCTTTACTATGAGGGTGGTGAGGCACTGGAACAGGTTGCCCAAAGAAGTGGTAAATGCTCTATCCCAAGCAGTTTTTGAGGCCAAGTTGGATGGAGCCTTGCGTGACATGGTGTAGTGTAAGGTGTCCCTGCCCATGGCGGGGGGGGTGGAACTAGATAATCTTCAGGTCCATTCCAATCCTAACTATTCTATGATTCTATGATTCATACAACTAGCTTCAGTCTCCTGTGAGCTGAGGGTATTTGATGCATTCCCATGGCACAGCACAGCTGAACCTTTATTGTTTCTCCTCACAAGCCAAAGGCTGTTCTGTCCAGATCTATTCACATGCCTGACAGTCAGGGAATGGGCAGAGGTTACAGAATGGTGGAGTGACAAGAAGTGACATTTTGTGGCGTCTGAGCTCTATTTGGTGTACCTATCCACTATGGGTAGATGAACAAAATGTTTTCTCATCTGTTTCTTACTCATTGCCTGTTCATTTCAGAATCCAGCATGGCAATAGGAAAAATTTACATCTGAGGCCAGGGTAGTATATATGTGCCCACAAAGGCCGTATCATGGGAAAGGAATAAAGAAGTCTGGACCTTGACAGGCTGTTCTGAGGCATCACAAGTAGGAGAGAACTAGAAAAGAAAGGGCAGGACTTCCTGCCTTGCTACAGATCCAGACTTGATCTCCTGCAATGCTCCTGCTTCCTGATAAAGGGAGAAACACAGTATGCATCTCCTCTTCTCTGAAGGTACCTTTGTACCTTCTGAAGTTACCCTTGAAGGCTTCAGGTGTGTGAACATACTTCTAGTCCCACATCATACAAGCAGGACATGCAGTGATGCTTGTCTGAAAAAACGATGGTTTTCTAGACCTTAGACAGGCATGTGCACTGTGACCATGATCATTATATGAAGGGAGGGGAATGATTTTGCAAATTACTTTGACCTCAGAGAGTTATTTGCACAACATAGTGTTCAAAGTTGACCCAATTGATAGTTTCCTATACTGTTTTAATAAATGCTTTTTAATCTAAAGATCAACTTTTTGCATTTCTCCTCGTTTCCCAATTCCTATTACCAAACCTGTGGTTCTGTTTAATAAAAACAAAACAAAAAAATGCCACCCCACAATTCTTGAATTTACAAGAAGTTTTAAAGGTGTATTTCCAAAAAGGTTGCAAAGAGCAGAATATTTAATATGGAAGGGATGAGGGCGGCTTCCTATGAAAAATTTTTGAAGACCATTTGCTAAGAAATCTCAACAATCTCCAGTTAAAAGCGAACAAGTTATACAGGAAATTTATTCAGGAAGTGAGCATCACACTTCAAGGCACCAGTGTTGTAGTTGTCACGGCTCATCTCTCATTCTCAGGAAAAGGTCTGCAGATTATCCCTTACCCTCTGTTTCCCCTTCAGTCCATCACCCTTCATTCAGTGACCCATTTAGCTGTTCGGTCACTAATCTGCTCCTTTAGGAAATGTCTCCCAACTGCCAGGGCATTTCACACCTATTAAGTGTTGTCACCTCATCTGACACAGATTTAGTCACCCAGAAGGTTCCCCAGTCAAGTGACACCCAAGTGATTCATCTCTTCTATGTTGTAATTAAAAGTCTGCAAACCTTGGGGGAAAGGGGGTTGGGAGTGTCTTTTGTTTATGATCTAGGTGCAATGGCTCCCACAGGGCCCCATGGACATTCCAGTGATAGTGGTCTGCAAGCCTAACATCCTTCCAGGGAAAGTGTTGCCAAAAATCATGACAGGCTTGTGGGGGTTTAAACTAGGAATCGTTTCTTCAGGAGATGTAGGAATCAACATGCAGGGGAATTAACCCTGGAGGTTCCTTAAGAAAACGTAATTCTAGTCACACTATATACACACTATATATGCACTATACAGTCAGCACATCCCAGACCAATAAAACAGAAGAGTTAGGAAATAGAAGGGAAATCAGCTACAGCCTAAAACACAGGGTACACATTTGCTCTTTGCAAACGCACACAAAAGCTCTCACAGTATTCCTTTGGCCAGAACAACTCTGCAGAGACTGAGAAGCTACCCTAAAACTACATATAGTTCTGAAAAACCCAACGTGGTGCAGAAAAATCAAGCACATAAAGCAACCCATCATCTAAGACTTCTTGAAAATAAATCTAATGAGTTGCTGATGGTACTGTAGAATTAGAAGCATTATTAATTTTAAGGGTTTTTTTGCAGGTAGTAGAGGGGCATAAAAGTAATTATAAATAGGGGAGAAAAACTCCATTGTCACCCTTATGATGTCCCAAATGTGGATCAGATGAAGTAACTCTGACATGTGTCTTTGACAAGTTAATTAAACATATATAAGAGAGAATACAATAGAACTCATATATCCGGATTTCAACAATGAATTTCATATGTTGCCACATATGAAGTTAAGCTAAACAAAGCCCATGTTAGTGGCAATACCGTAGATATAGTTCAGGACCTTTCTAAAGAGTGTCAGAATAGAAAGTATGAGGATGGAGGAGAACGGTACAAGGAAAGGTCTTGAAACCTACCAATCTTTCTTTAAAGATCTTGGCACACAGGTAGGAATGCACAAATGAAATTTGCTGATCACAATGTTAATGTTGAGGTACTGTTAATACAGAGGACTATTAGGATATCACACAGAAAGAAAGAAATGACAAATGGAGTAATAGAAATCGGATTAAATTCAATTAAACCAACTGCAAGGTGACATGGTCAGGGACAAGTAGCAGGAATCTCTTATAAATTGGGAGCTTTCAAGTGGAAACCAGCTGAGTACACTACAGACTTCGATACAGTTATTCTTCCTGCATAAATACAAAGCTCTTGTATAATGCAATCACAAAAGACAGAAAGTCAATCCTAGACTGGACTGGGCAGCCAGAAAGAAAGGAATATTCTGGGCATCTGACCATCCATGTTCAGGAAAAATTACTTGAGATGAAACAGATACAGACAACGATGGGGGAAAAGAACAGTCATAAGTAGACTGGAAATCAAAAGAAAAAATTTCAATGTAGAGCAGAGAGATTCTAGAAAAATCCAGGCAAAAATTGTACCTACTGTTACAATTAAACTGGTGATCAATCAGCTTAGGAAAAGGATTGGATGATACAATGGGGTGATAAAGGATTTGACCATAGGACGCTCATGGGAAAATCCCTAAATTTAATCAGCTAAGCAGGAGAAAAAGAGGTCAAAGAAGGAAAAGAACTCACAGAGGTTGCCAAAAGTTTGTGTGTGGGTCTTCACTCCAAGGAGAATAGGGAAATACATATCTTTGGTTTGTGAAGGTGAACTGCTGTCAGAGGAGTGCAAGAAAAAGTGTTGAAACAACTTGACAAATTAAATTGCAATAAATCACTGAGACTGGAGCCTATTCATCTCAAAGTTCTGAAGGAACCAAACAAAATAGCTGAGCTATTAAACATATGTAATTTATCATTAAAAACAGCTACTAGATCAGAGATTTGGAGGGGAGCCAGCAGTATTCCAGATCTATAATTTAAATAGGTACCCTGGGCAAGCCTAGGGAACATTACTGCAGGCCTGACACAGTTGGATGGGGGAGGAACCATGTCAGTAGCAATGACAGGGTTTCCAGAGGGCTGCCACAACACCCACAGGGGAGAAAAGTTTTTTGTCAAGATAAGATTTGGTTCTGCATTGCTTTGCAATCAAAGTTAAGGAGGTAAGAAATCCCCTTTATGGAGATGAAAAGCTCCCAGTGTTTGCCCGTCGCATCATACAGTTCCACACTATGCCAAGGTACTGTGTAGATGCTAATGCATGTGTTTCTGTTATATATCAACTTCAATGAGCCCACTCACCACTGAAGGATTATATGTTTTTTTTGTGGTGTTGCTATTTGCTTTTCTGCAGCCCCTTTTATGGATGAGGATTCCATTGTACAAAATGTTGTATACCGAGGAAGGACAAACAAATACTGTCCAATTATCCAGCAGAGACATGAGAAGCCTGGGCAGGTTGAAGGGGAGACTGCGATAAAACATCAGCACAGATCAAGAGGATGAGCAGACATCCCTGTGTACCCACAGCCAGTTTTCTCCAGAGCTGTTAAAGGCGGGTTGGAGGAGATGCATCATGTATGAGGGGTCCCAGGGTGCAAAGCTTTAGCATGCTTATCTGCCAGTTGAGCATTCTGTAAACGAAGGACTGTAGGACTGGCCAGCAGACAGCAACCATCTTTCCTAGATCAGTGTCCGCCACCTTATTCTAGGTTCAACAGAATTACTGTTGTGAACTGGAGATTTCCAGAGCTTCCTGTTTTTCAGACCTTTCAAACATTCCCTGAGAGAGGGGCAAACAACATGTAACAGATTTGAGCCTAATGACAATAGGCTTGCTTTTTGAGCTCATTTTCGCACAACATTTAAGAGAGTTAATGGAGTACAAGTTAAAAACTACTGGTTTATACACTCATGAATGTTAGAGAATGGAATATAACACTATGGAAAATAATCTAAATTCTGATAACTTGTATACATTATGAACATTTGAACATATGCATACCTAGTTTCATGGACAGATTACAGCTCTTCTGCTTGTACAGTGAACTGGTGAAATCACAAAAGTAGTCTTATCTTAATCCATTTTTTACACACTTATTCTGGGAAAACAGTTGAGGGTTTTTTTGACAGACACAGCATCAGACAGATGCTATCCAAGAAAGGTACCTCTAAACAACGTCAGAGAGGTATGTTAAGTGTCTTAAGTGTTTTACAGCAAACTCGACCATTAGAATTTGAATACAGGACTGGACTTTAAGTAGACTTATCCGGAAGGCTTATCCTGATTCAATACTGCAAGAGTCATATTGAACTGTATGCAACATAAGGACTGCCAAGAAAAAGCCTGACTTTAAACTTCAAATGTTGATTATTTCAGAGTTCTTCCCAAACAGATTTATACAGGAGGAAGTAGAGTTTACAAAAAGTTTAACTGATATAAGTACACCACACTTGTACATTTGTGACTATACCTAAGTGCGTAGAAATCCAAAATAGATGATAGTATTTTAAACACCCTCATATAATGTCATCCTGGACTGACAGCTAGGGAATTGGGCTGGAAGTCATAAATACACCCCTGTAGCCGCCACTGGTCCATTTTCTGAACTCCAGAGCAAATACAGGCATTGGCTGTGAAACTGCCATGACCCTGTCAGCTGAGAGCAAGAAGAAACCAGAAACCATTCACCCCAGCTATGCTCACAAACCCCACAGCATGGGCACAGTGATGGTGACAGAAGGGTGTATTGACCCCCTTCACTAATGTCACTGAGGAAGATGAGACACTGAGCGAGATAGTGTGGCTGTGCCACCAGAACATCTCCTTTCACAGACATGGCATGCGTCCCAACCCACAGGTGCTGCCAGGGCATCCATCTGAGCAGTACAGAGGGACACTACCACTGTGGGCAGGTCCTCTGCCATCACACCTCACTACACCTCTCACCCCTCATGTCCCATGTTGTCCCTTTCCTTCACTCCTAGGTACAAACTGTATCTCTGGATACAGACTGTTAACCTCCAGGGCTGAGATTCACCTGCTGGACATTTCTGGCTTCTTTAGGGACTTCCAGAAAGTGCCTGAACAGACATATAGCCTACAAGTGACCTAAAAGAATAAAGCAAAGAATAAAGCTTTACAGTCACAATTTGATTAGCTTTGTAAAGCAACACTTCACAGCACCTCCATCACTAGAAAAGACGTGAGGCAAAAATAAAGATGCATTTTGGAAGACAGGAGATTAGATAAGAGTCTTCTTAGCTCTAACAGGACTGTCCAATTAATTTAAAATACGTTAGATTGTATATGAAGAAAAAGAGTAAAACAAATAAAAATAAAAATAATTTTTTATTCCAAAGACCCCTAAAAGTCTATGAAGCAAAATATAATTTTAAATGTAAATGTAAATTAAATGTTGTTCAATGTGCTAGTGGTGAACTTTTGCTTGAAAGCGAATTTCTCCCCTGACTGCAAGTTCTGCAGTGCTGATAATTCCTGATGCACAGACATGTAAGATTCATTGACCTATTTAAATGCGTTTCCCTGCTAAGAGGCCTGATTACCCAGGACTGGCCAAACTAGTCCCACTCTGTATCTAAATCTGACATCTCAACTCCAGCGTGATTCATTATTATATGATAAGGATGCCAGGAAGCAGCAAACACAAGAAGTGGAGTAGGAATGCAAGTGGGAAATATCTGACATTCAGAGAGGGTGCTTGAAGCTGACTTAGCGAATGCTAATGAACAGCCAGTTTGGACCATTTCCTGCGTATGCTAAAAAAAGGTTTGCTTTATCAGAAATGAACCCTTTCTAAATACAAGACAAGCATAATGTATTTGCATGGTTGAAGAATCCACCTAAAATCCCTTTTGCTTTAAAAAATATAGTGCTATTTTGGAACCAGGTCAGGAGACAAGTCTGTTGTAACTGACTCAGTTATAATTATAGTACAGATCAGGCCCCGACTCCACTGTAATAGTATAGCATGACAGGCTTGTGCATGAACGAAGAGTAGGAGTCTTGGCTAGAGCAAGACAAATTCTAATATCACGAACATAACAGTGAAAATCATAATTACAGATACGTCACTGTGGATTGGGGATGCAGCAGGCATGGACTGATTCCCGGTGACCTGGGAGGGGCTGACTCAGCTCCACTCTGCTGCTGCTACTCGGCAAAGCAGTCAGGCTATGATCACTGCTTTTTGCCAAGAGGGAGAATGATTGGTAGGGTGGATATTCCCTGTGGGTCATTGACAGCTGCTGGTGACGGAGGGCACATCTTTTACTTTACCATGGTGAAGTGATCCCTGAAAGTAGGCAAGTGCTTTCCTCCCAGAGCAAAAACCAAGGCAGCAGCAACAGGGTACTTTCCTTGCTCCTGCAACACATGGGAGAGGCAAATGCTTCCAGTGGATCACACTGAGGCTATGCTATACATCACCATTCTGCATGCTCTGCTCCTCTACCTCTCCAGCAGTGCAAAAAGGTGCGTCTTCCCCTCAGCTAGCAGGTGACTGCAAAGCCAGCACACACTTTCATCAACCACCTCTGCAATGCAAAAGGTGACCTACAGCAAAGGCATGAGATAAACAGCCAGAGGTGATACTGTTTCTGCATCTGGGTTCATAAGACTCTGTCTACCTGAGCACTTTGATGCCCCAGGGTTTGTTTCAAAGCAATCAAGGCACCAAGTAAAAAGCAGATGCAGAGAGCCACCAAGACCAGGCTTATTCAGCATCATACCTCTTGGACATCCTTGGCACGAAGCACCAGGCTGCAGGGCGGTAGAGAATATTTTTCCTGGTGTACATTACCCTGTTACACCTTTCCTTTAGGATTTAGTGATGATATCAGTGCCTTTTATAGAACAGGTCAGTAGTTAAGCACTTTGATGGGCTTCAGGGTCTGCCCTTCACAAGTTCAGGGGCCTTCTCAGGTTTATGGATTCACATCTGACCTTTCCCACTTCCCAGAACAGCATCCTTTAATCACCAAGCTCTAGGCTCCAGAGAACAAGAGGGTCTTGCCCACCCTTCCAGTGCTATGTGGAAGATACGGTTTTCTACATCCTTCCAAAAACTGGTGAGAAAGGGAGACAGAGACATGATTATCCATTTTACATTAAACAGTTACTGGAGTTAACATTTGAGTGTACAACAAAAAAACAACAGATGGATATTGACAGATGGAGAAGCATGAAGAAACAATGAGACATCCTCAACCACTCTTCTCTGCTTCTGAAACATGTTATTGTTTCCCCTACCATCTCTCCTGACCCCAGCCCCATTTTCAAGTGCTACTCCATATGCTTCCTTTCTTTGCCTCCATATGTCTTAAACATGTAAAAAATAATTAAAAAAAAGAATTAATTCCACTTCTTCTGGCCCTACTCAGCCAATTCCCTGCACACCCCACCCCCCCTCCAAAAAAAAAAAAATCTTCTTTCTGTTCCCTCTTGTCCACAGAAACAGTTTATGGCATTACCAGCAAAGTCACCAGCTAACTTGTCCTCCCTTCCGTTTTAGAGAGACTGCACACCCTCGCTTCCTGAAAACCACCTGTTATCCAGCTTTCATAAACACCATACGCTTCTTGTTTTCGTCTGTTTCCATGCCATGACACACTTCCACATCTTCAACTACCCTTTACAAACTCAGCAATTTAACTTCTTCATTTCCACTCTGCTTTGCTAACAGCTTGCCTGTCGCCAGCTGAACTTCCTCACTATCCCTCTGCAGAAAGCAGACCACATGGTAACAAACTGCAAAACTCATGCACTTTCTTAAGTTCCTTCTCTTCCTTGATGCTTCTTAAGCTTGAAAATAAAATGTATCTGCTATTTTTTACTTACATTTTCTGATTCAACTTTTTCCACCGTGACTCATTCTTAAAATTCATACAATAATATTTTCTCCATGATCTCCAACCAACAAACATGCCAGCACTTCTTAAGTTATATCACAGATAAGAGATATGTTCTCCTCTGGCTCCTGATGTTTTACTTAAGTCCATTTCTTTCTTACCTTTCACTTGGATCAAACCCCATCCGTCTTCAAGTTCTTTTGTTGACCTTTCAGTTCTTCCCTTCTTGCCTTCATGGACATGCACACTTTAGGGTCTTTCTGTATCTCCTTCATCTGCAGAAACACTTCATTCACCACTTTCAAAGATCCCATTCTGTCTTTTCTTTCCCTGTTCCTGGAACTGATCCACTGGCCCAATCCATCTAATTTTCATTGGCTCCTCTTTGAAAAGAGCTATAAATCCTAGCTTCCCTGCTCTCAGTACTAGAAATTACTAATAAAGATTAATGGAGGCATTAGCTAGATGCAAGCAGACTTCACTGCTTGTTTACTTATATTTCACTGCTTATTTGAAAATATCATTTGTGATTATAAACTGTGATAAGACCGTTGCCTCTTCTGATGCATCTCTAAGTACCTGGCATGTTCTGAGACATGTATAAATTACACTCAAATTGTTACGAAATTGAACTGACATTTAAAGCTTTGAAAAATTCATCTCCACCAAATTCTGGTGTCTGAATTCAATGCTCCATTTGGAACCTGGCATGCAATATAATTATAGTGAAAGGTGAAATAGAGTAGTATGAACACTTCACATACCTGCTATTCACCATCTGTTCTTCTCTGTGATAGAATTATATAGCTTCTCTTTACAGAGAAGCTTTTGACTCAATGGGAACGGGGAAAATAGCATTTTTTTGCTATACTGTGGAAAGATTTTTATTTTGTTCTTAAAAAAACCAAAAAATAAAATTAATATATCTTAGTGGGCTATGATGATATATTAGATGACTTCTAACTTCAGAAGCCATAAATTAGTACACCATTACCAGGAAATCATAGTAATGCCTTAACAGGACCACGAGGCACTTTGGCATCTTTTTATATTTTGTCTGGATCATTGGCCCTAAAAGGTGAAGCCACAGGCATTGGAACTTATCCTAAAAACAGACTGAGGTTTTCACATAATCAAGGAGTGAATCATTAGAACAAAAAATGCCATTGCAAGATTTGCAATGATTCCACAATCACTTGCAAAACTGAAAGATAGGGTGGGCACAGGCATCTTAATTGAGTGATACCTGTGTTGAATCACAGTGAAAAGTTCACTTTGCTTTACAAGCTGTATCCCATAGACCTGCTCACCTTAACACGGGAGTGAGAAATGAAGGAATAACTGGGGATGTCACTTCTCCTGCCTTTTCTTAGAGCAAATTCTCACCTGGGGCACAGCGCTTTCCTTCCTTCTACTTCTACCACCCCTTGTCTGGGGAGCGAAGCTGCGTCAGCAGTGGTACCTGCCTCTTGCTCTCCTCCTAGGTGGTTTCTGCACCCATGTAAGCATGTTGCCCCCAGCCTAGTGGGGTGCCAACAGGTCAGGTCAGCCCACCCAGCCCTACTGCAGGCCTGTCTCCCAGGGGCTTGTAGTCTTAAAAAGAAAATAAATTATTTATTATTATTATTACTAATAATAATAATAATAGAATTTATATATAAAAAATCAGGGCATGGGAAGGGTTAACTTTTCAGACCCAGACAGTTCCCTGCTGATCCGGTAATGAGTAAGCAATGCAGCTGAATGTCAATAGCTCGGTGTGAACTCCCATAACCCAGCTGAGCCCTGTGCTGGGGGGCTGAAGGAGGGGGGAGTAATCGCCTTGACCCCCCTCCGACCTCCCCCAGCCCGCTGGGCTCCTACGTGCTGCTTGCCGGAGTGCGAGAAGCCTTTTATAACAACTGGGTCTGAGTCAGCTGTTGGAGGTAATATAATATACCTTAGTCAATAGCTGTACGTTGCACAACATACGATGTGGCAGTTCCTTTCTAACTTGGGGAGCCACCCAGTCTTTTTAGGATTTCCAGGAAGAGCTGTGGCATCTGACCTTCAACTGTTATTAAAAGAAATCAAAGGTTGTATAACAGTCTGCTGGAGCTTTGCATTTCTTACTGGAGTTGTGTTTCGTCAAATGCCTCTACATTTCTGAGCTTCTCAGGTTCTTTATTCCTTTACTTGTTTATCCTCTGGTAAGCATTTATTAATAGAGAGACTTATTCCTTTACTGTACTTGTTTATCTTTCAGGGGGTTTGTTTTGGTTTTCAATTTAGAAGCAGAAGGGTCTCCCACGCATTTCACATTTCTATCTGAGGGTGAAGTCCCTGCATGTCTTTGATAGCAATCTTCCAGCTGTCCATTTGCACCCTGGAATCCCTCCCTTTGGCTGATTTTCTGCATTATCACCATAGTTTTTGACTAAGACTATTAATCCACCTGTCCCTCTGTGAAAGCGGCTAGATTGGTTTGTGCAAAAGGGGAGTAAGACGGTATGAACTGTAAGTCTGCTATTAATCCTGTTAATACGGGATTAAACTGAAGCCCTATGAGTCGGAAAGGCTGATTTGATTGTTCGGGACTATAACTTTGCTCTCCCTTATGAAAGCAGTGTTTGCCGTGTATCACATTTTGTGATTTGCATAGTTGCTCTCTGAGGAAATCAAGGTTAAATATAGCAAGGAGATTCTGCTGGCTTAAACTGGTAGCACAACTATGCTCCTTCAGCCTAACAGTCTCCCGGATAGCAGAAGGAACCTGTCTGTTCTTGTCTCGCAGTAACTGCATGCTATAATACAACTTATATTGTTAGCTTATGCTTTGCCTCTGACCTTTACACGCACTTTGCTTAGGTACCAGATAGACTGCATGCCTTATTTTAGAAGGAAAGAAGCAACAGAGGAACCAGACTAAAATAAATGTCTTGCCACTGCTATTTTCAGTAAAAGACTTACAAAAGCAACATCAATGGAAGGCTGAACAGCACCATATATTCCCTGTGCAAGGCTATCATATAGAGCAACATCTATCTCATTAAAAAAAAAAAGTTGATACTGTCTCTGTGTGAGAGATTAGCATTCTGCTTGCTCCTCAGCCTTAAGAGAAGGCCTATAAATTATTAATACTAACATCAGTGTGAGACAACAGATGGTAAAGATTACTTGGAAAAAGTCTTCACATTAACATATTACGGCCTTGGTTTCACAGCACTTTGGGACTGTTTCTTGCTGCTGCCAGCCAGCCTGGTCCTGGGAAAAACCTCCCACCAGAGGGGAATCCTTGGGCAGCAGCAGCAGAAAGGTCCTGCCCTGGTTCAGCTGCACAGATATGGTGGCCCAGCCAGCACCACAGAGGGGGTGGTGTGTGTCATGGCCCCATGAGGGTCCTGGCATCTGCTACACCAGGGATGAGGCCAAGAAGGAAGGAGCTCAGGGCTAGGAAAACCTTCAGGTGGCTAAAGCATGTATTCCTTGCTGAGATGCTTCCAGGTAGGATCAGTTACATTGCATGCTCTGAAAAATAAGAAATATGCATTTATCAGTTTTAAATGGTTGTTGAGCCAGTGGTGCTACGAGATCCAAAGTATTCACGGATATAATTATGTATATGTGCATCATCCAAAAAATTTGCAAGCAATTAAAGTATTTTTATGTTCTCTAGAACTGGTTACTTCAGCTTTATCAGGTTTACAAACATATTAAATTTGATATCAAGCAAGTAAATTAGAAATTTCTGTTAAGAGGGTAAGAGTATTGCATTGTCTTCCTATCTAGCACTTGTTACAGCAGAACATGACCTTTACTCTTGTCTTAGAGTTACCAATCCATGACCCTCCTGCCGATAGCTCTGCTCACACTTTTGAAGATAACTCTGTCAGAACCTCTGACCCTGAAAGAATTTATCCAGCCTCTTAAGGACTTTTACAGGAGACATTTTCTCATGGCCCATTACTTCTGCAAATGCATATGCCACGTGAGTGTTTCACTGTGATTAAATCATGACTTAAAACATAATTCTCATGTTCCTACATCCTCTGGGTGTCACAGAAAATTTTCCACAAAGCCTAAATAACGAGTTGGGCAGTGCACAGGTGGCAGCATAGAGTGACTGCTAGAAAATGCCTTCAGTGGCGTTGTTGCTGTGATATTTTCATAATGAGTACCAAAGCCTTGGTTAAGCAGTTTTGGACTCACACCTCATCATTTTCATAGACTAATAATACCTGTTTTACTGAACAAATATGATTATCCCCTTCATGATTTTGTCACACTGCCTTGCAGAATACTTCGTTGCCTTGGCTTTCGCCAGTCTTCTTTAGGGGAAAAGGTCTATGTTTGCACAGCTGCCAGTCCAAAAGCTTTGTGGTGAAACTATTTCTTAGATCCTGGTGTCACTGGTTTCAGTGCATCCAGACTGCACCTTCATGGACTTCTGGCTTCACATTCAGTTTTACATGATGACTTGGAATATTAGGTGCTCTGTAGAGATTTGCTCTTGATGAGCAATTTTGCAATGTATCACAACCCTGAGATGCCACCCTGGAAACAGCTGGCCCTTGAAATTTCCTGATTTGGGAATGAAGTGCTGGAAGAACTGTTTGAAGATGCCTGATACCATAAAATGTTGATTTCTAACACTTTTTTTTAATCATTTAACAATACAGTTAACAGGTTCTTGGAACAAAGACCAGATTAATCAGGTCTGCTACTTGATATTAGTTTAGAATTAATTTTTCCCCACAAAATTCCACTTACTATTATAGTGCTTAATTTTGCTGTATAAAAGAATTCCCCAAAGTCCCAGTCCTAAGGCCATTGAAGATGCAGGCGACATTCAGATTAAGGTTAGCAGGGAAAGCGTTCAGGAAACAGTATTAGTGGCACAGAAAAGGATTCAGATGTTAGCTTGTGATAATTCGTGATCACCTCTACCTAAAAACAGCTACATTGGCACAGATTTGCATTTGCCAATGAAAAGCCAACAAGTGTTTACAGGCTCTGGATTATGATGGTGGCAATCTGTTATGTCACAAATAATCTTGTTCCCAAGTGCTGAATGAGGGTAATTTGTAATCCGCTTTCTCTGAGTGAATGTACCACTAATAACCTCTTTTCGCTTATTGATTTCATGGGGACTTGGGAGTCGAGGCCTTGTTTGTCAGCTGCAGCATGGGACAACTGGGCACAGCCCAGGGGGAGGGCACAGAGTTGGTCCACAGCTCACCACCCCAGCCGCACTCAACAGTCATTTGGGGTCCTGGGGGAGAGTTGTTGCTAAGACTTCCAACAGAAGGTGCAGCTAGAAGGGATTTTAGATTATTGTCTCCTGGATGAGTTTCCAGACTCTTCACCCCATAGCTGGTATCAGAGGGGTGATATTATAGGGCCCTGAAGGTAGCAACTCTCCTCTCCAGTCAGAGAATGTCCTGGGGAAGTTTGCCAAGGTTCCCTGAGATCAAAGGAGAAAAGCAAGAAGACATGAGTAAAAATGAGAGTGATATGTGTGAAAGCAAGTTTATATGAAGGAGGACAGACTGTTCTACACTTGTTCTTTCTGCTCTCTGCTGTTGTTGAGCAAGCAATCTCAAATTCAGAACCATGGACCATGCTTATCCCATGTACCTCCATCCTCCCCCAAGTCCTGTCTGAACCTCAAAGAGGAAGAGGTCTCCATGTCCTTAAATTATAAGAGGCAGAACCAGTGAAGTGATTTTTTCTGAATAATGTGAATCAGTTGGCTTCAAGGAAACCAAACAATGATGAAGAACTGGGGAAGCCTTTTCGGTCCAGCCAGTGAGGTATTAGACTTGGAAACGTGATAGGAAGATCTGGCATCATTCAAATGTACATAGAGGGACTAAAGCCATTCCTAGATTTTTCTGAGTATAGAATCAACATAGTGCAAAACAGCCAGTGCTATCTCTGTCAAAAATAACAGCACAGGTGTAGCTTTGCATGTCACAGTGCACAGATGATAGGAATGCTCGAATTCTGATATGCACTGTGTTTTGTATGAAAGCCAGCTGGTGATCTATATGAAATTAAAATGTGATCAAAGATAACTGAAAGCATTGAAACAAATCTAACTGAAGGCATCGGTATGTCTGAAGGGGAGGGGAGAAACAAACACACCGAAAAAAAAGTTAATTAAGATTCCTGGGGAGGGAGGGAAACTGCTTGGCGTTTCGCAGAGGGACTAAATGCTGAAGGGAGGAGCAGACCTTACAAGGTAATGAGAGTGCTAAATGGCAAAGTTTGGGCTGGGTGAAAGGTAGAGCTTCAAAGGAGGAATATGCACAACTTGGATCCTAAGCAGCCTTTACATCTATCCTTAGCAAACTCGAAGATGAAAGGGTATGCATTCAAAGGACCTGCTTTTCTGTTGCCTTTCACCTTCTGAGCTTATTTGTATCTGCGCAAAGGGTATGTAAATTGACAGGGCTCCAGTTCAGTGGCTTGTTTTCTAGATATATAGGATGAACCAGCCTATATGCTGGGATCTGAATAGCTGAGGACTCTCATATCCTACCACATACTGCTGACGGTGCCCTGTGCTGTTCTGGTAAGGGGGGGGTGAATCTTCTCTAGTGCTTTCGATGGTGTATGCATAATACTGCAGCTACAAATGTACGTGAGATGAGATACTGAAACACTGATAAATCTGGGGGTTCCGTTGTTTCTCCTCTGCCGAGGTCCATGGTGCAGTGCCCATGCCACTGCCCTTTTGCCCACTGCCCTTCTCACCCTCATGCTGCATCAGCAGGGGAGATGCCCATGGGGAGGGCTGCTCCACACCCCGTAAGGGCAGGCAAGCAGAAGAGCTGCTGTGCATGCAGCCTCCATCATTAGCCATACTAGCAACCTTCCTGCTAATGAAAGGGGCTGGATGCATGTGGGAATTGGGCTGGGGTAAGAGAGAGGGATGGTGCATTTGGGGTCTCAGATCCAAGGGTTGGGAGAGAGATGAAAAAAGGCTCTCCTCACGGAGAAGAGTTCTATCAATTTAGTTATCAGGACAGCATGGAAACTGTAGGGAAACGCTGGAGGATGAGGAACTGATGAGCATTTTTTGAGTCTCATTTCACTTGTGGGATTGTTAATTATGAGAATGTAGAAATGATTGGGAATGCCTGTATTTAGACAGTGTGCTTCAGGATTCACTGCAGTTAAGCCCCAATTACTCCAATGGTATTAAAGATCCTGTGTGGGTTTTGCAAAATTCATTTACATCCATTTAAGGCCCCTTTGCTCAGACTGAGCAAATGATAACAGAACCTGAGTGAGAAAAATAAAGGGAAAGGAGGAAAGACTGATCTCAAAAAGAAATGAGCTTTACATTTGTGGTCCATTTACAGCCAAAGACACAATCACCTAATCTGACTCCTAAGGTTAGTCCTAAATATCAGTGTAGGCAAGTCCCTGGATAGTTGCCAGTGTCTCAGGGCAGATAACATCAGCACAAGTCGAGAAGAGCTCTCCAGTCTAGCCTGCGTTTTAATATACTATTAAAATAAAATGAGACAGCAATTAGTTTCTCTTCAGCTATTCCACAGCATAACTTCATCGGTCAATTAGTATGAATAAATAAATATAGGTCTTGAATTATTAAACTGCAAATAGAAGAAGCAACTGCATTTAATATTTCACTGTTCCTTCTCCTTGCTCTCTTGATTTGCTTGGAGTTTTGAGTCAGTTGGTATTACAGGAGTGCTGTTGTCTATTCTTAACTCTTTCCAAACTTTTCATTCTTTCTTAGGATAATTTTCTTACTCCAGTAACACTTTTAATCCTGGCTCAAGACATAAAGGTCGGATTATCAGAGGGTATGCGTTCACAGAGCAACAGTCTAGCCTCTGGGAGCAACAGGGAGTTCAGTGGCTTAAAAAAAAGAGGAAAAAAAGGACATCTAGTAATTCAGTATGGGCTTACGAACTCGAGGTTCCCACTCACTAAAACCTTCACAGAATCATAGGGTGGTTTGGATTGGAAGGGACCTTAAAGATCATTCAGTTCCAACCCCCCTGCCATGAGGGGTTGGCCTTAATCTTTCTCTACATGGGCTACAGAAGAGTAAACAATGTCTGATTATCCCACCAGTTAATCCTTTTTCCTAGTAAGAGAGGCAGAAACAGGGGTTGATCAGGGTTAGGATATCTCCTGTTCATGTCTGAAGACTCGTAGCTACTTGGGGCAGAGAGGTCCAGTCTGACGGATCTGCTTAGGAAACTTAGGAAACCACAGGCTGTAGGAACTGCTCAGGACCTTTGGCACTTTCAGGCTCCATGTGCATGTTATTTGAATGCGTAATCAACAGAGATCAGTCTCTTTAGCTGCTGCATGGTGGAAAAGTCCTGCACAAAGAGAAACCTCATTTTAATTTTAGACTGATTGTTTCCAGAAGATATCCAAGAATGTAGATCAGAACATTTTCTGACTTCTTTGTTCACAAATGCTACTGTTGACCTCTTTGGTCACTGGGGCTGATTCTTACAGAAATGGGTCACTACTGTAAGTAGTTCTGTACTTTACCAAAGCGTCTGGATGTCAGATCACATGTTCGCAGAAGGAAATGGCCAAAGAATATATTAAATAACAGTAACATGTTTAATCTTCTGTTGATGTGAATGTCAATGCATATAAGAGGAGGAAGAAGTGCAACTTCAAGTCAATAAGCTGGAGAGGGCTTAAAGCTTTTGGGGTATTTCCCTCCTGAGATGCACCTGCCTTCTGACCTTTGGTTTTGATTGTGGACAAAATTCTCATAGTAATGGCACTGTTGTACATGAGAAGTGAGTGGGTTCTCCTCTAACTGCCTCAGAAGAAATTCTTTGCTGTGAGGGTGGTGAGGCACTGGAACAGGCTGCCAAGGAAGTGGTGAACACTCCACCCTTGAAAGTTCAAGGCCAAGTTGGACAGGGCCTTGAGCACCCTGGTCTAGTGGAAAATGGTCCTGGCCACGGCAGGGTGGATGGAACTGGATGAGCTTAAAGCCCTTTCAATCTAAACCATTCTGTGATTCTATGACTGTTTTGCTCAAGATATGCATACTGGTGACCCCAAACTTGTGACTTGGGCAAACGTGCAGTGCAATAGGAGTGTATATGTAGAAAACAAGTAGTGCCAAGGAGCCAGTGTCCCACTGTGTGTGCTGTGAGGGTTCTTGTCTTGGACTAGCTCTGGCAGTCTGAGCTCCTGTAGCAGCTGGATCATACTGGGTGAACCTCTGGAATGCATCCTCCAGTTAAACTTTGTCTAAAAGAGGCCCAGCTGTCTTATCCTGAGACTGCCAAATAGTGAGAAAAAATACACACTAAGAGTGTGTACTGGGGAGGTTTGTAAACTTGAATCAAAACGCTAAAACTGATGCACCCTGCTTAAGGCATCAGACTGCAGCAGCAGCACCACCACTCCCCAGGAAGCCCCCCACCTCAGTGCTGCCTGCTTCACGGTGCAGCAGGCATCCCGCAGCGTGAGGGCAGGCAGCACGCTGGCTGCGGGGAGCCGCCATGGAGTTACGGGGCTTAGTAACACTCGGGAGGGAAAGAGAAGGCTGAGAGCCGCAGCCCTAGGTCGCAAAACCCAGTGGTGACCTACACCTGCCCAGCCCAGGCTGAACTCTACTGCCACCCACCCTGTGGTTTCCCACTCTTCAGTATTCGGTGCTGATGACAAACCTTGAGCTGCTTCTGTATACACTTGTAAGTGTATTATTTTCTCACCTTTGAAGTCGCTTGAGGCACTCTGAAGCTAAGTGCATTCCTCTTAGATTGGTTCACTGCGGTGTATTTTACAATGCTAATTTCAATGACATTTTGTTTTCTATTTTAGTTTAAATATCTTTTTGCCACTTTCTGACTTGCTTTTATGTTCTTGTTTCCCATTGTTGCTAGTGTAAGACCCTGAAGAGTGTAGTTTGGGTATGTCAATGAAACTTTTTCATCCTGTACAGCTTTTGGGTAGCAATCATAAATGGCTCATGGCAGCAGGCAGGGGAGGATGTGACGTACAGCCTTGTGGTTATGTCTAACAAGTACTGCTGTCTGATCTGCTCTGGTCTTCATCATTTTCTCCTCTCTACTTAGCTGCCATGGTGATAGGTTACTTGGACATACCAGAAATAGACAAACTATCAGGGCTTTCACTGAGTCTGATCATGAGGGCTTGGTGTACTTGAGCATATGCATATATTCGTGAAAACTGCCACTTGAGGCTGTTGCCTACAAAGTAGTGTGGCGAGTAGCATTGTGCTTGCATTCACAAGTGTGCAAGGGTTTTTACTGGGAGGGCTGGATATAAGAAACAGGATACTTAATTCTGGTCAACCTGAAGAGGAGTTTTACCTCCTCTGTCCAGTTCCAGGCAACTTTTTGAAAACTAGCAAGGCTCTACAAGGATTCAGCTTGGTAGGCAAGTGCCAGCTTTGGTGTCTCTGTATCCCTGCAAAGCAGAGATGGTAGCTTAAATGCCTGTGTTGTTTGTGGTCCTGAAGCTGGGATGACAGGCATGACCACAGACTTTCCCCCTTTCCTATCATGTCCATTAGCAAATTGCTGAAATTCCCATGTACAAGATACACGCCAGACTTTGGGAGGGATAAGTCTCTCTCCAAGGGTCCCAGAAAAGATGCTGCCTGTGTCCCTGCAGAAACACACAGTAACAGAGGGCTTGTTGTGTGTTGTAGCTTAAAGCTGTGCCTTTTTGTGAGACAATCCATGAGGTGCAGAACAAGTTTGAGAAGATAAAACTAAACCAGAGCTAGGACAGGGCACATACTGGGAGAATAAGTAAATCTCACAATTGGATCCTGAGACTCAACTCTTGTATCTGTAGGGTCAGGGTAACCCACAACATCATCTCTCACAGCTTGTTCAGGTCAAGTAGAAGGGTTCCTTCCCTACCGGTGTGCTGAAGGAAACCAGCATGTACAGGTGGTCCTCCTGAACCAATAGCCAGCCTTGTGTGCTGACAGCAGCATGACCTGGGCACCCTACACCAGCAGCCCTTGCAATGCCACATGGCCAGGGGTGGAGTATGAGTCTGAAAACCATCCCATGCAGTGTAGTCTCTAACCTGAGAAGATTGAGCCCAGGCAAATGGGCCTAAAATAGTTCAAAAGAAAGAGGAAAAGCAGATAAGACGGTGTTTAAGAAGGGAAATAGTAAATATATGGAGGTATTTATGGTAGGTCAGCAAGGGGGAAAAGAAGCAGAGACACAATGGGTAAAGCAAGAGGAAGAAATACAGAAGGAAGAGGAAAAACTGGGTAGATGGAATAAAAACATTAATAAGGATGGCTGGAATTTTTAATTGTTACATGAGCTGTTAGATACCAATTTTAAGTAAGGATAACTGATTTTTTAAAGGTATTAGGTGAACTTTTAAATACATTTTATTCTACTCTTTCACATTTGAATTTAATTTTTAAAGGTAATTCCTGAAGTAGTTGATGTGACTATTTTTATTTTTTTTTATGTGATTCAGTTAGATCTGACCGTTACATATCTGTCAAAATGTTCCAAACTGTAGCTTTTGCTGTTGTATTGGCCCTTTACATGCGTAAATCCTTCAGGAGAGTGGCAGGTGTCATAGAAAGGGAGAAGAAGACATTCAGAAATAAAGGTGTTCACAAAATGAGAATTTGTAGATGATTACTTCAACATGGAGGTAGAAATACAGTGTGTGTGCTTGTATGTGCTTATATTTTATGTCTCTGCATGGGTAAAGTGTACCTAAAATGCAATTACAGAAGTTTTTACGAGTGATAGAATATACCAAGAAACCCCCCCCCTTAAAAGGAAAAAAACAAAGTCAAAACAAACAAGGGTGGGAAGTATCACCATTATACAGATATAGCACCTTCTTGGGTTGGAGAAAGGCATTTGATTGATAGTGCTCAGTGACCAATCTGCTGACCATTAGTCCTTCATTAGTTTTGTTTCCACTTCTGTTAGACTTATGTGCTACATACATGATTTGCTAAATAGTCTCTGCACACAAGCATTTGTTGTCAGAATATAATATTAAAAACTAAAGTTACAAGTTAAATTGCACAGCTCAGTCACAGGCTGGTTTTGATCCCTGAGCAGATTAATAGAAAATGGATCCTAGTATCCCTGACTGGATTAACAGAACTTGGATCCTAGTTCAAGTACACAAATCTAGACTAGGTTCCAGTTTTAAAAACAAACAAAACCAATCCCCAGGCTCCAACTTCATTTCTTTTCCTGAAAGGTCCTGTTGCTGTAGATGAGTTGATGAGGAGTGCACACGCAAAGACAGAGGTGTTCCCAGAAGAGCTGGGTATCGAAACACAAAGTGGGTCTTTGTGTGCATTCAGGAAATCGCCTTCATAGGCTGAAGCCCTCCTCGCTTTCTGATACGTTGGTGAGGCTGGAACAATAGCAGCAGGATTGAAGCTTATGCTTAAGCTGTCTGAATTGTCATCTACGTTTATTGGTTTTGTTACTAGGACTTTTTCTTTTTTTCTAAATACTGATGTCAAAACAACAGCGTGAGGAATTGTGACTAAATAGTTCAGTTTTTCTAGGGATCAGCTGATTTGGCCTTGGGTCCTTCAAATACTTTAAGCAGTTGCGCAATCTCATTGAAGTGGGATCTTTAAGTTTGCGAAGTTGCTTTGTATTCTTACGTGATGTATACACATGCGCAGGTCTTGAATACTGTTTTCACCATGCTAGATGAGGTGGCTCTAGTAGGTATAACCTCCTCAAACTGTTTTTTCACAAGCTTGTCTTTTCTCCTTGATATAAAGAAAAAAAAAGCCCTACATGTAATATTGTAATTGCATTTTGCAATGAAAAGTTCTTCCTTATATGGCGGATTTTTATTCAAAAGGTGCTAAATTCAGTGTAAAGCAAAGCAGTCTGATTCTTCTTGTATTAATTTTGTTGTAACTCATCACCAATAGCTACCTACTGTTTAGAGGACTTTTTATTTCTTTTTAATGGCCAGTGCCTGATCCTAACATTCACCCTCTCCCTAGAATTTAGTGAGAAATCTCCTCTAAAAGGTTGAGCAGCCAGGTCATGTTTCTGTGACCTTTTATTCTATTAGTATTGAGTCAAAACATGGATCTGATGTTAAAATGAGAATAGCTTGTCAAGATTTACAACATCATACAAAGTCTTGGGAGTGGGTAAATGTGAGTCAGAAAGAGAGGTTCACACTAATTTAGGTGATGTTTCTTTTTCATTTTATGTGATAGAAAGGCACGACAAGGTATTTTTGAAAGACACATAAACTCTGCACCCTCCATCAAAGCTTTCACCAGGGGATGGGAGAAGCTCTTAGCAAAGAGCAGCTAGACTTAAAGAGTGGGTCAAATCTGTAAGCTTCTTGCTTTGACTCCATGTCCAGGGAGTCATCTGGGGCATTCTTGCTAAGCTAGGAGCAAACAGGCACTTCCAGCTGGTTTAGTTTTTTATCTGCTGTGGAGTCAGCAGAGGAGGTAATGCATGGAGATGTGGCACAACACTCAAACATCATGGGCAGCTGTAAACAGCATATTAAATCACCGAAGTGAATGGAAGAATTAGCTATTGCCCATTCTCTTGTGGGTGTGATAAAGTCCTTTGAAAAATCTGGTCATTTTGGTTCTGTCCAGATGAATGCTGCAGCAGCAAGAGTGCACTAACATTAAAGGGCTGTTGCCAGGTAAAGGTTTGTGGGGATTTCATCTGCAGTCAAAGCTGAATTTTCATTCTGTTGCTGTTTGAGAGCTGTCTTGAGCTTCTCTTGGATGTGGTGGCTCTGAGGTTGTCTTTTTTATTATTTCTTATATACACTTTATTTTCTCTATACTACAATAAAGCACTCATAAAGCCTCTCCAGTGCATCTGCTCTTCCTTCTGTATCTATACCCTCATGGCCTTTGCTGTATCTGCTACAATAGTCTTTCAGGTTTTAACATGGTTTTCCAGCCCAGGTTTGGGTGATACAGTATTACTGAAATCACCTTTCTTAATAATCCTGTGACTTCTCTCTTGTAAAACACAGAATATACCTCTGATGCTACAAGCATTAAACTTTTTCAGAAAAAGCTGTCCTATACCCTCAAGAACCTATTTGACTCAGCTTCTTGCTACATCCCAGATTGTTGTTTCCTTTTTAAAGATTTCTCACGGTCAATGACTAAAGCCCTTATCTCCATCATTTTCTTCATCTCTGTTGCTTTTCACATTTGCATTGTATCCATCAAGCTACCACCATTGCCTCACTGTACAGACCTTGAAATCCACAAGTCACTACTGATTAACATAATAAAAATTGTTTCAACTGCCCTCCAAGCTCCAGTACAGCAAAGGACTTCCACATGAGAGTAGCTGCGAGTGCACAGATCATCCCACTGGATTTAATATCCCAGAGTTTTTGATCATTGTAAGCAGTGGTACCACTGCTGGTCTGGAACATACAAGCACCAGCAGATGTGGATGCATAGAGTGCATCTGCACATTCTCTGCAGTGTGGTGTTTGTGGGCTTGTGCTATTTCATATGTTGTTTTTCTAACTTCTGCATATTCAAACACTCAGAATTTGCTTGTCTGCTTGCTCTGGAAGTATTTTAGAGAAGTGGGAAAACTCTTGTCCTAATCAGGTTTGTGTAAAGATCTGTGTCCATCTTCAAAATCACAGCACTGCAACATTAATGAATGGCAGCTGCATGTGGAATAGACCAGAAAATATAGCAAGCTTTAAAGGAAGACAAAATGCTGGTCGAGACTGCAAAAGGTAATAAATAGTGTACATATAATAGTGGTAAACTTAAATGATGATGCCTTACTAAATGAGGTCATCATCTAACATCCCCTCCCCCCCCCCCCCCCCCCCCCCCCCCGGCAGAAATAAATGTGTGGCTGAATTCTGATGAAATATTTGTCAGTCAGCGAGTGCTTGTTGTGTTTACTCCTACAAGTATGGAGGCTAAATCACTTGTGTCAGGATGATATGAGCAAACTGAAGGTCACTTTCAGCATACTTTAGCATGCCTCAGAGGCACTACTGATAAGGAAAAAGACAAAAGGACAAAAAACAAAATTAACTTTTAATTTCCCACCAAAACTATGGCTGTCAGAAATAGGGAGATGAGTGAAATCTCTTGTAACATATAGCACAGGACTGTATATTTAACATCTTATCTGATTCAGCCTATCACAAACAGCATGTAGTTGTGTCTGACTGTATAAGTATGAATATATATGGATCCTAACACAGCCCAGAAAGATTTTAGTGACGCACTTTCATATCCAGTTTCAGTTTAAAATCTTTCTGCCCTAAATTAGACGAATACATAAACAAATCAGATATTTTAATTTTCTGTTGAGAATGCTTTGGTGATTACTTACAAAGAAAAGTTATTTACATGCTGATATAAGGCATTACTTAGCATAATGAGCAGTAATTTTCTCATCCTCAAAGGTATTAGGCTCCCTTATGTGTTATACCTAGCTCAGTTACATAGTTGTGCTGCTCTATATGATCCCCAGGTGCACATTTGAAAACCCTGGGTTTTATCTGATCAAGTTTTATGCAGCCGGCTCAGAGCCCAGCAGTCAGCATGTGGGTACCAGACAGGCACCCCGCCAGCCTCCAGCACCTTCAGCTGGGAAGGCTAAGGCCAGCTGCACCCCAAGATCCCCTCCTCACTGCCAGGGGAAGGTCGGAGAAGGCAAAGTGCTTTTGGCCACCCACTGGGTCTTGGTAGGCAACATACCTGCCTGCAACTGTCCTTAATGCGATGGATGTAATGGTACTGGGGATTTCTGTTTGGTTTTTCAGAAATGACTAATACATCCCTTGAGGAGAACTGGTGATCATGTTATGTGCTTGTCTGGGATCGCTTTCTCCTCCTCCTCTTAAAATTTGCTATATATATATATATATGTGTAAGAATGAAGAGTCACAAATTGTTATAGTTATTAACCACTAATGACATTGATCTAAGGATTTAAAAGGAAGATGGTTTCTAAAGAGAGCTTTCAAAGGCTGAAGTACAGAAGATTTTTTCTGGCCTGAGTTGTGGGAAGCCCCTTCGCTTTACTTTGAGGTTTACCAAAGAACCTGTTTGTGTTCAGAGTCCACCTCTCTGGAAAATGTAGACTTGTGTTCCCCCACCGAATAAATAAAGTGGACAGAAAATTAATTCAAGTCTCCCTTGACAATATTTTGGTTTGTTTCAGCCTTGACCTGATCCTGAAGCCACTTTGTCTTTTAGGCCCTCTGTGTTTTTTGGTTTCTTGGCTTTCACTGGGGAATCATGGCAAGGATATGAAGTGCACTGGTGGTCTCTGTAAGGTAGATGAAGAATAGCATAATACTTACTGATTTGAGACAGTCAACTTTGTTAACATGTATTTAAATTCAGATAGGCTGTGAGCCCTACAGTCAATCTCAGTTTTATGATCTTAAATTATGAGCTGTTCAAAAATACATTGTATTTTCTGCTTAAATAGTTTTATGTCTGTTTATATCTTAATTGAAACTGCAAGTGCTTTTCATTTGAAGCCCATTACTAAATACTGGTATTGCAAAGGTGTCTTAAAAATGCATTTTTACTGCATTACAACATGTTTGTTGACAATCTCTCCATTAGACGATTAAGCCTCTATGGTTTTTGCCTGTAACAGGTATAGGTTTTGTTTTGTCAGCAACAAATAACATACCTGTCTGCCAATTACAAGAAGATCTTGCATTGAGCTACAGAGAGGTCAGTATGCATCTGACAGAAGCCTGAGCTTCCCCATGCTTCAAAATAGCACAACCTGCTCTCCCAGTGTGCTCCCCATGCAGAGAGGCCAGGGGGCATCTAAGCCTTTCCCTTTGTAAAGCATGCATGAGCAGGATTACTTTGAAGAAGCAAGAATCTGCTTTGTGCTGAGATCACAGCTCTGATGCACCAGAGTGAAGGCAGGTGTTCATATAATCCAAACTGCTGAATTTACTCACTTCTTTTCAAAGGACCATGGAGGGATTTAGGCTGGAAGGAATGTTGAGAGGTCTCTAGTCCAGCCTCCAGCTCACAGTAGGGTCACCTGTGAGATCAGACCATCTTGCTCAAGTCTCTGTCCAGGCAGCTAGTGAAAGTCTCCAGCAACAGAGACTTCACAGCCTTTCTGGATGATCTCCTCCACTTCCTGCTGCCCTCATCGGGAAAAAGTTGCTCCTTATATCCAGTCTGAGCCTCTCTTTTTTCAGCTTTCAGTCATTGCGTCTCATTCCTGCCATACACCAATGCAAGAGCATGGCTTCATCTTGATTACTGCCCTGATAGTACAGGCAGGTGGCCATTATATCCTCCCACAGCCATCTCTTTCCCAGGCTGAGCAAGGCCCAGCCCCTCAGCCCCTTCTCAGTTCTCTTAGTTACTCATCTGCTAAAAAGGACTTCTTTTGCCTTTCCTGCCTTAGCACTTGTCCAATGAGGGTCACTCACAGCAGTGTGCCCACAGATGCTGGGAGAAGAGAAGGTAAGAAGGTAGCGCAAAAAGGACTTCTGAAATTTCATAATACCTGTACAAGCTGAGATGGTGCTGAGAACTGGGTGTCCTAGCTTGGAAGCAGAAAGTGGCACAGGCTGGCTTTAAAGCTTAAAGTTCAAAGTAAACAAGACCTGTGTGCACGCAGCACAGGAATACAGGTGCAGGATGTTAAGCACCCTCTGCATCCTGGTGCTCTGACAGCACAGGAAGGTGCTTTCAGCACGAATCTGATTAAAGTGCCATGGGAAAGGCAGAGTGAGTCTCGGTACCATTTGTTCATGTCTTGAACTTGACTAGACCACTCCTGCGGTAAGACAGTAATTGCACTGTACAATCATTTAAGTTCCAGAACATATAGAAAACCTTCCTTAGTGACTAATCATTGCAGGTACAGTTAATACAAAATCTGGAAAGTCAAAAGCCCTAGTTTCAGCAGAGGAGTACTTGGGTTCTGCAACAGTTGTAAATATTAGAGGTTCCCAGCACATTTTTATTTCATTTCACTGATTTCTGTTGTTGCTGTTATACACTGCAGAAAAGGCTCTTCTCCCTCCCTATCTACTCTCTTTGTTTCTGTATTAAGTGCTGGATATGCTGTCATCCTCTCACCTAGGCCAATGTAGTGTCATTAACTGCTGGTATACTGTGAAACACAAAAGAGAATCTTGATCTGTAATTTCTAGGGTGCTTGCTTGGTTGTTGTGGGTTTTTTTTTTGGGGGGGGTGGTGGTTTGGTTTGGTTTTGTTGTTTTCTTTAACAGGGAGCAGTGAGTTCATTTGGGGTTCCTAAAAGGGTTCTGGGGAAATCTGTTCAGTATTCAGGTTTTGAAAACACTGGAAAAAAAAAAACACGTGAAAATGAATTGAACTTTGGTCTGTTCTGGCCCTAAAACCTAGAAGAGTTTGTTTCACACTTTTATCTTTCAACCGTGGACAGATGAGACCAGACAGCCAATTAGCAATGATGCATATCTGCTGACTAGACATCATGGGACAAAGCTACAGCTAGGTTAAACTAGCATAATTCCATTGCCTGCCCTGAGTTTTTCTCTGCGCTGGACAGGGATCCTGCCTAGTTAGTGTACACAGTGGAAGTGGGGATCTAATTATATATAGGTCTCCTTTAGAAAAATAAGAAGTCCTACCTTATTGTCTGAGGGCAACAATTCCATAAGAATTGGGAGAGTCTTTGCCAGAGTTGTTATGAAATAATAATGGGGATCATGGTATAGCTGAATGCTGTTTCTTTCCCATTGTGTGTGAGGCATTCCAGCTGGGCGACCTCCTCCTGGTATACTCAGCAATGCAACTATCTCAAAAGAGCAGCTTACAAATTTGGAAAGAAGGCAATTCCAGGGAGTAACTCCCACTGGATACTTCAACTGTTCCTATTTATTTATTTATTTATTTAACTCTCTGCACACACAGATAAGGACCATAAAGCAATTTATATAATTTCTGCCACAATGTAACTTCATCACAATTTCAGTGCAAGGCTCAGATAAGTTTAGCTATAAATTTATCCTAAAATCAGTATTTTTAAACAAAACTATGTAATTAGAGAAATAATAGAATTTATTAGCAGATGTCTAAAAGCTGTTGTTTTCCAGCATTCCTCTGATGATCAGTAAGTCAAAATAACAATGGGAATTGCTTGAGTGGAGACTAACTAGCATCATGCATTTCATTTACATCTTAATGCATTGTTGTTGTTTTTCTTATTCAAGTAAGCTATGTCTCAGGATGCACCTGTATAATGAATATCCATGGGAATAGGCTTATGTGAATTTTTTCTTTGCTGTGTTAAATATTAGAGGGTCTTCCAGAGATATGGCTGAGATTAAAACAAATGTTGTCTTGAAAACTTGGAATGATGAGGAATTTTAACCAAGAATTAGGAGTTTAGGGGTCAAACCTCTCCTTTCCTAGTATTAAAAATACACTGAGGTTCAATGGGTTCATCTGGTATATAGAAGCTGTTATGTTGGCTATATAGAGACAGTTCCAGCTGGATAGTTTATTATTGTTGCACGGTGATGTGTATGTTTGTGAGTGAACAAGCAAACCTTGTACTCACACCCAGGGCACATCTATCACAGTCCTCCTTCTGCCTATAATGGGGGTCTGCAGCAGCATACAGGCTTCCTGATAGTCCTCAGCATTGGGCTGAATACTGCTCTTGATCCACCCATAAAACACCCACCAACCATACCATAAAACCCCTAAAGTCCCCTACTCAACTGGTCTGTACTAAGTTTGTGAAGTCCTAGGAGAAATCAGGTGAATATATTTTAAATATGGAAGTGGTGACGACCTTTCTGACTAACACTGACTATGGGTCTTACTGACCTTGGCAGCATGAGAGGGTCATTTCTTGACATGGCTGAACTGTTCTTGAACAATTTATATGGTGTGCTGGGTACAAACAGTCTTTTCTTCAGCATCAGGCATGCATGTCTTATCTTTCTACTTATTCTTTTTTTAAAGAATTCTAGCTATTGTGAAGCAGGCAAGGAAAAACATGTTCTCTATTGATACTGTTTGTTCTTCTCGGCCTCTACTATTCTATCTTGGACAATACCGTTTCATGAATGCCTGCTTTTTCCCTTTTTTTTTTTGCTTGGATGGTTTTAAAGAGGTCTCCTTTTTCTTCTCCAGCACTACAGAACAGGGTCCCAGGGCCTAGTTTTGCAGTGCTGATGTTGATGGCCATTTCCAGCTGGCTGAGCGGGATTTAAACATCTAATATTGCTTTGTGAATGCAAGGAAAGAAAAAAAAAGAAAAAGAAAAAGAAAATTACTTGCCCGTCTTTTAAAAAGGCAGCTCTTGAAAGATGACAGGAGTGAATGAGAATGCCTAGTAGGACAACTCCTGCTTTGTCTTCAATGGAAAACTCTACATTAATACAGGGAACAGATTTTCAGCTATCCAGAACGCATAATCCAGTCAGTTTTGCTATCTAATTTCAATGGTGGATTGTTTGGTTTGGGGGGAGAGGGTAGCTGGTCTGTTTGTGTTTGTTGTTGTTCTGTTTGTTTGTTTGTTTGTTCTTTCAATAGAAAAGACAGAAGATCATGACAGGTTTTGGTTCAAGATGAAGATCAGTGTTTTCTAGTCAGTGGATTATCAATGATGGTCTCTAAAGCAGATTTGCTTGCCCAAATTAGTCAAGTCCAAATGTAGACAGTGACAAATTCAAGTGCGCTTACATGCAATATTTTCTTGCTCTAAAGGAAATGTGAATCCACTGCACATGAAGAATATCTCTGGGAAAATAAAACTTGCATATGAATTTTAAGGGAAAGAACACTTCCTCCAAGCCACTCTCCATTGCCCTGGCTATTCTGTGTCTGGGTTTGTTTGGGCCTTTTTTTCCTCCATTTTACTTTTTCACAGGTGATTTGGGGTAATTCAAAGGCATTAGCAGCCATCAAGCAATACTTTTCAAGAACTTTTTTATCTGTATTGCTTCTTGTTTTCCTGGCATTTTGGTTTTTTCTCCTTGTAATTGTTTTAAAGTTTTATATCTGTTCTCTGTGCTAGAGAAATAGAACCTGCAAATGTTGCAGACCACGTCATTTTAGGCCACAATCTAACAGTGTGCTGTGTTAATTTTAATAATGATTTTGGTGGAAGGCATCTAATTCTATTGTAGAGCATGAATCACAGAAGACATATACCTGTACAGTCCTATTAGGATGTCCTTGTTTAAAAATCTGGAAAGTAAAACATAATGCAAATGAAATCAGTTATGTTATGAATAATGTACGGTATCCATTATTCTCTATAAAAAGTTGCACGTGCTTCTCAAACCTATCTAGATACATTCCTGTTATGTGACACTCATAGCAATGAGAACCATGGAAGACCAAAAGTTATGGGGCAGGAGAGACCAGAGAGGATTTTGTCTGTAAGCAAGACATGCATCTAAATCACATCAACGTGCCTCCATGTCTTCACAGTCATAAACCCCTTCATGAACTGTAACTCTCCTCTCTGCAGGGCACAGGGCTTTCACCTGCGTCTGCTTTGCTTCTGGTGGCTGGGTTGTGCTCCTGGGCAGGTGATATGTTTTCAACTGCACATCCCCAAAGAAAAGTGAACTCATATTTCTGAGGACAGGGTTTGGCTCACGGAGTAACCACAAGCCTATGTCTCTTTATTGTTTCCTAATAAAACAGTCTCTTTGGCTGAGATCCTGCTAAGATTTATGCACATGCTTAATTCTGTACTCTGGGAATAATCTCACTGGTTTCAGTGGGACCACAAGCAATGTGTAAATGTAAATCATTGCAGCACTTGTTCCTAAAAATCAGTGCAAATAGAAAAAAGATTTAAATGTATACTGGTTACATGGACTCCTTATTTAAGGGGGGAGAAGAGAAGAAACATTTTCTCTAGATAATAATATGGATCTTGAAAATTCTTCTGCAGTCAGATATTATTTCAAAACTGGTATTTGAAGCTGGTTTTAAATAAATTTCTCAGCAAAATAAAGTTGATCGTAAAGGTTTCTAGGTCTTAACAGTGATGGTGATGTAAGTGGGACATGTAATAAAACTGTGATAAAGAGAACTAAAAAGCAAATGCCTGATGTTCCTTTTTGACTGCATCCTTGCTTTTCTGAGTGTGATTCCATAGTCGGCCTTTAAAGTGTCCTATTTGGAGGGACTAGTAGTGGTGAAGATAGATAGGGGGAGTTTACCAGTACAGTAAAAGAGAGTGCTAACCTCAGCCCTGCATACAGAAGGGCTGCTTCTGCTGTGATATAATCCTTCACTAGAATGAGCCAAACTCTCTATTACTTAATTGGTTAAAGCTCCCTTTGAGTTGTGCTTGATTAACAACTATGGAATCTGGCTCTGGGCATCTGTGATGAGAGATGCTTCAGCATTTCAGCTTAGCCCGCCAACACTGATCTTCCCAGCTGCTGGTTCCCAGAATTTCCCAGCTACTGCTGTTGTGCACTATTTGGGGAGAGAAATTTCTCTTTGAGCAGCTGCGTGTTGTACTAAGCATACTGAAAGGCAAAGCCATAGGCTGGCAAGTGGGAATGAGTGTTAGTCAAATGGCAGAGCACAACCCTCTCACCTTTCCAGCCCATCTGCAGTGCCATTGCCAAGAAAGTTTTGGGGTTGGCTTCTTTTTTTTTTATTATTATTATATTTTTATGTTGTTTTTTTTTATTATTATTTAATGTGATTGGGTTGCTTTTGTGGTTGCCTTTGAGAATCTGGTCATCAGGTCTTGACATTAGTTAAGGCATTCTATGGGTCTGTCTTGATAGTACCAGAAAGTTTGGCTTTTGTCAGGGTTGGTTGTCTTTGCTTGCTTTTAATTGAGCCAGCAGGCCTGATCGCAAACAGTTTTTAGCATCTTGGGAAGTTAAAAGCTGGAGACCACTGATACTGCATCACAGGGTTTTGTGGTTAAGTATGGTCTCCTCTAAGTTACAGCAGCATTAGAAAAGCACTGGGCGTACACTTACAGGGGCTGTCTAAATTTGTTCTATTCAGACAGATTGTGAGGTTTCACCTGATGCTCATTGTACATCACTTTCTAATTGATACATGCAGTTTGAAAATCTGCATGTCAGACATGTATAGCTACACTGTACTGTTGCTATGCTGTTACCATATGCAGGAGTCACTTTATGCAGAAAATAGTCTGGTCGGCACTGTCTTTTAAAAACGAATACTCTGCTGTAGATTTCTAATGAGCAAGGTGATGTTTTGTTACACGTAAATTCAAAGAGCACTATTCACTCCCTAAAAGAAGAATCAAACTGTATAGACTGAAAAAATTAGACAGTGCACAGGACTGTTATTAAAACACCTTAGACGTCCTAGTCAGCCTTTGAATTAAAAAACAAACAAACAAACAAACAAACAGAAGGCCTGCAGGCTGCCTGGTGTTTAACTAAAGAGGAGCAATTAATGAATTGGGTGTGAAGCTGCGCTGTGATCTTTATGGAAGATTATGAAAAGGGTGTTAAATTTATGGAATCCATAACATTTGGCACAGGATTTATTGGTTTTAATTTTCCATTCTTAGCTCATTCTTAACTGTCTTATGCACATATAATGGGCAGGAGAAACTTCTTGTGTAACACTTTCTGAGTATCTTATTTTCTGTATAAATATGAAAAGGTTACACAAGAAAATGTAAATATGTTTGGTTTCTATTGCATAATTATTAATACTATGGCAGATGTAGAGTTTGCATATTATGCATATTATAACCTTGCTGTGTATCTCCTTAATGGTAATTCCTTTTAAGTTGAGCAATAATGTGGCTTGAATGAAGACTACAGGGTTTAACTAATAAAGAATACACAGGCTTGGGATTCAGAGAAGCTGATGTTTTGTCCACTCCTCTGTTTGATGGTGATGTGCTCCTGTCATTATCCATATTTGAGAATTGCCTTTTGAGACTCAACAACCTCATTTTGACTGAAATTGCTCTTGGATCAGTATCTTCCCTTCTTCAGGGAAGAAACACGGACCACAATGTATTTCCATTCCTCTTGTTAAAGACCATAAATCACATTCTTTGTTTGCTCAGCTTCTTTCCAGTCCAGAAGGGTGTAGTGACAGAGCATGATAAACATCTATAATTTGTAAGTATAAAAGGCTGGACACCAATTCTTAGGACAGAGGTAGATATAAACGAATTTATATAGGGCATATATCTATTTGATCTGCTAGATAGAGAGGGGATATCAGTAGGGAAATCATGCTGTATTTTTTAGTTATGAAAAAATTCAGATATTTTGGCCTAATTCTCTGAATTTCTGGAGTTAATATACCAGATTGATTTATTAGAAAAGCAAAGAATACTTTTCCTTTTAAAAAAGTCTCTCCAATATGCAGCTGTTGTACACACAGAGCCAGAAAGAACAGATGTGGGAAAAAGAAACTGGAGAATGTAACATATCATAAAATGGATTGTCCCATACCCAGAAACATACACTTCTCACATGTTTTCCTGATACGTAGCTTATACCAATTTAGATTGTAGGTCCTGATACTCTGGGTGGAGGGAAGCAAGTTTGGGTACACTGACGGATGGTCTGATCTCATCTAGGATAACTTTATTTTTATACATGTACTCCTCTGAAGTTGGTCCACTATGAGGTTTTGCAATGCTGAATCAGGATCACCTTAGCACACAAACTGCTACTGCACCTCAAACATTGTGTAGCTCTGCTCTGTCTATTCTATAACTTACAGTGTCACTTTTGCTGGGATAGTATAAAAAGGGAGGGACAAGTAAGTTACAGCAGTGCAGTCTCTAGTACACTGTAGCTTTTATGGGGCTGCTATGCCTGGCTGCAAGGGGATTCTTTCCTCTGCTGTGAAGGGATTTTTTACTCTGCTGCCTTTCATTGCATAGCATCCACTTTGGGTTCCATTTCACCACTGAATTTTCAGGAGTGTTACTTTGCTATTGATGCTGTTCATGAATTGCAGTTTTAATTGATGGAGACTTTCTGTGGTGAAAAGAGCTTCTGATGTGTCTGCATGTCGTTGTCATTACTTTTCCTCAGTGCCTTTCTATAGTAAATCTACTGTTACACTTCTGATTGATAGAGTAGTTACAGCAACTGATCTGATTGATTACAGGTAGATTCACACCAGTCTTCCAAAAAGCAAATCAATTTACATTGCTCAGAGACTGATTTAGTTTTTTTAAAAAAGCTTTTACCAGTAGCTGAAATGACTCTAATTTTTAATGATATTAATGCTATTTTATGTATTTGGTTCTAATCTTTGATACACAGGATATTCCTAGCAGCTAATAGTAGCTCCGAGGGTTCAAGAACTGTCCCAATGTAGTTAATTCCTCTCTTTATGCATTTAGAGTGATGAAATAGTGGAAAAAAATTAATTAAGGGGATATTTGGGAACCTTCGCTGTGGTTGACTCACGCATAAAACTTAGAACTGATGTGCTGTTCAGCTAGTAACTTCTCACCAGGGCCCATTCCCTTCAGCAGAGACCTCCTGTTTTGAAGCAGTAATTGTCTCTTCCAAATATTTGGCCAAATTAAATACTAGGGCAGATCAGTGTAGCTTCATTGCCTGTAGCAGACTAATTCCCCTCCCACTGCCCAATGCTTTGATTGACTGTTTGCAGAAAGGAAAACTTTTCACAGATTAATAGGAAAGTTATACTTAATTTTATGAGACTTCTTTATTATTTTTATTTTACCTGAAATTAAACCATTTAGCAATATCTTAAAACAGTGTGTGACACTGTTGGTTTTGGTTGTTGACTAAGGTTTTCAATATTAAATTCTACTGAATCTTCTTGAGCTCTGTGTTAAGACACATATTTACACTAGTATACTGAAAGAAAGATAGACACAGGATTGTATGTCATTTCCAAAAATGAAAACAATAATGTGGTTTTACCTGATTTGCCCTATTGGAACGTGTGGTTTTGCTTAAGGGAAAAAAAGAAAAGAAACCCAACAAAAACATATAAACAAACATCAACCCCCCCAAAGCAGAGTACATGGAAAATATAGCAACTCAGTAGGAGGCATAATACAGATCTGCTTCATGTAGTAATCCCTTTGATTTCTTTTTCTTTCATGTGTGGTACTATCATTTATAATTCCAGTATTAGTTTGCATGTCTCTAACTATAGTATTTACTCCCAAGAATTGTTTTGTGATGGCTGATTGCCCCAGATCAAGGATGACTAGATAACCTTGTCTTTAGCTCAAATGGCTTGGTGTTTTTTCAGCAGAAAAACTACAATTATTGGTAGGATACAAAAATTGAATATTTTTAATTTACCCAGTAACCTGCAATGAAATAAAATGAAATCTGACTTTCTATAATAATTTGTAGCACAACATTCATGATCATGTTGAGAAATCAGTTTCTTTCATTGAAATGCAAGCTAAAAATGCATTTGCTTCTCTACTTACAGTTTTTTCTCTACTTACAATGTATTCAGAGACCCAGTAGAATAGCATTAACTTGGAGGCTAAATATCTAATAAAAAATACAGTTTCCATTTTACTCACATCTTCACACAGAAAAAAATTTGGACAGGCTTAAGCAAACATGTTGGTAAATGACAAGTGACACCTGCCAGAGATGTGACTACTCTCATCATTTTGACATACATTCCATAATCATTCCCTGCGATATCCTATATGTATACCAAAAATTGTGCTAAGCCAAATCCCTGTACAAAGCCATACATAGAATCACCAGAGGCTGTAAAATTTAAGTAGAGATTTCGTTGTTAGAACCTTCTCTAATTTCATCATGTGTATTTCATCAAAACACATCCGTATGTGTTTTCATCGCAAATTTGTTAAATTATTGTACCAGCACAGTCACTTCTGTATTCTACAGCTGCTATTTTTTATTAAAAAAAAAAAAAGAGAGAGAAAGTGCTCTTACATTGCAAAATGCATCTTTCTGTTTGCCTGGGGTTTTTTGCTGTTTTGGTACCTCACAAGCATAAGAAAAAGGTAGTGCCATAAAAAGGAAAAGTTATGGTGTCTGCTTTACTATAGTTTTGTGCCTAATACATCTATTTTCTTGTGCCTGATAAATTAACATGGGAAATTTTCCTCAGAAGAAGCATTATCTTTCTTCTGCCCTGCCATTTATACATGCACAAAACTCGATCGGACACAGTATCGTTATAAATGCTACCACTGTCAAAACCTCATTGAAATTGCCCTGGAAAACTGTATGTTGTTTTGCAAGAAAGACAAAAGGATAGAAATACCTGCACAGGCAGTTGTATAAACTGGCTTCCTTAGGAAGCTGGACTGATAATAAAAACTGACTTACTAAATTCAAGCTTCTTCAGCTGAATGCTGGAGTAGATAACCCACACCTCCATTTGCCAGGGAGGGAAGAAGCAAGATCAGCCCTATTATTGCCAGATTTGATTTGCTGCAACTCAGAAGTCTGAATGAATTTTATTCTGCAACAGTATCAGCTGGACGGTGACTGATTTGGTTGTGCTTTCTTTTCTTCTCTATTGTGTGTGAGTCTTGGCAATTTCAGAAAGTGTTTCTTTGATAGCACTAGCTGAAAGGCTGGGGGGGGGGGGGGGGGGGGGAGGATGGAAATCAACAGTGTGTCCCCTCTCAATCCTCTTCTTCCACCCATCAGTAAAATTTAGGGAATTTGAGTTGCTGTTCTTTAATTTTGACTATATTTTTAAAAAATTGTTAAACTTTCATTCTTGTTGATAGCACTCCAGAAATGGGAAATGTACTATTTCATCTTGAAACCTGAAAATATACATACAATTGGAATTCTGCAAATTTACAAGTATTCCACAGCTTAAAATGTGGACAAAATGCTGCCTTTGTGGGCAGAAATATCGTTCCTTTGGATCCATATTTTCTAATGGCTGGCGGGGAAATGTGGATTTATGATTATAAATAAATGCATAAATAGAAATGCTTTGCTGTTGCAGTATTCAGGCTTTGTCAGCCCCTCTCTGAGGAGCATTTGTTGTGAAGTCTAGAAAGAAATGTGTATCCTGGATGGCTTTCTCTTCCTCTCCTTTTCCCCTTTGTTTTCATTTCCCTTCCTGAAAAGAAGCACTGGAGGCTCCCAGGAATTGGGGATATTTGGATAAATGAGAGAAACTGACAGCGCTACCTTTTATATTGACAATGACTATAAACATATAACCTAAACTTTTAGAATACTTAATGATCAGCTAAGCTAAACAGACTGCCCAGAGTAGCTATAGGATGTTTCAAATAGCATTTTAGCTGTGGTTTTGGTTTAAGCATACGCTTGAACAGGTTTTCTAAAGTGAAGCTGGCACTGCAGAAATCAGTTAAAAAAGTCCCAAAAGCCTATGCATGGAGATGATGACACTTAACAGAAGATAAGATTACCACAGCTTTCCCTTGAACTTCACTTCCTTGTGGCTAGAAAATGTGATTCTTGAAATGGCATGTGTTATCTGAGTAACTGCTACCATTTGCAGGGCAATGCTCACAGCCAGCCCAGGAAAACACATATCCCCTCTGCTGCAAGTGGGTACCTACACATCTATACATGAGTGCTGGGAGGGTAAAGCTTGCCATGTCAAAACCTAAGCCACTTGATGACATTACCCATGTGGGATTTATGAGATGAAAAATAGCATTTTTATGTGATACCTACTATATTTGCTCTGTATGGTTACTTGGAAATTAGAATTGGGAAAAAAGCCTGCAGCTGTTGAAGAGCAAAGAGAAAATAAAAAGATTTATACTATATCTTTGCTCCTGGATGAGAGCTCTGTGTGTATCCTGACAGGACTCCTAAGGCTTAAATCTCTACCAGTCAGACACAGGCACCGTCAGGAGGTGTGTGGATATGCTGGGGAGGCCCCACAGTGGTCAGCCCTTCTCCGGCTGCCATGGCCCCCCTCGCTTCCCCGCTGCTGGTGGGAGGGAGCTGTCTGCCAGCTGTGGCTGGAGGGACTGGGGTTTCTCCTTTGTTTTCTTCATATCTCTTTAATGATAACCTGCTGATTTTGTCAGCTGCATTTTCCTCCTGCTTAAATTATTCCTGCTGTAAACTGGAAAACTGGCTCTGAAAATGTTCAGGGTTTCATTTTTGTCTTTCATGTTTTGAACATCACTTAGGTAGCTGTTTCTCCTGGTGGTTCTGACTTGTGGCTCCTCTGGATCATGCACCTACCTCTGCTTCACAGGGCAAACTCACCCTTCAGAGACGCCCAGATACTCTCTGAGTCTTGCCAGTATGAATAGTCTGTCCAATGCTTGTGATCTCGGGTAACACATCTAGTTAGTTTTGTTTACTCCTAATACTCAAGTACTGGAGATGAGTGTCACCAGGAGCTACTAAAAGCATTTCATAGAATCATAGAATGGTTTGGGTAGAAAAGGGCCTCCAGTTCCAACCCCCCTGCCATGGGCAGGGGCACCTTGCACCTGGGATAACTCTCTCACTAGACCTAAGCCTTGAAAATGTTTGCCACTGCATTCCTGTCTTCTCTTCAGTCCTGTAAGAGCTTAATGCTTCAGCCAGTTAAAAGCACTTCTTGGTCTCATGTGTGCTAACAGTCCTTAACCACAAACATGCTTTAGCCATACATGCTAAAATATGCATGCGCTGGCTTACTGCTATATGGGTACCCTTCCCTTTAGATGTACCTAGGCAGCCAGGGAAGGTTCCCTAAAACAAGGATCTTGATGAGGAAACAAAAATATAGAACATTTTCATGAAGAGGATAACTAACTGTCCTAGTTAATGACCTCTCTGAGAAGCTTATCAAGCAGATACTGAATAGTCTTTGAACTTGCCCTTAACACAGGCATTGATACTGGGCTCATCAGTGCTGTAGAATTACAGTATTCTTCAGGGAACTGTTTATCACTGTGATCCTCAAAAATAGGATGGCTGGAATGGTTAGAGGCAAATACCAGCCATTTTGTCCTGGCATGGGCTGAGTTTTCAAACACTTCTGAGATGATGAAAGCTATATTCTGTTTTGCTTTATGGTTGTTATCCTGCCTGCTATTATCTTTAAGCATTTGGGAAATGATATTGCATTTAGATGGATGAACTCAGGGTTTTTTTTGAGCAAAATAAAGAGAATTCCCTACATTTTATTCTGAGTTTTTTTCTTTTTTTATTTCCTCCCAGTATTACCTCCCAGATTGCACGGGTGAGGTACATCCAAACTGATGTACCTCATAGCTTGGTTTCTAATGCACCACCTTGGGGCCTCTTTGGCTCTAGGCTTTTGTGAGTCCTTTACTGAAGTGATGGTTTCAATAGGCAATGTGTTGGAGTCTGAGCTAGATTTTTTAGAACCCAGCAACAACTTTATATTCTGCCTGTAAGTGAACTGTAGTAGGAAGAATATTTCACTCTAATAAATTGCCTTTCGTTACTCTGATAAATTGGTTTTGTTTTTAAAGAATTTCGTAAGTTAATTCACTGATCACTGAATCCTTCCACATCTGGAGAGGAGCCCTGCTGCCAGATGATTTGTTGAATTCAAAACATTGGCACTCTTAAAGTTCACACTTACATGTCAGAGACACATTGTTGCTGTACACATTGTGGCTAGACTGTTCCAATATGAAACTGGACGGAAAGGGAGAAAATAATTAAAAGAGGTGGTATCAGAGAAACAGTAACTTCTCTGAAAAATGGAGAATTTCATGCTCTACCTCTTCCTGTGTGATTAGTCATTTGGAGAACAGCTGTTCACCATGGACTGGGCAGTGCTCCAGCTGTGTGACATTATTGACATGCCCTGATCATCACCCATTTCTGCCTACACTTTCAGCCTACATGCTTCAAATATTCATTTCAACAGCTTTTGGGTTGACAGGAGGCTGGAGCTTGTGTGAAAGCGAGATAAGTGTACTTCTGTAAGAAACAGGACTTCTCATTTCACATGTCCTCATTGCAGTTTTCTTCTTTGAGTGGGATTTCTGTTCAGTTAGCAAAGCCAATGAGGAGCTCCCTCAACTTGGGGAATCAAGTTGCAATGTGGAGGTTTTTTTTATTTAGCAGTCCTAGGTTAAATAATCTTTGCCAGCTAAAATAAGACCCATATCTTTTTCTCAAAAAGGTGGGTTTCTAAGTGCTTGAGTTCTGCTGAGCGACCAAAGGAGAGATTCCACAGATAATCTTAACATTTCAGTGTGGTCTCATGAAATTATATCTGCAACTCTTTCCCCCTCCAAAGGGTCAGTACATCATTGCGTCCTAGCTGACGGGTTTTTGGAAGGCTTACAAAAATAACTCTGTTACAGTCACTGAAACGTGACTGACTCACTTGGAAATAAAACCTGTGCTAGGGAACCATAGGAAACAGATGAGCTATGGCTGTCACAGATTTCAGATACGCTTTTTAGTCTCTCTTTGCACTTCAAAAGCATTATGTAATTTTCAGAATGAATCAATGAGTTATGCATATATGGAGAAAGCTAAACCAGAAAGGTTAGTTGCTTGAGAGCAAAACTGAAAAAAGCAATAATCCTTTTCTCCTTAGTCCCACAGTAGATACATTTGATGGTGTTACGGCTTGTTCCCGTCCTTCTTGTTCCAAGGGAGGTGTATGTCTCTCAGTCTACAATGGCTGTACTTCCACAGCCATGAGTGGGGCTGGCTCCCCTTTGAGCAGGGGTGCTGTGGTCAGAGGCTTAATGAGCCCTAGGGACCTCAAACCCCTGCACAGGAGAATCAAATTACGGTCTTGCAGGGGCAAATGGTGATAAATATTTCACTCCAGCAGTTGTTTGTGCTTTCAGTGCTCCTCAAAAAATAAGGATTAATAAAACAGCAGAAGACTGGCATATTTAGGTCTTGGTTTGCCTCATTTTAAAGTATCTCAGTGGCTCAGTAACTGCTTCTGAAAGCTCCAATATCACTTGGACAATCAGTGCTCAGAGAGAGGAGCTTTATGTTTCCTCCAGTGTTAAAGGACAAGAGCTACCTGCCTAGCTGGTGAATGTGATTAATTGTCACTTGTCTGTAGTAGAGGAGTTATGGTCTGCTGGCTTTTCATACTGGCTTGTCTGCCTTGCCTCTCCTACAAGGCTATGAAAATGAGAGGAGGAGAGGCTACTGCAGAATTTATCATTATGATGCTGATATAAAGTGAAATGCGTGAGTATAAATATACTTCTTTTTAAACTGATCTGCATCTACAAATAAGCAGATTACAATAAAGTATGGGGTAAATGTCTTAATTTTTTCACACATAAGAGTAGTCATGAAAAGCAGATCAGTTTCCAAAACTACTGTTTTGCCAAATGCAATATTTCTATATATATACCAGTGTAGATCCAGCACTGACATTGTAACAGCAATTGAACAAAATCTTTGTCTTTTAATACCAGTGTTTATTATTTGTACTCTCAATAGCTGCTCAAGACATGACTCTGTTGATGGGTATTCATCAGGTTTTGTTTAAAAATATTATGTTCTATATTGTCCCTGAGATGTGGGCTGTGAAATTTGCTTCTTAAAAACAGTAGGGCTGCCATGTTACTAAAAATCTTTTTTTTGATGTTTTGTATAAAACTCATATAAAAATCATTCCGTTTAAAAGAAGCTAGTGATTTGCTATTTGAAAATAAGACAACAGCCGTTCAAAAGACTCTTGTCCTCATCATCACATGCAGTTCTTCCTTTTGCTGCTTATTTAAGTACAGAAAAGTCCCAATTTTTATACTTACTAAGTACCTGGATTATACCCCTAAAAGTCAAAGTCTAAACCTATATCCAGAAAACTATTACAGTTATCATCCTCTTTTTATTTGGGGGTGGGGGGAAGATACGATTGTAGCAAGGCATTTTAACACCAGAGCTGGGATCCTCATCAGGTCTCACCTACTCCAAACATTTCTCCTGCTCTTCATTTTTATATTACTAATATTATTTTCTTCTGTGTGTCCTTCTTAGCAGTGTCTCCTGACAGCCCAGCTGGTACTATTCATAATTGGCAGGCCATTCAGGGCTTAGGCAAAAATAGCTATAAATTAAAACACGACTGACTGACCATTCTCTCCCCTGCCTTGCACCTTCTGTAGACACTTCCATGTGTGGAAATTGAGTGGGGAATTAGAATAATTTTGATCTAGTAAGGTTTTATACATGCTCTGCAGGGTCATAAGAGGCTACAGAACATATATGACTGGCATTGTATAGACACAAAACCAATAATTCACATTACAGCTCATGTGATAGTTCTTCCTTTGGTTCATACTTTCCACTTTTGCTGTATTTCATTCATTTTAACTTTTTATTATCATATTAATACATCAATCTTATTTTTATTCTGTCCTAAAGGGATCCTATCATGAAAGTTTAAGATTAGGTATGTTATTACCGTATCTGCTGAACATTAGGAGCCTGATTATTCTAGATAGCGATATCTGGAGAGTATACTGACAATTTTAGATAGTGATTTACCTAGATAGTGAATTGGAATTAAAAGAGGGATGGGCAGTGTCAAGCTATTACAATCTCTATAACAACAGCTCTGGAAACCTCAGCAATGATTTAGTAAGAAAAAATACTCTAAAAGCATTTACAAAAATAAAATATCCAAAGTTTACAATGGTCCCTACCTGTAACAAGGTTGATTAATAAAATAGTTTTGAACTGCTAACTATTAAGGTGAAAGACTAATAATTAGTCTGTGTAATTAACAGCCAACTTTCAGAACTGACCTTATAGCCATTTTTTTTTGCTTTGGAAAGGGTGATGGGCAGAGGGAGAAGGCTGTCTGAGCAATCCACCTATCCTCACTACACAGACACATACTGTGAGGTGTGAACCCCACAACTGGTACTGCACCTCAGGCGGAAAGAGAATCTGACATGTAAGTGTGTTCGTATTAAATGAATGGAAGGCACGCTGAGGTTTGAACTGATCTAAATCGTCTCCTCCTCTGAAAAATTAAATGTTCTGGGAAAGATTTGGCATGATTTTGGCCTGTTTTTTTTGATTGTGTGGTGTTTAGATTCTGTACCCAGTTAAAGGGGTGATTCTTTTTGTAGCAGAATGTTTACAAAGATGTCTGTGTCTAATGTTCTGGTCTAGCATCTGTAAACGGCATTGAAGATCTCAGAAGTCTACATTTTGATAGCACTTTAACACTAATGGCTTTCCTTAGAGCAGGCATCCAATTCTTCTTAAATCCTTTTAGGTCCAGTTGACCCAGGAGAAGGAATTCTTAGCAGGAATTTTCCATTTCTCCTGAATCCAACCATTGTACAAACAAAGTGAACAACTCAGCCCTTATGAGTAAATTACTGTGTTTGGTATTTCAAACTTCAGCAACTGCAAGATGCGCAGCCAGATTTCTTTTAATTCTCCCCTCTCCCAGGAACTGTTGCTCAGAGAAGAGTTTCTGGGATGAGTTCTGACCAGCTGTTATCAGAGCTTTCTGTCTTTACATATACTCTTTTTCATACAAGCTTGCTGGTGTATTTGTTACATTCACAGGGTAATTGCTGTTCTGTACAGCATGGAGACCTTGATCTGCCACTGAAGAACTGCAATTCCTGTGTGGAAGGTAAAAGCTGTTTTTTGAAGGCTGCCGTAAGGCTCCTATTCTTGCAGAAGGTAATGGATTTCAAAGCCGCAAGGAAAGCTGTCAGTAGGATCAGACTGAATATTGCCCTAAGGCACATAGATATCTTTTTTTTTTTAATTATTATTCCTTTTTAATTAATTAATACAGACTAAAGCTTCTCAAACCTTGGAACATTAGGTATATCCTCGAAGTGGATTTGCTGGCAGAGGCTGGTGTGTAGCATCAAAGATGCATAATAGATTTATTACTGCAAGGACCAGCCTCAAAGAACCAAGAGTCATATCACAATGAAGAAGTCGATGGTGATTTTTGATTTGTTGTGCAATCTATTTTGAATGCCCATCAGAGCTCTGCTGGAACTGATTTTGCTGAGCAGAGCTTAATGCACAGTTGACTGGCTTATCACAAAGTTGAAGGTATATATTCTATGTGTGGGTTATTTTGAATTGAAAGCCCATTTCAGCATGTTAGCTTCACACGTTTTTTTTTTGTTGCATGAGTGGACAGAATTTGAAAATGTGTGCTTTCTAGATGAGAGAAGGGAGTTTAGGTGTGTTTGTCAGTAATTCTTTTAGTTCTCTGAAGAGTATACTGAGTATGATAGTGGGTTTGGACTGAAAAAAAAGGTGAAGAAAGAACTGGTGCTTTGCAGTGTTCTGCTGTAAAGCTGATGGCTGACTTGTCTGGGGACTTCGCTTCCTTTCACTGTTTCTGATGCTGGGGAAACAGACTTTGGCTCTCTCTAGGTTTGTGCTTGGTGTGCAAGCACACAGCAACACATTGACAAGCACCTGTAATCCAAGTACTTGACAGGGTAAACCAGAAAGAAAGGAAACCATACAACCTGAAAAGCTGTCACAGAGGGATGTGAGAAAATGGATGGGCTAGAGGAATTGGAAGGAAATTACTCCTATGTGTTCCTCATTACCACATTCTTCTGCCTTTTCTATTATTTTAATGGCTTGCTCTTGATCCTGGTGAGGCTGCTGTCTCGGCTCCTGTGCTTTCGCTTTTCCTGCATGCTAAGGTGTTTGCTGAAACAAGGTTAAGAGCATGAGAGATGGGAAAAATATGTGCATATTGTTTGGTAGTGGGTGAATACCTGACTCCAGGTGAGCCACCTTCAAGACTCATCAGACTGCTGCCACACCTGAACTAATTAGCCTCAGAGAGAGATTTTTATTTATTGTGAAGAAGCCCCCAGAAGTTGCCCTGTCTAAGAAGAGTTTAAATCATTCAAGTAACCCCTTTCTCATGCCCATTTTCTGTTAATATTATTGTCATCTTCATTCTCTATTTAATACTGAGAGCAAACTGATCATTGTAGCTTTTGTAAAGGGTTGGTGTGATCAGTTTTTCTAGGTTAAAATATTTATGATGTTTTTACCACAGCCTTAGAAACAGGAAAAGCCAGCCTAAAGACAGAAGAGAGATACTAATTAGAGAATGATAGAAATACAAATTTGAAGCAGCCACAGTAAGGCAGAGAGTTTAAACAAAAGAGCGTCCCTTTTATTACAACCTAAGATTTAATTATATATCCTAAGTCTTCTATTATATCCTAAGTTTAATTGCATAAAGCAGGACATGGGAAAAACTAAGCCTTCACAGCCATATCTGGTGGAAACTCCAGAATGAGATTACCATTAGAGGAGAAAGTAGGAAGCAAGCCCTTGTGAGGAGAACATTAGAGAGATCAGGATGTTCTAACTTAGCCAAGGGAAGATGAGGAGAACCTGGAGCTCCTGCCACCAAGGAATGGGACAGAATAAGCTGGTGAGTGCAGGCTAGAACTCAACGTCCCCTGAAGTAGCCGAGAGAAAAACTGACAGTGAAGTATGATCTGGTGATGTGTTATGTTGTTTTATCATTTTAAAAGATGTTTAACTCTGCATTGGTGGTGTATATTTGTAACTGGATGGCTCAACAGTCTCCCAGATTGTTTGTCAGCCACCATAAATGGTGTTTTACTAAGTGTATATTCAAAGAAATGTTCTTTTGGGGGGACTGGTAGCATTGGATGCTGATCTTATAGGAGGAATAGTTTTGACAGATTATGAAAAGATGAAGAATACAACTCCTCATAACTTTTCTGCATTCTTAAGTTATATCAAGATTTCTCTATAATGTGGGGAGATTCTCTCCTGCACATGGCTCCCACCTGCAAGCTGTCTCCTGCAAACAGCATCTTTTTGCTTTGTTTCATTTCTTCCACCCTCCCCAAACTGGCCACTGAGGAGGGACATGTCCTCCCTCAGCTAGTGTACAGGGACGTGATCAGTTCTGTTAGCTGTTTTTAATTCCAGGGACTTCATCTGTTGTCCTAGTTTATTTTTCTTTGTCTCCAAATACGCTAGAATGCCGAGCTAGTCTAAATTGAGTCTATTCTTGCGAGTGTGTTAGTTAAGCCTGAATATTGAAAGCATCCCTTTTTCCCCTCAGCTTAGCACGAGCGATAAAAAGAAAAAAATAGCCTAGATAATCATGAGGGTTTAAGCCCCCACAGTTATCAACTGAAAGTAGATTCCTCAAAGTTTCAAGAGTTAGCGTGGTTCTTCTGGGTTTGTGTGTGTATGGTTTCTGAGACAGAGTTGTGTTTTAATTACAAGTAAGTGGATTTTTTACTTATGAAGAAAAATGCACTTATCTAACCATCCTTGGTTTAGATTTCAAATTCTTGCTTCAAATCATGGGAATCCTAAAGAATTTATTAATAAAATCATGAAGTATTTTGCATAACATTATTTTCTAATTGCATTCTTTCAAAGCCTTGAGTGTTTTATCTGAAGTTACATATCCCATAATAACATGGATGCTAGTGGTCACTCTGTATTAAATATTTAATCTATCTCCAGAATATCTTAATATTTCAATGTTTAATATTACCTACCTAAATTATCTCTATAAGTAAAAAAAATTGTACTCTATTTTCCCTTTTCTATGGTTGAAGACACATAGAGACAACTAGACTTATCTCTTCAAGCCTCTTTTTAAAAGCATCAGGGCTCAAGGTCATGCAAGAAGGATATGTTGGTGTCAGAAGCTAAACTGCACTTTTAGGCTTAGCAGATTACACTTCTCCTCTTCTTCAGGCTTAGATAGTGGACCTCCTTTTCCCTCAGCTGAAGTTCCTCCAAAGGGATTTGGAAAACTGTATACCACAAGCAAAGCTTCCTGTGGATGCCTTCCCTCTGCTGCTTCCAAAGAAGCTTTGGTAAAGGCTGTTTGTGGTCTCTGTGAAAGAGGTTTAGAGCAAGCTGCTGCTATGTCCTCTTAGGCTGGGTGACACAAAGCAAAGTCTGGCTGACACCTTTGAAAAACAAGAGTGTTTCCACACCTCTGCCTCCTTTGCATAATCTGTGATATCTGAGTTAAGTTTCATGACATATTAACACTTTGAAGCTGAGTTAATATACTGTGTTCTATAATACATTACGTATGATTTGCACATCAATTGTGCTGGAGCATTAGCAGCCACAGACTTGAAAATACCTCTCTCAGAGACAGAAATCCTAAATAATACTGAAACCAAATTCTGTTGGCATAATTCTATTATTTTGCATTCCTTGTCCCATTACAACATCTCTTACTTGCAAAACCTTGAACTTATGTTCAAGCCATCTAGCTTCCTCTTTTCTCCTCCATGTACTTGTCACAAAGTATCCATTCTGCTCTTTGACATCACAAATATTCCCACGGCGCTGCATGGTAATTTTAGTTTGTAACATCAGAAGTGTGAGGCTTATGTTAGCTTTGCTGAGCCTGGGCGCTACGACGTGAAAAAGAACAATGATGAGCATTAAAGTTTATAATAACAATATGCTAGAAAGAAGAGTAAGAAATAAAGAAAACAAACCCCACTGTAGTTCTTTTCTTCTTGTATAGTCATACTTCATGCTTCCAAATAGAGCTAAGATATAGCTTGTTTTATCAGAAATTGTCTTGTAAACTATACATCGGTCTGACATTGGATACAGTATATATATAGGAAAATATGCAGTCAGGGGTTTGTTGATCTTAATATAACTCATCTTAAGCCTTATTACTTTGTTTCAAAATTAGACTCTTAGAACATATTAATTATGGACATATCCCTAGACAAAATGGCTGGCTGTCCATGGGGGATTTCTGCCCTTAACTCTGATAAGTGTTAATAGGAGCTATCCATGTAAATCCTAGGGGACCAAAAAGAGAAATAATTCTCTGCTAGCTATATTTTATTTTTTTTTAGGATATAGAACAATACTGAAGTGTTCTGGGAGTGAACTGGTAGAGCGCTTGACAGTGCAAGTCTGAAACATTTTCTCTCTATGATGGATTACGGATCCGATAAACACACATTAAAATACAACTATACACAACATTGTATATTTTTAAGTAATATACAAAGCAATACTCCTTTTTGTTTGGTTGGGTGTTTTACATTGTTGTTTTTCTTTTCTAACCTGAATTAGACAGTAGGGATTTATTTCCTCCCCCCGGGAAGCACTTCACTGAGGAATGCTGGTATTATATGAATAATGCCTACGTGACCTGACGTTTTATGCACTAATTATCCATTTGTCATGGTTCTCCCACCTTGGATTACCTGGGAAGAAAGCATCTAGTCTGGAATTAGTAACAAGAACAATTTTCAGAGAGAGGGGGTGGCTTGTGATAGAAGCCTGATAAAGATTTTCAGGCCTGTGTTGACTGAGACTTCTGGGCTGTAGTGTAAATTCAGCATACAATAATTAAAATAGTTTCTTAGTGATAGAGAATTTACTGCATCTTTTAAGAGTTCATCCTGGTAGCTAATTATACTTAAAACGTGCTTTTTATCTCCAGATTAAATTTGCAGATATTGGATTCTGTTGTGTGTCTTCCCACTAATTTACAGTCTTCTGAAATACCTTCTTCTTGTCTAGTTGCTTAAAGATTATAATCTTCTCTTTGAAGCAAAACACATTTAGTTCAATGGCTCACTAGAAGAAGACTTTCTTTTTCCAGACCTAAATCATTCTTATTGCTCCTCTGCACTCTTTCCAAGTTTATTCATTTTTATTTATTCATTTTAATTAAAGGTATCATAGTTTCCCAAAGGCTTGCCTGCTTTGTTCACAGAGACATTAGGGTTTGCTTGTCTTCATTCATGTTCACATCAGTGGCTGTCCCTAGCTAAGCAATTGGTACAGCTCTTCATGCCTGCTGTCACAGGGAGCAGTCTGACACCCTTGATGAACTGATGGAAAGAGCAGGCAGGTGTTATCTGAGATCCAACCTAAAGGTTTTATTGTCTAACAGCATTCAGAATCTGTAGCCAGAAATAAAGCAGGATCTATTCCAAATGATTGTGTCTATTCTTAGCAACAGCGAAATCTTATGTGCATCATGGTAGACCTGTATGATGGGAGGGCCATGTCCGGAGTTGAGGTGATCAGGCATGCAGAATGCATGCAGAATGTATGCTTTATGGTGGAGGGGCACCACAAGGGGGAGAAAGCATGATTTTCTGGATAAAGAAAAGAAAACAATGCAGTGTAGCATTCTTGTAGTTGTGCCAACTGCTTTTGCAGTTGTAGGAGGGTAGTACTGTTACCCAAAATGGGAGCAACACAAAAAAAGTAATTCTGTCATTTTCTGTCAGTTCGTTCTCTGTAAACAATGTAAATCAAACTCTTGGATTAGAGGAATGATGATGCTTTCAAAGCAGTGAAGGTAGTGGTTAAACAAATAGATCCAAATAAGAAAAGTCAAGGGCTTCTCACAAGTAAACTCAGGAGCTGACCATCCTCACCTAATTGCTTCTGAGTCCTGCCAGCCCAGCTTCACATAAAGGAGAGGTTTTAAAATGCTTGACTCCACTTATTCTTTTCCCTCTTATTTTTCCAAAGTAGGTGAAAATTTCCTTTTTTGTATCATTCTGTTAATGAAAAGGAAAGAAAGGTGGGTGGGGTGAGTATATGTGTGTCTCCCCACCTCATATGGAAAGAAAAAACAAAGGCAAGAGAAAACAAGCTGACCACAGAGGCATGGAAAGAAATTCATGTTGAAAAGATGGTAGTGATGGAAAATAGGAAAAGTGTCACTGTGATCCCTCTGTCTCTGGATAATTTCTTCCAAACAGACTGTGACAAACACCTGCGGTATCTGAAGAAGAAAATATACTTCCAAGTATTTGTTTTATCCTAGTTGTATAAAAGAATTGCTCAGGAAACGTGTACTTTCTTAATCTTCTTTGCCACTCCATACTATTATGACAACTAGGACACAATGGGACAATAACAGGATCTTGCAGTACCTTTCTGTTACTAGGCTGTGTTACAGTAAATGCATATGTGCATCTTCAGCTTTAACTTCTGGTACAGAAATGATTTAAGCATTTTATGTAGCTCTTCTCCTGAGGAGAATAAAAACTTCTCTTGAGGTTTACATTTGGTCCTTGTTTAGGCAGGCTTCTGTTCCAGATCAAAGTCTTATTTTAGTGAGGTCTAAGAAACAGATAGTGCACAAATACATCCAGGGCTTGAACACCTCTACGAATTTGCTGTGCTATGTGCATATTTTATAGTGAAATACGCAGATGCCAAGCATTGACACTTCTCCAAAGTAAAAGCAGTAGCAAAAAGCCGTACAATTTCAAAACATCCCATGACAGTTTTGTAAAGTATGGCTTTTTATTGTGAGTGGGCTGACACTTTCCTACTATTTTATTGATTTGATTTGTTGAATAAGGTTGAATTTTGCCGCCAGCTGAGTTATTGTGGGTACCACCTCAAGAAGTGAATTCTGCAAAGATAGGCTTCAGAATATTGCCTGATTTCTGAAATCAGCTCCGGTTATTACAACTGAGTTGCTCAGAAGAGAGTACATGACAACTACCTGCAGTATTCAGAAGGTGCATTAAGTCTAACTTTGGTTTTGTTGGGCTTTTCTTAAGCTTTTAAATAGTTAATATAATCCCATCAAATCATGTGGTGGGTTTTAATTTTTTGGTAGAGGAAGGTGGAAAAATCCCCTCACACCATGCTTTAAAGCTTCATTAACAAAGACCTTTACTCAAGGAGGAGATGTTAACTAGTAATGAAACAAAGTCTCTGTTATAGAGATTAAATGTGCATGTGTCTAAGTACAAAGTTCATGTTGCAAAGTGCAGCTGTTTCTCTGCTCATAACCCTGCAGCAGCCCCAGAGCCCCAGGTTCAAAGTCTGCCTGCTTTCCTGTCACAGAGCTGACCAGGGCAAGGTCTGGCCGAAGTTCAGAGTTCAGTGTCGGAAGGCTTGCCGGCTGTCTGCTGTGCTATCTGACGCAGTTGGGATAAGCAATAGTTGGCTTAAGATTACCAGTACAAACAACAAAAACTTCCCGTTCTCTGTTCTGGTGTGTCAGATGCGTCCTTTCATTAAAGAAGGAACATTTTGGAAGGAGCCACTGAATTGTTCAGAAATAACGTGCTGAATAATAGAGCAACCTAACCAAACCGCACTGAAGGAAGGCACTGACTAGTAAAATAATGTATGCAGGAAATACTGCCTGTTTGCATTCTCCTTCCTCCTGCGATTTATTTAAATGAGGAAAAATTATGTAAAAGAACTAATTCTAGATATAAAAAGAGATTAAACTGAATTATTCTTTTAAGAAAAAAAAGATGAACAAAACTAGTCCATGTGTTTCCTTTGTGTGACAATAATGGGGTTCCACACTGTGAGGGTGAAGAGAACTTAGTACGCCTGGATATCCTTTCAAATCCTCCTTTTTTTCCTCCTTCAAAGCCTTTTTACCAAGCTAACCCCAACTTTCTTGTTGCAAACCCCACCCGTGCAGCTTTTTTGATTAGCTGTGGTCATATCAAAGGCTGCTGTACCCAAGCACAGACCCTGACCGATGGCTGAGAGCAAAGGCTGGTATAAACACCCTTGGAGGAATTTATATTTTGGGCAATGCTGTAGCTGTATTACAGACAGAGAAAAGTTTCCTATCTGTTGCCACATCCTTTCTCAAGGAAAGGATGGTAAACCATGGGTGGTAAACCGAGTCATCAATGCTCAGTGCCCACAGGTCTGGGTAGACTGCCGGCATCTCATTTCACTGAAAGAAACATGGGTATGCAGAAAACTTTCTCAGACATCAAAGGTCCTTTTGTGTTACAGCTTCTTTTTCCTTGGGTTCCATAAATTTAATCATTGAGAGCCACAACCGAAAACAGGATGCAAGAAAAGACTCTAGTAGCCAAAAATATGAGTACTGAACCAAGAGATTTGTGTGTTTATATATGATGATTTTTTTCTTTCCTGCAAACATCCCTGAGTCCACCAAACAGAAACCTTTCTCTGATGGGTCAGTCCTATGCTTTGGTTATTACCACAGGCCTTACCTTCCACTTTTGAGTGTACTTGAGAAGCTAACAAAGACCCCTCAGTGAATACATCAGACGGTGGTGTATACAGGTTCAGATAGGCACATGACCTACTTAGTGCTCAGAAGAAAAAAAAAAAGGAAGAAAAAAAGGTCCAGCCAAAGTCCAAAGATCCAAAATAATGTGTTATAATGGCTGAGCCCTTCCTGGGAGGACATGAGGAAGGAGAAATAACAGGACGTGCACCTTGTAATGTTCCATTCCTGTCCTGGACTTTGGAAACTCAGGAATATCTGGAGTTTTTTCTATTTGGTGTTTCCGTGTCACTGTAGTGAACAGATCAAGTCATTGAGATTAGCAGTTAAGCACTGACACTGGCAGTGCATATACATAATTATTTAATTTGGTCTGCACTGATGCAAATCCCTGACATAGCAGCACCTGTGAGTAACAATTTCTGTTGCTCCCTCTGCTGAAGCTCCTCCTGAGGCTGGGGCATCTCTGCTAGACGCATTACACTTGAGCTTCAAATCTTTGTTACCTAAGAAACTCTGACTAGTGCCACTTCTCTCCCCAGCACTGTAAGATGCTGAAAACATATAAATGGGTGAGGAGAAGATGATGAAATTAACAGGTGTAAAGCATGTACATTGCTTACTGTACTGACAGAAGTCCTTCAGATGATACAACTCTGCTGGGCAGTAACTACAGGTCTGAGCCTTGGCTTGCCTTACCCAAAAAGATGCCCCTGTAAAGATATTACCTACTGTGTGAAGTGGGCTTCTTTAATTCCTTTCTCTTGGCATTGACCATACATCAATATATTTGTAGGGGAAGGTACAATTGGAGGAAGGAGAACAGTTCCTACAGCCTTAAGGTTAGTAAGGTTGCATGGGTTAAGGTAGCAGGCTGAAGTTCAGGCACATAGTCCAAATGAAGCAAAAGAGGAACTTGGACCAGGTTTGCAAGGTAGCAGCTATTCTGATTGTTGGCTCTGCTGAAGTAGATAAGTGAATATCCGTACCTCTCTTTCTTGCCTTCCCCTCCCCCTGTTCTCATGACAGTCTGTCACTTGGCTTCAGTTAGAAATACAATAAACTGAAAAATTACTTGCAGGTCAATCCTTTTCCTTTCCATTTTCCCTTTCCCTTTTCATCTGGGTGTATCTGCTTTTGTTTAAAATTACTTATTTTCTTTTTCAGCTGATAGCTTGAGAATCATCCCACCTGATGCCTACTTGACCAAAGAACCAGATCCTGCACTAGGGCTGTGCTGATACTACTTGGCTGCAGACCTACTGGGATCCTAGCACTGAGAGAGACCTAACAGGTAAGTAAAAATCAGAGTTTATTTGATGGGCTGAGGCCCTTAGAACAGTACTCTGCCATCTGCCCCCTCGGAAAGAAAAAAAAAGTGTCAGGAAAAGGGTGTGCACATGCAGATATTATTTGCAAGAATTTTTATCTTGAAACTAATATTCTTCCACTAAGAATCTGTGCCTGTGAATTGTTTTCTTCTCAGTTCACACAACCTCCAGCTCCCGTTTTTGTACCCTTTCAGGTAAGGCCTCCTTCCATCTAGCTTCTCTCTTCTCATTCAAATTCAGATGTCATACGAAAGTATAGAGGAACTTCTTTTGGTAAGAATACTGGAAGAAAAAAACTAGAATAATCTGAAATAGGCTTGTTCCAGCTGTCCTTGGGCTGGGTTTTCATTTGTTTCTGATTTGTTTGTTTGTTCTACTCTCCACTTCAGATTTTATTTTTTCCTGCATGTCTTTTGCATTAAGCCTTGTTCACACTGGAGAAGCAGAGTAAGAGGGCTTGTCTGCAGCTAAAGTTTCACAGATTTATTCTCCTAGCAAATTCTCCACCACTCTTTCTTTCTTCCTAATGCATACTGGGTTACATCAATAAGATGCACAGATACTCACAATGCTCTGTAAAACAAGTTATCTATTATTTTGCATCATATTTAGTAGACCTGTTAGTAGAACTGTTTGTGCACTAAGACTTTTAGTTGTATGATTTAATCTTAAAAATCATATTTCAAATAAAACAAAATTGTATACAAGGTAAATATTAAAAGCAGAAGAGATATCTGGATAGCTCATTACTTTATATGTCGGTAATACCGAAACTAGCACAACTTCAAGTAGTGGCACATGACACAAAATTAGAAGGAAAGGGCAAATTAAAATGAAGTTATTTTTATATGTATACATACATTTGCTATGTAAGGGCACTGAAAAACTTCTTCAGAAGAGTTGGTCAAGCAGTAATGCTTTTTCTTTCCATCCATCCAGGTTAAATCTTTCACTGGCAAGAACCTCAGGTTTTTGCACTTCAGTCCTATAGCATGCCCCACCTTACGTAAAATGTTTGAAAGTCTGCTTTTCTAAGAAAAAACTCAGTAAAATCATCAAATTTGTTGACAACCTATTAATTATGGCATAATATTGGTGAAAGGTTTAAGTCTGTATTATGAAAGCACCTTGTTTCTTTGGTCTTTCTGTCTGACACAAGATTTCATATGAAAACACAGATTTGTATTGCTTCTGCTTTAAGTGGAAGGTTCTGCATGGTTTTGTCTGTTGTCTGCATCTGCACTCTGGTTTGCCATAAATAAGGATGGAGCTCTGTGGTTTCTTACGGAAATACTGGTTTTCAATTCAGAGTTCAGACTGTGGTAGAAGCTTTTGGGATCTCAGTTATCAAAAACACCTCAATAAACTGTCACCTAAAGTGGTAGTGATTTAAATATTGAATGATACCTTGACTGGAAAATGAATGGACATAGATCTTCAAGAGTTAACACAGAATTTGTTTCTTGACAGTGTTTCTTTTAGCTTATTCTTCTTTTCTGTATGTCACACTCACACTCTGGGATTGATCCTCTGTTCCTGCTCTTGTTCCCCGAAGTGCTCCCTGCTTGACTAACAGTACGGACGTGGTTTTCATCTGTGGAGAATTTTCCAATTTTTTAGTCATAACTGAAAATTTATGTGCTAAGTTCAACTCAATGAATTACATGACAAGTCTGCAGCAGTGCAGACGCCATCAGGGAGACAGGGAGACTGGCCATCTGTCTTGCCAAGTATCTCAGCAATCCTAGGACAGAGCAAGCTTTCTAATGTGTGGCATACGTGACAATGAGATGTGCTGACTTTTTGATATATACGTGTACAAAGTTCCTATTAAAGATTTGTTTCCAAATGAGAGTTAGAAGCAGCTGAATATATACTGTGCTTTCCTGTCTGCTGGAGAGGAAGAAGGAAGGAAAAACATTAGGGTATTTCAGCACATTATCAGCCGTGCTGGTGGGTGGTGTGAAGATCAAATGGAGCAAGTATACTTCTCACAGCTTTTAAGGTGTGTGCCTGCATGTGTAGGGCATGTTCCATTAGTGCAACTTAAATGATCACCAGTAAGCTTTTGCTTATTTATATAAATTGAACTTGGACCTATATACTATTTTGACATATTATTCATATTTAAAAATGTTGTGCTATATTTCATGCTGAATATATAACATCGGCATGCTTTTATTTCCTGTGTTAATAAGCAAACTTGCCTCCTCGTAAGCAAATGAATTGTTTACTTTACAGACATAAAAAGAACATACTCTTTGGAAATACATATAGCATGATCTGGTCTGGCTGAGAGACTGGTAAGTTCACATTGAACAGGTGTTCAAATTATTGCTACAATTAAAATAGCTTTTGCTGAAACATGTATATAAAAATCTCTGAGAATCACGCATGAAAGGTTTAAAAATGTGACTGAATTTTTTATTCCTCTCTCATTTAGATAGCTCATTTTTAAATGACAGTGAAATTGTTTTGGCTTATGTGGTTTCAATTATTATTGGCTGAAGAAGTAGAGACAAGATAAAATAATTGGTTATCTTCAGTTACATGTTAAGATGTATTTATTAATTTTATCAGATAAAGATCCTTGAATTGAATATAAGCGAAAAGATTTTTTATGGTTTTCTTCTGAGCCACAAGCTTTAGGTCAATGAAACTTTGCTTTCTTTTTCAAAATAACAAATCAATTTATGCGAATGATAAAGTGTAAGTTTTCATTGTAGTCTCAGTTTTCTGAATGGACTCCAGTACTCTGGAGTATTAATGATGCAGGGCTTGCTTACTTTGACTGGTACCAGTAGCCAGTCACTGGTTGTGCATGGCTGCCCTAGGGAAACAAAGTGAGAGAGAGAAAAAAACCTGGACCACCACCTTACAAAATAAGCTAGAATCTTCCTTGTAATAAAACAATGTGGCAAAAAGACTTTAATTCCTACGTTTCTTCATGTCTCTGTCTTCTGTGGAATTCAGCAAGTGACTCTGGGTACAGTCAAAGGGTCCAGCTTCTATAATGCAGTGTTGACGTTTTCACAAAATTAAGCAGATATCAACCCCCGAAATATTACCAAAATGAAAAAAAGAGATGCATGTATTTAGTTCCATTCCTTCCTTTACATGTAATAAAGGTAGTTTTCACATAAGGAAGATAAAAACAATACTGCAATTTAAGCATCTTGCCTCTAATTGTCATTAGTTTTTACTTTTCTGTATTTATATAGCCCCCTTTTTCCCTACTTTGACATTGACTTTAATGGCTAAGATCTAATGCGAAGAAGATGGTTCTAAAAAAAACCCACCATCCTGTATTTCCTGAGGACCAGCTTAGTGAATCTGCCTTTGAGCTGCAAAGCCATTCCAATATTCAGGATTTTAGCCAAGGCAACAGGGCAAAACTCTTCTGTTGTGCAGAAAAATAAAAGAAGCAAAAAAACCAAGGGTCTTCTAATGATCAAGCTGAGATGATAGGACCTTGGCATATGAAAAACCCTGATGTAGTAAATCAAAGCAGGCTGTCTTGAGTGTAGTAATATTTTTATGCTAATAAATTAGTGTCATAAGTGATTTGTCAATAAGATGTAGAATATGCTACGAAGGAAGTCAGACAATATTTTTCTTTCATGTAGAAAACTAGGGTGAGGTCATAGCAAAATCCTCAACATGATTTTTTTCTAAGAAAGATGCTGGTGGTCTGACCCACTGCACAATATTTGCATATTTAAATTCTTATATGTCTAGGATATCTTACATACCTAAGCTAGATTTAGCCATTTGGAAAAGTTTAATGAGAACTGTTATAAGGAGCTGCACTGCTGTAGTAGTGGAGAACACTCCAGTCAAGGGATGTGCAACACTTTCAAAGCAGTGGCTCCAAAACTTGCTTGAGCAGATCTATGTGTGAACAGGGAGAAGTTCATGGCCCATTCTACCCTTCTTCTCATAGTGATGTTTTAATTCATTCCTGCTTTTAACAGATTTGGGAGTTGCATGCTAGTACTGAATTTAAAAGTGGCATGTGGATGTAATGCATCTCGAGCTGGCAGTGTCAGCATCAGAAATGGTAGTCTCCTATTATTAATCTGCCTAACAGGTATGATACTGAGAAGGGTTTCGATCTCTCTCAACACCCAGACAGTTTGGAAGGGCAGAAGTCTGGTTTATTTGCCATACTTTTAATGGAAATTTTTTTCTGCAGCTGCAATTATCTTGATGCAACGAGATAGTTTTCTACTGGCACTTGTTTTACTACTCATTTGGATATTCTTGTAGATATGTGTAATGTATGTGAATATTAATCTTTCTTGTGCCAAGATGTTTTTAAGCTTTCTCCCTCACTCTCAGGTCAATATGTCTTTTCAAAATCACAAGCATAAAGAACGTTTAACCCAGAATCTATTGTAAGACTAATTGCAGTTGTGGTGTAGAAATGGAGAATTTTATACGCAGTCACCCTCTGCAAAAATATGTCTACTATAGCTGGCTGTTGGGTTTGTGAGAAATGAGGGGAATTCTCTCTGCTAGTAACCATGCCAGTGGCCAATGCAGACCAGCACTGGGCTGGCAGATGGCTGTCCCATTTGCAGCATGATTAAAGCAAATACTGTATGTACTATATGTACTGTTCACACAGATATACCAACTGCCTTATCTTCAAATTATCCTCTGCATTGCTAATTCAGGATAAGACCTTCTTCTGTAGTAATAAATCAGGTTCTTTGCAGTTTGGACCTGATTTTAAGGGGGTAGCCAGAGCATGTCAGGCAGTGACTCAGAAGCAGCTCCCTGAGGTGGAACCCCAGTTCAACTGTTTGCACGTTGTACTGTACATTCTCGGATCCACCTCTGCATTGTGCCCTGCAATTGTAATTTCTTCTTGTGGGTTTCTGATTTCAGCTTGTGATTCCTGGGCTGATACTGATTCCTATCTCTGGCTGCTGACCCTTAGTTTGACTTTCTGGTTCCTGATTTGGGCCATGAACGTTCAGCTCCTTTCCCAGTTTTGGACATGGGCCCTAACCTTTGGGCTGAATAGCCCATGCTCTAGTCTGTAATCCTAGAAGGTCACCAGGTCATCTGTAATAGACTGTACTCTATTTATTCATTATGACTGTACTCATTTATTCAATAACAAATGAAATCTAGCAGATTGTTGGTTTGTTTTGGTTTTTTTTTGTGTTTTGGGGTTTTGGTTTGGTTTGTTGTTTGGTTTTGTTTCTTTTTTTTCCTATGACAACTGCAGGAATTTATTTGTTATATGGTCTTCTATTAGCATTTTGCTAGATTGCTAAATATGAACTTCTCTTTTGTGTTAGTTATCTTATAGTGCTTAACTGTCATTCTTTCTCTGGGGAGAATATAATCGTGCCTTAGTCTGTGGAGCAGGTGAACAGAACTGTTAGCATATACAGAAATTTCCAATTAATGGCGACAAGTCTGAAAAATTGCACCAGAAAAAAAACAATAGTGTCAGATTATTATGAACTTCCATTTCAGTTTTATATGAAATGTTATTAAAAATCATTGATATACTGTACACATGGTCTGCTTTTGTCTGGGAGTTCAAAATGTCATTCTGTTGTACATGACATAAGAGTGTAAGCACACACTCAAATGTGGTCACTCAGACCTGTTGCAGTCTCATGACTGAAGTGCAATGAAAATATGAGAAATACTAAGTATGAAGAAAAATTTCCAGATGAAAAAGGAAGAATTGGAGTTTATAATGTGTGTTAATATTCATGCAGAAGAAGGGCCAGGTTGTTTTGACAGGAGAATATATGGAGAACGAATACAAAGCTGAGTTGTGGAAATAAGTTAATTCAGCTGATCCATATAGCTTCATAGGCAGTTATGTGGATCTGAGTGAAAACAAAACTGCTTTTGTATAAACTATATATGTTACATTGTTTATACACAAAGATTGTGTAACATAGCATTTATATACATGTGCTCCACAGAAAATAGGAATCACAAGATCTGGGTGAATTTTATTTATTTTGGGGCATCAGCTGTTCATGGATTAAAAACTCATGTTGATGCAGTGTTTTTGCTCTGTAATGTTTTGATGGAATTATTTATCTAAAATCAAAGTAATATATGATCCATCTATCCTCCTTCTATGTCAAAATAAATGACAGTTGACAATCCAGGAAAAGCGTACTTGTTATTTTGCTTTAGCCTAAAAGCAAATTCTATTAAAGTCTACTGTTCATTGCTGTTTCATAGAAATGTGAAGCTTCCTTAATTTTAGAGCTTAATTCAAGACCTATCAATACAGAGACACTTAGATTAACCTTCTAATTAAATTATACAAACACGCTTGTTAAACCCATCTCCTTCTGCCCTTTGACAAGAGGAACTGTCCTTTACTAGAGTAATTTTCGCAGAAATACTTTTAGGGCTTTTTTTTTTTTCTGCTGAAGCAGGCTAGTTGAAAAAAGGGGTAGCAGGATGCTTGTGGAATTCAGCTAATGGTGAATTTAGACTCTGCTTTTCTTAGTGCAAGTTCAGAGGATGGTGGAAGAAGCGAGTTTAGCGCATTGCTTTGGTTTGTTTCTTCCAAATAGGCCATGTACGTTAATGTGATTCTATATACTTTTGTTAAACTACCTGTTCATAGAAAGAAATCCAATGAAATAAAAGAAGTGACTTCTTCAATTTGTCATTCAGGTAATATTTGTTAGTAAAAAAAGGTAGAGCAAAACTGTAGGGCACAGATACTATGTAAACTGAGAACTACTTGGTGTAGATCTCTTTAATGGAACTGAACATGAACTTGTGTGACATTCACCAAGTGTAATGACATCCTTTTTTTTTTTTTCTTCCTCAAATGAATTAAAAATGGAAAGTACTTCCAGTACTTCTTGGTAAGTACCAAGAAGTCAGATCCCTTGGTACCACAGAAGTCCTTTCTTTATTAGAGGCAGATAGTTCCCATATTCATATTGGGTAGCATTTCATTTAAAATCCCACCATTACTTAAAAAGCAAGATATTAATGACAGATGTTGCCAAAGTGCTGTCTTTTAATGTGATATCGTTCGATCCAGCTGTTTTAAAATTTCAAAGAATAGAGCTTCCATTACCTTTACATCAGAGAAGACTTTAAAAGGCAAGAACATCTAATTCTTGCCTATTCTCCCTTGGTTGCCAATTGCTTTTCTTAAATCTTCAGCATTTACTTCTCAGTTAATCCTCCTGCTTCACTTTAAATAATTTCTCTGATTCCTTGATATCCACACACTGCAGTTAGTTATATATAGATATTTTTCATACCACTCCCATCCACTTAGCTGGTGAGTAGACAACTAATACATCCTTGGCACTTTTAATTTTACCTCATAAATCAATCATTGTAGCTCCAAAATCAGTTACTTTTTGATTTTTTTCTTAAACCATCATTCAATACAAAGAGTCCACTATGCATGTCTGTGAACAATATATTGTGTGGTTTAAAATCATAAACAACATTGCACAATTAACTTCCTAAAATTGCTCACTTTGAAAATTGTACAATTTCTATAATATTATCTACAAGATTACAGGATTAAGCCAGGCACTGTCGCTCTGAATTGTCACTGATAAAGTAGATGCCTCTTGAATGTGCAATTATGATAGAAAGAAAGTATATTCTTTGTTACAAATTTATTCCTCTAAAAGTACTTTTTCAAAGGTTTTCACCTTGTTTTGCATTGCGCTAATGGCGTAAGTCAAGATTATTTCAGTGAATGGCTTTATTAATATAAAGAAGTACTATTAAGGATTTTTTTAGAACTAGATAAAAAATAGATTGTTCACTGCTGTATTGTCTATCAGGTTGCTTAAAAACAAATATAAAAATTACTTCTCTACTAACTGTGCTCTTTTGCTCTTGGCAAAAACTGTTCTTTTTGGGCGGGGAGGATAGAGATAAAATGAAACGAATAGCAGGATCTACAAGGAAAGAGAATAGAAACCAAAATCAAAAGGAAACAAGTTTATATGTTGACAATTATTTGTTCCAAGCTGCAGACTTAACTAAGATCCACAGGCTAGACAGAGTGCTAATGTCTCTAATGGAAGTATTCCTTCTGCATTACAGCACGCTTAGATAAGGCAGAAAAAGAGCTGAAAAGGGCATTACCCTACTTTCAAATCTAGGAAACTGAAGTGCAGAGCAACAAAGCAATTTGTCCAGTATTACAGAAGTCAGTACGAGAACCGTGAGTGTAAGCTCCTACCTCCCATCTGAACTGTTCTACAAGACCATATTTATTCTGTAATCTGTTTTTATGCTCTTAATCTATTTAATCTTCCCCTCATACCAATTTTTAGAAGTGTGTCTCCACAGAGGACTCCAGCATGAGAAATGTTTCTGCAGATGAACCAAGAGGTTTTATAGTAACACTATATAATCATTACATGGGAGGTACTCGGTGTTAAAATGGTGCAAATTGCCATTAGATGTGAATCAAGGGAAGTAAGGTTGGCTATCGGCTCACTGCTGCCTTTCCACCGTTCACCGCCAACAGCAGCCACTCCTACGGCATTACATAATGCTACATATGTTTAGCCAGATTGCCCGCTTCTGCTGAGGGGGGGACAACGGGACAGGGGGATGACACGGGATAGGGGGACACCCAACAAATGCACACTCCTCATCACCTTTCTACTGTGATGGGGAGGGAAAACCCAAGGAGACTCGGAGTAAGGCAGTGCCACAGAACTGTGATGCTTGTGCTCCCCTTCTCAGCGATGCTGCGAAGGAAAGGCTGTACACCAGCTCCTTCCTTAGCTTTCCTCATGCCTGTAATTCATAGAATCATAGAGTGGTTTGAGTTGGAAAGGAGCTTAAGATCATCTATTTCCAACCCCCCTGCCATGGGCAAGGTCACCTTTCACTAACTAGGCTGCTCCAAGCCCCATCTAACCTGGCCTTGAGTACTGCCAGGGATGGAGTATTCACCACTTCTTTGGGCAACCTGTGCCAGCACCTCACCATTCTCATAGTAAAGAATTTCTTCCTTGTAGCTGACCTGAATCTCTCCTCTTTAAGTTTGAACACGTTACCCCTTGTCCTACTGCTGCAGTCCCTGACGAAGAGTCCTTCTCTAGCATCCTTATAGGCCCCCTTCAGATACTGGAAGGTTGCTATGAGATCTCCAAGCAGCCTTCTCTTCTCCAGGCTCAACAGTCCCAGTTCCTCAGCTTGACTTTGTATGGGAGGTTCTCCAGCCCTCTTATCACCCTTGTGGTCCTATTTTATTCCTCTATGAACAATGGGGATGGGTTAGCAGGCCTTCTTGTCATCTGGATATTCGCACACGAGGGCTCGGTGGTCAAAAACAGTGTCTTGCAGCCTTCCTTAACCTTTGCTGCACAAAATAAAATGGAGGGGGGGGGGGGGGAGGAGGGTGGGATGGGGTGGAAATTATCCTGTGGCTTAAAGCTGCAGTGTAGAAATACATTGAAAGAAAAGCCCAGGTGTGGAGTTAATGGATTTGGTACCCTATGGCTCAAAGTAAACCACACCCACTAACTATTGAGCATGGTGTACAAATTATTTCACAAGTTATTTGTTTAAACTGAAGATTCCACCACTGCTAAATTATACTGTATGTGAAATTCTGAATCTGCTAGTTCCACATTTATAAGAGAGCATTATATAGAATATAGGCCTATTAATTTTACAGTCTAATTTCTGATTAGATTTTACAGCACCTCTGATGAACTGCATGTATTTTACCCATTAAAAATGATGACAATTCAGTTCTGTCATTTTAAGTGGAATTAGAGCCAGTATTGCCAAGTATGATAATATCCTATGAAAAAAAATGAACCAACACTTATACATATATAGCTATTAAAAAAATAATATCTCAGCACCATGTTATTTCTGTGTAGGAAAAAATCACTTGGCAAGAAAGTGGCACTAACTGTTACTTGTTAGTGCTGTCAGGAGCCTGTGGTTCTGACAGCTGAAATAAACAGAAATTCTCCATTCAGGAGAGCAGATTAAGTAGTGTTTTGTAGCACAGCTGTATAATGTGTCTGTTGGTTATTAAAAGAGCCTGCTAGAGCTGGTTAAGGAAAAGCTTAAAGTAAACTGTTTTCTATCAAAAAATAGTTTTGTTAAAAACCAAAATCTCTACAACATCTACACCTTGGTTTAGAGGAAACTAAAATAAGTGGAATTTTTTGAGAGGAAAAAAAACAACATTGAAACAGTCTGTTCTTAACCTCTTTTTAGATGCAAGCTGAATACACACCCCAGAACAAAAACTGGAAATGTTGTAATATGAAAATAAAATCTCCATTTTCTTTTTTAGTGACAATTTTAAATGCAGGGAAGGGGGTTATTCTGCTTTTAAATGAAGCCAGATTCTGAAAACAGACATAAAATGTCATTCCCACTTGTAACATGACTTTCCATTTGCATTTGTAGATGCAAGGTATATATTTTAGCTCTTTTGCTACACTAATCCTGTTGACAAAAGAATGGCACATTTCCCACTAACTTTATTAGTGACAGGATTGGGCCTTGATGCAATACCTCATGTCACAGCAGCAAAACTTGTTGCCAATAGACTGTCTCAAGGGAGGAGATTTCCAGTAACTGCTCCCTGAGAACTATACTAAAAATGCAGCTTTTTTTTTTTATGCCCAGCCATCAGGATAATGATACACTCCATCCCTAAAGAGAGGGGCACTGACTGAGCTGCATTGATGGCACCAGAGGTCCCTGCTGGCTTGTTCACTAAACAGAACTGGCAACTGACTCTGAAGATAAAAGTTCTTGACGTTTTTCCAAGCTGGTGGAATGGAGCTGAGTGACACTTAGAAATAAACAGAGGAGGGAATAGTATGATCTTGAATGACAGAAGAGCTTTCATGAAAGACTTTCATGGAGGAGATGTGGGATGTACTGTTCCGGGCTTGAGTCTAGAGGATTTGTTGACAGTTGGATAATGTGCATGTTTGCTACCTCTAATATGCAATGTAGCGAAAAACAAAGGGAAAAATTCCAAAAGAATTCTTTATTCCCATTTAAGTGATTAAAATGAAAATACAACGCTGTATCTCTTTCTTCTCTATAATTGACTCTACAAATTGCCAATCTCTTTGGAAATCTGTTAGAAGAATGTTTTCTCTCCTGACAAGGAAACGCACTTCATGCAAAACATTTGTCATTTGTCTGTTACAATAATTCATGATCTTATCCTTCATTCTCTCACTTGTTTAAGCAAATAGTAACAGTACCTTTAACCTGAGACTTCACAGGTAAAAATATTGTGGAGAGGTCCCCATTCTTCTTCTCATCTCTGATCTCAGCTAAAGCCTTTGAACATCAAAACGGCTCAGAGTTTGAGGCAAGTTCTCAAGGATTGGGTTACTAGAAATAAATTCATTACATTTCCATGTTCATATTCAACATAGACCATAACAAACATTAATATTCAAGAACAGTTTAATTTCATCACTTACAGCAATTAAAACAAGTTGCTGCTTAATCTTTTTGCTCAGTACAATGAAGCTCACTCATTCTATTGTATTGCTGTGAAAAATCCTTGACTTCTATCAGTCAAAAATAGCTTGGAAAAATTCCTGACCTAGGAACTACAAAGCAATTAGAAATGTAAAATAAATTCCCCAAACAAAGAATGTTGCCATTTTAATTACAATATCACAGTCACCTAAAAGGTTAACACTTAAAAAATGAATCTTGTACCCTCAATATATTACCTCTAAGCAATTCTCATTTTCACATTAATTTTTGTAGGCTGTCATCTAAGTTAAATACTTTTCAGCTCTGACAGTTTATATGTATTCTCATTACAGCAGTCACTAGTGCCAAAATATTTTAATCTTCAGTATAATCCCTGTAGGACCATATTCTTAGCTACAACTTTAAGGGTTCTACAGCTGGTCTTTTTCCTTTAAAGAGTGGAACTCCTTTGTGAAGCAACCCTTGCCTTTGTAAGGACTTTCTATAAACAAGTACGTTTTGCAGTCTATTCTGAAATTACCTTCATTGTCAGTGACTAGATAGTCATAAACCCTTCCTTTCCCCATTACTCCCCTCCCAATTCCTGTGCTTTCAGGAAAGGTTTGAATAACATTCTGGTAGGTTTAATTTCTGGTAATTTAAAAGCCGAATCCTGGGGACAAAACTCTTGACATTTTCATACCTAAGTGTACACACCTGAGCAACCACAAGAATCAGTAATCAACTCTCAAGCAGAAACACATGTCTTCAGGAATGCCAGTAAGATGGGCTAGCGATTCTGCCATATGACTGTTGCTGAGTCAGGTTATGGTATGTTTTGTTATGGAGAATTTTCACTGGCTTCAGTAGCACCACCCAAGAAGTAAGGCACTTGTTTGGATATGGTTGCCTGAATCACAGAATCATTTAGGTTGGAAAGACCTTTAATATCATCAAGTTTGTTTTCCAGGGTTATTTATTTATTAGTTAATAGTCAAGACTGCTTAGTCCAAATTCTTAAAATTACTACAAGGACCAAAATGAAATTCAGCAGCTCCTTAATCCATGGCAGCTGACAGACAGAACACCTTCACAAGCCAGAACTTCTTGGAAAACAATGCAAATCTCATGCACCTTGTGGCATACTTAGACCTCCACCAGACACAGCAGTCCCAGATTGCCTCTGTCAGTTCTAGTCCTCTGATCAACTTGACAGAAGGGTGATCACACGAGGGCTTCCTTCAGAAGAAAATAAGAGCTTGCAAAGAACTAGTGCGTATACCTAGGTTTCTCTTCGGTGTGTGGGATATAGCCATAGTGCGCAAACACCTGGACTCAGGAGCTGAAAATGATTCTGAATCTGCCAGTTGAGGTACACCAACTTTTTCTGAAAAAATATATAGGATATGAGTAGAAGGCCATCACTCAGTGTCCATGGAATAGCTTTAAGACCATGAGTAGAGGCTACGTGGGTTTGCAGCTCATTTTTTCTGAAGTCAGTGATAAAGCTTCCATTAATTTAACTTAACTGGTACGATCAGCCCCCTGACGAATATCTCTTAGTGGTAAGTCAAAGTTCATTAAAAACTTGGTAGGGCCAGTGCAGTAATAGCTTAAATAGATTTTGTGGTGTACTGGCAGCCACTGTGAGAGAACAGCAGGTATCAAACATGCATTAGTCTGTACAATACATTGCCCTGGAAACAGGAGTTGCTATACAAGATGAAATTTGATAATCAGTCTCATCGGCAGATCAGTAAGCAGGGCATTAAAATAATCTAATCCAGGGAACATAAAAGCATGAATGAGCAATAAGCAAAGCACATTTATTTCAACTAATGATATGAAGCCTTAATCTTTTAACTGCAATCCTGAAAGAAGAGCTTGCAATCAAAAACCACCTAAGGTTTTTAACCAATGAACCTGGGTTGAATTTTAAAGATGGGTTAGAAGTTCAAGTGGGTTTGGGTTGACGGCATGAGCCAGCCATGAACATCTCAGTTTTGTCTGATTTTAACTGAAGAAAATAGGTGCTCGTAGAAGCTTTTATAGCCACCAGCTTGTCAATATGGTAATAACATAGTTTGAAATTGCTGGTTTGGTTGACAAATAGACCTCTGTCTTGTCAGCATAGAAATGAAACCCAGCATCATGCCAATGAACAGCCCTGTATACAGGCAGCTTCGGACTGCTGAGTAAGAAGAGGGCCAAAATGGAACCCTACAGAGCACGAGAAATAAATGCTCTAAAAGGACACAAATTACCCTTGAAAATATAATGCAGGTAACTGTTGGATAAATATGATTTAAGCCAATTTAGAACTGTGCCAAACAGGAAGATAAAGTTTCTCAGGCATTCAAGAAGAACATTAAGATCTAGCAAAATGAGAGTAGCTGGAGAATGGGACCCTGTCTTCAGGGGAAGCTTAGAGCTCAATTCTGTCTTGCTGAAAATTTTAAATGGTAAAAACCCCACCCAAAATAGAGAATTTAATTTCATACTCACTGAAGCCAATGGCAAACCTTTAATGTACTTTGGTGATGCTGGATTATGGGGATGCAAAATAAGACAGTAGTTCATAGAGGGAGTTTTTGCTTTGTGTTGTGTTTCAATACAGCTCTTTTTTCAATATAACAAACGGAATTTGTGCAATATTGTTAATATTTCTCATTTAACCACAGAAGAGACTAGAAGACAATCACAACAATTGAGTGAAACATTCTGCAAATCTGATTTTTACCAATTTTAAAGAATTTGATAAAGCATTTAACAGTTTACTTGTAATCTTCTGGTTTACAGATTTTCTTGCTACTAGAAGCATTCTGGCAGGATTGGAGAATGTTGACAAAAATTCAGTTGAATATCAGTCCACTGATATTTTAACTCTCAATGAAGAGACAGGGAAAAGAAGGAATGAAAACTTGTAAGAGAACAGCTGTGTTATAGGAAGAAAGGCTGAATATCCTTCTCTTTTAATCCACAATTTAAAAAACTAAAACAAAAACAACGGTTATATATATATATATATATATGAAGGTGGTAACTGTGAAAAAGCTGATGAGTCATAGAAAACAGAATTGCATGTCTTCATGTCATGATTTACACTGTGTTTTACTCACAAATCCTATTACAGCTTATTACTGGAATCACAGTAGATCTCTGATACTGGGAAAGAGAATTTCTGTACAGAATAGTGAGAATCATAGTAAATTGTTTCTGCATTTTCCTTTTCTATATAGAAAAGAAGTGAACAAAAACTATTTACAACCAAAAGAATAACTAGGGAAATACATGAAAGTATTTGTTTCAAAAAGCCAAGAATTCATCTGAATTGTTGCTTCATTTATTAGCTTTCTTTAAGCATCCACATGAACAAACATCAATCAGATAGCATGAGTAGAAAATTACAAATAACTAGTGCATAAAATGGCTTGGGAGAGCTGAAGAAATGTTTATGGTTTTAATTAATTTATACTATGTCAACCTGGCAAATGTATCTACTTATTAATTATTTGTTAAATAATTGTGAATAGTGATCATGTTTTCAATCTGTTTAAATCTGCTCTAGACTAACCACACAGACACTTTTTTCTTCTGAAATTTTTTTCAAGGAACATTTTTTGTATATTTCTGCTGGTATATATTTAAAAGTTATTAGGGATATAGGGATATAGAACATAACATATTTTAGAATAAACCTGTAAGGAGTCCTGTGAGTCCTTACCTTTCCATTAAGAAAATTAGCAATAGTGTTAAAGAGCCGATGTATCAAGAGTTCTTGTATCATTTATATTAAAGAAGGGATTTTAAGGAATGGAGTAATTTTAAATAGGGTTTGTCAGAAAAACATTTATTCATTTGTATTTCGTATGGAATGAGAGTATTCTGTTTAAACAAAACAACAAAACAAAACAAACCAAAAGTAGGCACAGCATCAAATTAGACAAAATTCAACATGAAACCATTTGAAATATTTCTTTTTCCTGCTGCTTGACCATCTGATTCCTCAGATGGGGGAGGAAGGAAGAAGCAGGAATCCCTAGGAGTACAAAATTCTCCTCCCTCTTAAGAGGGACTTCCAAGTTCAGGCTTCTTGGAGTATTTTATTAAGAAAACAACATTAAGGTCTTGGCTTTCCAAATGAATTGTACAGTTGGCAATATTTATAATAATTTTGGAGGATTTAGTGTTGCTTCTCAATGCAAATAAACATGAAATAACACTTTCAAACTATTCACAAAATGTAATTCTTTTTCTCTACTCAAGATTTTACTTTTTTAAAAGTTGCTTTGGCCATTGTAATGCAGCAAAATGGATGTTGTTCAAATGAAGAATGTAACCCACATATTCTCTGTGCTAAGTCATCAAAACTCAGAATAAATTTTCATGGATTTTTTAATTATATATCAAAGAAAAAAGATGCAATTATTTTAAAATTGGAATAATATCTGTAGAAACAGGTTATAGTATCTGCTGTTTATATATGGAAGTATCCCCATGTTCTTACTCCTTCAAAGCATGAGTAACCTCAGCTACGCAGTTCTCTAAATATATAAAGTTTATATATAAAGTTCTCTAAAATATATACAAAAAGGGTGGCAAGAGAAATTTCCCAGCTCTATGAGGGATGTAACTTATCTGAACACAGCTATTGCTATCTGGTTCATGGTGAGCTGAATCACTCCTGTGCCTCTGCCAGCTTTACATCATATATAAAATACTGGTATGATGATCAACAGCATCAAAGCTGGGTTTGTTATACATCTTAACATTTAGTGAAGTTAATGTCTCCTAATAAAACCTAGATATTTGTATGCTAATAAAAATATTCAAAGATATATAGTTGGATCAGTTATAAAAGCTCAGCTAATATTATTCTGATAAATTAATAACATAAAATACAATCAAGCAGAAACTTATCTAAGCTTACATGGTCCAGTGGCTGGAGTTCCTTAATTTTTTTGATACCCAGTTTAAATGGATTATACCATTAGACATCTGTAGGTAAACAGAAGTAGTAATCACTCATGACTAAATCTGTGATGACACATAGATAAGCATAAATTTTTTGAGAATATTTAAATCTCAGAACTGGGCCCATGTTTTCCAAACAGTCACCTTTTAAATACTTAGCCCTAGAAACCAGATGTTCTTTCAGAATTACTTACTTAGTACTTTTCTGAGGGATTTCATGAGTGATGTTAGGAAATCCTACTACTGTTGGGTAGTAGCACATATCCTTTCTCTTTCCATTATGTTTTTTTTTGTGCATATGTGAAAATTGCTAAGTGTGGGTGTTTACTAAATAATATATTTTTCTTTTCATTATAAAACAACAAAATCATAAAGATGTTTAGTACTTCTGAATTCCAGTAATCTTCTGAGGCCAGTCTCTTTCCTTCACCTCTCCAAATCTTACAATGAAAGAAAGAAAGGAAACGATCAGCAACTTACTTAGAAAAAAGAAATATTACAGATGAATAGAAAAGGTAAGATGCTGCTTTGTCATTTAAATATTGTTATTGTGTATTTCATCAATAATTTATCCATTCTCATGAGGTATAGGGACCAAGCCGGTTAAAGTAAGGTGCCCTGTCCCACTGTAGAAATTTGATACTTACTTTACATCTGGTGTAACCAAAATCAGGTAAAATAAATCAGGACTTGTCTATTTTACCTTTGTTGTTAAATAAAATAAGCTATGATTTATTATTTTTCCTTACAGAAGGAGAAAAAAAATAAAGAAATAAAACCTCTGACTTAATGTAACCCAAGCAAATGTTCCAAGTTAGTGGATGGGTAGAACCATAGCTTAAGTGTATTAAAATAACTTGTATTTTATGTTATTGGTTTTCTGTCAAAGTTTGTCTTGTTCATAAGATAATATGTGGAGTGGTAAATATATTTAATAAAAATACATGAGATACAGTTTAGCTTAACACAGCAGTTTCATTTACTTGAGTCAGAGCACTTAAGATCATTTGCACTGAAGAATATTATTGCAATTTTAATATATAATTAAAGTGATCATATATTGTAAAACATTTGCCCAGTACCTGTATTATTTTGAAGGGCAAACACAGGACACTTCAGCTTCATTTTTTTTAGCTGCTTCCTTATGGTCCTTTCCAGAACTTTATTCATTTGCAGTGTGGTACTGGCTGCCAGATCGCTGCATGTATAATTTGAACGTACTGTTCATTTTATTTTAGAACATGCTGTTTCAACAACATGGCTTGTGTCATCATGAGATCTGCAAGAAAGGGTTATCCAGATTTCACGTTAGACAGCCAGGAAAACAAGGCTGTGAAACAACACTGTAACTGAGAGTAACTTCTGAATGCAGATTGTGAGAGAGGGCACGATTCTTCAGTCCTCATTCAATTTCTTATCACTGAGATGGGGTACATCTTTGTCAAAGAAAAAAGTATGAAGTCTGGAAGGAAAATATATGTTCTGAATGGTTTCAGCTACATGTGTGTGACCTTCTCAAATGATATGTTTGCATCGCCATCAACCCACAAGTAGTAACAGTATTTTCACAGTGTTATACCTGCTCTACCAGTACTTTCTTGCATCAGATTGGAAGTAGTGTCTCCGGGCTGGTTATTTTCTGGATGTGCCTTCGCACTACCAGGAACGTGACTCATCAGAGCAGTGTTCTCAGAAGTGCATTTTACATGTTTGTTTGTGAGAGTGGGATGGAATTGCAGAAAATTCACAAGTACAGGATGTGTTCTTCTGGCTAAAAACACCCGTATTTTTGTCTTGTAAAATAATAAATACAAAGCAGTCTTATCAACTTAGCACATGCCCCTATGATTCTCCCATGAAAGGTGTCACAGGGCTGAAAGTAGTATTTATTTCTTGGCACCAAATAGAAGACTCAGAGGTAGCTCCTGCCTATGGTCTAAGGACCTCCACCCCAAGAAAAAGCATATGGGAAAGTAAGCTTCACCCTAGCTCATGCCTCAGAACAGATACAGCATCTTAGAGGCATGGCCAAAACTCAGCAGATGCTGCAAGCATATGATTCCTACATGAGCGTTTATATGGTACAGCTGTCTTTAAACGTTTTTGTAATTGGAAAGACTCCAGCATCTGGTCCTTTGCTTATTACTCTTAGATCAAATAGTCATGGCCTGAAGTATACTTTTAAATAATTCAGAAAAAACCCTAAACCAAAACCTTGAGGCTCTAATTCAGATGGTCCGCTTCAAAGTACTTGTAAAAATATAAGTAACCAGTGTAATAAAAGAAGTGGCAAACAATTGCAGTAAGGAATGATACGAGTTACACAGGCATACAAACACCTTCATCATTTTAAAAGTAGGTATGTAAGTAACAAGCGGTATGTACTCAGTTACACAGAGTAAATTACTCTTCCCTTTACATATTATTGTGTAATTCAACTCCATCTCCAACAGTTGCAGATTTGCTGCTGTCATGAACAAAAGAGGGTATGAGCTATGGTATACCCTGCAAAAAACCCTTGCCCTGGAAGAGTTTTCCCAGATAGCACTCATAGTGTTTCCATTAAATTCAGTTAATCCTAAATAGTACTTCTGAAGAAAGGCAGACTTTTCCACCTTACTGCTTCAGATTTATGGATGCACACTGATTGATACATAATTATTGTTTATCTACGCAATCCTGCTCTAAAGTCAATTATTGAATAAATAAAAATCATAATGTTTCTATTTTTTTTTGTGTACCTACAGAAGTTCTGAAATACAGGTGAATTAATCCTCTGTGAAGGCATCTTCGAAACAGTGGGTAATGTGACATATTACATGAATTGAACTAGGCTGAGTCAAGGATAGAATTTCATTATTTGTCTATGTAAGGCTGACAAACTGTTTTAGAGGAAGAATCAGTCCGGACATCAGTTTCTGTAAAGCTTCTTGACCACATCCTAAGCTTTTCACATCATGACTGGATGCCATAAAGCAAGGCCTTAATTATTTTGATTGGAAAAGGTAGTTTCAGAGCTGTAGGTCTTTTGAGGGGCTGAGAAAGCCTTAAAGAAAAATCAAAATAAGAGCAACTGTAGTTCTCCCAAGCTCTTCAAAGCACTTTATGTGATTTAAAATAGGCTAGCATTAGCTTTAAAATGTTTGGGAAACATGTAATAGCATTTTCTTTTTTAAATGAATATGTGTCTTGTTACCTCATGGCACAGACCTGTGTGTTTTATTTCAGCAAGACAAAGACAAAGTTTGTTACGGGAACTGTAGCTTTGTTCAGCTTTTTTAAAATGCATTATAGTAACTCTCCAAGTTGTCAAAAAAAAAAAAGTTGGGTGTACATCAACTATTTATTTAACTATTTTTGAAATGGTCACAGATTAATTTTGTACTTCAAGAATGTCAGAATCACAATTATAATTTGATTTTGACAGAATTCCTACTGGGGTAAAAATGTACCGTTCTGTCTTGAGATTTCCTATTAGCAATTGTAAAGAGGGTATGTGTGTACCATTATGTATTTTTATAAACATAAAAAGAAGTGGTTCACTGAAATTACCAAAGTACAGCAGCAACAGCTCTCCATTAAGTGCTTGCAATTCTGGAAATGAGTTCTAATACAACCTCTATAAAGGTGTTTTTCTCTTCCAAGAGCAATCAAAAGGTTGTTTACATTTTCCTGTCATAATTTGCCTTCCATTTACAGGCACCATAGAGTGATGAATTCTCCTCAAAGAAAAAAACTGAAAAGAGTCCCCTTTTGGGACATCTATAACAAAGTGAAGGTATAGACACCACCCACAGATCATAGATAGGTGGGTAACATCGGTAGATGCACATCCTTCACGCTTGGAGAGTCAGTGTGTGTTCAAGTTTGGTTGAGGACTGCACAGGAAGAACCAACAAATACACATCAGTACTTTCATATTTCTTGAGAGGCTGAATTCACTGTGTGATGGAATCTTTCATTTACATGTACAGTGTATTTATTTTGTATACTGTTTGAATTCCCATACTTTAAATATGAGCAAGTGGCACAACTCAGTGTGATATGAACATTAGTGTTGGAGATAACCTCCTAAGTCATACATTGTATTATTTAATACAGTCTCAGTTGATAGTACCATATCAAAACTTGTGTCCTCAGGCAACTAGGTTAACTAACAATAACGATTTGAACAAATACTCCATGAGCATATTTTTCTGTTGCTTGCCCAAGATTCCTCATTTTGTAGGTCTCTCGTCTGTGCAACACATTTCCTAAGGTTAAGAATGAAAGCGGTCTCTACTACAGACACTCTTGATTGAAATAGCAGCTAAATTGCTGGAATAATGAAATGAAAAATTCTTTTCCCCAGCTAATTCAGTTGCTTAGCATTGAAAAATTTTTGAGATAAAGATTCTTCATGAAATAAAAACTTAAAGATCTTTTTTTTTTTTACGATAAGAATTTGCTGATGAGCCTACTATGAAAATGAACAAAACATTGTTTTAATGCAAGTATGATCAGGCTATATTATGAAATGTTCTCAAAACAAGAGACTCTTGTATAGACACTGTGACATGCAGCAGCTTTAGAAAATGCTGCTGTGTTTCTGGAAGAAAGTGGTTAAAAACACAGAATGATGAAGTTAACCTAAATCTTTCATTGGCTTAAAAAAATAGGTCAAGTAACACATTACTAGCTCTGCTGTAAGCCTGTACACAGTCTGTACATCCTGAAGTGAAAGATGTTTTTCTTAACATTCCCATATTTATTTTCATTCATGTATCTCTAGGTTAATTTTACTTTCTTTCCACAAACATGACTCTTTTGTGTTCTATAAAGTGGAGAGCTGTATGTTAACTATATTACTCTTTTACTAAAAAAAAATGGTCAAATGAACCATTTATAATTTTTTTTAGCTTTAGAATGTTGGCGCATGTTAATGCAGATACCATCACACAATTTATAAGCGATTTGTAAACAAATTAGGCTCTTTTCCTCAGTCTTTAACTTCTAGAAGTATCACAAAGTATTCTGTAATGCATTTGGCAAACACCATGCAAAGTGCCGAGACACAGGCACATAGAAAGATGTAGTAAAGGTCACACACACTTTGTAGCTTTGCCTATACAGCCAAGCTCAGCCACTACTCTCCTCTTTGGTGGGAATGAATTCTAAAGAGCAACTTGACATACCGTGCCATTTCTGACAGCAGAGGTTGTGGGGATGCCACCTACCAAAATGGAGGGCTGACTCTCCTGGAAAGCTCAGCCCAAGGCTGGGCTTCCTCCCGAACTGTATTTATTGACACGTGAGCGAACAGCACGGGTGCGAGCAGCCGTTCTGCACCCGATTCCCGAACTGCTTCTGGGGGAGGGGAGCCGGGCATCCTCTCCCCAGCCCGAGACACCGGCGCCGTCCCTGTTCAAGGACTGTCCCCTCTCCAGGGCGCGGAGGCCGAGGGGGTAACGGAGACGCGCCCGGAGCCATGAGGGCAGGGCTGGGGTAGGGAGACAGGGAGCCAAGGGGGGATGGAGGCAGGGAGGGTGGCAAGGATGGAAGCAGGGCCCGGCCGGGAGTAGCCGCAGGTGCTGGGGCAGCGGCCGTGCGCTGGCGGGATCTTCTCGGGTTCTCGTTCAGAGAGAAAAAAGGAAAAGAAAGTTTCTAGCGCATGTTTTTCGGAGAAAAGCATGAAAATACCAGCTTTAAAGCGACGAGAAATAGTAACGCCTGCAAGCGGCCCGCCCCCCCGTTAGGCCACCCCAAGGGAAGGAAAAAAAAAAAAAAAAAAAAGAAAAAAAAAAAGGTGTTATTAAGCCACCCCTGTTTTCATTAAATACGAGTCCTCCAGTGCTATCGCTCCTAAGTTTGTTTCCCGGGGGCTCTGCGCCTTCAGTTGGATTAATTAGAGAGAGCAGGAGGCTACGCGAGCTGCCTACGTGCGCCGCACTCAGCGGCTGCCGGCCCCGCCACCTCGGCCCCGGGAGGGACGGGGGCTCATCCTCCTTCCCCCCGGCACCGTGCCCTCCTCTCCCCGCCCTCCGTTCGCTGCGTGTTAGAAAAGGGTTAAGAAAGTTGGCCGGCGAGATGAATGGCGCGGCGCGGGGAGGGGCCGGGGCTGGGCTGTGCCGCGGCGGGCGAGGTGGAAGGCGGGGAGGATCACGACTGCGGGTTAGGCTTTGAAAGTCAGCCTCGCAGGCATTGCAGCAGAGCCCCGAGCCGCGGAGAGGACAGGAGAGGAGCTTGTTGTGTATGTGCGCGGGGCCGGGAGGGGGTGACGGGCGCACAAGCAGAGAGACGGACGGACGGACGCGGGGGGAGGCGTGTGGGAGAGAGGCGGCGCGTCCTGTCCTGTCCTGTCCTGTCCTGTCCTGCAGCCGGGGAAGCCAGCCGCGGTCCTCGGCTCCGGGAGCCGCCGCTGCTCCTCTCCGCTCCGGCCGCCGGGGCGGTGTGTGTGTGTGTGTGTGTGCCCGTTGCCTTCGCGGGAGCCGCCGCCGGAGCCTCTCCTGGAGGTACCAGGCAGTCCGCCCGGGAGGAGCCGCCGCTGCCGCTGAGGGAGAGGGGAGATGGTGCGCGGACCCGCTGCAGGGTGAGTGCGGCGCTCCGCTGCCGGCAGCCGCGCTGGCTGGCGGGGAAATGGCCGAGCGGGGAGGGTCGGGCCGCGCTGCCGGGCGGCGGCGGCGGGGAACAATGCCGGGGTGAGCCAGGCGCGGGGCTGGCGGTGGCGGGGGCTGTTTCCGGTGACGGCCGCTCCTCCGGCACCCCGCACAGCCGGTCCGAGCTGAAAGTTTGGCTGGGCAGGGTGGGCCTGGGGGAGCGGGAGGGACGGAAAAGTTATTAGTCTTTCCCCCCGAGACCCTCAAGTGTTTTCCCGAGCGCTGGCTGCAAGCCGGGGTCGCCGTTCTGGAGGGACACCCTCCTGCTCCTTCTTTTCCCGGTGTGCGTTTGAAGTATTTAAGGAGCCGCAAGCTCTGTGCGCAGCGGCTGCGGCGGCCGCTCGTGGTGCGGGGAGGCAGAGCCGGCCCCGCCGCCTCGCCCGCCACCCCTCGCTGCCGCCCAGCTGCTCTCCAGGCAGCTGCGGGCAAGGCCACGGGCCCTTTTCGCCTCCCCCCGGCTGTGTGCCACCGCCCGCCCCGCCTTGACCTGCGGGCTAGCGGCCGGTGCCCGAGGTGCTTTTTCTGTCGCCTCTTGTCGGTGACAGGCGCTAGGCTCCCTGCTTCCCCCAAAGATGCCTTCTCATCGCCTCGGGCTCCTTAGGGACGTCGCTGTTTCCCTTCTAGACTAAAGGTTACTTTTTCCAGACGTGTTTTTGTGTCCCTGAAGCCCTTTAAAGGTGATTTTTATTTTCCGTTTTAATTGCCGCCCTCTCCCCTTTTCTCCCCACGGAACGTGTTGTTTGAGGCTGTTTTTTTTTAAGTGTCAGTAGATGATTTAAGTTGGAAAGTGGTGAAACCTAAAGAAGCCTAGTGTGGGCAAAATAAGGGACAGCTTTGTCAGGTGCAAACAGCCTCGTGTCTGTGCTGCACCTCTTGTGGATTTTGCACCGTGGATTCTGATGATTTATTAGATTTTTAATTTCAGTAAGTCATAAGCTAAAATGCTTGAGGCATGTTGAAGATCTGGTAGGATTTCTTGCTTTGGGGTTAAGTTGTTAGGAAAGCTGAAGTGGAAGTTGTCCCTTCCTGCCTCATCTTTCTGGAATCTGGAGACTATATATCATTCCTTGTTTTATTTTGAGGGGACCTGCCTGCAGTGTCTGACAGCTCGCAGGCTGATTAGAATTTAACTGAGTCATGGCACTATAAATGTTCAGAGATACCGTAAAGCTTTATTTAACAAAGAGTGCAAATCCAGTCTGCAAAGACCTGTGGAGAAGCAGTCACTTGTGGAAAGGAGGTAGCATATCCTTGAGTGAGTGGTAGAAAACACTTTTCTTTAATATTCAAATACGATTTACTGTTTCTAGGGCTAGCTGAACACACTGGGAAGTGGCACATTAAGATGCCATATGACCAAAGCCTTCTGAGCTGAGGATATCTAGTGGTTAAAATCGGATTTAATGGCAGCTGAGTAATTGTTGCTGTATGGACAGCAAGATTTGACATCTCTGAGAGCAAAAGTTCTTGTCCAAACAATGTTCAGGCAGGTTTGGAACTTCTGCTGTCTTCTTGAACTTGTGGTTGAGAAGTCTGACTTGTTATTTTATCAGTGGTCTCTTGAGATAGAATTGATGTTGACTTCAAAGCAAGGCAGCAAGTTTATTGTGAGTGAAATGCTGCTTCTATGGAATGAGGTGGAAGAACTAATGTGCAGTGACTGGCTGTTCCAGCTAGGAGTGAAAGCTGACCTCTTAGCCTGGACTACAGTGCCGAGTTACCTGATGAGTGAGAGCTGTCAATAGCATTCAGATTTGCATAGAACTATGCCTGCACCAAGTACAAGATGCTGTCAAATGCCAAACTGTACTGGCAGGATTTTAATTTTTTCCCCTTGCTTAGTCTTGGGGTAGGAAATTACCAGGTGGAAACACATTTTTCCTCTCTGCTCCCCATACTTGTTTCTTTTTCTGCAGTGAGAGATGCACTAACCAAAATTTATTATGATCATAAAGACTATGTTGATAAAGTAGTAAAAGTGAACTAATGTTTTTATATTGTAAACTCAAATGGGTGATTCAAATGTTGGCTGCGTCACCTGCGGTGTTTGATAACTGTGTTTAGGGTAGATGTGTTTTTGTTGTTTTGTGGTTGTTTTGTTTTTTTTTTAAGTGATTGAGTAAATGTTGTAGAACTCAAACATGAATGAAGTTTATAGTGATCATATTTACCTGTAGGTTTTGCTTAAAAACCTAATGGGATTGGCTTAAAAATTGACAACAGCTTGCTTGCTTAAAGCTTGTTTTGTCTTTTCAGAGCTAACTTTCTTTTTCTGGCTTTGAACATTGGCATAAGGTTTCTGTCATACCAGCTGTATTATTGTTAGTGTTGAGAGCGCTGTTAATTTTACCAGTGACATTGCAGGACACTACTAAATCAAAAGATAAACTCTTTTTGTGTTGTGCCGAGCACATGTATAAACCTGCCCAAGGCAAAGCCAAGGAGTTGCATTTCCCACAGTCAGCTGCCTTGCTCAAGGGCTGAGCTTGACACCTCCTTGTAGGGCTATCTGAGATGATGTGAAGGCTAATATTTTGTTCAGTTTAGAATAACTCATTGGAACTTGCCTGAACCTCAAAACCCAAGTGGCTTGTGGGTTTTTTTTCCCCTGTATGTGAACGTACAGGGAGCAGAGGGAGTCCAGAGCACAGACCGGGGAGAGTGTGGGGATCCCAGCTGGGTGCCTGCTGTGGGGGCACAAGCCCCTTTGCTGCTGGGTGACACATGCTGGATGATGAGCAATAGGTGGGATAAATAGGGTAACTATCCTATGGATTAAAAAAGGATAAATACCCTTTTGGGAAAAGAAGTGCAAATTTTGAAGGATGAGTCATTATTGCTCAGCAGGGGTTTAATGACAGGCAAGTGAAAAGATAATGTAGGTAGGGAATGAAGACTGAGCAGGAGGAAAAGGTATGAAAGAATATGCACAAATGTGTAAGACAGATAAAAAACATAAACTTGACAGTCTGTCTAAACAGTCTTAAACTAAAGACATAAAGGTTAATGGCAGCAGTGTTTGTGGTTTGCTCACTCTTCCTGCCAGTAGGCCAAAATGATAACAGTAACTATCTGAACTGTGTTGGCCTGCCTGTTGCAAATGTGAAGAAAACTGAGGCAAGTATTTAAAAGGCTTGTGTCATTGCTTTTGGCTATTATGGTGTTAAGGTTTTGCTAGCTGCATTTGAAAATGCAGTTAGAAAAGAAGGCAGTATGGGTGGCAGGCAGTACTTCAGGTGGATGTCTGTGGCTGTGTAAGAACTTTCTTTCGTTCTTTGGTGGGAAGATCTGCCTGAGGAGAAGCAGGCAGAATTCTTTTGGTAAAGATGAATGCCTGGGCTTCAGTGTTTCTGGATTATTTATTTCAAATACTTAGAAATGTTAACAGGCCTATTTAGCACTTGAAAGAATTAATTTGGTAATTTATTTGCTGTCTGTTGCAGGTCGCTTGGCTTGATAGTTGAAGAAGGAGAATTGGAACTAAGACTCATGTAAATAAATCATTCATGTGTCGGAAGAGGAAGAAGTTGTTGCTAGCCATCATAGTTTGGGTCAGCCCCCTCCTGGCATAGTCTTTTCATGCTTAAATTGTTACTGGAGTTCATTGCTCCTGTTTAGTTGCTTGTCTTGAGAGAAGCTCTGTTTTCATGACACTTATTTCTAAATACCACTGTCTTCAGCAGAGGAAAACCAATTTTCCTTATAAACAAAATCAGATTAAAAGCAGAAGCTACAGAACTTCTGTTAGTCACCAGTTTCTAAGTGGTTGAGTTTAGTGTAGAAAAGAAAGTGGGTTTTGGGGGAAGATTTCTGGTGGGCTGCTCTTCCCCCTGTCGAGAAAGAAAATTACAAGGGAGAAATGAGAGATCAAGTGCTAGGTGTAAAACGTGTTTTGGTCTCAACTGAAATTGTTATTTGAAAACAAATAAGGAGTTTAGTGAATTTCTGCTGTAAAATGTGTCCAAGTAGTTTTCCTTGCTTGCAAGAGCAGTATTTTTGTTCTTCTTAGTGCTAGGTTGTACTGCTGCTCAGATGCTGGTATTTTCACAGTGAACTTTTTAAGATTCATGGCTATGGAGTTTCTACTTCTCTGTGCCCCACCCCACTGAGAAAATGGAGTGGGAAAGGAAACTGAAAAGGCTTTTTTCAGTGATATAGAAAGGAAGGCTTGCCTCCGAGGTAGAAAGAAATGACCATTCTTGCCCCAGGAGATTGTTCTGTTGATGATGTTCATGTCATCACCTATCCCACTTGCAGCAGTTTATAATATATATAAAATTCACCATTCAAAAAAACTATTAAGGTGTGCAAAGCAAGTGAGGTGAAGTTTTGGGGAATAAAGTATTGTTCTAGGAAAGTGTTGTGTTTTTTTTTTTTTCTTCCTTCATTTTAAAATATTAGTGAAGGAATATGGAATTATCCTCCAGAAATAACAAATTCTTTTGTGTCTCTCATTCTGAACTCTTGCAGACCTTTAAACCTGCATTTGAGACAATGCAGGAAAGGCTGTCTAATGCTGACCTAAAGGAAGTCCTGTCTATACAGTGGACCCTGGTGGCAATACAGTGTGAGGTGTTTGTTGTGTTTTCCTCCCATTAAATACAAATTTGTCTTCTGTTGAAAGTAGAACTACTTAAATAAAGCCATTTGGCAGTGATCAGGAAAAAAAGTTTGTCTACATCTATACTATAGAAGAAAAATACTGGTACTAACCATTTTTCTCGAATTAGTGTGACTTGAAAAGGTGAATATATATTTTTAAGTGCTGCTTCCTTCTGCTCTGAGGGACCTCTTCTCCCATTTTTCCTTTGGTCACAAAAGATTTCACATCCAGCTTGTTTGCACTTTCAGTGAAATGGGATTGGAAAGGCTTTGAACTATGTTTATTACCACTTTCATTACTCTACGTATCATTTCCATGTTTGTTTTGACTGCAATGATAGCTTTTTTTTTTTCCCCTTAATTGAATCCAAATGTTGAGGATTGCTACTGTTCTGTGGTGCAAACTTTTTATTTTGTGGTGTGCATAGGGGAAAGATTTGAAATACTGTCTACATGTAGTATTTCAGAGTATTGACTACTTTTTTTCAGCTTAATTACCTCTGTTGCTTTTGTTAGGTCTTGATGCTGGCAGTAGTCAAGCATGCCTTTGTTATTTCATGTACTTCAAAGCTTTGAATAGGTCTTCTTTTGGATGACCACCCATCTGTCAACACCTGTTGGTGGTTTGGGTTTTGTTTGTTTGGTTTTCTTTTTAATTATTTAATTTACTATATTTTCATATTGGTTCCTCCCTAATGAAACACATTGCAGTGGTCAGAGTTAGGTGATTTTTCACTAAGGTGGCATTAGCCGAGGTGGTTTTGTGGCAAGGGGAAATGCTGAAGGCTGTCCACAGTGCACATGCTTCCCACTCTGCCTCTCTCCACCCTGTGGGCCCAGAGCTACCAGTGGGGTCCTCTATGCTAAAGAAATTCTGTATTTAAAAAGCTTTTGTATGCAAGTTTTGTGAGAACAGAAGCTAAAGGTGTGGAAAAGAGGAGAGAGCTCTCGCTATGCGAACTGTGAGAAGGGGAAAGTTGAACCAAACAGGAGAAAAAGTGTGTGTTATATGTGTGTGTATATATATATACGTATGTATATACACATATATGTTTTTTAATGCATCATTTGTTTGGGGGGGTGTTTGTTTTTCTTTAAATGTATTTTTATTGTAGTTATATTTGACTCTATGTGTAATAAATGTGCTGTTTGGGTGGTAACTTGGTGACACAAGATTTAACATATTCTTTAATAGTGTGGCTTGTCACAAGAACAAGGCAAAAGCAGTGCAAATAACAATGATCTGGGCTAGCTGTAAGTTTGCATCTTTTAGCAAAACTTAGTAATCGTAGAGAAGTGGTGAGAAGAATTTTTCAGGTGGTACTTGTGATGAATAACGTAACTATAATATTATGTACTGTATAATTCCTAAACGTATCAAAAGCAAATATTGTGATTTCTACTGGTTTATTTTTTTTCTAACTAATTTTGCGGTGTTTAGCATTACATTCACCAGTTACACTGTGCTCTTTTCCTTGTGTGTATATATATCTAAAAGAATAGGGGCTCTTTATGATTTTGACGTTTGTAGGTGCAAGTTTGAAGTGTTAAGCAGTTATTACTGCATAGGAAGGAGGGCTTTTGTGTCACAGCTGGTGTTTGAATGAAGAGAGTGGCTTTGAATCGGTTGAACGTGGATTTTGTTCTTGCAGAAATACTGTTGACTTAGTCAATACAAGTCTAGACAATGCCGTTTGTTTCTACTTGTGTTACTGATGGTTTTGTTTGAGAGGCTTTGATTTCTGAAGTTTGGAGTTATGTTTTTCTTCTGGAATAGAAATGTTATTTGGCGTTCTTACTAGCCATTTAAGCATTGCTTTCTATTGCACCAACAATAAGAAAGTACAAGTATACTGGATATGAAAAATTAATGTGTGGACTTTCATAGGGCAATTTCTGCTGTTTTTTTCAGATCAAGCATGGAATTGTTAAGGAAGAAAATTAATGCATCCTTGGACTCCTGAAGGGAGAGCTTTCCCAATGCGACAGCTTTCAAGGTAAATAATTTGTCTGGGTTATTTACCTTGTCTCATTGGTTTGGGGTTGCTGCTTTTTCTTGCCAAATCTGTTGGACAACAGGCTGCTATGTACAAGCCTTTTAGTATTATGTTTTAAGTGATAAATTTTCAAGCTAATCCACCTCTTTTACTGTAAGAATTTTTTTATTTTTGTTTTTGGGTTTTTTTTGTTTTTTTGTTTTTTTTTAGAGTGTACTGATCAAGAAGAAATAAGTATTTTTGTAGCATTTGAACCTTTTGTGTGGAATTTGCTCATAAACCCTGAAGATTTAGCCTACTTGTTTAGGAGGTAGCTGCTAAATAGAGAACAATTTGATTTACATATAATTTCAGAATGAAAGAGAAGATTAAATAAAATTTACTGTGTTACAATCTCTTTTACTTTTTAAATAAAACAGATCCAAATTGAGCTTCTGCGGCAAGGGACTGTCACAGTATAATCATTATTAGATATTACATTACAGTGGCTTGTAGACATTTAGCACTGCTGTCATTTTGTTTGGATCTGCTCCCTTGGTTCCCTTTCCTAAATCCTATTTTTCTTTGATACTGGGCAATAATTCCCCGAGTGTTGTCCAGTGATTGCTTATGTATATGCACTTTGGTTTGTGAGTATTTTTATCCACTTGAGTAGCCCCACTGTACGCGGTGGGCCTACATGCATGCTTAAGAACTTGAGAATCCTGATGAGCATAAAGAATACAATTTGGGCGTGTAATGGTTGACAAACAGTTGTTGTTTTGTTTCTGGTCTCTCTTAGGACTCATTTGCATTCCCTCCAGTGGCAACTTTTGTGAGCATTAGTAGGGAAGGTCTAGAAGCTGGAGGCAGTCACACCAAGTCCCAGCCTGCAAAACTTTTCCCATATCTGTCGCAATGACACAGATTGCAGATGCAAGGATAAATCTTTCTTTTTTTTTTTTTAATAAATCCATGTGTTGCTTGACTTCATTTGAATATAGTGTTGTATAGCATTTCTGTACTTCAGTTTGAGTATCTTCAACATAATAGAATGTAGCAAAGTGAAATAATTAGAAAATATTGGCACTTTTTAAACTGAGGAGATTTGGGTTTATTCAGAATCAGTGTTTTGGAAATTAAGATGAGCGATCTGTTCCTTCTCCCTTGCCCTCTCAATGATGTTTTGTATCTGACTCCTGAAAAATTAAAAACAAATGTCTAGCATTGCTGTTGTGCTTCTTAGTTGTCTGAGTAATTGTACAGGAAGTTAATGATGTTACTTGCTGGTCTCAGAATCAGTAAGATAGGCACTTTGCAATTAAAGCATCGTTAATTAAGTACGTATTTACAACTTGAGAATTGTTGTCATCAGCAGTAGATGGTCACTTATACAGCCTTAACAGAATTTAGTAGACAGTGGCTTTTGTGGCAACAGGCTTTTCAAATCTTTCATATCTTCAGAAATAGTTAAAGTGCTTCAAAGATTTGTTTCAAGACTGTCACCTCTGTTCAGAAGCAGTTCTATTTAGTCAGAGTTGCAAAAGTGTAAGCTGTAAATGAGGGTCTTGCACCAGGTATTAAATTTACTAGTGAGGTGGTTAAGCTAAAGATTTAAGAAAGCTTGTTTGTCAGTGTATACATGGCTGGTAATCCTGATACAGCTTGCATTCTTCTTTTCCATTTCTAACCAATATTATAAAACAGTTACGTGCTAAGTATTGGTTTTTTTGGGGAGGTGTTGGAGAACAGGTTGGTTTGTTGGTTGTAAGTACAAATTGTAGAATATGCGTGTTGATGTACAAGTGTGAATTGCATAGCATTGTAAATAGTTTTAATGAGAAGTCAAGTAGAGTTATGTCTTGATCATGGTTTTGTCACTGGAATTAGACTTCTTATTTTAAGTTCTGGACCATTATGGTGGTCTTTCTCCAGAAGAGTGTTGCTTTACAAATGTAACTGTTGATCTTACTAATGCTGTGTAACCTTCATGAAGTAAGAGATACAAGAGGGGAAGACTGATGCTGTGTAACCTTCATGAAGTAAGAGATACCAGTGGGGAAGACAGTGCTGCTAAGCTTGAGTTTACAGCAAAGGAAAATAATGTACAGCGATCTAAAATGTGTAACTTATGTCCTTGTTTAAGTTTATGCAAGTCTGAGAAGCTTTAACTCGCTTGAAGATACACTTACGGTTAGTTTTTAATTCTCATCTAAGTAGTAAGAACAAAGTGGTGACTCAGTGGAAGCAAGGTTGGCAGAGGCAGCATTTAATTGAGGAGGTATTGGTCACTGTATACCAATTAAGTCTTATTTTTAATGATAGGTTTTGGAGAACAACAAATGAGTGCAGTGTGATCTTGGCTGATAGTATGTGCTTTTCATGTCGGATAAAACCGGAAAGCCTGAGGATATGAAATTGCAACAGTTTCACTACTTTTTTTTTTTTTTTTTCTTCCTCTGAAGAGGAAAAAGTAGACTGTGCAAGTAGAAGAAACTCCATGCTTTTGCTGTGGAACTGATTAGCTGATTAATTTGGGTATATTTTGTCTTTGGGGACTAGCACGGTGCTTCCATTCTGTCATCATAGGAAATCTGGTGAAGGGATTGGTAACTTGCAGGGTGGAGAAACATCCCGTATTCTGTCTGTAGCTTGACATTTAATATTTTATAGCAAACTTAAGTTTAACATATTTGAACTTGTACTAGATAGGGTTAATAGGCTAGAACAAAAGGTCAAAGCATAAGGCATTAGGCTTAATTAAGGGAGAGCAGGAGTGGCAGGAGTATGTGACAGTTAAATGGGTTTCCCACAGACTAATGTCTGTTACAGTGCAACCATGCCTCAACTTAAGTGGGTTATTTTGTGCAAAGGGCAGCAGTGATTAGCAGTTTGACATGCCAGACGTTTCTGGCCAATCCCATCTGTTCTAGAGGTTAAAAAGCATACCTTTATGAGCTGATAGATTGATTTGTGTGCCTGTCTGGTAAAGATTAGAAGTCCAAGGCCGATGCTATAAATGCCAGTTATAGAATATTGTACTTTCTTAGTTGCTCTTTGTTTAAACTGCTAACTGTGTTGTAATGGGGCTAACAGCTATAAAAGTGACCGTGCAACACAAAGAACACAGCAGGGCTGCTGTGGTGGCAAGTGTTTTGAACCAGAAAGGTTTGGGAGAAACACTTCCTTCTTGGTTCAGGTTTGTTTTGAATGCGAGCCTGTAGAATTTGGTCCCTTGCCAGTGCTGCACTTGGAAGGGGGATCTAGCTGAGTGTGCTACTCCTTAGGGCTCACGCTTTTTCGTTCTAGCAGTTGTTGTTAATGTGCTTGTCCAGAGGTTACCTGCCTCAGCATGAGCGGTTTTCCAGTTCCAGGCATGGTAAGCTAGAGGAGAATTTCAGCTTTTAAAAGATTTTGGTATTTATCTTAACTTCGTTATGCTGTGTGTATCTTTCCCACTCCATTGTTGAAGTGGGATGATGCATGTGTATTCTGTTGTTTTCTCCTTTATAGCTGTTAACTCTCTGGATAGTTCCGGTGACTGCATTATGAGGTTGCCTTCTAAGCCTAAAATAAAATAGATAGCACAGTAAGTCTTGACTGTGTTTCTCATCATCTTTATGACTTTGTAAAATCAAAGTTACATTACTATTAATATAAGACTATTAATAAATCGTTGATGCAATAAAACTGTTTTTGATAATGTTCAAGGTTCATACATAGTTGAAGGTGATTATCCTATTTTAAAATCAAGTAGAGGTCAGACTGTATTGTAACGTAACTGACTGTGGCCCAAATGCTTCAAGACCAGTGACAGTCTTCTTCACTTTAAATAAGTACACACTTTTGAATGAAATTGTTAACTATAAATGGAATTTATGGTAACATACTGATTAACTTCCTTTGTCTTTTCTGAAAAGCACAGAGATGTGCACACTTTAAAGTAATGCTTAAAGCTGTCTTTTTTTTTTTTTTTTTAAGAAAAAAGGACATTAAGTTTTCCCTGTTCTCTCTCTGCTCTGTTCAAATAGTAACACTTGTAGCTGACTATAACTGAGAAATTAAACCGCATTAAATTAATATTTGGCATCTTGCATTTAGCATTCCTACATTAATTTTTATAGTCGGTCTTCTGTCTAAAAATTCTTTGTTTTCTTCTTGCAAACAATGATTGTTTTTCCCTTCCTCCATTTAAAGGAAAATAAAAGTAAAATTTGAAGGTAGTAATGACTTGATATTGATACTGTAAGGACTGCTCCACATACATGATGTATATGTTTGCTATAACAGCTGTGGCCTGTTCCTGAGATTTACTGATTTGTGATCTGTGAGTAACTTGTCTTCACCTTATCTTATTTTGTAAGAGCCAGCTTAGTTTTTCCTTTTTTTTTTTTTTTTTCCCCCATGGAATTCTCTTCTTTTGGAAATACCCAGAAATGTTTTCAGTGTCCTTTAGGATGAGCAAGACAACATCATTATCTTGTGGTTTCTTTAGTAACATGGAGCTGAAATGGGCATATGCAGCATCATGTTCTCTATGGAATAATAATCTATTTAAATTATTTGAATCTAATACATATTTACATAAAAAAACATCTTGCCCTTCTCTGTAGGGAGAGAAGGTGAACAAGCATAAACTTTACAATACTCATTGCTTCTCTTGTACTCTATCATACTTAAATTGCAGAAGGTTGTTGGCTTGAGAGTTGTGTAAAATGTGCTTGGCTAATAAAGTGAGGGTGCAGGGAGATTTATCTAATTTAACACTAAGAAAATGTTGTCAGCTGCACTGCATTGATATGGGATTGCCTAAATCCAAAAGTTGTACTTTAGATTTTCATATATGCATATTTGTAATATTTTCATGTTTATAATACGTGAAGTACAATCCTGAAATGATCCATTAGGGCAGTGTGTGTGCATGCTATATTTTTGGCTAATCTGATTGCTATTGATCATACCCAAGCCATTATCTAATATCTTGGGAGTGGGATGGACACTGCATCTGCTTTTCTGCTGTTTCAAGGCAGAACATACTTTATGAAGTGTCTCGCAACAGTCATTGTTAAAATCTTTATAATTGCTGCTTGAATGTAATTAGCATTTCCTGATCTAAGCATAATATGAATAGAATAATAAATGTTTTCAAGTAGTATGCTAGAGATTGTACTTAGGACTTCATACAGGATATTTTTCCCCCATAAGGATATGGTCTAGTTTTGTTGATGAGAGTGGAAGTCTAGATAGTCATTTTTATTGGGTTTGGACTTCTCTGTGAGTCTGCACATTTCATGAAGCTCAGTGATGTGGAGTCAGTATGATGGCTTCTTTTCTACCATTCCATCACTGAATAAATCTCAGCAAAACAGTATAACATTATTGAATATAACAGGGCTATCAAATGTTCTGTTATTGTCAGTGAATCAGCTGTGGGCTTTTTTTCTTTTTTTTTTAATATCGCTTTTGCATTGCGCCTTTCAGTTAGAATATGGTAAAATATTTGTGTAAGGTATTCATACAGCTTGACTGGCCATGAGGCATTAAAAACAATTCTGAAGTGTCCATTGTTTTCAACTTCAGATAGTCTTCAAAAAAGATAAAAATACAGTTGCAGTCTTCGGTGTTTCAGAGATTTGTTTTTTTCAGGTAATTGGTGAGAAGACGAGCACTTGGTTGGTATCCCTCACCCTTTACAAACTGAGTAAAAATGATGCTGCACCATATGCTTGTGTGAACTGTCTGACTATGGATTTCTCCTTATTTTAGATTTCCCCACTCTTTGACCTTGTAGTTGATGACTTTGGTCTGGAACGATTTCAAAGTCATGTAAATGAGTGTAATTAAGGTATTGCTTATCATCTTGGAGAGTTCACAGAGATGCTTATTGGCTAGAAAGGTTTGTTTACTTAATATGGAAGGTTAATATAAGGTGAAACTTTACTGTCTAAAATGGCTTCATAATGTTACTATTTAGCAGATGAAGAAAATAGTGTTTGAAAAGCCAAATAATAGTTTTATTTGACCTCCATGTGTTTCCCTTAGCTTGCATTTATTGGGAAAATTTATCTTCATTGCATAGTCTTATTACAGTTTTCTGTTTTCCTTGTCCTACAAAGGGAACCTCTCAGAACTATTTCCAGACTTTCTTGTAGGAAAGGGGCTACATTAAGGAAGGAAGTGCAAAAATACTTTACAATAATTGCTATAAGTAGTCTATCCACTTCTGCCTTTTGTTCCCCCTCCCTCTTTTTGCAAGAATGGGATTCATGCTTTGTTCTTTGCTGTTGCTTTTGTCCTTATTCCCACTGCTGCTGAAAGAAAGTGAAAAAGTGGTGTAAAACATAAGAGAAGAGCAGCAAGCTACTTGTTTCTGCCTTAGTTTCTCAGGCAATAGAAAAAACAGGACCTAGGCCTGTATTTTCTCATCTGTAGCTGTCAACTTTGAATATAATTGTTTTGCTTATCATTGTGGAAAAAAATTGCTTGCCTGGTTAATTCAATAAATAGTCTTACTGGACTATTTGTAGCTTCTGGAGATACCCTATAACTACTAAGCAAGAACGTCCTTCCTCTCTCATTTTTGTAAGAGCTGAAGGCTTCAGGTCCTACTCTGTGCTTATTAAATGTGCAGGTAGGACAACAGTTTGGTTTTTCTTGAAGTCATAACGACAATCATAACTTGAAGTGAACTAAAGATGCTTTCAGAAGAGAGAAGCAAAATCTCTTGGGTGAGATGTGAAAAGGAGCTGAAGTTCAAAATCTGAATATAATGATCTAAAAGGAGGGTGAGGAGGTGGGGTGTAGGAACACCACAGATAAACATAAAATCCTTTACCTTTGAAATTTGAAGGAACGTACTATTGACTTCAGTAAGGCCAAAATTTCACCTGAATTCCAAGATTGTAAATTAAACTCCCAGAATTCCCAGAATAATGGAGTACTAATGAATGGTTGTGGGGTAGAAAGACAAACCACCTGGAAATAAACGTTGTTACTTCAGGCCATATTTATCTGGAAGGGAAGAATTTGTGTCTTTGCCATTTGCTTTTGCTACTGTGTTAAGACCAAATCTGTTCTGACCTGCCCAACAGCGGCCAAGTAAGAGTGCAAAAATTCTCAAAGAAATATTTCCCCTTGCTGATGGAGGTCAGGATGATTTCTCAAGAATCTGCCCTGGTCCTCTTAACTTACCGGTGTTTCATTCTCTGCTACCTGAAGTTTTATCCTGCTATAAAATAAATGCAAAAGGAACGTTTAATAAGCTGTGCTGATAGCATTTTGTAACCTCTTTGCACTCCCTCACATAGGTTTAACTGCCAAGATGAAGAGATAACAAGGTTGTGCAGAATCACATTTACTGTTTACTGAACTCTGCCTTGTCTTTGGTTTGTGATGTCAAACATGAAAGTTTGATCCTGTTTTTTGGATATAGCTCTTCAACACTGCTGTCCTGCGTGGCTGCTCACAAACTTCTTTTCTTTTTAAAGTTTGTCATCTAGTTTGTCATCTCCTCAAGGCTATCTTGGCATGCATATGACCAAACTGGCTTTTTATCTGAAATGCGTAAAAGGCCAGTTCCCAAACTTTATCTTCTGGACCTCAAGTATTATCATTATTCATTTTCTACTGTGAATTCTGTTAATGGAAAAAGAGTCTGTTCAGTGTGCCCTTCAGGCTCTCCAAGCAATTTCATTTCTGCATTACCTTGCTCTGGTTTTGTTTTCCAAGAATTCTGATGTGAAGTAGAGGAGATGAACAGTATTTGGATGCTACTTTTGGGGTAATCCTGAGTTTTTTGGGTTACAGTGATGCATGGTTCCTCTAGCTCTGATGTCCTCAGAGCTTTGCCTAGGCAAATACCAGCTATATTTTGTCTCTGCAAAACTGAACTTAAGCATTGAAGGAGGTCTTAAAATATCCTCTTTGTGCTGATGATCATGCTATTTCTGCGTCTCCTACCTTATGACTTGGTTGTTACTTTTTTGAGGAAAATTGCGCATGCTTCACAAGATACCAGGAGCAAGGAAACAATAAAATTTCTTCTGTTACAGCCTTTTGGGGACATCGTAGACTGTTGCTGTTCTGGTCCTTAAGTAGGTTTGGAGACTGAGATGTCAGTTACTCTCTTGGATAATGGATTGTTTGAATTTAACATACAAGGATGCCCCTCTTCTTTTCCTGTTGTCCTTAAAGGTCACTGTACAGGAGAGAAAGTTGAGTCATGGGCTATAAACAATTGTAGATCTGCTATCTGATCTAATCCTTGTTAGCTTATTGCTTGATGCTGTGGCAAGTGGACTTTGTCAAATTTGTGTGTCAGTGCTACTGACCCTCATGACCTGCTCCATCCATCTGCAGAAGGTCCCATCCTTGTGGTGGGATGGTATAATGGTGGTGTCTCCTCACCTGCTGCCCTTCCTTGCTGAGTTGCTTGGAAATGCAGATGTGCCATGTGTATGATACGGTTTATTTCTGTGAAAAAAATAGTTGGCTGTTTTTGTTAAACTTGCTCATGTCACATGGAGATCATCTGCAAAATTTGGCAAACTCTGACACGATGCGCTATATTGTAGAAATAGCAGTGGTTGGTTAAATACTCCAGAAAAGTGATGTAATGTACTGAAATATTCCTGAATATTGCAGTTATTGTGCCTTAGTATCAACACCATAGATAGATGAAAGACTACTGAAAGGGCATGTGATAAAGGGTATATTAGAGGTGGTGATACTAGAAACACCAAATGCTCCTGGGACTGGAACAACTGTAGTGCTGTCCTGGGGATAAAGCACAGAGTGGGAAGGCTTTTTGTGTGTTGTGGGCTTGTTTGTTTTGGTGGGGTCTTTTTTTTTTTTTTTTTTGGGGGGGGGGGTGTTTATTTGGTTGGGTTTTTTTGTTTGTTTTTGTTTTTTAATCCTAATTTGGATTCTGTATTTAAGACCTCTGTCAAATGGCCTCATGCATTCATACTTGGAAGAACTAGGGCAGAGAGCCACCTTACGACATAATTGAAATTGTAGTGATGAAATTAGGGGGAGGGGAAACTGTAGTGTTAGAAGTCTTGGGGGATGTGATTATTTTGTATGCTTTCATGATTTGAAGAGTACAAATAATGCAATGCTCTTCATCTGTAATAAATAAAAATGAGATGGAGAAACACATGCTTACCTTTCAGCCTGCATAAACAACCTTACTAATTAAGGGCAAATATTCTTATGATTTTCTGTTTTGATTTAATCACTTAGACAATATAAAAAATGTATAAGTAAACCTAATTCATTAACTCACATTTCTGAATGATGAGTCCCCATACATGCACTAATGGTGTGTTCCAGCACTGTATTCCTTTATTCATTATTTACAAATGAGGCACTTAAAATACGTAGAAATAACTGTGAATTACTAAAATGAGATCACAAGAGGAGAAAAAAAGTGTAGTATCTTCCATATGCTTTTATTAATTCTCTTTGGTTATTTTGTGTGTGCTGTTTAGTCTTTGCAGATTGCTCATGTGTAATGCGTGCATAAAACATTCTCTTCTAGAAATGCATAAGTGGTTTAAATGTTAGTTGTTCAGTGACAGTGGTGCATTTTGGAGGCTTGTCTCCCATTGGATTTAGCCAGTACTGAATACCTGGATGCGCTGTGGTCTGTGGGCATAGCTTCCTCTCAGTTTGCAAGTGCTGTCTGCCACTCCTTGTGACAATGTGCATAAGTAATTAAAGTCTGATCTAATGTCAGCTATGGGTTTGGAATTATTTGAGGACCTTGGTTTAAGATGAACATTTTTATTTAAATACGTTGGTCTTGAAGAATCTGAATATACTGGAAAGCATTTTTTTATTTAAAAAAAAAATCAGTCCTTCTGTGCTTAGTGATAATACCCATGCCCTTTCCCCTCCATGGGTGCAATAGATTTGGTAATTTGTTTCAATATGTTGCTTGGCAATCATTAGCAGGCATTGTCTGTGGGCATAGTGGAGGAGCAAACTGACAAAAAGCAAAGCTATGAATTGAAGTTTGGCCTGTCTTAAACATATGTAGAGGAAAAGATATCTGAGCTGTCCTACTCCAAAGGCAAACCCAGTATTTATTTTTTCTGAATGAAAAGGAGAGAGAGGATGGATAAGCTGGAGAATGAGTTGGGTCTAGGAAGTGTGTGTACTTCAGAGATGTAGGAAAAAAAATCGCATCCTTAGTTTCTGGGAAAGCCTCCTGATGTGATACATGTGGGAATGCAATAGAGATTCCAAGGCTTACTAGTCCTGAATACTTGGAATATCATTACTTGTGTCACTGGAAATACCACTTATTCAAGAATTGAGGGTATCACCATAATTTGGCACCTTAACTTCTCTGTAACTTGGCTTTTTCTCTGTCTTTCTGGGCGAGAGGGGAAGGTCCTCATGAAACAAATCTGTTAGTTAACACTGTGTGGATGATGGGAATTTTGAATAATCTCTTTGGGCTAGGTTGAGTATCCTTTAATTTTGCAACTGGTTTAACAGTTTAGAGGGAAGAGCAGTTGTGGAGGGAAGAGCTATAGCAGAGGGGAAGGTGCTGTGTGAAATGCGCTTTAGCAATAGGAACTCTACGCAAGGCTTCTGGAGCACTCTGAAACTGTCTCAAAAGGAAGAAGAGCTGACAGGAGCATTGTGTGGCTTATGAGCCCTGTCAGTGCCCTTCAGACCATGGGGTTTGCTCCTTCCTGAGACTACAGATAGCTAGAGACCTGTGGGAAAACATCCTGCTCTTGTGTATCTGAGAATGCTGCTGGGAGAAAGTTGTTTAACTCTGATATAGTGTAAAAGGTAAACACTTGGGTGTTCTAGCTTGTTGTATGTGCTGTCATCATCACACAGGATTTGCAGAGTCTGCTCTGCACACATACATCACACACCCCCTTTTTTGTTGTTGTTGTTCATATGGTCATTGCATTAAGAACTTTAAAGCATGTTTTATGAGATAAAATAAGTTTTTAAATATATGTGGTGTTGGATTGCTCTGAGCCTGGCAGCCAGTCTAGGGCATGAACCATCACAAGTGGAAAACTAGCAAAATGTGACATGTAACCAAAATTATATAGTAGATCTAGGCAGGAAAATGAACAGATCCATACTCTACCTCCCAGCTCTGGGGAAGGGCTTTAACATCTGTCAGTGGCTGCTTGAGTTCTACTCTGCAGATATAGCTCATTGGTTAGCTTATGTGAAATAGCTAGCTAAATTCCTTAACCCCTTTCTATCACCGTTAGAGTTCTATGTTTTTTTCCAGCTGTTTGCGAGTAGAATGGAAAGACCTGGCTTAGTCTAACACAGCTTACTTCTTCCTTAAATAGTTCACACTGTCACCACTGGTTGTCTGAAGTCTTTCTTCCTTTCAAAAGATGTGTATTGCATACAGGCTTTCAGGTACAAGACCCTTCTAAATAAAAATACATAAACAGACTTACTTCAATTAAAATTGTCACGTTTGTGAGCAGTATCAGGCATAGCTAAACCTATAGAAGTTAAATTATATTTAGTCAAGAGAAAAATGCCAGAAGGTTTAGTTACATATTTATAGTATAAAGTCTGTGGTGGGGTTATTCTGTAGAGATACTGTTAAGCCTAAGCTTGGGCTGGCTCCCTTGAATGAAGAGAGTTATGCTTATTTATACGCTCTTACGGAAAAGTTTGGGAACAGTACTGTTTTCTTCTTTTAAGCCTTTCAGCATTTAATTAGATGGCTTTGTGTCACCTACTGTGACAGAAAGTACATATAATAGCATGCATGCTGTTGGAAGTTACAGATCTTGGCCTGTAAGTGCTATGCCCTGGTCTTGTGTACAAGGGTGACTCTGCCCATCTTGGTTTTTCTGCCCTTATTGGGAAAGGGTGGCATGTAAACCTGTGTCAGGCTGACTTCCATGTCCTTGCTGTCTCCAGCAGTGGAACGGGCTCAACAGGGGTATCTGGGCAGAGAGAGGGCAGAAAGTATCCAGACTTGAGTTTAAAAATTAATCTAGGAAGGACATTCTAAAAATAGGCTAGAGTATGTGAACATAGACTTGTGAGAAAAAGAACATAAAAGTTTTTGGCCCCCCCATAAAAAGAGGCTTTTTAAAGGGATAGCTGTATGCATCTCTTTCAACATGCCAAATTACACATTCATGATGCTTAAAAATATTAATTCCATGGGAATTAGAAATATTAATTCCTATGAGGGAAATGTGTCTTGGTTTGCTTTGGCTGCTTCCTGTTCTTGTAAGTTTTGACACTGAGTGTGGGAGAACATCAAAGTGGAACACACCCAAGTGTAGGGGAAATAGCCCTGCTGCCTTCAGAAAATGAGTTCTTTTGTTAGAGGTAAATGCTGAATTTATAACCAAACAGTTAACACTTTTTTTTCTTTTCTTTTTTTTTTTTTTTTAAACTAACTAACATTTACTTTAGTTGTTCCTTTTAATAGCTGTATCGCAGTAAATACATCTTTCCCAAGGAGGACAGTCAGTCCTTTAACCATACTGTGCCCTGTTTCTAGAGGAAATTGTGAAAATTAGTGGAACTGTAGGGTCTCCTGTGAGTTGATGGCTTGGTTATTTTTGCTTTGTTTTGCTGGAAGGAGTAGATTATATCCACAAAAAAAAGTGATCATTTCCCCCCTTCCCTCACTTCCCCCTCTCCCCCATCTAACTCATATGCTAATGATAGTTTTTGTAATACAGGAACACAAAAATTTTAGCTAGAAGTAGCACTTCACTATGTTTTGGAGTATAAAACCACATGAACACACTACAACAGGGTAAGAATGGGACTGCTAAAATTTTACAGGTGTGGGACTAAAATGTGGGGACTTAAGTTTGCCAGAGCATCCAGAAGGGAGATCTGTGGCAAGAGTATACCCCATCTCAGAGCCCTACAGGCTTATGCCAGCATTCCTGGGTGGATATTCAGTATAGCACTGACAAAACACTTGGTTGTAATGCATGGAGGCATTATTTAACAGTACAGTAAAATAAAATAAAAGAAAGGATGATTGAAAAAACTTATTTTTTTTTTTTTTCCTCTTACTAGATTAGATTAAATTAAAGATCAGAAGGCAGCAAGAACCTGCCCTGTGTTTTAGTCCGCAGAATTGAAGTACTTCTCTTGCTTGACCATATAGAGGCAAATGTTCTGTTATGTGTATATACAGCTGATACAGTTGGCATTCAAAGTTATTATCAGTGGTAGTCATACAAATCTGTTAATCAATTTAATTTTAAAACCAGTGTCCAATCATGTGAGATTTTGCTTGCACAGAAGGGAGATGTTGCATATGTGAGGGAAGGCTTGGGCATATTCACTTAATTAGATGGGGAAATACAAAAGAACAGCAAGAGTAAATCCTTACCTATAACGACCAAGTACACAGATTAATATTGCAAATTGGTTTCACTGAGCTGGGAAGTTCTATCCCTGGCCCATCAGTCCTTGCACAATACTGGTACAGGCAGAGACAGTGGTATTACTCTGTTGGGAGCAATTTAAGGAGACACAGTTATTTGTCCTATTAAAAATACAAATGTGTGTGCCATCTTCATTACCTTAGCCAGTTTACTGCAGGGTCAGGGAAGAGATTGTTGTTACTGATCAGAGTGTTGGTGGAGGAGGAGGAGAATACCTAAGGGAAGATTTGCACAAGGGCACAAGTAGAAGCAAAGTTGGGGACTGGAAGTGGCAATCTTTCTTTAATTTTCTTTAATGCTGACTCCCCAGTAGGCTCACTGGAGCCTATAGGCACATGATTAAGAACAGCAACAAGAGATTAATAAAAAAAACACTAGTTACATATTTTAGGTAATTCTCTGAACAAGAAGAGTGTTTCCTTCCAGGAGACTGGAAGCTTTCTGTTCCACCCCGCTTTATTTTAGCAGCTCACCAAGGTAAAGAAAAAAAATAATCAGGTACTTAAGTAGAGAATGGTTTTGTATCAGTCTTATGAGTTACTCTTATTACAGTTTTGTCAAAGGAAATTTTATTAAATCACTAGCCTGACTCATATGTATTGCATAAACCACAGCTGTGTACTATGGCTAATAAGTGACTAGCCTAATGCTGTATGAAAAGGTGCATATTACCACAGTAACTTACTTATGCATTGGATAATCTAATTTGCACACACACAAAAAAAGTCAACAACAAACAAAAAAGACAAGCAAAAAGAAGTTGAATTTATGAAGACCATTCATTTCCTCTAAGTTTTATAAAAACAGGTGAAGAGGACAGGCCTTAAATTATTTACAAGTTTGCCTAAAATGACCTTATGAAAGTCCTGTGTCAACTGACAGGCCTTTCTGTGATCTGAAAATACTCTGTACCAGAAACAGTAGGCACACATGAAAATGTTAGTATAATTTGGATAAGGAGGCGTCAATCACAAGATGCAGATCTAATTTTGTAAGTTCAGGTTCAAAAGACTTGTCTGACCCAGAAACACAAAAACGTTCTTAGCTAATAGCCAAACTGAATTATTAGTAAGTAGAGAAAATAAAATGTTTTTTAGTTTGCTGTTTTATAGGTTTTGTGTTCTAGGGAAAAAAAAAAGAAAAGCAAACAAAAAAAAATTAAGCGTGTGTCAGTTTATTTAATAGCTCAGAAAACATGCTGTTTTAACGAAAGTAATGTTCTTAGGGAGGTATGCAAAAGCAAGCAGTGTCTGTTTCTCAGGTAATAAAAGTATTTTATATAGGAATTAATTCTGTACTTCTTAAATTTGTCTAGAATTGCTGGTGGCATATTCATAGCAAAGTGTTTTGGAAGACTATAGCTTCCCCGCTGCTAAAAGCCAAGCGTTTTGTTTAACTCCCTAACCTATTATTAGCAACTCATTGTAACAATGTCCCTTAAATGCTCTCCTATTTTTTGTGTGCATGTGGTATAGAAGCATTGCTTACTGCAGCAGGACAGAGATGAAGGTAGGGGTCTCTGGGATTAGATTGTTCTAAACTAATAAATCTGTGAGCTGAAACAGGCACTTCCAAAGAGGTGTATTGCAGAGGGAAACGTGGAGTTGTATGTGTTGTGGTTTCAGGTATTGCATAGCGTGTTCAGTGTGAATGCACTGAATTAAGAAAACCTTTTCCACCTTTCTAGCCATTTTAAGGGGTCCTGGATAGTCTTTATGTTTTGGTTCTCTGCTTAATGCAGAAAAGCAATTCCAATCTGTGCAAAGGCAGAGTGAAGCCTTCGTCTATTCTCCTATGGATGACTTGGATGTAGCTGGCTGCCACATGTAACAAGATTGAGTAAAGGGCACTTTTCCTTTAATGCAGAAGTTGGACTTGCTGGTTGGTATTCTTTATTCCTGCCATCAGTCTTCAGTCTCTGCGGCTGTTGTCTGCATTAGGAATTTGTGTATGTAATACCTGTTCAATATCTAATGTTTCCAGAGCTTTGCGCTGAAGACTGTAGGAGACCTGTCACAAAGTACTGGTGTCCTTATATGAATGAAAGAACAGAAAAGGTTATTTTCAAAATCAAAAAAGTCTCTTGAAAAGTATAAATAGTTTATTAACATTTTGTTGATGGCAAATATGGTATAAAAATGGAATACCTTGGGTTGGCAGGGACTTGGGGGTCATCAAGTCCGCTTCCCTGTTCCTCACAGGACTACCTGAAACTAAAATGTATGACCAAGAGCATTGTCCCTATGCTCTTTGAACTCTGATAGGCTTGATGCTGTGGCAGCTTCCCTGGGGAGCCTGTTCCAGTGACCAGCTATGCTCTCAGTGAAGAGCCTTTTCCGAATGTCCACAATGAGTAAGGTAAAGATCTGCTGTAGTTCATAATCACTGGGAAATTCACCAGGCTCTCCCTCAGTAATGGAGGCAGTCTGTAATGATTTCTGTTGACTTATGTTGAGAAATGCTGTGTACTTATTATAATAAGTACTCTGCAGATAAATTTGGCTTTTGCCATATTTTAACATTTTATGCCATACCTGGGTCTTGAACAGTATGCACTGTATCGGGGAAAAAAAAATAGTATTTTTAAAGCATTATGTTTTAGGTTGGGTTTTTTGGTATGTTTGGGTTTATGTTTTGGGTGTTTTCTTGTGGTGTTTTGGGATTTTTTCAAAATGGCACTGGTTAGATTTTTAGAAAATGATCCTTGCTGCAGTTTTGCACTTGGCCTAAAATTATTATCACAAATTTGGACAAAGTGTCGGGTATCTTCACTGACTAAAGAGCTTGGTTTTGTGTTGTCATTGGGCTCACTGAGCTGTTGATGGTCCACAGTACTGCATGTCCTGTAAGTGCCAAATAGTTGTCTTGATTAAAAAATTACTGCTTCCAGATAAACTTCCTTTTTTGAAAAACATATTTTGACACCTATATTCTTAAATGTTTCAATAAAATAATGCAAGTATTGTTGGACTTGCTGTAGACTTCTAGTTTTCCAGCTGTGCTCAGGTCCACATGTAGTTAGGAGGTTGTATGATAAGTATTAGCTCAGGGTCTGTTGCTTAAGCTATTGTGTTACAGCACTGTAAAGAAGTTTTTGTAACAATACTGATGGTGGGCTCTTAACCCATATTGGTTTGCAGGGAACTTAAAAAGCTATAGTCAGATTCTAATATAGTTATCTATAACAAAATTATTTCTTTCTGGCACTTGGACAAATGAAAAGCATTAAGATTCAGCAATGTTTAAATGCAAAGAAAAATATTGATCACAATTTGAAAACTTGCTATGAGTTATGGAGTACAACAATATATATTTTCATCTTTTACTGTTTAAAAATTAATCTTTCCTTTTATGTCTTGTAGAAAAGGTGGTGTTGGCCTTGAAAAGCTGTGTGGATAAGCAAGATGAGTGCGTGGTTGTTTTGTTTCAGCTGTAGCTTTGAAGATACATTAATTGCGAGGGGTTGTGGCATTGCCTCTTCTTTACATGAACTCATTATGTAGCTTAACATTTTCTTCATCTGTTACAAGTAATATTTTGGAAATAGCTGGAAGGATATGTGGAAAGAGATACCTTCAACATGAGCAGTTCCTGAGTGTGACTTAAAAAAAAAACAAAAAAGGAAAAAGGCAGTCCTTTTCTCTGGGAGGAGTTGGGTTGTTTTGGGCTTTATTTGCTTGGTTTGGAGTTTTTCTGTTTTTTTTTGTTTGGTTTTGTTTGGTTTTTGGGGGGAAGGGTTGTTTGTTTAGCTTTTTTTGGGGGGGGTGGTTGGTTAGATTTTGGGCAGGGTTTTTTTCTGGTGGGGGAGGGGTGTTTTATGCTTTTTGTGTTCGTGTATTTGAGTTTTTGTTTGGTTTTAATTCTAGTTTCAGGCAACACTGTTCTGAAGCACTGGTTGACTTTGCTGGGTAACTGGGAGTCACCTGCTCTTGTGCTTTTGTCATTGAAAGATGACTTGCTTTTCCAGGTCATCTTTCTTTTCCAGTTGGACATTGCACATGCTTTGTCTTCAGAATATGTAGAAATAAAAGTAGCAGCAAACAGAGGTAAAGCACTAAAGTCAGGAGGTACTACTTTACTATAACTGGAGTGTTTCATCTGTCCTCTTATATAAAAATGTTTTGTAACTTGCTGGCTTTGAGATATGTACAGCCAGCAGTCTTCCAGCCTTCTGCATAAGGACACAGAAAAGGGTACTTGGGGGGGTTCCATGTCATGGAAGCAGTCTGACTTTGCAACGTCTGTGTGAGGCTGCAGGCTAGCCTGTTCTAGAGGCCACACTTGATCAGTACTACCAAGCTTCACCCTGAGAAGTAGGCAGCTGCCTGTGCAGAGAGGGCATGGGTGGTAGGAACACACTCAGGCAGTTCCTCAGCAGCTGCATTGGCTTCCTTTTGGCTTCTGGGTACAAGTCAAGGTTTTGGCCTTGATTTGCTTTTAAGCTTAACATGACTTGAGCTCCAGCTGAGAGGCTGCCTGCTTTTGTGATCCAACGTAGCAATTAATGTCAACCAGGATACTTGACCTAGATCATGCTCGTTTTTAATGTCAAGTAGCCATTGGCAGGAAGTTCTTCGAGAAGGACTTTTCACTGGGGAATGCACTCCCAACTGGGTCTGCTAGAGTCTGCTTGCAGGGCTGGCTCAGTGCCAGGCTTATCTTGTTTCTTTGCCTATGGAGATGAGGAATTGTTCAGTGCTTCTCCTGTTCTCCTTTGCCACTGAAGAAAAGCAGGTTAATGTGGGTTTATAATCACTACGCAAAGATTTTTTTCCACTTGAGCCATGTGGGAAGACAAATGAAATATGTATTAAAGAAAAAATAGCATACATGCCTTTCTACATAAAAGGGCATTTTTTTCCTGAGAGGATTTAATTGAAGGTTTGCATGAAATGAAAGCAAAAGACGTTTCCTCACACAGACCAGTTTGAAAGTATGGCAAGTTAAATTTAGATAAGTGCTGGTTTCTTTCAGCTTTGTGGAAGACTCTATAGTTGCTGCCAGGCACAGAAAGCTTGCTTCCTGCTGGGAAACGAGATTTGTGAAACCATTAAAACCGTTGCCAGTTCCTTTAAGCTTAAAGTACCCTCCCCAGGCCTCACAGCCGAAAAGACTGTAATAAGGCCTGCTTTACCCCATGAGAAGGTGTTTCATGCTTTTTTTTTCCTAACCTTGCAATTTCAGACGAGGTTGGTCAGTTGAGTGAAGAAAAATGTTCAGGAACAAAGTAATTTTGGGAAGGAAGGGTTTTGTCTGGAGTGCTCCATGATGACTTTGTACCAAACCTGGACTAAACTGTTGGGATACAAATACTAGGCCTGGAAAAGCTCTGTTAGCTTACAACTGCTGGGAGATGTCTGAACATTTATTGACAAATACCCAGCAGCCAACCAAGACGGCTATGGTTATGGAAGGATATGAGGGAGCAAGAGGTGAGATAAATTTGAGCTAAAGCCCTAAACTTTAGTTCAGGGAGCTGAGACCAATTTCTAACAGTACAGCTACATTGTGCCTCTTTTTTTTCAGGTGAGACTGCCTGGTCCTGCAGGCTGAAAGAGTTCAGCTTGCATGTCTGCTTTGGACAAGATAGAAGAAATTTAACCACCTCCATTTCTTGAGCATGTTTTAACCATTTTCCAGTCAGAGAACTTCGGCAGTATGGTTTATGACAATTCAAGAGATCAGAAATGAGGAAAAAGTTAATTGTTTCTAGAAAAGGTTAGGAAACAAAAAATACTGTGACTTGTTTCAAAATTAACTGAAGATTCACTGGTTTCAGCAGATTTTGGATTTATTTTACCTTTTTTATATTTAGAACAAAAGGAAAAAGACTTAAGAAATTGGAAACTTAAATATATAGGTCACACCTAAAGGGGGAAGGATCTTTAGCTAAGCCTTTTTTGAAGATTGGTAATGAACAGAGGAAGTTGCTGTGCTAATGAGAAGCATTTACTACCCAGAGTGAGGCAATTCTTGTGACATCTGAGGGGAAAGTACTGAAAGCATAAGTGCAAGCTGCTGGATGTGTTGAAATAAGCATGCTGATTGGTGTCATGTAACTAAAAGCAGTTATGTGAGGGACTGGTGTTCCCCATTAGCAGGCATCCACTGTACTGAGTGGCAAACTCCAAGAACTTACACTATCAGTGTTTTGTTACTGATTCTTAAAGTTTAAGGTGGTGTTAGGGTATAGCATGGGATTTCTTGTCTGTGTTATAGATGTCTACTGCACTGGAATGAGGGGGAGGCCCTATACATGATGAGCAAAGAGAAACAGGAACCCTGCAGAGCTCTTTGAAGCAGAGAACAGAAACAGGCACTTTCAGGGTGTGTTTCATTTGACCTCCTTTAGGCATATGCTATAGGATGAATCCAGTAGAAGAGCCTGATTCTTCCCATGGGCTGTAAACGGAGACTAATAATGACCTGCTCAGATACAGACACCTACATTGTAAACATCTTTATTTGGTCAAGTGAATTCTGGCTTGGCATCCACATCTGAGAATGGAAAGACTAGGGCGCTCTGTTATTATGGCTTGTGGTTAAGCGTCAGATGCCCTCCATCCTAGTTGAGTAAAGACTCAATGCCTTTTCAAAATGGAAGTTGGCATTCCAGGGCATCCAGAGATCTTCCCAGGTAGGGCAAATAGTACATGCTGAAGCATTGAAGGGCATCGTCTTTATGCCATCTCTTAATGGCAGCAGAAGCAAACCCATGTGAATCCTTGCTCTTCTAGTGTCAGTGTAAATGGAGAACAGCGGTTGGTTGAGCTATGAGGCTGAGTCTTGCAGCCTCACTGGGAAGATGTGAGCACATGCATAGTTCACCCAGCTCTGGAGCAGCAAGCATCTTCAAAGAGCTGGAAGTAGTAGCCCATTGAATTGCCCCCATCTAGCAGTGATTGATTTACAGCTGAACGTGTGTAGATATGACAAGTGGTCAGGCAGTGAGCTCCACAGGGACACTATTACTGGAGAACAGAGTGTACATTCTGGTGATGGGCTTGGTGCTTACCTGTAAATCATCTAGCATGTGCTTGGTGGGTCATGAAAAGTAAACGGTATTTGTTGAAGCTGCTTCCTGGGTGAAATTCCTGGGTGCTGTATTGTTGAATAGGGCCACATAAAACACAAGAACTCATGTTTTGAGTTCAGTTTTAATCCTTTGTTTGGACTGTAAGTAATATGCAGATGTTACCATTCTTTCACTTGTTTTAATCATAGCTATACAAATCTGCTTTTATTACTTCAGGGATTTGAGAATTTTGTTTATGCTGCAGAACTCCTAAATAAATAAATAAATGCATCTTTGTTCAAATTCCTTTTAATTTTTTTCTCAACTTTTCCTGTGGTTTATTTAGAATACCAGCATATTATATGGTGGCTGCAGTATTCTCTGTGTACATGTTACATTTGATATCTCTGGAACAGATTAAAGAACCCCCAAAACAACAAAAAAACCCAACAACAACAACAAAAACCAAAACCAACCAACCAAAAAAAAAAAAAAAATCCCCAAAACCCCACACAACCAACCAAGCCAGCTTTAATATTGTTATTGTGAAATGTATTCAAGTTAAATTTTTCAGGAAACTTTTGATAGGGAATTTTAATTAAAAAAATGAGTTTTAAGTTGTATTAACATTCAAGGCACTGTACTAATCCTTTTTTAAGAAAATGGGGCGTCAGTACTATGACTACTCTGAATTATTTTATTAAAGTACATTTTAAAAGGTAACCTTGTTGAGAGTGTCTTTATTGTAAAAAACCTGTAAACAGATCATTCTCATTATTACACCTATTTTCTTAAAGTGCTCATTGTCCCTGTGTGGGCTCATTTTATAATGTATGCACCTGGCAATGAAAATAATAATTAAGTTCTTTTACAATGAAACTGTGATTGGGGGGAGGGTGGGGGCGGAGAAAGCTCAAGTAATACTAGCAACCAGATTCATACCCAGTAAAGCTAGCTAATTGACTAGTAGGGCTGATGCTTCTCCTAATGTATTTTAAAGCCTAAAGTTATATTTTAAAGCAGTGTTTTTCTTTTTCCAATTGGTACCCCAGATTTGGTAATACCACTTTTAGTTCCCCTCTTATTCTTCCTTAAATTTTTCCCCCTTTCCTGCTACACCCTTCCATGTCTGTCCCATCCTCAAGTATGTGTTCTGACCTTCAGAACTGTGAGTAACCCAGGCACTGACTCTAGAAGTGTTTGAAGAAGATGCTACTGAGGAGGTTAGAAAGATCTGAGAGGTCTCTGTTCATCTTGTTCATCCACAGGGTTATGAGCCATGCTGTATGCCAAACACTAATAAAGTCTCTCAATCCGGAGAAAGACAAAGATGTAAACCAGAGCTGGGTAGCAAAACCAAAGTGATGTGGTTTAAGACACAGCTCTTCGGGGGTGTGTGTACTGATTAAAATGTGGGAAATAAGTTGTGCTGTGACATGGCTGACTAAAAGTATTTGAATTATATCTGACTTACTCTTTTAGTTCTTAATCTCCTTGCTTTTAATTTTGTTATTGCTCATTTTTCTTTGTGGTGGTGATGTGCTTTCTGTGTGGTTTTTGTCTGTTGTTGGTTTGTTTATGTTTTGGTTTTGGGGTTTGGGTTTGTTGGTTTGGTTTTTTTTCTGAACACTTGCCTTTTAAATGAGTTTTTCTATATATCCTCTGCATCTTTCAAAGCCTATTCAAACAGGTCTACTTTTGAGTTAGGTCTTGAAAATGATGAGCAGTGTCAAATGACTTCATAGCTTAGGATGAGCTTCTGACTGTGCCTGAGTTCAGCATGGCCCCAGAGGTCTATATTCATGTCGTCTTGCAGGCACAGATTAAAGCTGAAATAGTCTCACAGCCTTGAGCTGCATAATGATTCCCCTCGTGTAACAGAAGGAAGAAAGATGAGGAGGGAAACACGTCAGACCAGGCTGGATATGTGGGTTTCAGTTTGGGGCAGCTGTAGTATCAGGGAGCATCCCTTTCTGGATGTCTTTCAGTTGTACCTGAGGCCTGGGGTGGCCTGAATCCACCTAAAATGTGATTTTGGGGAAGGCTGGTCCAATCCATACATGAGTGCTGCTCATTTGGTACAGTGTCAGTTTTTCCTTTTTGAGGTGTATCATTGTAGCATTTAAATAAAATGGCTGTGCAGCCTGTGTTTTTAATAGAAGTAAATGCTGTACAATATTAAAGACCTAAAAGATGCACTAAAATAATGGCATGCAATATTAAGTCTCGCCTGGCAGGAAAGAAAAGCAAAGTGACTGTTTTTGATGCTGCTGCTCCATTATCAATTTGGAAAGTAATTTTGGTCTTTCCTGAGCTCATTTAAACTTTCTGCTTCAGTCACCACCTGTAGTAGTTTATTCCACCACCCCCAGCATTAATTACTTCTGCAGGACCCCTGTCTATACTTGTATTTTCAATCAGCTGATTTGTGTAACTTTGAAAACCTCCAAATTGTCTCAGAATGTCTTTCTTTCTGATGAAGAATCAACCTGGATCCTTTAAGTGTCTGCATTATGAATGCCTGAGGTCGTGTATCACCTGTTTTTCTTTTGCTGACGTGTACATCCTTCTATTAGATAAGAAGCAAGAGCCAAGTATTTTTCTTTTGTTTGCCTGCAACAGCTGTATCTTTCAGAGTTTCCTTTTTAGTGTGGATTATTTAAAATATACTCTCTCTCTTACCTTCTCCAAGAGTAAGTTTTTCCAGAAGTTGATGAAAAGCAAAGTTTTGCATGGCAAAATCTGAGTTTCATTGTATGGTCATTGCAAAAGTTTTGTTATGTGAGAGAGACCTTGATGGAAAATTGTAACTGCATTTTGGTTTCTGCTTTTTTCTTTGGCTGTCATAAGAGAAGAGAGTAACCCAGGTGCTTAGCTGTTCTGGTGACTTCTTTGGAGGGTGGACCAGAAGGTCTTGCCTCTTACATGCCAGCCTTTATGGGAAGCAGCTTCCTTGCCCAGCATAGGTTCCATCTCCAGGGAACAACCCCTTCCTCTCTCAGGGAAACAGTAGCATTCAGCCTCTTACGCTCCCTGGCTCTCCTATAGACATTACACAAGAGAACAGGAGTGTTCTGGCCAAAGAGCGTCCCTATTAGAAATAACAACAAAACCTCTGTATCTTGCTCCATATAAAGCCATTGTACATTTATCAAGCTCTGCAGTGCCAAAAACTTTTTTTCTGAAATGAGTTATATTTTGAGTGTGTGCAGCAGAAAACTGCGTATTCTGTTTTTGTTTACATCCACAGAACTAGAGTTGTGATATATCTGACTAAAAGGGAAAAAAGTCTTTGACGGGGACATTATCAAGTTCAGCAGGTTGTGAGCAAGGAGCACGTGGGTTGAAACGAGATGATCTTTAAGGTCCCTTCCAACCCAAACCATTCTATGATTCTGCGTTTTGTTTTATGTGTGGTTTTGGCCACAAACTGGGGGGAGAGCAGGAACAGAGGCAAAGGTAGAAGAGTGCAAATGCCATGCACAGCTGATAGAGGAAGAGGGTTCACCCACTTCTCTTATATAGTGATAGATACAGAAACCGGAGTTCAAATCCATGTATAGGTTTGCACTGTGCTTTTAGTGAACCCATACAGACTACTACTTAGAAACTGCAGACCCTGACTATTCTGATGGAGGAGCTTAGCTCTGTAAGTAGAGAAGAAAACTAGGCAGAGAAGTTTTGGCCCTTTCCTGCCTTTTTTCTTATGGGTGTTGGTAGTGCGGTGTATGTAATGCGTGTAATGCATAAACCAGGGTTTCTTTGTTGGTGGATGACATTGTGTGAAGTTTGTATGGTGTATTAGTAGTTGTAAGAAAGTATGACTTTAGAAGCTACTTCCATTTGGAGTACTTTATTAGATTTGTTTCCTGTTTCAAACAACTGAGAAGTGGCAAGTTGTTTTCTTGGTGGGTGGATTAAAGAATTTTCTTGTGTCCTTTACCATTATGAAAGACTAGTAAATCCTGTTTCTTATGTGGGTTGGTAATTTTTTGTGAGCAACTGGTCAAGTTAGTATAAGTACATGTTTTGGTTGGAGTTGTTTTGTTTTTCCGTAAGACAAGATACTCAGGTTTCTAGAACAAATTATGTTCTTGCAGGACATTGATACAGTTCATCTTCAAAATATATTTGGAAGGGGTTGTTTTATTTTTTAACTAACAAAATATAATTGACTTGCTTTGTTCCAAAAGCATGTATCAATAAGCCTTTTTTGTTCTTGAAATTATGCTCCTTCTCATTGTGGTCCTTGATGTAAGGACACATATGTTCCCTATGTAAGGAATGGGAAGATCTTCATATTTCTGATGATGGTTGGTTGGTGTCTGTGAGATTATTTTGATTTATTTTTTTTTTTTCCCCCTCATTGATCATAGTCATTAATCTGCTCTTGAATTTGTGGGCTCAGTTTTATAAGTTCTGTGTTTGTTCCATCATCTGTCTGTTGTCCCCACCTCATGAGTAACTACTGTTGGAGCTGCTTAGATTTCTCCTACTCGGGTTCAGTCACTGTTGTCTTTGTACTTACCAGTCCCTGTGCTTGTTGTAAGGCTCACTAAAATAGAGGACAATGCCATAGGCAAAATTCTTTTTCTGTACTCTTAATTTTGAAACTTGCTGATAAATTGGGAAACTCTGACTAGAAGTTTACCAGATTGTTACTAGAAATTCTAGCCCTTAAATTTCAGAAGAGCTTGTTAAACCAAAAGTTTAACTCAATGCTGTTACTCGTCTTTGATGACAAAGAAACATCTGCCTGGAGAGCTTATGGTGACCCAATTTAAAATAGCCTGGACTGTGCTAAAACCAGTTCTACAATATCAGTGGGGTGTTTTTTTTTACTTCTGCATTTTGAAAGAATCAAAGATAAATGTCTTCCACATTAAGGAGATAAGCTATAATAAAACATATATGGAAAATATGGCAGCAGTCCAAGAGTATTAGTATGCATGCCCTGATCAAGTTGTGGTGGCAGCTAGCAGTCACTCTCAAATTACAGTAAAATGTTACTCGGTAAGCATGGAGAGCCTTCCTCAGTGAAGTGTACCTGTCTGGAAAGGAAAAAACTTACCCCAGTTTAAAGCATTTGTTGCCTGGATTGGTGAGAAACCTGTCAATTAGGAGAACTAGTGTTCAATCTTTCCAGGGAGCAGCATTATTCTGGAGGGTCTGGACCACAGATGACAGCATCTGTAGCCATGTGGAGAACTGTGTTAGGATGTAGCACATATGTAACAAATGTATGGGTAATATACAGTCACACTGATGTGGGACTGGTCATGCTAACAGACATGGAACAAAGTTCACATACATTAACAGGCATATACGACAGTCATGTGAGCACCGTCACTGCTCCATGATGATTTCTGCCCAGTTTTTTTGAGTGGAAGCTGCAGATTCTCATGAAATATAGCAGTGGGAAATCAGATGTGAGAGTAATTCCCCTAGGCTTTGCCTGCTTTCTTCCTATATCTAATTAGCCACTGGGGAGGACAACAAGGAGTGGGCAGCTGGTCAGATAAATGGTTACAGTGGATTGGATCTGGCCAGCAAGCGGCAGCTTGGGCATTCTGGTTTGGATTAAAGGAAAAAAGAAAAAAATTAAAATAAACCAAAACCAACAAACCAGGGATGAGGGGAAAAGAGGCTTTTTATGTGTTTCTGACCCAGCTCACCTGGAAAGACATGCATTAGATATCAGTGGTTGTTACGTTTGAAGACCAGTTTTCTTTTTCTGTTCTTAAATAGAAGGCTTTTGGAAGATCTTAGTAGTTTCTTTTCTATGATTATCTATTTATTCCCTTTGCTTAGAGCAGGAGTGATCTTTACTGCTTCTCTGCATTATTACATGCTTCTTGCAAGTGTTCAGGCTTTTACTTTATTATCCTTTGGAGACTCTTTTGCAGAGAAATGAACCTTGATGTCAGGTGCTAGTGAGCATGAATATTCTAAAGCCAAATTGCCCCTGCTGTGGAAAGCCTCATACATAAGAAGAGACTTAGGGGAAGGAAATTTTCTATGAGATTCTTCCCACAGACATTTCTCATCTGTTCTTTATGTTCCAATGTGACAATGCAATGTGAACGTGACTGATGAGAAGGTTGCTTCATGAGCATGGGCAATCCTTTGGATAATGTTGGGATCTACAACGCAGGGATGTGGGTAGGTGAACTCTGTGTATAGTTGTTTTTGTTGGTTGTCATATGCTTTGAGGGTTACTATAATGTTAATTCTGCTCTTGTGAGCAAATAAATTGGGTCCTTTATTGTTTCAATGGTTGGTACTTTGATTGGTCATGCTTTGTTTGATGCTTGTTAATACTAACATGGAAAACAGTGCAAGAGAAAAGGTTTAGGGCTTTGTTTCTCTTCTCTCCCTAATGTGGCTTATCCATTAACCACTGAAAGATGAAACAACCTGCAGAAGGGCATCTGGTATTTACGTATGCACTATTTTGTAAAGCATCATTGAATGGTTTGGGTTGGAAGGGACCTTAAAGATCATCTAGTTTCAGCCTCCCTGCCATGGGCAGGAACATCTTCCACTCACCCTGTCCAGCCTGGCGTTGAACACTTTAAGGGATGATGCAGCCACAGCTTCTCTGAGCTTGTCCAGCATCTCACCACCCTCATAGAAAAGAATTTCTTCCTACTGTCTAATCTAAATCTACTGTCTTTCAGTTTAAAGCCATTCCCCCTTGTCCTTACTGGATACCCTTGTAAAAAGTCCCTCTCCAGCTTTCTCATAGGCCCCCTTTAGGTACTAGAAGGCTGCTCTAAGGTGCCCCTGGAGCCTTCTCTTCTCCTGGCTGGGCAACCCCCCGACTCCCTCAGGCTGACTTCACAGGAGAGGTGTTTCAGCCCTCTTTGCTTTTTGTTTTGGTTTGTGGAAAATAATTGTATAATAATATTTTAATTCAGCAAGTCTGTAGTTTTATGTAGATTCATGCCTCTTGACGAATGCATTTTTCATCTGTTTGGCACACAGACATACTGTTAGTCATCCATAAATGAAAAAAAGTGAAAGTTGAGAAAGGTCTTGTAAATGCTTTGAAAACTTTTGGTGCATGTAAGAAAATTCATGAAAGCTTCATATTTTAGATTATTTGAATCAGTCAGCCTGGGGGTGGTGGTGGGGAAAGTTTTATAACTGGCAAAATATCAAGAATTAGACAAACTTGAACAGACCATTTACACTTTGAGAAACTGGAATTAAGTTTTGTAATGTGCACTGAATAAAAACTGATTGTCTTCTGAAAAAGCAGAACAATTTTAATGTGCTTTGTATTTTCCTAAGACAATAGTTTGGTGTGATCTTCTGTTGTTCAAAAAATTGTTAGGAGTGTGGAGTTGTTGTGCGTTCATTTTATAGAGACAGTGTGTTTGGTCTGAGTATTTGTGTTTACAAGACAAGAGGTTTTGTTTGTGAAAGGGTCTTTCTAGTGTTTCTAAGAAAGGAAAGAGAATAGTTAAGGATAATTGCTGAAGAACTTTCCTTTTCCTTTTTATTATTTTGATTATTTTCTAGTAAAAAAAAAAAACATTACTGGTTCTGATGACTTAGTCTAGACTTAAGTTTACAGTACTGCCTTTGACTAGGACCAGGATAAATCTCACTTCTACTGAAGTTTCTGTGGACTTTAATATGAGATTTAATACCACTTGAGTTATATGGAAGTAGTCAAGAGGTCTAAAACCTACAAAGGTATTAGAGGTTCATAAACATTTGAATTTCTAAGATTAAAAAAAAGGTGCCTAATATGTTGCAAATTTAGATGTATGCAGTAAAGTGGGAATCCCTGGCTTGAGTACAAGGCAAAGCACCTGCAATCCTAAATTAAGAATGTTGTAAAGTGGAATAACAAAATAGAGAATCAGTGTGATAGATGGGTTTCTGATGCTCTTGCTAGCTGGAGAACAGAAGAGGTTTGAGTCACTGTATGGCCTAGGAATTAGTATTGTTGAAGATAAAATTAAGCATGTTTGGGAGAAAGAAATGCAGTTGGCAACTGAGTACCCAAATGCACTCGATAACTGGGAGTCATTGTTGACTGCTTTTGGCTTCAGCTGTTTTGTTGGACATGTGGCAAGAGTATTGCAGTGTAATTGTTGCTGGAACTGCACAAGTGTAATTCATTCTTGTGTTGTGCTTACCTGGTTGTCAGTTTCTTACTCTTCTCTCAAAATGGCCTGGGGTACCAGGATAAAGTATTGACATCTAACATAGATGCGTACATACAGAGATAAGGTGCATGTATACAAAAGATGCTTGCCTGCCAGACACTTCCAGTTTTTGACTTCTCATAACTATTTTCTCTAATCAGGATGCCATTTCTTGCTTTGTAATGATAGCTGAGATTGCCAGTATTAACTTTCAGCTGCTCTTCATTAAATACTCTTCTATTGTCTTTGGCAATGTAATGTTTCAGTGATGATACAGACTGAAGTATTTGTCTAAAAAAAAAAAATGTTTTCCCCCCCCCCATTGTGATATTTCTTTAGCAGTCGGGTGCTGATGAAATAATAATAATAGTTAATACAGCACAATCAGAAGTGTAAAATAAATGCTTATTTTTCTCTCCTCAGTTAGACTTCCTTAATTACAGAAAGGAAGAAGTGATACAGAAGCCTAAGGAGGTTGTGGGGTGATGAAAGAGGAGAACTGGGGAACAGGGAATCTTTAACTTTATAAAGCATAAACAAACTTGTGGATTTTTTTTTTTTATACTGCAGATTATTGTTGAATGTAGCCAGCTTCCCACCTCCCTTTTAAGTGCAATTGTAGAAAAGGTTGTGTCTGGCAGAGCAGCAGAAGGAGCTCAGGAACCTGATTCTGTACTGGATGTCTTCAAAGGCAAAGAGTGGGAGGTGTATCTTAGACTTGCAAGATTGCAGGAGTTGAAACTGATTTTTACGTCATGTTTATACCTTCCAGATAAGGGTGGCTGCAGAGATTGAAGGCTAAATTAAAGCCTACGGTAATATAGGTAGCAAAGTAGCATTATTAAGAGACTACTGATTAAGGCAACTTTAAACGATGTTTTTCACCACTTAAAGATGTTTCCAGACATCACTTTGCTCTGAAATGCACTTTAAAAAAATCTTTTCCTCTGCAGACAGCCAAAAAGCTGTGCTTGTGAATGTTAAAAATGACCTTGAACAGAAGAACTCAAAGGTTGTTGGTGGCTTTGTACTGAATAAAATAAACTGGCACAGCAATGAGAAAAACCTGCATTAGGATACAGGGCCCTGATTCAGCAAAACACTTAATCTTAAATGTGGATACAGACCTTATTCTTCTGTGAATGCTCATGTAATTCCTCATCAGAACATTTAACAAGTTTAACACTAAAATTGACAAGTTTAACGCTAAAATAAACCATATTCATGAGTGCATGTAATATAAAGTACTGATAATGTTCTTAGATGGATATCTGAGATGTTTGAATGAGGAAAAGACCACCATCACCACCCACTACCACCACCCCCCAGATAAGTAGTGCTATCTGTGCAAGTAGTCATCCAGTCAGGCTTGCTTTTTTTAGATGCACCTCATGGAGAGGTGTCAGCAGGTTTGGAAGCTACTGCTTTTGGCAAAACATCTACAGAGGTTTGTTGCTGAAATTGAGAGCTGCTGGGAGACCTAAAATAAATGTCTAGTTTTACTAGCAAGGTGTGGATGATGTCTGGGTGTTAATTGAGATCTCGGTGGAATAAGGTTATTTCCTTTGTAACCATATAAACACTGACAAGCTATTAAGATTCCCCCCTTTGTGGATATGGAAATAATCACTGTACTGGATCAGTTTAATCTACATTATTCAGTACATCATGCCCTTAGCTGTTGCTCTTAAGCAGTAGTAATAATAAACTTCTTATATACTAATATAAGTACTATATTGCATACCATGCAAGACTACTAGGTATATAAAGTGTACCTGAAACTGATATGCGAATGATAAGGCTTCTTTGCCTTTGCTTCCTTACATTTAAGTTCCATGACTTTAGAGATGTAGAATCCATATAAATGATTAAGTTGATGTATCTAGCACTTCATAGTAGTATTCATTTTAATTTTTCAGGTCTATTTTTCTTTATAAGCATTGTAAGATTTATCTGTACTAATGTTTTAGCTATTATTGCAGTACTAAATTTGTATCTCATGATGCTTCCCTTTACACAAAATCCCTTATTTGTACTGTATTAGTGCTACTAATATATTAGTATATTAGAACTACAAAGAGCAATTTATCAAATTTTCTGTTTAGTCTGGTTACTTAAATTTGGTAGCCACCCATAGCTAATTTGTCCTTAAATTGTCATTGCTTTACACTACAGTTAGCTCATAAACAGTAACAGAATATGCAGTAATGAGAATTGTAAATGTTAACTCTTGTTTCTAGAAGTCTCACACGTGGTGCTAGACCAAGGGCTGCTTTGGATGCTGCCAGGAAGTTAAGTCAGCAGTACTAGGTGACAGTATCACAGGACAGTTTTTCAACTTTTCCTTGTTAATAGCAGTACCAGTGGAAGTATCTATGTTTGCTCGTAAGAGAATGCTTTAATCAATAGTATCTTTGCTTTAGCAGGTATGGTTTTATTTAATAATGGGGTCCAGGTGGGGAAAGAATACATGATACTAAATTCTGCCATCTTTACGCTTTTTTTTTCTGCACAGAAGTACTCTGGGTGTGAAATAGCTGCCTTATGATTAAAGAACATGAATATTGTATAGTCAGAATCAGCAGCTAAGGAATGGCAGAATTAAGGTTGTGTGGACAACCTGCATTGGATCGGTTGTAAAATGCTCGTTCCGTCCATTGTAGGGCTTGTGTGTGCTTGTGTGAACATGCCCATGGAGGGAGCAAAGCGGGGAGAGAAAATCCTGCCTATCGGTGCTTGCTGGCCATGGGAAGTTGTGGCCACAAAGACTGTTTTTATCAGATGGTTAGAAATGAATGACCTCACAGCAGATACGTTGTCATGATGGCTGTGTTTTGGGTCTGTGGTTGCATAGGTTGCTGCTGTAGGTTTTGAGTCGTGGCTAAGTGCTGTGTAACCACGCTTGCTGCTTCTGTCTGATGTTCTTAGGACAGCCTGATTTGGAAAGTTTTTGCTGGACTGTTGTGGCCCTGGAAGAAAGCTGCTAATTTGTATTTTTGGCTTTTGGCTTATACTTCTGGCAGGGCCACACAATGTGTCCCATGCTTGGCAGCAGTGACTGCCTGGCTTGAAAGCTGTTGTGCATTTAAATCACCCTGCTCAGCTGGAGCACTGCAATAGGAGTTCTTTGGTTTTGTTTGGGGTTTTCACAGTGCTTGATGTCTGGAAAACCCATGATGTATTTTTGCCTTGTTACATGTTGGAGAAACTTAAGAAACCCTGGATGTTGCATGGTCAGCTGTGTGCGCTGTGAAAATACTTCATTGCGTTTTCTGCCAGGCTAACAGGTAACATCTGAACTACTTAAGTGGGTCTTTCCTAATTACTTTTCCTGGTAACCCTGGAGTAAACTGAAAGGTTTTCTAGGAAACACAGTGTAGGACCCAGTACTACAATAATTGTGTAATAGGCTAAGGGACCAAAATCTTCCTTTTTTATTTTTTGTTTATTTTTTTATTTTAACCACAGTTGGCAGCCTCTGTGGTGTCCTGTCATTCAAAGGCTGCAAAAAGGACAGATTTCTGCAGAAATGTCAGTGAACCCACATATGTGGACCTGCTTAATGTCCATTTGCCAGAGGCCCTGAGGTGGTAGGAAAGGCACACAAGGTTGTGTGCCACCTCTAGCCTCCTGCTCCCTAGCGCTGCACAGGTGAGGCAGGCCAGGTCCCTAGGGCAGAGCCAGCCTGGAGGCTGTTCTGAGTAATCACAGGGGTTGTTCTGACACCCAGGTGCTGCAGGAATGCTGTGGCCCTCTGTCCAAGCATAACAAATGCATTGAAAGCCTTGGCAGGTCTGTGGAAAAGCATCTGTACAATGCGAGTTCCTCCTGTGCTGGCACAGAAGGCACCGTCACCAATACTACTGAAAACTAAAAATGGTTACAGCCTTCTAACAAGGAGAGGTTATTCTGTGAGAAGAGACGTGGTTCTTGGGAGTGAGAGAGTGAGTCTATTTTAGTGGTAGTTGGAGGGTAGTGTTATAGCTGTTGTGACATAACTGCCAAAGCTGTGTCCCTCTTCAGTAAACTTGAATGTGTTTTGTTCCTGCCTAATAGACTATAGTACTTTAAAAAACGACTGTCGAAAACCAGGCTAAGCAAAGCCCTTGGAACTCAACCAGAGAAGAATCACAACACCCTCTGCTGGTACGAGTGGCGGCTCCTTCCCCTACTCCTCAAGGACTTGCCTGGCGGATATCCTAGAAATAGTGAAAGGCAGTTCTGAAGTGCAGTGCTGGATCCTCTTGATTAAACTGAGGTTATTTTAAATCATCTGTTGTTCTTTTTTTTCCTGTAGAAACTTGATAGTTTCGTCTGATCAATAACACTACTGCTAAAACAGATGGGGAGCAGGTGGTGATGGTTTTTCTCCACTTCGATATGTGGGAATCCATGTTACTTTCCGGATGTACAGAAGCTTACTCTTGTTGGCAAACTGACTGAAGTTGGAGGTTCTGTGTGCAAGTATGCTTCTGAAGACAGCGTCCATCCCTTTGATGTGCTGATAGTTGCCAAATCCACTGGGTAAACTTGTGGTTTTGTAGAGTAACCATGTGTTCCTAGGGCCTTTCCTAGAGCTTATCTCTACGTGCTTGCTCAAGATTGTAGAAAGCCTCTGTGTCACTTGTCTGTCAGATGATGAGCAGTCAAAAGCAGGCAGGCTGGCAGATTAATTTATTTATTTTTGTCTCCCCGGTGCGTACAGTCGTGATCTCAAACTCTTGGTAGGCCTGTTGCATATTAATACCCACTCCTCTGCTGCCTTCTTGGCTCAGGATGACCAAGGAGGAAATCACAGGTTAAGATGGGGAGTGGACACCTTTTTAATTTCTTCTTATAGAACACATCTGATGCCTGCCAAAGTAGCCCTCTGCATGTTCCTGACCCTCCTCCTTCTCCTTCTCTTACCCCCCTTGCCTTAACATGCAACAGATCGTGGTAGGTGCTGCCACTTTCATTCGGAAGAATCATCTTCACCCACAGTATATTTATTTTATGGCAGGGCTGGGACTGTGTGGTGCTGACCTCCCCTCTCTCCTGCCTGAAGCCTGAGGAGGATGAGGGAGCATTCAGAGAGCAAGGGTCTGTTGCTGCAGTGCTTGGACGCAGAGCCCAGCACCGCTCTGGAGCATCACAGTTTAAGCTGGAGCAGGGGGCAGAGGGATGGGGATGGCTGGCTGGGTGTTCGGAATTAATAACAGTACCATTCCCAGTAAATGGTTGCTTACGTAATTTTGTTATGAAAGAATGGTGCTGGCTGAGCTGAGCTCCTCTCTGGCTTATGAAAGTATCCCTTCAGCGTGCTGGTGATGCTCTGCCTCCTGCATGAGAAGGGTTAAGAGGAGACAACATCCTGTCAAAGACCTTGTTTTTAATTTTGCCTCTCACACTGGCACAGATCCGGCTAAGAGCAGCCCAGATTAGTTCGGAAAACCTTTGAAGAGATTTAAGATGTCCTTCAGCCAGTTTGAAGGTTTTTGTCTTGCAAATCCAGTACAAGGGCGCCTGCAGGCATCTCGACCCTTGCTGTGCTGCTGATGTAGCTCAAGGTCACACCAACCCGCCCTGTGACATTCAGCAGCACACACACACGCAAAATTATGCGGTGAAACTGCTTCAGCATTCAGCCAACCAACAACTTCCTCAGCTCCTCACTAAAGGAAGAAGTGTGTATTTTTTTTTCCTTTCCCCCTTTTTTTTTTTTTTTTGGCTTCGTGGATTTTTTTTTTTGCTGCAGGAAATAATCCAGGATTTCTGGTGTGTGTGATGACAAGGTCATTTCTTAATTAGAACACATGTAAAGAACAAAGCTAAATGGCTTCAAAACAGCTTTGTAGTTGATGGAGAGGATTTAAATTATTTAAAGAGATAGTCACCCAAGTATGATGGAAACTGAATTCTAAACACATTAACTCTTTCAGTACTCTACAGTTTCCATATGCTACTCAAAAGAAAACGTCAAACTTGATGAGCATTATTGCTGCTGCTGCTAAATGAACATTTTTACAGCTATTTATAGTTAGGGTTGTATTATGCTTTCTCTTACCAGAGTTATGAAAGCAAGTTTGGGGTTTTGGTTTGTGTGTTTTTTGAGGTTGTTTGATTTTTGGTTTGGCTTTTTTAGATAGTGAAACATTCCAGGCTGGCTAGAGAGCAAGAGCTAACTATAGGACATTGCATCTTGGAGATCAGTGACTTAATTTTTACCACATTTCATATTTTGGTGAATGTGTTAGCATAAGTATAAATGTGTGTGAGTACATGTATGAATTACAGTGTGAGCATACAGGTATTACTGCTTCTGGGAAAAATCTGGACTGCTGTCCTCAGCACTCAGTGTGGTTACAAGGCATGAGAATATAAAGAAGGTCGGTTTGAGATTAGGGAATGGGAAATGAAAGGAGAGAATTGACAAGATAAATGGCAGCTTCCTTCACTTTGAAATGACTGTGAGCTGGCTGGAGAGAGGAGGTGGTATCTTGGAATATGAATTTTGTTCCTCATACTTGTTTGTTTCTTAGACTCAAAGCACCTAAATATAAAGGCATTGTTTTAACCGCTGTTAAACCGCTGTTTCAGCTGTTTTAACTGTGGTTTGAGGTGGTTGTATATTAATGATCCATCTTCATACCCTTATCCTATTACTTTTTTTTCTTATTCTGTTTTCTAGACTTCTGTAAATACCTGTGGGCTAGTAAGCTGATCACCTTTCTGTGGCTGCCTCGGGGAGGGCAGAGCCCAAGGGTCCCATGGCCATCACTTGCCCCCAGTTCAACTCCCACTATGCAAAGGGCTGACCCAACACACCAGAGAAGAAGCTGGATTTACTGTGGTCTGTGGAACCTGCCTTTGGGTACCAGCACCCAGTAACTTTCCAGGTTGGCTGCTTAAGAAAATAGCGAGGGTAAAAATATATTTGGATATTTTTCACCAAGGGGAAAAAAGGGGCAAAAAAAAGCATTGACTGGAAACTTTGCTGGCAAACTTAGGGCTGTATGTGTGTTTAAAGATGCTACTGCATGATGCGTCAGGGAACTGAAATGTGGTGAAGTCAGTCTTCCCCCTGTAGGCAAAAGTCTAGCACTTAACTCAGATTTAAGTGTTTCAAGTGTAAATGGCATAAAATGCACTGAGAGTTTATCACTTGTTTTGGTTCTTGTTTTGTTTGTGTTTTCTGAGGTGAATCATGTTCACATGGAACGTGAGGTGCAGCAAATGTCAAATGTTGGACTGAAATGGAGTATGCTTACTAGAGAGAGCTTGTGCTGGCCCTTCGGACCTCCTGAGAAAGGAGGAAACTGCCTTTGCCAGGATAAAGAGGCAAGATCAGTTGCTACAACTTCTTTCCTCTTTGAGTTCCGTTATTTTCCTTTCCCTGGTGCTGTGTGGCTCAGAAAGGGCTTGTGAGAAGAAAACAATGGAGTAAAACACTCTCCACGCAAGAAAGATGGATAGAATGGAACTGATGTGCTCTGTGAAATCTGCATGTTGTGCCCTTGCCTGGGGTGTGCCATGCCCTTAGTATTATGGGAGACCTAAGCTCACCTGCTAGTAATTTCTAATTTACTGTCCTAATTCATCGATTTGTTATCACTAATTGTACTTCATTTACTTCTGTGTAGTTTCCAGTACCTAAAGGGTTGAAAGGTTGCTGTAATTGGCACCCGCAGCTGCTCTTTCTTTTGACAGGGGATAATTTTGCAGCCTATGCTTTGTGTGACAGCTGCCTAATTGGGCATTCTCCCCTTGTAGCAAGCCTGCCTCCTCCAGCCTCCCTGCTGACAAATGGTGGTGGATTATAGATGAGGACACGCTGACCCGTTCGACCTTGCTGAGACAGCGGGGAGGGGCCTCCTGCTACTTGAGGGAAGCTTTGGGTCATTTAAAGGACAAGGTCATGAGCCAGGTGGGGAAATGACATGATATCACATGACAATAGCCCGGTGACATGGTCAGTATGTCAAGGACAAACTCATCAGTATTGATTAACTGCTTTTTCCTGGTGTCTCTGCAAACCCACTGATACTTCAAAGATACGTTGCTGGTTTGCTCTAGGTAGAGTGCTAAATGTTATTTTGGGGGTTATTTGGGGGAGTATTTGTGCAGTGTTTTCTGCTCAATACAGAATATGTGCAAAAGCAGTGTTGCTAAACACACACCCCCTCTCTCCCCCCATACCCCCCCCCAATAATAACTTATAGGGTTTATCTCAATGATTTTGGTAAAATGTACGTCTGCATGTACAGTAAGGAAAATGCCATGAAGACTGCATGACAGGGCAGAACTTGAGAGGGAAAAAAATCTTTCCTTTTAAATTTCAGTGTTTCACTTTTCACTGCTATGTGAAATGAACATGTATGAACCCTTACAAAAACACGTGTATCCACATATATACAGCTGTCTGGAATGTGCAAGAAGTGTTTAAATAAAGCCAACCAAAGAGAAAAGTTAAATATAAGTTGAACATTTAAAGGAAGTCTTACATTAGCTCAAGGGCAATACAGTTAAAATAATGCCTTGTCTGTTTTGAGAACTAATGCAATACCCAGCCATGCCAGGCAATAAAAACCTGCTAAGTGGGTTTTCAAAAATGTGAATACAAGTGACAATATTTTGAGAGCATCTTCATGCTGCATTTCTATGCTAATAAACTTCAAGGTAAATGAGCAGCTTGTTTGACATTTGCTATGTTAGACAATAATAAAATGCTTTCTTCTGGCGTAATTAGACTTGATAGATTGATTATGTTAAGAGGTAAAGATAAATATAATCAAAAAGAAAACTGTCTTAGAGGGAGTTATTGCCTTTTTTTTTTAACTTTTAACATTGTCGTTCTTGTTTAGCCAATGCCTAATGGTGTGTCTTGCACAAATACGTGTACCCATGCACTCACACACATGTGCATGCACATACGCACCCACATACAGACACGCGCAGCATGCAGTGAGTTTCTGAAACAGCCTGTGAAGAGGGGTGTTCACCTAGGAGCGCGGTTCCTGTTTCTGTGAGATCTGATTTGTTGTTGGTAGCTGTTGTGTCTGAACCTCGTCACTTCATCAGGATGTAATTTTACTCCCCTGAGGTAAAAAGCAGTCAGTGGTAAAGTGTGATAAATTAGTGTTCTCAAGTAGATGCGCGTACGTGTGCGTGTGTTTAATTCTGACCTTGCTGTGCATGTGTTTAGCTGCTCTTGGTGCCCGAGTCAAGCCTGGTGGAGGTTTAATCCTGTGCCCTTGTACACGTATACTTGATTAGTAGTTGTGGTTCTCTCAGCAGAAGACATTCTGCCCTCCTCCTTGTATTGGTCGGGACCCAGGCACTGGGGAGTCAAGTCAAAGGAGAAAGAAAAGAGATTTTGCATTAGTATTCTGTGAAAGCCTTACTGTCTGCAGAACAAATTGATTGCTACGGTGTACCTGTGCTTGGCACCACTGCTGTGAAAGAAAGGTATGGTTGTAATCTGTTTTATTGTATTACATATTGTGGCACTCCAGGAATGTTTAACATTGGGCTCTTCGATGGCACATGCTACAAGTCTAAGTAAAGAAAAATGTGAATGAATGAATCAATGAATGAATGAATGAAAAGTATGTGAGGCTGTCATATCGGCAGCTTTGTTTACTACAATGAACTAAGTAGCCCCTGCTAATGAGACTAAATTTATGTGCCAATGGCAATGTAAGGAGATGATTCACTGAATTTTCTGTATTGTATTCAGTTACTCACTGTCTGTGTCAGTAGTTGCTACATACCTACATAGATAAAATTCTAATTAACATTTTAAGGAGGCTTTGCTTCAGCTTTCAGCAAGATTGTAGATGTGAAATAGATGGATAGAACATGGATGTGTGTGCCTCTTTAAATGAAAATGTGATGGTTTTTCCTAGTTTTTAATCTAGTGCACTGGTTTTACATGGAGGCGGAGGGGGTGAGGGGAAGTATGAAAATATGAAAATCTTAGATGTACTGCTGTGATAAACAGAACAAGAACAAAGCTGAGGAGAAGTCTTGCAGATTTGAGCCTTCAACTCACCATCTCTTTCTCTCCCCCTCTTCCCCCCTCCAGTGTAAATGAGCACGAATATTTTAATGAGAAAGCTAGTGCTCTTCATTTCCTTAACTCAGTTGCAGACTTTGCTCTGTTGGTTCTCTGGTTTTATAGATGCTCAGCTGTGTGTTGATGAGAAGTATGAAGCACTCCATTAATAGAATTCAGGCTGTTTCATAGAGAGCTGTGCTTACTGCTTCGTTCTTGGCATCACTGAAGTTGTGTTGGTGATTATTTGGATATTTGCTTGTGATCACTCCAAAACATCTGAAGTATCTGCTCTTGTTGTTCAGACATTCCTGACTAATTAAGTTTAGGACAGGTGGCAGACTCCTGGGCATTTAAATCTGCATATAAACCTAATCTAATAATGTGATGAGAAAATGAAAATCCATTTTTCCTGTTGTGTTATCACCATGCACAAGCTGCGGAGGTATTTGCAAAATCCTTTCTCTACTCTTTGTCCTGGCAGGTGATGAGTAAACAAGTTGCTTTAAGGAAATGAGGGACTTGGAAAACACTGTATGTGGAGGAGCAGTCATGGACTATAATAGTTACTTCTGTCATACGGCCTTGCTGACTTAAGATTAACACTTCATAGATGTGCAGTATATTTATATGAGTGTACCCTTGAGCTTACATTTTACACCTTGCAAAGAGTGTGAATACAGTCTTATGCATGCAAGTCGTTGATCTTCAAGATCCTTTGACAGCCAAGAAAATTTCGAAGAACCCTGGATAGGGAAGCTCTGTGATGTGACTGTACTCAAATAATGATGTCTTTAATTTTAACTAAGTAGTCATATCTTACTTATTCAAGGCAAATATTTTGTGAGTGAGCTGTTCTTCTGCCTGGCTTTTTTTTTTTTGTTTTTTGTTTTTTTTCAAGTATAAACACATGTTGTCATGATAAAAGTCAGTAAAAACAGTTGCGCAATTCACACAGCAGATCACAAGATCAAGGGAGTACCATATTTAACAAGATTTGGGAAGTCAACTGCAGTCATACTGCAGAAATGGTTAAATCTTATTACATTCTGTACTGGCCTTTTTTAGATTTTAACTAGTTAGTGACAGGTGGTCGAGCTCTGAAGAAGGTGTTAGATAAATAGAGGGCAGTACTCCATTTCAATGCAATTAACTTTTGTTCATAAATAATTCAACCTGTGACTTTAAATAAATGATTAGAGGAAAAGAAAATGACATGTGATTAAATCCAAGTCCTTGGAAACATTTTACCAGTCGAGATTGCTGTGGCTGCTTTGACACTTCTTATAATTCCTCTTTTGAATAAGCCAGTCCTGGGAGTTGTGGGGTTTTTGGTTTGTTTTGTTTTCATCAGTTATTAGTGTCTGAGTAGAGATATGAGGTATACTCTTTACTCTTTAGATCATAGTTAAAAGACGACTGATGAGTGCATGGTTTTGTTACCTCAGTTTTCCTAGTGCCATCAGGTTGAGTAGCATATAATTTTTACCTGTTTTTTGTTTTGGTGGGGGTTTTTTGTTCTTGTTGTTTGGGGTTTTTATGGAAAATGGAAGGATGTTTGCAGAATTAAAACTTTTATTGCCAGCTTGAATGAATGAACATGTAATCCTCAGGTAACACTAAAATCTTCATGAGAATTTTGCAATGCAGCTTGGCCTGGGCTGGAGTGAACGACTATATCTGGGAGAGGGGGAACTTCTCAGGCCCTTCCCACCCAAACCTTCCCCCCTCCCCCCCCCCCCCCAAAAAAAAAAAAAAACCAAACCCAAAATAACACAACCAAAAACAAAACCACCAAATAAAATTAATCAGATTCAAAATACATTCTTACGATCCATTGGAGGCAGGCAGTTGATTCCAGCATTGGTTAACTGAGTAACATCGCCTTTTTTCTGGAAATACTGAAGTTTTAAATAAGAGATGGTGCTGGAGTGTATCATCAATTTGGGCAGATGTTAGAGGCAAATTCCAGTTTAGGTGTGTTTTTGAAAGGTACCTGTTCCCTGCTTGAGATTGTGAAATGCCTGTTTGCAATCTCCACCCCTTTTCCTTCTGTTACCATGCTTTACCTTAGTAAGGAAAGAGGAAATGGAGGTGTTGCATAACTTCTCTAAGTAAACAGATTTTCTGTGCAGATAGATACTGAAAGCAGCCTTAACCAGCGCTGCAGCCTCCAGGTTCCTGCTAATGCCAAAGGCAGTTGTGTAATTAGTGGCCCTGTGTACTGAACTGAGACTGCTTTGAAACCTCTGGAGGGAAATATTTTGTCTATTATGTTGGTTAGCTTTCCCTGAAAATTAAAAGTGTTGCTGATACTCCATTGGGGTGGTGGGGGAGGATTTTACAAGGCCTGATAAATAAGCTCTGGCATCTTTTTCCTGACCACCGGACAAAACATCTGCAGCAGCAGAATCAAACTAAATGATTGAAATGGAGCCATCAGTAAAAATTAAATCAGTCTTACTTGAGGGGGTGAGCATGGTAAGATAAGGAAGTGGAAAGCTGCATTTAGAAGATTTTGTGTGGTTTTAAGATGTTTTCACTGTAAAATTGTAGAAAGAATTGGGACCTGGTTTTGGTACTTGGTACAATTTCAGTCATGGTAAATGAACTAAAGTAGACAAGATTATTAATCTTTATCTAATGTATTCTCCTGAAGCCATTTGAAAAACCTGGGGTGTATTAAAAGTTTCAAACAGCTTTTTTTTCTTTGTTTCTACAAACCAAAGATTTTTAGAGAATCAGCATCAACCATAATGGCAGTGACTGTTAGCAGCTACAAAATTTGAGATATTTCCCTTCCTCCCAGATTTACAGTTTTTGTAAAGCCAGTTTTTGTCAGCCACTTGATCTGTTTTCTCTCACTCTGGCAAAGAGTACGTGTGCCAGGTGTCTGCAAGTTCTACAAATTAATAAGTTAGTTATTGAGTTTGGTCAATTTGGAAACTTGCAGCTTCATATGCTGGAATTGGGACAAGAGGAAATGGCCTCAAGCTGTGCCAGGGAGGCTTAGACTGGATATTAGGAAACATTTCTTCACCAAGAGGGTGGTCAGGCATTGGAACAGGGTTCCCAGGAACACTGTGGAAACACCATCCCTGGAAGTGTTCAAAAAACATGTAGATGAGGCCCTTAGTGATGTGGTTTAGGGGGACTTGGCAGTTGTGGTGTAAAGGCTGGTTTTGATCTTAAAGTTCTCTTCTAACCTAGTTGATTCTAGGAATTTGAGTTTGCAGGAACTCATCAGGCAAAATGCTAATGTTGACTGTTAAAGGATGAATATTCCTCTTGTGCTTTTTGGCTTTCTAAATGGGAGGCAAACTTGTTTCTGCAGACTTAGTTCTAGTTACTGGTGAAGCTTGCAGTGTATGCTCAGTCAGGCTTTGCGTAATCCGGGGTTCCAGAGCCTGGGCACCACAAAACATTTTAACACACGTAAAAAAGAAAAAATGCCTCCTGTGTCAATTGATTTGCCCCTGCAGTGTCAGTCACCTTTCCTTCATAGCTCTGCCTCTAGCATGGACTGCTGGAGTCTAGTTTATACACTGGTGTACCTATGGGTGAATGCATGCCTTGTTTTCTAGTCCGTCCAAGCAATCCAATGCTGTGAATGTATTGCAGCTGAATTAGACTAGTAAAAAGCAGGTTTTGCCAGCTTTAGAAAGCAAATAAATAAAAATGGACCTGTTTGGGAAGGACGCGCTTAGATACGTGTATACACGTTTATGCATGCTTCAGTGAGAGATCCTTGGTTTAGGATAAAAAGGACTGTGTTGTTCTTGGTTAGGAAAGAGAGTGAAAGTGGGCAGTGGATCATAAGAGCCACTCCTGCAAAACTCTTTGCTGCTGCTGCTGCTGTGCAGTGATCCTTCCAGCTCCAATGAACAAAATAGTACTTGCCCAGCTCATTAGGACTGTTTCAGCAGGTCAGATCTCTTGAGAAGTAGGAGAAGTTTGTGGAATTACGGTTTTGATCCTAATGCCATCATTCATCTTTTCAGTTCAATACTGACACAGTTGTTTTCTCAGACAGAATATCATTTCAGTAGGTATAGTGGAAAACCTATGCTGGCTATAGTTGACTGACACATATCTCCCCTAAAGATAATGGCAGTGCTGATATTTTTTCTTACCTTGGAAGACAAAAGCATTTACTGTGGTGTGCAAGTCCTTTTCCTTTAGTAAGCCCCATTGTTTCCTCAAGTTCAGTGTGCTCGGTTCTTTTTTTTGTTTCACCAGTGGCGGGCAGGACGGATGAGACACCACCCACAAATGGTAAAGAGAGAATATCTTGTTATTAAAGGGCTAAATGAGATTTAGAAAATCTTTCTTTCTTTGCTATGGGTGTAGACTTCATGTAACTGTGGGTGAGTTGCTTAATCTTCCTTGTATACACTGTTCCTCATGTGTAAAGTGGGAATATTTCAAAGGACTGCTGTGATATGTTCATTGATGTTTGTAAAGTGTGCTGTTTTGTCCGTATATCAAGTAACTTTTTTCTTTCAGTTTTGACAGTGCCCAGTAGCTTTCAACATGGTTTAGACCCACACAGTGCATATAATGAGAGGTCCTGGTGAACAATAGAGGAGTAAAATTACTATGATCAGTCTGTAAAGAGCAGCAGCCATCTAACATCAGATTCTTAGATGTCAGATTGAAATAGGTCTTTGGTAACTGAAATGCCTCTTATTGTCATTAATTTGTTTGTGAGTGAGGATTTTTATGACCTCGGTTTATGTGTAAGTAACATGGAAATGAATTCTGCAGTTAATTCAAGTCCAAAATAGTTTGGGATTTTCTTTTCCAGATTCATGTAGTGGATGGATAGTCTATGAAAATCCGTTCTGTGGTTAGTAATGTTGCATACTATCTGCAGCTTGGCAGTGGACTACATCAAGGGTTATTTTTTTAATTATAGAGTTTTGAAATGATGGTTGTATATTGCCTCAAAGAAAGGAAGGATGCTTGGTCAACTTCAGACACTTCTCAGCTTTTCTATCTGTGACTATCATTTTAACAAAGAAAATAATTTCATGGAAGGGTAGTTCAGATGCATGTTCTGTGTAATTTGCAAGTGTGGGCTCTTGCATGTAGTTACAGCTGACAGTACAGTCAACGGAGGGAAAAGTCTCTTATCAACAGTACCCTGCTCCTGAGAGCATTTCTTCTGTTCTCTATGATTTATGAGATCATGACGTGAAAGGTTTTTTGTGGCATTCAGCTGGTCATGATGGAGTGCAAACCAATTTGAAATTTAAAATGGCTGGATGAACTTTACTATGCAAAAATTAAACTTGTAATCAAATTTGCCAGTCAAACAAAGAGAAACGTTTAATTTAAACAAGAGAGGTTTTCGTGTCAGTACCTAGTGCAGGAAAGGTTTTGCTGACATATCCCAGTCAAATAGTCTGGGGTTTTTGGATATGCAATAGGAAAACTGTCATAAATACTACTGCCTTTCTCATGATCGGTATCTGTGTGGAACGTGGATCATGCTTGCTCTTGGAAAATACCCACGTATATTAAACTAAGGCAATTAAAGGTAAGCACAAAAATTCCTGGAAAACTTGAGAAGGATACTTCCAGTAACATCTTATGTTCAGATGGATTAGCAAAAGGGAAGCTGTTGTTATTCCATGTTCTTTAGAGTCATTTGTGTCTTACCAGGCAGCTGACAAAAATAATTTACATTCAGTGCACACCTTGCTTCTCATATGTAGAAGTTAATTACAAGAATAGTTTAGTCTATTAATTTTCATTCTGGAATCTTACTCCCTATCCCCCTATGTAAGTGGAGCTTTCGGTCTGATTTTTCTCTTTACCGCCCCACCACCACGTTCTCAACAATAGATTACAGTCAAGATGTTTCAGATCTTGCAGTCCTCCCGTTTGTTCCCCTGGTCAAGATCCCAATAAAAATAATCTAAACTCCTGAAGACTTTTACTTCCTGTCCGTATGCATAGTAACATGATGTTTATTGCAGTGCAGTGGAAATGCTTCCTACAATGGTAGAGAAAAACAGCTCGTGTTTTAGGAACCATGCTACCTAAATTTCATCTCTGGCTTTATATCTTAATGAAGCAGGTTGCCTATGTCCTTTCACAGTCTGCACTGTCCTACATCATCTTGTTTCTGCTGCTCTTTTACATGGGGACTTTATGCTTCTGAGACAGTGTCCCAGGCAGCTTGAATAGCCTCACTGTCTTCACCTGCCATTGATGCTTTTCTACCTTATACCTACCTTTCCCCCTACAGCTCCTCCTTTCCAGTTAGTTATCCCTGTATCTTGTTTTAGCTCGCAAGCACTTTTGGGTCATAGTGTAAAATGTACGGGAATATAAAATGTTTTACAATAGTAATTATGCTGGTGTGTTTCCCAGCAAATGTCAAGCACAGACAGACTTGATCTCGTAAACCTGGCAGCATATAGAGAAGGTGAGTGGAATTTGCATCACAGTAGCTTGTTCTCAGTAAGCCAAACAGTTCACCTTCAGAAGTGCTACAGGCAAGCTTTGGGTTATGTGATTTAATAGAGAAGATACCAAAGGGACTTCAGAAGGAAGGGTTAAGTTTTATGTGCAATAAAACTGAAATCAGAGGTAGACCTAGTGAATCAAATCCCTCTGATCTGAGGAATAGAAGGAGAAATTATATTCCAAGAGGTGGAGAATTTACAGAGTTAAGTCTGCTGTTTGGGCTCAGAAGGTAATTTCATTAAGGTGACTGAGATACAAAAGTCCTCCTTTGTGTCATTGAATGAGATCTTATGTTTAGCTGGTACCTGAGGCAGGTACTCTCTCTGCCTTCATCTTCCTCCTCAAAAGTTTACTTGTTCGTGTTGTGTTTGGTACCATTTGCTGTCATGATTAAAAAAAATAAAAAAAAACATCTCTCTGAGAAGGCTTTTTCCTAGGAGCAGTATCTCCTTTCCTTCTCTGGTCATTCTTCCATCTGTGCTCTCTGAAGGGATAGCAGATTGTGTTGGGCTAAGGATATTGTCCTTGTACCAGCCAGGGAAGGGAAGGTGCTTTCACTACGTTTTTAATAGCAGCAGCTCAAGATAAGGGTAGCCCTTGGATACTGGTTTTTCTTCTTTCTACATTATATTTTAGCCCTCCTGTACCCATTTCCCCATATTATTAATCTTTGTGTTCTGTTGATCTTTTAGCATGTATCACTCTTTCTTTCCTCTCCAATCATATGTAGTAAAAGAAAGGTTTTGGGTGAATCTGTATTATTACAGCAGCATGTATTGTTGCACTGCAAAAACAATAAAGGTGTTTTTTCTTCTGTAAGAGAAGGGAAAACAGGCTTATTCTGGAGGCCAGTATTGCTCTAGGGCTTCATTTAATTGTTGCCCAGCTGAATTCGTATAATGTATGTACTCAGCATCTCGCAGGTGCAGTGTATTTGTTTTAAACTTCATACAGCCTGATGAGGGAAAGGGAACAAATAGTGTGGTGTGAATCTGTGAGGAAAGGCAAGCAGCATACATCATTTGTGTTTTGGCTTGTGGTTTTGCAGGAAGTATTTTGGGTGGATTTGGATTCATTTTTGCTACAGTGATTTACTGTTGGAGCAGAGGAAGAAATAGCCTCCAGAGTGTTGATGATCTTTGCCTGGGGGGAGCAGTGCAGAAGCATAATGGAATTTCCTGTGAGAGGTGCCTGAGTATTACAGTAAACATGAGTGTTTGTGGAAACAAAAGAGTAAGGAAGAAGGACACAGTAAGTGGTTAGGCTGTGTGGATAGAAGTAAGGTTATTAATGTCTGTAGAACTTTGATGAGAAATTTTAGATTCAACCTAGAGCAATAGAAAAACAATTGAAAACTTGAAGTAAAGGGTTATATGGTCAGAGTGCCTTGAGGGGAAAGGATTACACTAACAGCTGTGTTTTGTGTAGTGTGGAAGGATTGTTGATGTCCGTAATGTTACAGAAGTGTGGTTGTAGAAGTAGGGAGCTGAGAGAAGACTAGAGTAACTTCAGGATAATAGTGGGAGAAGATGAGTAAGATTTTTAGAGGAGGAGGATGCAGTGTCAAAGGTGTGTGCTGTTTGCTTGGTTGTCGTTTGTTTTTCTTTTTTGGAGTCATTGTGGTTAATGGATAGTCGGGAGTGTCAGCATAAAGGTAATCTCCTGATAACAACTTTTTCTGACAAAGTGGATAGCATTAACAAGGTGAGGAGACTTATCTCTCTCCTGGCAGGTTACCTTTACCAGCTTGCTCAGCTCAGTTTTTTGCTGGTCAAGCTCTGGTAGTGTCACAAACTGACCACGGATATAACCAACTTCAGGCAAAAACTATTTTAGTCTGTTGATACCTTGTTAAGAAGCAAGATGTACTCCCTGTCATGAGCTGATACTCAATTAACAGAATGACATTCCTGTTACAGTAGAAATAAAATTTGTTTTCGTCATAAGTTTCTGCATCCTGATATGAATGTATTTATTTTTGGCAGGGTGGAGTGAAAAGCAGATTCACAAAGAACCAGCACTGACAATTGAAAGGTACGAATCTCTGCCCCTGAACTTGAGTTTACTAACCTGTATTTTTTTCTCACCCCAGGTGTGGAGTGGTAACTTTATCTAATTCACACTAGCTTTGACTGTATCCCCCTTAAAAATTCTGAGTCTATTTCACATCCCCAGATAGTCTTTGATCTCCTTTTCCTGAGGTTGCTAACTGCCAAGATAACAATCTGCTGAAAGTTTCCAGGGAAGCCATAGATGTGATTACCTGCCCACCAAAACTTTTCTCAGCAAATGGATTTTAAATTATATGCTTTTAGAGCAAGAAGTCTCTTTGAGAAGAGTGGGGTTTTAGTTGTTTGGTTTCAGTTGGGTTGGGTTTTCCCCCCTCCTCTGTTCTTCCTTTGTTGCCTGTTTGATTTGAACCTCCCTTGGCCAGTATGATTTGCTTCTGCATTAATTTGGTATTTGTGAATCTGCTTGTGGTTCTGTAAGATGCTGCAGGTACACATCAGCCTGAACTGCTGTGGAATGAAATCACATCAATGTAGTCTTCGGTGAAGTTCTTTTGGTATTGCTCACTGATGGAATTTAGCAACAAGGGTTGAACGAAAATGTTCTTTCCTAGTGTTATGGCAGGATTCTTGTAAGGCTAATAGAAGAAGCAAAAGTACAATTTAGTGAGATTACAGGCAGTCAATGAAATTTATCTTCAGGTCATCAACAATACCTTACTATATATTGATTCAATATATAGAAAATGTGAGTTACTTATTGATGGTATATTGAGCTGGGAAATTGCTCTTCTGCATACATCAAGCAAAGATGGCTACATATACAAAGGACAGGAGCTGTGACCTGTCAGCCATGCTCAAATCTCTACCATGAAGCTGGAAATAATACCTAGCCTGATCAGCTGAATCAATAGGGTTGTAGCTATGGAAAATAACTATTATACATGATACTACGTGATACATAATTTAAGGTATTTTCATGGATTTTCACAGGTTCATTTGCTAGATTCATGAACCTTTTGTTTTATGGTAATTTCCCCCCCCCCCCCAGTTTATCAGTAGACATTAAGGGAACAGATTAAAACTGTAATTGCAACTTTGAAATATTTCTGTAGGTGTCATGTCGCATCTGTCCTGTCCGTGCCTCCTTTCCCCCAAAGCTAAGGCAAGATTTACAGAGGCAGATTCACCACCTACCTCACACTGCTTTTCATTGTTACCACCAGCCAATTTTGCTAGATGAAGAATCAGAATCTGTACCAGACTTCAAGCATGTGGGAAACCAGATCACCAGCTATAGTTGGTGTGTGTTGAGCAATTTGAGGATTGGGAAAGCTGAGTTAACTGATTTCACACCTCTTGTTTGAAAAAGGAAATCCTATGCTGTGTCCTGAATAATAGAAGAATATTCAAATTTTGAATGTGAACCAGTTTGCTTGTAATAGTCATGATGCTTAAACTGGTAATGTATTGCTGGTTTTCAGTATAGTAGATGTACATCTATCATGTGCCCAATTCTGCAACCTTAATATATATTGCATCAATTAGATGCCTGTCTCATGCACAAACCTGAGCATATGCAAAATAACGTGTCATTATTTTGTTATCCTGTTAAAATCCACAGACCTACTTATTAGGGAAAATAAGTAAAAAGTAAAAGTTCAAGGACTTACTACTAAATTATTCATTGATACGATATTTTAACATTTTTAAAAACTTGATTTGGGATTTCACATATGTAAGTATAGCCACAGACAATGTAATTTATTTTCCTTTAATGTACCTTTACAGGATTGGGCATTGGAAGCCATCCAGTGCTTCAAGATAGTCCATTGTTGTGGACTGCTTGACTACTAAATTGACCAGAAGTACTCTCTTTGTGCTAGCTGTCATACTCATTTTTGTTGCTATATTGGCTAGTCATTTATTGCAGTTTGTTATTAGCACCCCTTAAAAGACAGCACACTTGAAATGGTTTACCTTAGTATCTCTGTGCAGAAAGCCGTTTAAGAGGCAGAGACATAGAGAAATGGAATGGAATAGAATTGGGCCCAAAACTGCCACTGGCTGCTGGTAGCACCTGCGTCATCCCTGCTGCTTGAAAAGTGGGGGATTTGATTAAAAATTCAGAACTAGCAGAAGCCTCCTGCTCTTGCAGGTTATATGTATAAAGGGTGTCAGCATGTATTTAATAGGAAAAAAGAAATGGAGGGGGGGAAGGGGGGAGGAACCAAAACAAAAACATTACCAAAAAAAAAAAAAAAAACCAAAACCCTCCAAAAAGACCAAACCCAACCACCATCCACCTAACTGATGCTGACTTTTTTTATTAAAGGGTTGGTTATACTGATTAAAGTGTTTTTCATTGTATAAGCATGAGAGAAGACCTAAAATGATAGTGAATGAACAGTTACTCTCTGTAATATAGTTCAATTAACATAGAAGCTTTTTTACCTATTCCAATTTTCATGCATTAGTAAACTTAAATAAGCTATGTTACTCCAAGTGTACTTGCTTTAGAGTCTGAAGTATTGGATAGCTGTACTGCTAATAAGCGATTGTGTTTCCTAGAATGTTTTTGGTTGTGAAATACATATTCACATTTTCATACGTGTTTGGTTCTCAGAGTACATTACGGATTTTTTTGTGGATGTTGAATGAAATTTTTTTTGTTTGTTTTTTTTTTGGGGGGGGGATTTCTGTGGGTTTTTTTTTTAATCTTGGGTTGTTTTTTTTAATCTTGAATCATAATCATTGCCTGATTTAATTTTTCTTTTCTTTTTTTTTTTTTTTCGTTCCTAACACTTCAGTGCAGCGAAAAGCTTTATCAGCCTTTCACAAAATGGGAAGGATAGAAATTCTGCTTGAAGGAAAACAAGGCAAAACAACAACAACAAAGCAAAACAACAGCCCAACAACAAACCCAAACCTCCCGTTTTCTCCCATTTTGCTGAAAGGTTTTAGAAAAGGAGGGGCTAAGGAAGAGTAGAATTCTATTGCTCCAAGGTCTACAAGTTAATTCAGTGTGATCTTAAAGCAGTAACTGTTTTAAGACCTGATGAATCACTATCAGAGCTAAAAACACCTACACTGTTGCACTGAGAAGCTTGTATCCCAGACTTCAGGATGATTTGTATCTGATTCTAGTAGATCAGGCAATACTATAGCATAGAAAGGTGACAATCTAATTCTTATGAAGTATGTATTCAAAAAAAACAGCCTTTCAGAAAGAGTGCTGCAAATCTAACACCCATAGGAGAATTAAATGGAGAAAAATCAGTTGAAGCACAAATGTTGAAGCACAGCTGAGACAAGATGCAGGAGGGTGTGTGATGGTATGAAGGTTTTACTGGCAATGTCTGAGATGCCTGCATGTAAGTGAGTTGTGCAGGTCACCCCAGATGGGCTCCAGTAAAAGCTTTAATGCAAACTTGAATGCTCCTATTTATAGACATGGCTCTTTGTCTAAGTATAAACTGCTCCCAGTCATGTCTAGACTAACATCAGAGCCGTGCTGGTACTGAAAGTAGAGGTTCAGAAGTAAGAGTACAAGGCGTGCTATTCTGTATGTTACTGTTTATTGCAGTGATCATCTAAACTTTGTGGGAGCAGTAAATCTTTGAATGTCATATGACATTATGTCACCCCAAGGCACCTTTTCTTCCTCTTGTTAAGCATAGGAAGGTATGTCTGGTGGATGTGACCCATAAGCTAAATACTCTTCAGCATGTGTTTAAAGCTTTGAGAATGTATCTATCAGTGGGTGGATGGATAGATGGATGGATAGATCAGTGAATGACTTTCATTGCTAACTATTTTCAGCAACTGAGTTTTAATGAGTCTTTCAACTGTTGCTGCTGTGTTTAATCTGCTCACTTACTCAGTGTTCAGCATTAAAGAAGCTTTCTAGAAGGTAAATGTTGTCCTTATTACAGAAGAGCTTAGTTTGATTGTGTTGAGCGCAGACCTTGTGTTAAGAGTTCTTTTGGTTTTTTTTAATTGAGAAATATATGCTGTGCACACAGTTGATTAGGATGAATAAGCAATTGCTGTGCTTGGAAATGCACATCCAAATACACAGTTGCTATGTTAAGATAAGTAACTTGGACTGCATGAAGTTATAAACTCTGGTCCTGATTCTGTAGTGGTGGTCTTACTGTCATGTCCTATATTTGTGAGTTTCCCTTTTGGACTTTTGATTTCATATGTATCATCACATAGCTGAACAGAGTGAAAAGCATGACAAAAAGTGTCCACTGCTCCCTTTTCATTTAACATATGGGTTCTTCTTTAATTTACTTGGTATACTGCCTAACATACCTTGTCAAAATAAATAAGTATCAGGGCAGCTGCTCTTAAAGGTAGGGAATACTTTAAACATGTAATGTACCAATGTGAAGAAAATGTAGTGTAGCGATATTTCTGGTAAGCATACTGAAAAAAAATATATCTAGGAGCTTTGTTCAAATGCCAGCTCTTACATCAGGCCTCTTTGTAATCTTTCTTGCTGATCTGTGACCTTGACCTTGTGTTTGTGTTTGTATGTCAAGTCTATTTTAGGAATGGACAAACTAAGTTCAGTTTAATAGGATTTATACTTCAGCTTCACAAGATGCCTCAGTAAAATAGAAAAATTAAAATATTGAAATCAATTATTTTATTTCCAGTTATCTTTTCAGATCTTGATTTTCAGATCTTGAATATATTGACCACTTATTTGTTTTTAATTCTGTTGAGAAGATGCTTCTTAAAAAGGCATCTTTATCTCACCAATGAACTCTTCTAAATTCAGCACAGACATTCTGCCTGGAGGTGGGGTTTCCTCTGTAAGAATCTCACTGGTAGCAGTGTTTTCATTTGGCATAAGTCTGGGCTTGGTACTGAAAGTAATCCCTGCTTTTTGTCCTTCCTCGTGCCATTCTTGTAGTCACACGTAAAACGACTGAAACAACCTCTCAAGCAGTACCTTTGGGGTTCTGATGGTGATGAGGTCCTTGGTCTGACTTGCCTTGAAGGAGCTTCCTATGGGGATGTTTGTGTCACTACTGGGAAGGTGGCAGGCATTAGAGGCTGCAGATCCATAGATCAAGGCAAGGCTACAACTTGTGACAGTGGCTTAACAGTTGGATCAGACATGTAACCATGTTTTGTATACCTTTGAATGTGCAGCTTGTGAACTAGTTTATTTTATTATTTTATTTATTATTTATTTTATTGATTACTAGGATTGTTCTTCATGGTGATTTGAGATGGTATTCATTTCTAGAGATCAAGGTGGAGCTTGCTAGCAGCCAGGTAGGATCTGATATGCTGGTGCTACTTGCATTCACCAGAGCTCTTGAGCACAGGCTTAATTTTAGACCTATGCTATCATGACAGTGAAGTTGGTTGGTGTAATTGATGTTTGGGCATATGGCTTTATAAAGGCTTAGTGAGCTGCTTGGTTTGATGGGCACTGTCACAGAATCATAGAATGTTTAGGTCAGAAGGGGCCTTAAAGATCATCTGTTTCTAACCCCCCTACCGTCTAGGACGCCTCTCCCTAGACCATATTATTCAAAGCCCCATCCTGGCCTTGAACACTTCGAGGGATGGGGCAGCCGCTATGAAAGATGGCCAAAATTAGTACGTATGTGTAAGTATGGAGAAATAGATTTATTTTTAATAGGTCTTTCATTTTGGGGGCAATGTTATCATATGTAGGAAATCACACATTTTCTTCAGAAATCAATTACACATCTGTAGTTTTTTGTTTTACACATTTTTTAAATAGGTGTGATCACCTGTTTCAATTTTCTTGACATTAATAGAACAGGTGGTAACAATAATTAGCTTTTCTTGCTATTTTGCACTTATTTCCTTCATGTTGCACTTATAAATGTAAGACATATTAGTAAAAGCTCTTTTCCACAACTTTGATGGCATGTTATTTTTCCTCTTGGAGTGCTTGCCGTTTTTATCAACATAAAATTTGAGAAATTACCTCAAAGTGTGTGTTGTTGTATTGAAGAGTAGTTAAACACCTCCCCTTGCCAGCCATCCTCTGTTCTTACCATGGCTTTGTGACAGTGAATAAAGTTATTATCAGTTTTGAGCTAAGTCTGTATTTTACTTGTTCTGATTTGATTCATGGCCAAGATTGAGCTGCAATTCAATTTCCAATGTCTGTATATTATTAACTAACTGATCGTCTCTATATACATCTATATGATTCAAAAGGCTTTTAGCATTTTACTTAGGGTTTTATGTTATGCATGCTTTCAGATTAACTCTGGCGTAGTGGTAAGATGAGGGCTTTCTGTGACATTCTTTAGATGTTGTTAGCGTTTTCACCCCAGGTTTTGCTAAAATAGGTTCTTATGTTGTATCTTTAATTCCACTTGGGCTTATTGCTATTTTGGAGAGGAAAAAAAATTATTTTTTTAATTGCAATTGAACTATTAGAGACCTTCTTGTAATGCAGGTTTTTCTTTTCCCCACTTAACTGAAATTGTGAGCCTTTTCTGTGTCTGCAGCCTTTAGAAACATCATGTGCATAAGCGGAAATCTCTCCTTATAATAGAAACTACATTGTCCTTCCCACTAAGAAAAAGCAAGATCCCCCCCAAAAAAGAGGGGGACCCCCCCCAAAAAAAAAACAAAACAAAAAAAAAACAACCCACAAGAAAACCCAAAAGACAACCCCAAAACCACAAACCAAAAAAAACAAATCATCTGGGTCTTTAGCATGGATTTATGGGGTATTACATATAATTGAATAGATCTTGCTATGGAATGACTGTGTATTTGTGCTTGGTTAGCTGAAAACTGTTCTGAGGGAAAGTCTAGAAAGTGCCTCTCATTTATAACTAACCGTGAAACACTTGGTCCCAAGTGGAACACAACTACTACTGTCAATAGAAGCTGTGCACTGCTTTTCAGTGCTTTGCAGTTTGGTCTCTGTGAAACCAGTTCTTTCTTAAAACAACATAAAATGACCTACAATATGACAAGTCATCTAACACGTACAGTTATTCCAACAAATCCAAGAAAATGCACAGTTTCATTGCAGTGCTGTCAATAAATGCCTGTATGTTTAGATCCTTTCAGCAAGCAGAAGGTCAGAGCTGTGTGGAAATGCATTATCTGCATGCATTGATCATAACTCAAAAGCATGATAGTCCAGAAAGAGGACATTGATTTCTTCACTGTGTATTAATCAAATGTCATTCTTGCGGAGTTGGTGTAGAGTTAAATGCATAATTGGTGATTTGTTTTCATATCTGTTGAAGGGAATGTGAATCTGGTTGTTAGTTTCCTTTTAGTTGCTTATTTATGCAGCTGGCTCACAAAGATGGGAAAGGTGCATCTTTCGACCATTTTGGTATACCTACCAGTATATTATCCGCCTCTCTATCCTGAAAACAGGTCTTGGTATATATTTTCATGCCTATTTGTTTTTATTTCTTGAATAAGAAGACTCAATTCACCAAAAGCCTTTCTGCTCACTGTACTTACGAGCTTTGATCAGCACACTACCTAAGCTGAGATTTAGTGATAGGTGCTATTTCTGGATTCCTGTCCTTACTGAGGATGGGGTGGGATCTAACTTTTCTGCCCTATCATTTTGTTTCTGCCGTTTTTGTCTTCAGTAGCAGAAGATCATTGAGCAGTGACTTATGGGGCAGGTTTAGACGTCAAATACCCCATTCCTTCACAGGTGGCATGGCATTTCTAGGTTGAATGTAATACGGAAAAGAATAGACAACTGGCAAAGAGTTGGCAGAGAGTGTTTCTAAGTTCATGTCTGAATGTTAGCAGATACTGATCAAGAAATGAAATCAAATATGCCCTTTACTATACCATTACAGAACAAAATAGAGAGATTTCTGCAGTAGTATTTATAGGACCAAGTATACATACATTCCTCTGTGCTAAAGAATTGACTGAAATTTTTGTGAACTGTTCAGTTAGAGAGCGAAATTGTAAGTTATATGGATGGAGTGGGTTGGGTTTCCCACATCCAAGAGTGATTATTTTTATGATGCTCAATTCTTTTACTTGTTAGAATAACAAATACTAATTTAAGGTAGGCTGACATAAGCTTTTGTTTGAAGACTGCCAAAACCAAAAAATGGCCACACCATGTGACTCATCTTTGAATTTAGCTGAATTTAGCAGGAGGTTCTGAAGTGCAGGACAGTCTTGGATTAAGCTGTGTACAGTGCTTGAGTGTACTTGTAAACCTTGAGGGCTGCTACTAAGGCTTTCACAAACTCAGCTTCTCTGGCACTTGTGTCTGTCCCTCATTTCCGCCTCTCCATGTACTTACTTCAGCTGTTTTGGGGGTATGCTTGGTTTTGGGGTGTTGATGGGTGAGGGATTTTATTTTATTGTCCAGATGTTTGTGTTTTTGGGGGGAGGGTTGTTCAGTTTGGGTTTGGGGGGAGGGGGTTTTTGTTTGCTTGTTTGTTCTTTTTAAAATCAATTAATTTCACAGTGTCACAGAATGGTTTGGGTTGGAAGGGTCCTTAAAGATCACCTAGTTCCAAGCCCCCCTGCCATGGGCAGGGGCACCTTCCACTATACCAGGTTGCTCAAAGCCCCATCCAGCCTGGCCTTGAACACTGCCAGCAATGGGTCATCTACAGCTTCTCTGAGCAACTTGTTCCAGTGACACCACCCCCGCAGTAAAGAATTTCTTCCTACTGTCTAATCTAAATCTGCCTTCTTTCAGTTTAAAGCCATTCCCCCTTGTCCTATCACCACATGCCCTTGTAAAAAGTCCTTCTCCAGCTTTCTTGTAGCCCCCCTTCAGGCACTGGAAGCTGCTCTAAGGTCTTCTCTGAGCCTTCTATTCTCCAGGCTGAGCAAGCCCAGCTCTCTCAGCCTGTCTTCATAGGAGAGGTGCTACAGCCCTCATCATCTTCATGGCCTCCTCTGCGCTCACTTTAGTAGGTGCACATCCCTCTTGTGTTGGGGGCCCCAGGGCTGGATGCAGTACTGCAGGTGGGGTCTCACGAGACTGGAGAATAGGGACAGAATCCCCTCTCTTGGCCTGTTGGTAACACTCCTTTTGATGCAGCCCAGGATACAATTGGCTTCCTGGGTTGTGAGTACATACTGCTGGCTTGACCAACAACCCTAAGTCCTTCTCCTCAGGGCTGCTTTCAGTCCATTCTCTATCCAGCCTGTATTTGTGCTTGGGATTGCCCTAACCCAGGTGCAGGATCTTGCACTTGGCCTTGTTGAACTTCATGAGCTTTGTGCTGGCCCAGCTCTCAAGCGTATCAAGGTCCCTCTGGATCCTATCCCTTCCCTCCAGTGTCCCCACACAGCTTGGTGTCATCAGCAAACATGCTGAGGGCACACTCAATCCCACTGTTTGTTTCACCGACAAAGATACTGAACAGCACTGGTCCCAGTACTGACCTCTGCAGAACACCACTTGTCACTGGTCTCCACTTGGACTTTGAGCCGTTGACCACAACATTTTGAGTGTGATCATCCAGCCAATTCCTTATCCACCGAGTGGTTCATTTATCAAATCCATGCCTCTCCAGTACAGAGACAAGGATGTTGTGCAAGACAGTGTCAAACACATCGCACAAGTCCAGGTAGATGATACTAGTTGCTCTTCCCTTATCCACCAATACTTTCTTATTTTTCCCTTCCTTCCTGGTAGGCTGGTGAAGTAAGCTTCACGAGCATGAGGCACATGTAACTTAGGCAGAAATGTCTGCCTGTGGCCTTGTGTAAGCTGTGCACTGTTTTCACAAGAAGTACCTGATGTGAGTTGAGTGCCATCACTGGACAAGTCATGGCATACCAGAGCTATGTTGAAATACCCTGCTTCTTGGGGCAGGCTAATCTCCACGGGTTCCCTTACTGCCGGGCTGGGCTTACTCACGGTTGAGCTGTCTTGGCTCTTTCCTGTACGTGCCAGTCTGCAGTGCAGACATAGCTGTTTTTCTGAGTGCCACCGCTCTTTTCTTGCTGTAGTTCATGCTCATGCTGTCCCATCTCAGGGGGGACAGAGCTAGATGGGCATTCCTTTGTGACATGCTTCCTCAACATCGGGTAAAAGCTGCGACGTATCCAGCACTGCTCAGACTTTGGTCTTTTCCCTTGAAAATGCTTTGCCGCTGAGTTTGAGGCATTCTGACTTCTGCATTGCTCCTAGCGTGGGTACAAACGTGCCTTGCTGCCTTCCCGAAAAGCTCTCTGTGCATATATGAAAATCTCTGATATTTCCACACCTTGCTTAAGCAGACAGTGGAAATACTGTGTTCCCCCTCGATACATATTACATATCCTCCCAAAGCTCCTTGTCCCTGTGAGGTGGTATTGTGTGGTCTGGGTGAGTCACAGATTCCTGGACTGTAGAGAATCCCATACAAAATTTGAGGAGCAGAAGGTTACTGAAATGAGGTGTCTGAATTCCCCTTTCCACACCCCAGAAGGAATATGTAGGAACAGCCTCCCCTTCCTTAAGTGCCTCTTGGGCCGTGATTAACAACAACATTAATTAGGATTTACATTTACAGTCTCTTAAAAGCCAATGTCAATGTAAATAGCCTACTGCCAGCGCAGTTGGGGTTTTTTCTTCCCTCCTCAGCTGTTGGTTCACTAACATTTCAGTCCAGTGGTCTGTCAAATTTTACTCTCCCAGGAAGAACTTTTTTATGTCTGCTCTGCTGTTGGTTCTGCATTCCTGTCAATTTTATATAACAGGATTTCTCGGTTATTCTGGGTTTGTCTGTTTTCATAAAACAATAGATTTTGCAGCTCTTTGAGCTGTTGTGTCAGGTGTTATGGAATCAGTTTTCTGCAGTATTTTTCAAAATTCTACCACTCAAGCTGCTAAAATCATCAGATTTTGATTGGGCTGGTTTGTGTCTGTGCCTTTCTACTCGGCCCCGTTTTTTCCCCTAATACTGAAAAAAGCACCCCATTCTGTTGTCTAAAACATCTTTTAAGAACATGAAGACTGTATTTGGCAGTACACAGCTTAGCAAGACAGTAGGGAGAATGCTTTTCTGTTTGGTATACTTGTGCAGAATTTAGCCTGGAAGCTGTGGCTGTTGCTAACCCTGCCCTTATCCAAAGGAGGTATTTTGTAGAGTGAGCAATGCTGCTCGAGAGGCATCAGGACTGTGCCAGCCTGGAGGGAGCATCCCTGCCTGGGATGATGGGGGATGCCGCCTTTGTGGTGGCGTTGGGGCCTTAGAATTCCCTCCAGTAATCTGGCATCAGCGGGGCTCCTGCTGGCTTCAACATGATTCGATATGTGGCCTCTCCTCACCTAGCTATTTAAAAGCAGTAGGCTATCCTTTCTATGTTTAAAATGTCTTTTGGAGTCAGTCAGTAGGGCTAACAAAGGGGTGAATAACATGCCAAGCTTCTGGGAAGGAAGCCTGCTTTTGCTTTCTCGAAGCGATATCCTATGATTGTAGGAGAGGAGCCTGATGGTTTAGTTTTTGGTTTTTATCCTTGGGGTCTTTCGGTGGGTTTTGTTGTTTTTTGTTGGGTTTTTTTTTTTCCCCAATTAATTCATTGTAAAAAAGGTTTCTTGATTCCCAAGTTCATCTGAGTGCAGCCATGGAAGAATACACCCTTTTATTGGTGAATTTTGCTATCCACTATCAGATCACTTTTGGTTTCATTGGGTTATTGGTTTTTGTTTGTTTTGTTTGTTTGTTGTGGGTTTGTGTGTGGTTTTGGTGGTGTTGTCTCTTAAACTACATTTGCAAAGGGAACCTTCAAAATGTCTTGACAGCCCGAATCAAAACTGTGAAGACGTCTCAGCTGCCCCATTCATCTCAGTAGATTTCTGCTACAAAGTGGGGATTTAGCAAAGCACTTAAATACTTGATTCTGTTAACACACATGCTTAAGTGCCATTGAAGTACCTGCACATTTGTGCAGCTCTGTGGATTGGGTACCCTGGGTTGTTGGATCAGGCCTGTTACAACCTTAGCAGAAAGAGTTAACTGAAGTGCTTCTACCGCCACCCTGAATACATCCTTTCTGCTTGCTAAAATCAAAGTGCAAATTGAGCTTAATAACAAAATAATTCTGAACAGGTAATCTCATTTTCCCCACTCATGTTTAGTTTGCTGCAAGATTCTGTTGCAGTTTTCAGTGCATCTAGGAAATTTTTTGGAGACCATAATTTGATTGTGCTCTGCAGCATTTCACTGCAGGTGGCTGTAAGGATGGAGAACCACTTAAAATCCTGTGTTTTACTTACTGAAGCTATTGAGCAACACACAGCATTTAATGCATTTATCCTCAATTATATTTCTGAAGTTTGCATCTATTATTCCACCTGGGAAAACAGAGTATAGAAAAATAAAATCAAAAGTCAGCCTGTCTGCAGCACAGCAAGTAATTGGACCCCTGGATCCCAAGCTGCCACTGTAATCACTGTACTGCATTCCTCAAATCTGTAATAACTAAAATGACTGTCAGAGCCATTGGTTGATGTGGTGGGCTGCAGCCTTTACATTTGGGAATATGTGAATGGGAAGTCAGTCAGTAAGAGACTTTTTCTGGCTCTTCCAGTAGTTTCTAATCATTTAAACACTGAATTTGTTAAATAACTAAAGATTTTAATTTCACAGACCAGTTTGATTTTAGCTCTACAAATTCACATTTTGTCTCATCTCAAAAATGGAACATAAAATTACTAGAGGAGTTTGATAGTCATTAAATAACTCTGAAATGCAGTTAAGCTTTGTGTGTGTATATATATGTGTGTATATATATATATATATATATATATATATATATATATATAAATTTCAAACTATATTAATCATTCCTGAGTTTGGATAGCCTCTCTTTTAATAAGTCTTCATGTAGGCAATCTTCTAGCCATTGCTGATTTCCTAAACAAAAACCTTAATGGCTTCTATAAGGTTTTTTTTATAACGTCCTGAATTTCAACTACAGAAGACACCCTGACAATAACAAGCTTTATGAGTTATCTCCATTAGACTGTATAACTCTCCTGCTCAAATAATGCTAGTCTAATGTTGTTAATTTACTGTGTCTCTGTTCCATTTAGCAAAGGTATTTAACTAGAAATCTTAGTCTGAGATACTGGAAAAATGTCTTGTGGATGTCATTTTACTAGTTTAAATTGTGAACTGATCTTAAATGGCAGCAGAGCTGAATATCTGTTGGGGTAACTAGGGAGATGCTGTTTGTTCAGAGTCTCCAATTAGGTTTTACACTTGAGGTGTTCATTAATTAAAAGAATCCTCCAAAAAAAAAGTAACATTTTCAGGAGTAAAAAGCCGTTGCCTCAGAGGTTGTTGTGGTTTGACCTGTTAGATGTGTTCATGTGTTCTCAAACATCTCTGTCTTTTGCAGCAATAATACTTTATGGTAAGCAAAGGATACTAGTATCATCATTCTTTTAACATCTTTGTGGTGACTGAGTATATCTAGTTTGCAATCAAAGAAAAACCCCCAACAACTGCAAAAGTAGAATTAATAGTCTGGACATACACAGTGCATTCTAATATTTTCTTATCTCCCCTATTCAACACACAGTTTCTCCTTAGGCACTTTTCAAAAGGCTGCAAGGACTGATTTCCCATGGTATGCTCCACTTGGGGAGTGTCTCCCCTGGTTACAGCATTTGTGCTACAAGTTCTGCAGCTGCTTTAGTTCTGTCTAGGTAAACGTGGCTTAATGAGCTGTTATCAGTGCATGCTCTTGGAGGTTCTGAAAATAGCCTCTGCAAAACAAGTGCTTTATTTATTTGTTAGGATGCAGAAGTCTGGGAGAAGAGAGCTGAAGCAACAGCGAAGAGTGCATATACAGTAGTTACGTGGTCAAGAAAGTATGTTATCTTTATCAATTTAGTTTGTTACAATATTGACAATAAATACAGGTTTTAGGTGTAGAGATTCAGAGGTATTAGAGACTGATGTTAGAGGCTAATTGCAGTAAGTTTTCTTCAGCCTTTACTGGGAAATAGGAGATCTATTGATGTATGGCTTCTCCTTTCTCTTCTGAATTATTCTTCACTATTTTTGCCTCCTCAGTTCAGATAATTTCTAGAATAATAATAACAAGAAATACTATTAACATTTCAGTGGGTCCAGGGAAATTCTTTGCTACAGTCTGTATGTTTTCAAACATACAGACTTGGTGTTCAGCTAAACATTAATTTCCAAAGCTGCTTTGGTTTCCACATGACCACTCTTCAAATAGTGGAAGAAACACATACTCGGTTCAAAACTGGCTGGAAGTGCTTAGTTATGAGATTGCCTTCAGACCCTGAAATTTACTACTTGGTTTTCCATCACAAATAAGGTGTAACAAGGATTTGTTCTGTCTGTTTTGGGTTGAAACTCTGCAAAATCCCTCCCAGAGATGCACAAATTTTTGTAGGAAGAGTAATTTTTAATTAGATAAATCCACATTTAAGTGTCAAGTTATATAGTTGAAACAACATTGTGTCTTCTACAGGTAATTATGTAAATGATGCTTAGTGTAGACATGTATTTCTGAGAGAAGTACTGAGACCTCAGCAATAGGTACCATCTTTTCATTTGAAATTTAGATAAATGGGTATACACATGTACACTACAACTTCATGTTGCTGTGTTTTAAGTGGATTTGAATTTTGGTTTGATTTTTCTGTTTGGTTGATTGGTTTTGGTTTTTGTTTTTAATATAGCTCAGTTTTTAAAGTCTCTAAATTACTTAAAATCTAGTAAGGGATTCTTTGCAGAGGGGATTATATGGGCTGTTGGCATTATGGCTACTTACATGTTCTCCTGAGTCTTCACAACTTTCAGACTTCTAATTGCCTGTAGTTTTCAAATTTAAAAATGGCCTCTGGAAATCAATCGTAAAATATTCATTCATTTTAAGGAGGCAAGGATTTCATCTGTGTGCATACTTTTAAAACTTCTAAATACAAGTTTTCAGTGGACTTTTAGTCTGTGAAAGTTAATTGTAGTTATAAGTGTGGAAAGACACTTAGCTTTGATCATGTTGAATCTTTGTGAATTTAGAACTGAATGAGTGATGGAGTAGGCATGTGTGGGGCAATGATCTCAATGTTGAACTGTGGTGACTGAGCTATTCATGCTACCATTGACCAGTAATATAACTAAAACTGAAGAGATGTATCTAACATAAATGCCACTGTTGTGTTTTTTAAAACAGCTTTTTATATCATACTGCCTCATCCGAGAAATAAAAGTATTGACTACAATTGAAAATAACAGGACTTTAAGGAAGTCCTGTTTTGTTTTTTCATTTATCATTATATATTTAATACACAGAAAGAATGTGAAGCTAAAAATCCTCTGGTGAAGGGAGGATTTTAATACCAGGATTTATGTTATAACAGGAACATAAGCATTCTTTTCACCACTCCAGTCACATGATTCTTCTAATGACTTGTGGTAGCTGGGAGTTGTAAAAACAACAGATTTCCTCCCTGCTGTGCTATCATGCTAGATTTTGCATTACTAGATAGTTCTGGGAAGCAGTGACAATTTGGTTTCTACTTTCAGCAATATTATTTATGTGCCAAACGAAAATGTATTCATATATATGATGCTGCCTGTTCTGTTATTTGAATACAGATTTGTCCTAAATGTTAATTTTAGGCAAGCCTCTTCCCATTAATTCTCTTTTAGGGTGATAGTCTACATATCCTGTGTAATAGGATATTCTTACATAGTAAGAAGAAATATTGATGCAAGTGTGAAGTATAATCCAGCATAATTTTTGTCAAAAATTATAGAGTGATTTAAGATTTTCCTTTCACATTATTCCATATTTTGAGCTGTAGGAAAAATAAGTTTGATGAATACTTGTAGTAGCTGTGCTTTTGATAATTAAACTTAATTTTTGTATAAAATTTTCTCTCACCAAGTTTTTTAAACTAGTTACCGTAGACTTTTTCCATTACTTAATTTTTCATTTCTTCTGGAACGTGGATATTTATTGCTCTATATATGCTTAAACTCTAAGACAATGTGTTTTGTTGTTTGCTTTGTAGATTTTTAAAAAAAAAAAACAACTCTTATCCTAAATCTTCTATTTCTGTTTTTTTTTCTTTTTTTTTTTAACTTAGAAATTTTATGTGCTTGGTGGAGATGGAAAAAGATGAAAAACAAGCTGGCTTCCTGGAGAAAGAAGGTGGCAAATACTTAGTGGAACTTGATTACTGTGGAACCACATTTTGATGCTCCTCCTGGACAACTTCCGTAAATATTCTAGGTAACAGCAGATTGATATGATTGGAAACCTGACTCATCAAACAGTATACACCAGAAGAAGTCTGCTTGGGATATGACGTTTTGTACTGTTTCTGAAAGTCTGTGAGAAAGCACTGTAGACATCTACCTGTTATTTCTTAACTGCGTCTTGATTCAGCTGCAGCAGAACTAGTCTTTGAAGTGAATAGAACCAGAGCCCTTTTGGAAACTTTTGTTGAACATGACTCATGGAGAAGAGCTTGGCTCTGAGATGCACCAGGATTCTGTTGTTCTAACTTACCTAGAGGGATTACTAATGCATCAAGCAGCAGGAGGCTCAGGTACTTCAGTTGACAAAAAGTCTACTGGGCATAGTGGAGAGGATCAAAACTTTAAGATTTCTGGAAATATATTCCCCAGCTGTCAAAGTAATGGTCCAGTTCTTAACACAAATACATATCAGGGATCTGGCATGCTGCACCTCAAAAAAGCAAGACTGTTGCAGTCTTCAGAAGACTGGAATGCAGCAAAGAGAAGGCGGTTGTCTGATTCCATTGTGGATTTAGATGGAAAAAATGAAGCTTTGTTAGCTGGCATGGTTGAAAATGTGCCTAAAGGCAAACAGGATAGCACATTACTTGCCTCTTTGCTTCAGTCATTCAGCTCTAGGCTGCAGAGTGTTGCTCTGTCACAGCAGATTAGGCAGAGCCTTAAGGAGCAAGGGTATTCCCTTAACCATGATTCTTTACAAGTGGAGAAAGATTTAAGGTGCTATGGTGTTGCATCCAGTCACCTGAAGACTCTACTGAAGAAGAGCAAAGCAAAAGATCAGAAGCTGGACAGCAGCCTGCCTGATATAACTAAGAACCTGCCTAAAGAGAGGTTTATCGAATCTCCTCATGTGGTGCAGAGCGGACCTAAAGTGATAAATGAGCCACTGTCATGTGCTGCAAGATTGCAAGCTGTTGCAAGCATGGTAGAGAAACGATCTAGTCCTGCTGCTTCACCGAAGCCCAGTGTAGCATGCAGCCAGCTAGCGTTACTCCTTTCGAGTGAAGCTCACTTGCAGCAGTATTCCAGGGAACATGCTTTAAAAGCACAAAATGCAAATCAAATAGCAAGTGAGAGACTTGCAGCTATGGCCAGATTACAGGAAAGCACTCAGAAAGATATTGGCCAGTTTGGTTTAGCAAAAGGAATGACAAGCCATCTCAATGGTCAAACAGGATCATCAACCAAACCAGTATCTAGCAAAAGCAATATGGCACCATTTCAGAGTTCAGTGGGAGTCATGCATTCATCTTCCAAAACTGGGGGATACAAAAGTACTTTGGAAAGAAGTAACCTGAAAACCTCTCCCAGCAACAGTTTGCTCTTGCATCTGCTGAAAAGTCAGAATACCACCAAACACATGAAAGGGCATGAACAGAGTGAGAGAGCCAGCAATTTCGAAGATGGCAGCACACCAACAACTATTGATGAATATTCGGACAACAATCCTAGTTTTACAGAGGATGACAGCAGTGATGATGAGAGCTCCCATTCTAACTGTCTTCCTATAGACCTATCTTTTAAACAGAGGACAGATAAACCAGATGCAGGTCCACCTGCATCACTGGATAACCTGACTCAGTCCTTGCTTCATAACTGGGATCCAAAAGTTTCCTGTCCAGAGAACAAGGAAGACAAAGACACTCCAAAAGCTTCTAAGCTGAATCCCCATCAGAAAGTAACACTACTTCAGCTGTTACTTGGACATAAGAGTGAGGAAAATGTAGACAAGATTGCTGACCCTCAGGGACCACACAGTGCGGCTGATGTGGCAAAATTCTCTGTACAGACTGGTAAAAGGACTCCAATTACTGACAGTCCCAGTGCAAGTCGAATGACTCCGTTAAGCACTCCCCCTTTGCTGGCTTCTACAAAGGCAGATTCTCCTATAAATCTCTCCCACCAATCGTTAGCCATCAAGCGTAGCTCACCGCCGTATGCCTGCAGCATCCAGCCAGAGAGACTGGTGAATCCCGCATCTAAACATTTGATAGACCTTTCCAAAAGCAAAGAAATTCAAGGAGCGAAGCTGAGCAGGAATGATAGTCCCCAGAACTCTTCAGCATTCAGTGCCAGCAAACTGTTGCAGAACCTTGCTCAGTGTGGCATGCAGACTTCCATGTCAAGTGAAGAACAAAGAGCTAGCAAACACCTGCTAGCAGGAAACACAGATAAACCTGTTGGCTTGATTGATAGATTGAACAGCCCTCTGCTTACAAATAAATTGGGTACGCATGAAGAAAATAACAAAATATTCAATTGTCAGCCTGCACCTGCTGAACAAGGAATTCCAGGTTCAGAAATAGAAAATCTCCTTGAAAGGCGCACTGTCCTTCAGCTGCTTCTGGGAACTCCCAGTAAAGGTAAAAGTGAAAAGAAAGAGAGGATGCTTTTAAGAGATGAAAGTTCTCAAGAACAGACAGATAAGGCTTTGAACGAGCAAATACTGACAGTGAAAATAAAAACTGAACCATCTGAAGAATCAAATATTCCTTATAATTCAAATGCACAACAAGTAAGAGATGGCAAGGATAATGCATTTCAAGGATTTGTACATTCACTGCAGAGAAATGCAGCTACTTCTCCAGCATCCAAGGAGTTGAAATCCGAGCCGATTTCACCTCAAGATTTCTCTTTTTCCAAAAACGGCCTACTAAGTAGGTTGCTGAGGCAGAATCAAGACAGTTACCCTGCAGATGAGCTAGACAGAAGTCACCGAAACAATGAGTTGACACACCTTGAATCAAAGAGTCTTTGCACAGTACCGAAGAAGAGGAAGCTTCATGCTGAGCCTTTGGAAAGCCCATTAAAAAAGATGAAAAGTAATACATCTGATGCTGCAAACAATCACGCTTCTCCTACCGAGGCACTGTATGGGCCTTTGCTTAACCAGCAAGAACTGAAATTCAGCAGAAGTGATGCTGAATTTAAGTACACTGTAAGTCACAGTTCAAATAATGAAAGTGAAAATAGGAGTTGGTCTAGAGATAGTAAAGGCTTTAATGTGTTGAAACAGCTGCTTCTCTCAGAAAACTGTGAGAGAGATCTGCCACAACATAGGAATCACATACTAGCTGAGGGCAAGAAAAAGGGAAACAAAAGCAGTGCAACAATTAATAAACCTGAATTCAGCATCTCATCAGTTAATGCGTTAATGGGAAGCCCTGTGCAACAGAACAATTGTGTAGATCATAGAACATTTCAGTATCCTGTAACAGTAAAAAGTCCCGCTGGTTCCCCCTTCCCTGAACATCTGGGGAGTACAGTATCTAGACTCGAGTCTGACCAGTTTAGCATGTGTCCCATGCCCAGTGAAAAAGGGCCCATCAGATGGGTAATCACAGGTATGGACAAGAATGATTATGAAAAAGACTCTCCAAGACTGACCAAAACCAATCCAATATTGTACTATATGTTACAGAAAGGCGGCAACTCTGTTAGTAGCCAAGAAGCACATGACAAAGAAATTTGGAATGGACCTTCATTTACTGATAGCTCAACTCATGTTACCATCAAAGAGGAGTTGATATCTGATGCAGAGCTTAAAACTCCTTTTACCAACTTAAGAAGCCCTTACAACAGCCATATAGGGAGTAAGACCACTCATCAGCATGCTGTGAATGGAGAAGTGCATGGACTTCTGGAAAAAGTGCGAACAATCAAAAAAGAGCCAGAGTAAACTACAGCCTCCTCAGTGAGTTTACAATCAGTGGTTTTGAATCTTTGTTTAAAAAAAAAAAAAAAAAGAAAAAATAAAAATGAGTACGAACTTGACTACTGTATAAATTGAGCATGATTTTAGAAAAGCATGGTCTAATTGAAACATATTTTCATTTGATAAACTTTAAACTTTTTATTTTTCTGGTGATGTTATTTAAAATACATGTAGATAAGATTTGCTTTACAGTAGATTGTCACAAGGAAACTAGAAAGGTTGTAATTTGTACAAGACATTTCTGTATGTATCAGATTAAGTTATGAGTACCTTTTGATCAGAGTCTTATTTGGATCTGCAAGTTTTTGGCATAACATAAAGTGTAAGCATACAGCCTAGGCGGTGTTAATGCTGCATTTCCTCCGTCTCTGTAAAATAATCCTTACTTTTTGGAAGCCTGAACATAGAGATAGTGTACTTTTTTTTTTCTTCTTTTTTTTTTTTGAATGTTTAATATGTTTTGTGAAATTTTAAGAATAACTTTTAAGAAAAGGAGCAGTCCGTCCAAGGTATTAGCTCATCATATTAGAAAACCTGTGTCAGTGTTAATAAATGAAATGCACTGAAATGCTTTTTTTTAGTGCTCCCAAAATTTTTATTGTTATTTTTAAATCTTGTTTGTGGTCCTGATGGAATAGTGGTGTAAAATCTATTTTTCTTCCTTGCCCTGCTCTTGATAAATGCCATCCTCCAAATCTTTAGCCATAGTTACGAGTTACTAGTTAATCGATTAAGGGACTTTTCTAGGTTTTTATACAAAAGGCAGATTTTCATAGGCCGTGCAAGTACTGCACGAGTCCTTTTGTCAACACATTCCTGTCAGTTTCCTGGTTAAAAGGGGAAAGCCAAAATGCCTCTTGGTGTAGTACAGTTAAGAAAGCTTAGTTGCAAATATTTAGTGAGGAAAATGGTGGGAAGTTTGTGAAATGAAATGTCTGTTTAGCACCATCCTGCTTCCCCTGCTGAGCCCTGCTAACTGTGCTAAAGCAGCACTTCAGGCTTCCACTCAAAGATGGAATAGGATTTTAATGAAAAATGTGTTGGCCTCTTCCTACAACCAGGGAAAAGAATCCATATTCTGCCAATATTTATTACTCTCTGAACAGCTGATGCATGGTTTAATGCACTACCCCGTCACTGCAGAAAACCTGGTTTTCAAATAATTTTTCTGGTTGCACTGAGGATAAAATTGTGGTTTTGTCATGTTCTGTAATGGATAGTGGGACACGTCTGAGAAATCCTCCTCTGCCCTTTTCCTCAATCCCCACCTGTGCTGTGATTTGTAACATCTGGCAATATTAGACAGAGATGGGAGTAACTGAAGATTGCGGTCAGAGCTGAGACACCTTAAAAGAATTGCTGGCAAGGGAAGAGCCATGCAGCTCTGCTTTCCTGTTAATGCTGTCAAGTGTTAACTCCATTTGCAGCCTTTATTTCTCACGGGGGAGGAGGAGGACAAAATCCAGTTCCTCTAAATTACATGCATTATTGGCAACCATAAGTTCTGCTGAACTTTTTACTCCCCTGGAAAAAAAAAAGTGTTCCCTGTAGCTTCTAATTTCACTGATAATCCCCCATGCTATCGGCAGGCAGTTAAGTAGTTGGCTTGCACAGATAATGAAAGCTACACTCTGTTTTAATTTTGACTGTTCTTACCATTGAGAGCTGATGACATGACAAAACTGCTGTTTCTGTTCATCTCATGTTTGCATAGCAGGGGTGAGTGACGGGGCATTTTGCTCTTTTTCCTTCTAGTTTGGTTTCAGAGATCCTTTTCCCAAACTGCTGGCTTGTTGAGACAGTGAGCTGTTGTCCCCTCAGTTTCTCCTCTTCCCAGTGCAGTCTCTACTGAAAGGGATTTCTCCTGCCTGCCAGTTGGAAAATGCACCACTATTCTGTTTTGCCCCTCCAGGGGATAGCTTCTTTTAGGGAACACAAATATTTGTCAGTATCCAATATAAAACATTCCCCCTGGTTTATATAAGAAATAATAGAGCAATTTAAAGATATTTTTTTATGTTATTTGGGTGAAGCGTAATATATTAATGGGCTGTACAAAGAAGATTTATATTTTAAAACCTTCACACAAATCTAGCGTCATTTTGAATGTCATTGTCTGAAGTATAATATAAAAATAAAATTTTATTTGTCTTTAATACTGCATTTATAAGTGGCCCAGTGACAATTCAGATGTCTCACAGAATAATCATTAACAAGATAAAGTATATTTTGGATTGACAGTGAACTGAATTCTTTTTATATGAGTCAACCCAGCAGAAATATTAAAAAGATGGTATTTGTTCCATCCATTAAATGTCTCTTAAAGTCTTAATTGATTATTTTTCTTGAAACAACATGTATATAGCTAGGAAATATATACAATATAGAATAATAGATGGTCCCCAGAGTAAATACAGGGCTATAATTTATTTGAAGGGCTCCACAGAAAAAAAAAACAGCTTGAATAGATGTGAAAAAAATCTGGTTAGAAAAGCCTCATCAAAACGAAATTGAGACAAAAAGTAAGGAGGAGAGTCTAACCCTAACATACAGTAATATCGGAGTCTAGGAGTGTGCTTACCTATGTATTTATTCTATGGTAGTCTATTGTTGTAATATATACTTTTGAACATTTAGTTTTTAAAGTTTTATAAAACATTTAAGTTAAAATGTTAACAGTTTGACCGGTTAATGATTTAGCTTTCTTTTTAGGTGATGTTAATGAAAGGTATTACCATTCTCACAGACGTCAGTAAACGTATAATACACAAGAATTTTAAGTTTAGGACATGCTGTTCATGGAAAAAACTTACCTTTTGTAGACACTGCAGTCTTAAGCAGCATGTAAGATAATGATGAGGCCATTGAGAGAAAGAGGGTAGAACATGCCAACTGAATGCTCTTCAGTCAGCTGCTAAGAGGACAACAGTTTTCTGTATGAAATTCTCCAGTAACACCGTTACCCCTCCCTAAGGAAGAGAGTTCTACCCCATCTTCATTTACAGCCTTTAAACCTGAGGACCAAAGGCTCTTTAATCATTTTTTATCTTGTAACATGGGTGAGTGAAAAGGAGCCACAGTTATTTTCCTTGGGGACTTTTCCATCAGAAAAGAGGGGTTTTGTTGCACCAGCAGATGGACCGGTAGGGCTGGCCATGTTTTCCCAAGCAACTCAAAGATCCTCAATTTCCACCCATCTCTGTAGATGAATGACAGACCAAGGTCATCTGTTGAGTAATGCTTAGTATTTTTGGCAACTCCTGTCTACTTGGTTCAGTAGACATTTGCTGCTAGGATATGCATTTCAGGTGTCCCCAGTATGATTCCCTGGTCTGTAGGAGTGGAAGCTTCAACAGATAGCTTTGCAAACTTGGAAGGCAGAAGTGTCAGCTAGGCATTTAGACTATAGGCTTGAAGAAAAATGGGGCCTTGTCAGATATTGGCATCAGTAGCTGTGTAGGCAAAGAGGTGTAGGATAGGTGGGTGGTGGTGTGGGATCTCGCCATCTAAGGAGAAGGAAGGGAGGGGAGAAGACATCCCAGTTGTAGCTGGGGGAGACTGCTGGGGGAAAGCTGCCTCCCCTTTGTGAAGCAGTGGAGGTTCACTTAACTGGGAATGGTTGCAGTAGCAGTTGGGGTGCTAAGTGCCCGATGCCATACTCGAGGGGTGTCTACAGGCTCATGCCATTTCAACTGCTGTGGTGGTGTAGCACTCAAGCTAGCTAGATTTGGGGATGGACTTGCAATTGCTATGCAGATATGCCTTTTCTTTCCAGAGGGAAGTGTATGGGACTAAGATAACCAGATTTCTAGTGTCTCCTTTGCCAAAGTTTGAGAAAATGATGGGGGGTAACCTATGACTACAGAATCAGAGGTGTTTTGCTGGTGTCTCTACTGATAGTGCATAACTGAGCGGCTCAGTTTAGAGGTTTATAAACATTACAAGATCAAAAGGGAATTTAGCCATAACTTTCACTTTTCTTAGCCATTTCTCTTAATAATGTTTTTAAATTTTTAATTTACAAATGTTTTTAAAAGAAAGAAATGAATGGTTTAAATTTTCCCTGTTAAATGTTGGTGAAAGTATTACAGCTCTCATTGACGTCAGTGACATGATATTACCAGTTTGTTCTCTGCCACATCTTGCAGAGGAGTAAACTGGTAAGTATATATTATATATATTTATATATAATGTAAATATATTGACTTGTTACACCTGTAATATGTTGAAATTGGTTTTTAAAAGGTGATGTAAATAGTGGTTTCCTTAATGAAAAATACATATTTTGTATTGTTCTAATGGAAAGGAAAAAAAAAACACAAAAACTTTTAATCTTTTTTGTTATGTATATTCCATGTATAAGTGTAGATATGATCACATAGGTTTAAAAACTTTTGCATGTATGTATACAGTTGCAAGTCTGGAAGAATGTATAGAAAAATACTTTTATTTAAAGTTGTGATTACCTGCTGCATGAAAAGTGCATGGGGGACCCTGTGCATCTGTGCGTTGGCAAAAAAAAAAATGTCTTAACAAGTCAGGTCAGTTCAAAATGCAACAGTATTCCACTTCTGGACATGACTTCTGCTGTGGTATTTTAGCTTTGTGAAAGAATGTGCTTCAAATCAAAAGGGTGTGGGGAAAAAAGAAAAACAGAAACACAAAACTACTTTTAAAACGTGAAGTACTCATACAACTATAACCAGTCATGTAAGTTCAGGACTCCATTTTGCATAACAGAAATATTGTACCAGGACTGTTCCATCCCTGTGAAACAAAGGAATATTGATTTTCATTGCCATACATAAGACTTCGGGATTTTACCACAACCAATTTTATTGTGATGTGTCTTCAGTAATTTATCTAACTGGTCTCATTTTTATTAGAAATTAATTTCCTCATGTGATGTCACAAAACTGTACATACTGCAGTGTGAAGTTTTTTTAAATCTTTCAGTGTTTACTTCCTGCAGAAGATTTGAATAAATGAGAAAAATGCATTGTCTTGATGGTTTTTAAATCTGGTTTATTTCATGTGTACTTTCCATTATTGGAGCGTTAGTGGGCTCTTTGCATCAGTGCTATTAATACAAATTTCTGACAACAAAAATATCCCAAAGTGCCAAGGCACACATAGCCTTCAACAAGGCTACTGAGTGACAACAGAGAATCTTGGAGCTGGAAATGAAACAACCTAAATCAGATTAGCAGCTTTACTTTACAAAGCATTATATTATGTTTTATTCAAATACCCTTCTCCTTATTAACTTAAAATCAGTGACCATAAACTGGAAACCTCTAAATGGGAATTTTCATGTGAAAATGATTTTAAGCAAATGTTGACCATTTTTTTTGGGTCCCCTGTGCAGGGCAGGAAAGGTGTGTTTCCTGCCAAAATCTACTTTGGTCCATATCGCAAAGAGTGCTTGAGTTGTTTTCAGTATAATTTTTTAACCAAATGTGTAGAAAAGTTGAACACAATTTGTCCATGAAGACTATACAAAGATTTAACAGCCCACTTGCATCATATTTTGCAGCTTTTAGGTTAGCTTGTGACAAATGATGGATTGCAACATCAGGGCAAGTGCTGTTTCTCCAGAGAATTTTTGTTCCAAGATGTACAGGCACACTGTGCCTGGATCTGTACAGTTGCAAGTAAGCACTTGGATCGTGACTGTCTTGGGTAACAGTAACAGCTATTTTCATGAATCATCCTGTGTTTTCAGATCTTGCAGCAATAAATAGGCATGTGTGAGGTTCTTTGGAAGCTTTCTGGAAAGCATGAATTGTAATCCATAAAGTTCATTTTAAAACAGTAATTCCAGCTTCATAGTTCTCAGCTGGGACTTCATGAAGTATATAGCTGAGCATTTTGATTGATTGATATCCTAACTGGAATAGGATTGGGAATACTCCGTCTTTGGATACATTTTCTTAAAGTACACGTACCACCAGTGATACTCAGCTGTACTTCAGAGGGAAGAGACTCTTGACCCAGACTTCTGTCTGTCAGTAGGCTTGCCCTGATTTGAGGGACAAATGACTAAGCCAAAATACAGCCACATGAAAAAGCAATACACTTAAGGAGCCAGTTTAGCCTACTAATTCCCCTGTCCCTGGAAGTGTTCAAGGCCAGGCTGGATGGGGCTTTGTGCGACCTGGTCTAGTGGAAGGTGTCCCAGACCAGGGCAGTGCGGTCAGAACTAGGTAATCTTTAAGGTTCCTTGCAACCGAAACCACTCTATAGTTCTAATGGCATGCAGCTTGGAAATAACTTCTGAAATACATGCTTCCTCACTTACTTACTTCCTTCGGTTTTGATTCTACCTACCAAGCAAACCCCTCAGTGCACCTTTATTTCTCAAGTGATGATGCCCTGGGACAGTTTTTTGGAGCTCCTGAATATCACTGATTTTTGGTTTATTACTTAGGGGGAGTTCAGGCTCCTGTAACTTCACTATTTATTCGATTTATTGTGCTGTAACACCACGTAACACTTGCTTTGTGTCTACCGAAAAGGCTTGTGGAGTTGAGAGTATGGTATGCTAAACAGCCTGTGGGGTGGTGAGGTGTAAATATCCAGAGAAACTTTTCATTGGGAGTGACCATATACAACATTTGCTTAGTGATTCATACTGAATTCTCTCAAAAATGCCTCAAACCACCAGTGAACTCTTTACAGACAGACCTGCGGTCATGCAGAATGTTCTTGATCTTCAGTTTGTTCCTCACAGAATGAAAGACGCATGTGATGTTGATGATTTTTTTATTTTTTTTCCACAAAACAGCTGTTGGACAAAGAAATGGAAGTTTCTGCTTCAGAGATTTCAAAATATGGGGAAAAATATAGCAGTTGTGTCCATGGGACTTGGCAGCCCAGTGTTATGCTCCACAATGAAATTAGCACTGTGGGCATCAAGAATGGATGTGGACTCTAGTGGATCATTTGCAGCCCTGTGCGTTGTGGAAGCATTTATCAGAGTGGAAAAAAACTTCTTGCAGTAATATAAACATGTCTACATACAAGAAAAGTTAAGCAAATTATTCTTCATTGACTGTAAACTTTGTCAAGAAAAATGTTATTTTTAAACTGAAGAACACAATGACAATGTTTTTCTGTCTGACACAGCTTGGTGCATTAGAGATGTGTAATGCACTCATGGGAATGTCTGTGGGGACTTGATACAAGCCTCGAGCAGTAGCTAGGACATGCAGGTAATAATTGTTGATAATATTTTTATTTTGTTTTGATTGTTGAGTGACTCAAAGGGAGCATGGCACAAACTGAGGGCATGAAAATCCTCTCTGCTGGTAAATATCAATGCCACTAATGAAAGAGCATAAGCTGATCTGAGCTCACAGCAGCCTACTTTGATTTGGCTTTTTAAGGACTGCTCGCTCTTAATGAATAAAGAGATTTGTCACTATTTCCAGATTACTTTTCTGATTAAACTACTCAGAGTTTAACTGAATGCAAAACAAACATTATTGACTTGCATCTGTGCCAGTCAGATAAGCTTGATGCCTGCTTCTGCAATTAAATCCAGCATGTATCTTCATCTTGGTGTGGTAGGGAGAGATGGAGAAATACCTGTGTCCCCCTTCATAGTATTAGGTGTTCTTGTTTCCCTTTGCCCAGTCTAGTTTGGTGAGGTGGGGATATTTTCTCACTAAATGGGAGGCAAACTGGGCTATTCTGGTCCCAGTTTTTACTGAAGCTGACGTTGACTTGGTTGCATGCTCAGTAATTCTGAGAATTTCAGCATAGACCTCAAAGATGACTTGTGCAGATGAGTTGTGGGTGGCCACCAGGACAGAGATATATCTAACCTATTGCTGTAACCTCCTAATATTTGTCTGTTTGCACCTTTGTAACTCCAGCAAAATGTCATTTTCCAAGCCTTGCCTATCTAGAACCCATGCCCAAATCTCATCACTGCTACCAAGAGAGAGTAAGAGATGAAATCCAGGCATGTTTTGGAGTCGGATGCCTTGACCACTCAGTCGCTTGCATGCCATGACTTGGGAAAACCTTTACTAGGGGTTCTGTGGAATACAGAAGGAAATACCTCTAATACCTGTGTTGGAATTGTGCTTTTTTTCCCCAAAAAAAAAATGCTATTCACATTTGACTGTGAAAGAAATCCCTTGGTTTTTTAAAGAAACCTAATGAACTCTCACATGCCTTACAAGTAGCTCAGCATGTGATTCGACTTAAGTCGTGCAGGAAGAAGCCTGGGTTCCTTCAGTTGCTACACATTATCCCTGTGCTTATGTATATCTGCATGAATGTCCTTTCTGTTTGCTGTGGCAAGCCAGTAACTTGGGGATGTGACCTGTTAGGCCACAGTTAATATAAGGGGAGGAGGAAGAAAGAGATGAAAGGAAACTAAGCTACAAAGATGTTGTTCTTGAGTGCTTTTTATTTTCTAACCCCACATCATTTTCCTCTATTCAGTATGGTCACAGGGAGAAAGTCTTCATTAGCATCTGCAACAAGAATTAGATCCATCTGGGAAACAAGAACCTTATGCAGATATTCATGTTATATATAATGTACTGACCATCATTGCTTAAATCTCAGGGTGTAACTGATGCAAGTTTACTTCCAAATCCAAAATCAATAGAAGTCTTACATTTCATTAAGCAGAAGTACCAATAGCTGGTTGGTCAGCTTGTAAACATGCTTGCAAATTTGAAAAGCATTACTTTAGCTAATCCTTGCACGTAGTGACGTGCCCACCTTGTGCCGTTTTTGCCCTTCTTCCCTATTATTTTGAGTCCTTTCATCTCATTTTTAAGCTACACAGGAACCCAGTCATCGCCTATGAAGGGCAGAGGAGGGAAAAAAAGCCATATATTTTTAGATAAAAAACTTCTTCAAAATAAATATTTGCCTAAGGTATTACATTATGCGCTGACTGTATCAAATGCTACATTGCAGTCTCTCCTACTGAAAGTGTTCACCCAAGGCATTGCATAGTGCCTGTGTACTGAGAAGAGGCGATGACGTCTAACAGCACCTACCCAGTAGCTCTTTCCTTTAGTTTAGAATGCTGCTTACCGTGGCAGAAAGAAGTGACGTGTATGCCACCAAGCCTTCTCACCACCCCCCCCCCAAAAAAAAACACCAAAAAAAGGTCTTTGTTTTAAAATGTGACGCAGAAGAGAAGTCCAAAGACAGAGAAGGAAAATGAGAGAGAGGAATTTTTCGGGGGGCATCCTCAGTGTGGTCCAGCTGGCAGCCTGTTGCTTGCTCCCATTCTGTTCCACCACCTGTTTCCCAGAGGGAATACACAACAGCAGTGGTTGGACAGTGGTTGCTTCCCAGGCGGCCAAATGTTGCCATTTGATGAGGTCCTGACACAGAGCTGGGAGCTAGTGGTGGCTGCTCTCACCCCTGATGAAAGAGTGGCAGCTGCTGGTAGAGGAAAAGAGAAGGCACTGAAATCCCCTGCTGAAAGTGTTAACGGCCAAAAAAATCATCCTGTGTTTTTGCATGGCATAGATTTGCAGTTATTAATTTAGAAGCACTAGGAATAACTATCTAGAAACAGACAGCAGCTATTGTACTGAATACATCCCACTCTTTAAAACTTGCATAAAAGGTTTAAGGATAAAGCTAGTTAGGTTAAAACAACAACAACAAAAAAAAAAACAGCAAAACCCCACCTTTTTTTATATCCATCGGCTTCAACAGATTTTTTCATTGTCTTCCTACCTCTGCTTAGCAATTGGCAACTTGATTCACTTTAGTGAGGAAGGTGCTATTCCAGTTTTCCTGTCATCTTTGTCTCCCTTTTTATGTAAACATTTATGTTGTGCTTACACTAGAGCAATATGGCTTGCTATTCCATGTTTGATTTCAAACCATGTCTGTTACACAGTACAATTCTGCTTGCAAAACGTCTCCTGACAGTACCAGGAACCTCGTGCATGGAACAGAAGTCTCCTCTGACCCAGGCTAACTGTTGTGCCTTAGTGCTGGGATGCCTGGAGTGGTAAGTGGTAATGCTGCTGGTATGAGATGCTGAACACTACATAAATTTCTGCCTAGTTCAATTTTTGTACCTCCCAGTTTGGATGAAGGGTACATGGAAATTTGTGGCAGTACATGGAGTCTGGGCTGCAGAAGCAGCAGCCAGGTTCCAGGCATCTACTATATTCATGTTACCCTGCACTAGCAGTACATCTGTGCCAGGGTCACCCTTTCAGCACAAGCTCAGTTGGCCGAAAGCAGACATGGCTGCACAGGGGCTGAGATGGTGCTCTTCGTTTTGATGTGGAACGTGGCTGCCTGTGTCCTGGAGCCCCACACTTTGCAGGAACATAGAGGGTTCAGCATATGATATATTTAACTCTTGATAAATCTAGAAACATCTATAGGGTAGGGTAGAGCTCCTTATTTTATTGAGGAGCCATGCTGAATTCTTGGTGGTGTTCTCCTCTGCTTGATGTATGTTTTGTGTATTCCTCTGGAGTGGGAACTAGGGGGGTAAGAATTGGATGAATGGGAGCAGCACTCAACTGAGTTAATCCAGTGCGTGAAGTGAGGAATCAGATCAGAAGGTGGTGAAGCGCAAAGAGCTCTGTCCAGAAAGGTATCAAGGCCAAGAGACAGTTACAGTAGTAGACTGGTCAAATAAGGAGTGCTTAGAAAGATGCCATGTTGTCTTTTCTATCTACTATGCAAATTCCAGGTATTACCTGAGACCTGGCAGGGATTAAAAGAGGTAGTATAAAAGGACAATATAATCACAGTATCACAGTATGTTAGAGATTGGAAGGGACCTCGAAAGATCATCTAGTCCAATCCCCCTGCCGGAGCAGGAACACCTAGATAATGTTACACAGGAATGTGTCCAGGCAGGTTTTGAATGTCTCCAGGGAAGGAGACTCCACAACCTCCCTGGGCAGCCTGTTCCAGTGTTCCGTCACCCAGCTACAACCCCATCCCCCTTCGAATCTAGTTTAAAGCTCTCCAAATGAGCCCTGCTAATTCATGCCCCAGCATCCTTTTGCCTCTGTGAGACAAACCTTTCTCACTTGTCATTGTCCAGACTGGTGCCCTATAAAACCAGCTGTTATCAAAGAATCCAAAGCCCTGCCTGTAGTACCAGTCTGGAAGCCAAGATAATGGAGCCACACTGGCCACAGCTGCTACTGCTGTGGATACTACTGGGGATAACAGTGGCCAGGTGGGTAGATGATAGCATCCTTAGCCTGGAGGGAAAGATAACTGGGTTGGGCTTGCTGGTTTAAGACAGAGATGCAGAAAATGACCTCAAAAGGAGTACTACGGTACCAAGGATGCTTTAGCACCTGAGCAAACAAGGTCAGGTTACATAGCCAAAACGATAAGGCTCCTGTGAAAGCAGGAGTTCTTGTTTGATATGTTTTCATTTTCATAGCAGAAGTTATAGCTGCTATATCATCACTTTTACAGTAATCACTGCAGTCTTCTCGCCATGAGCAAGGGCTGCTTTTGCTACAGCATCTACATACAGTGTATACAGATGAGATCTGTATTCGTACCAGGTGGTGCCTGCAGCCTGTCATGACTGCTTGTTTTTCCTACCATCATCCTCACCAGGAGAGGAGGAGTGGTCCCCAAATTATGATTGAGGAAACCCATGTCTGCGTTGTGGTTGATTCTGGGGTTTCATGAGATTTCGGGGGGGGGGGGGGTAGGGGGGCACATGGCCTGACTGCATGTCAGGATTCCTGTTAAATAGACAAAAAATCCCTTCTCTTTGGTTATGGAGATTTGAATGCCAGGGGAATATCAACTGCACATGTATCTGGGGCAAACAAGAGAGTATAATTTGTCCTGTATCAAGTTTCGGTGTGTTAAAATGAATAGAATGTGGTTTGGCTTTCCTGTTCAGAGTACGTAAATGTAAAGATTCCCATCAGAAACGTCTGTGGAAATGATGCAACTGCTATGATCTGGTAACCTGTCTGTCAGAAATGTCTTTCAAGTGACAGATCACAAAGGAGAAGGTAAACTTCACAACTCCAGTCTCTTTTGCTTCTTGTCTGTGCTGGTTATTTAAATCACACTCCGTAACCCTGCCCCTGCTTTGGTCATCTCACCTGGGACCTTTGAATAAAACTAGGTTAAAATGTACTTGCAAGTGAAATGTTTTGGAAATATAATTCACTTGCAGTGCATTAAATGAGCAAGTTTAAAAGCCAGTGAGAATGAAGAAAATGAAAGAAAGGTTTCCGAAGCCAGTGTATAGAGTAACCAAAGCAGAAGCAGGACGCTGGCTATGATTTGTACCTGAAATGTGTGAAAGCTGACCCCAGGCTTGCAATTGTATGGCAGGTCTAACCCCTAATAGGCTTGGACAAGTAAATAAGACCTTGCAGCAGTGAAAGTGCTCTATTGTGACTCTCCTTGTGGGAGCCAGTGTTTTTTTTTCAGCCAGGCTGCACCTCACTGTGTTTTCCTCACCATAAAGCTCTTTCACTTAGGCTTAGTTCCAGTGTCAGGATTTGTGTATTTTTAGCATATTGTTTGTTTATCATCTGCCATATACTTCTTATAGGAACAGCAGGGCAAGTTAAACATGGGGGCTCATGTCTAAAACAGCTTTTCTTGAAGAACACAACACAAACAGTGCTTTTTTTACTCTCTGATTAGGTTTCTGAGAGGGAAGGGGAACTTTTCCTTGAAGAATGAAGAAGAGGGAAAATCTTTAAAGCTGACTGTCTCCAGCTGATCCAAAATGTTTGCATTTAGGTGCTAAATAAGGAATTCTGGTGCAGGGGATTATGCTGGCATTTCTTTCTGCAGAGAGATATTTGAATCAATATGTGTCTGTACCTAAACACATGCAGAAGATGGGCACAATGACTCCTGCAGACAAAAGAAAAATGAAACAAGCTGAACGTGTAACAGCTGATACTTGAGACAGTTGGGGTGTAAAGTGAGCATTCTTGTAGAGTAGCCATTATTTATTAAGTAGAGAGAGAGAGGAGCTATACAAAAATATAATGAGACATGCTCCAAGGATTTTGCAGCCTATTACAAACTCAGAAAAAAACACTGCAGGCACATAAAGTACATTAAGTGCTGGTACAAGTTAGCAGTAGTGAAGGAATCTGGCTGAGGTCATTGTTGAAAAGTATTGTGAAAGGAGTAAGTCTGGAGGAGAAGGAGAGTGGAAAGTCATCTGAGGTGAAATTCTTTGGAAGACTTAAGTGGACCTGGCACCAGCTCCTCTGCATGGGGCGAATTTTATCCTTGAAGCCGGGGGAAGATGACTTCTCATTTGAAGAGGCTGTCAGGGCAAGGGGAAGAAAAGTGAAGCAGGTTGAACTGGAGGGAAAGGTTTTATGGTGGAACTTGAAGGCAGTGAGGGGCAGATCAGAGCAGGAAGGAAAATGGAAGAATTTGAATGTATGGAGCTACAAAATAGTAACTGATCTTGCTCTAGAGCTAGCCAAGAATCAGTGGTTACAGATGGTACTGAGCTAATTTTCAGGAGCTGAGTCAAACCAGAACATTCAATATCTTATTAAATTTAGAAGAATGGTAAATAAAACAAGTAAAGGAGGAGAAAGATTTATTTAAGGAATAAATTCCTTACCTAGGCATTAGAATTCCTTGTTTTGGGAGGAAATAAGGATGTTATTTCTTGTGTTGTTTCTTGACAACTTGAAACAAGAATGATTATCTGTGGTCTGTGTCATGGAGGTGGCCAGAAAAGGAAGGGCTCTGTTGCTGTGGGGTTCCCCAGCGATCCCTTGAAAAACATTTCTGTGAACCCAAGAATAAATATGAGGCAAAAAGGAAGACTAAATGTGGGGTGAGAAAGAAGTTACTTATTAAATTGCCCAGAAAGAGAAAATAAGTGCAAAACCAGTTATCTAATACAACAAGAAATCTGAAATACACACTGAGGTGTTTGGCCAAAAGCTCTGACGTTCTTGGAAATGCTGCTGGTGCCCACACCAACACATGTACAGCTAGTGTGGGTACATCTGCACAGCCACAGCGGGAGAGCAGTGACCGGTCTCAGGGCTTTGCATCAGACTGGCCTTGAGATTTTAGCAGAGAAGTGTCATTTGGATCTGAAAAATGAGCTGTGGTGAGATGAAAACAGGAAAGGCTATGTGGAGAGAGCTGCCTCCGAGTCCCTGGTGCTCCCTTTGTTTATACTTACTTGCTTTTAACTAGCACAGAAGCATAGTCTGGTGTGTGGGTGGTCCCCGCACTGCAACCCAAGGCTAGTCTTTGCTTAGTTAAAGATTAGTGCTGACAATGCCGTCTTCTCACTGCAAGCTGATAAATATGTAGTGGGACTTCCTAGCAGTGAATTTTAAGGAATTTTCCTGATTTCTGGTTGCGAGGGACAAGAAATTAACAAATTATGGCTCGTATGGCATAGCTATCGGAAGGCTTTCACACCAGCCATGGCTTTACACAGAGTTTGATGAAGTGGATGACCTTGCCTGGCCTATAAATTGTATAAGAACCTACTCACACCTTCTCTTGTTCTGTAATATTACTGTGTGCTCACTGGGGCTGTACACGTACAGAGGAACCAAGCAGCTACAGATAGCAGATGAGCCTGGTTGTTCCTTACAGCAAACTATGGAGAGAAGGGGCAGATGGTCTTTCTTCCAAGTCTTCAGAACATAAATTTCAGGAAGGAATTCTTTGTTCTTTCTTTAAATGACCTAAGAGCATCTTTTGTCCTTGGATCTTAAGTAGATCCCAGCTTAGCCTAACCTTTGTTTTAACTCTAAAAACAAAGCAGGCTTGTTTCTTTTGGTTGTGATCTTTGGCTCTCCTTTGATGTAACTTAATGAGTGTCAGTAACACCTCACTTCTGCAGACTGACCTTGCTTACCTTTTTTAATGGAGAGCATTGAGACTTAGACTAAACAACTGTGCATTTAGATATAAATTTAGGTAAGCTGCATGTTGTTCCCCGGATACCTAACTATGCATTTGGTGGGGATTTACTATTATCTTCAGTTTCTGCATTCCTCAACTCCTCAATGCAGAGCAGGGGTTCTGGAATTTATGACCTCCTGTGTTTCCTTCATAACAGTGCAGACACTTTTAAGTCAGTGCATTCAACCATCCTGACTAAAAATTTGTCTTCTCCAGCTGTCTTTTCCAGGGATGTTCAGTGTCCCTATGGCCCCGGTAGAAAAAAAGTCTGCTGTTGAGAGACATTATTTAAAGGTTATTCATGTACCACAAGAAAAGGTGCAGGCATCCTTGATGAAATGAAAGAAGTATTTTTAAACCAGTCAGATTTAATCCTATACCAGATGACTTTTCACTTTAGCACATGTGTTAGTGTGAGTATATGTTCTGTGTAGGTATATTGTCATGGCGGCAACCAGAAAAGGAAGGAGCAGCAAAATCTGTTTAGAGCAATTTGCGCAGGTCCAGAAACAGAAACTTGCACTCTGGGAGGAAAAATATGCATCTGTGGACTTCTGCCCCTGCCAGATTACAGGAGTTTATTACTCTTAGGGGAAGGCTTAATAGTCTGTTAATTGAGAAGACAGAAGATCTTTTACACTTGGCTGCACACTATTATTAGGAACATAGCAATAAAGGGAGCAAACCTTAGCCTACATATTCAAGTAAAATTTTGCAAAATAAGTTTAACAAGATAGTGATGGATTATCCATGCTACAATGTGCTTGGTTCTCTGCGGAGCGCAAAAGGGCTAACAGTAATAAAAGCATTGATTGCAGGCAGGATTTCTGCTGATTCTTACTATTGCCACGGTCAAGATATGGTGGCCTAAGCAAGCCACAGGTTTCTTTAACACTGTGTGAGGGCCAACAGTGTGAGAAGAACTGGTGTGTTCCTGGTGCTTCTGACTTAATCCACAGGTTGTAGAGTTGCAATTCCATGTCTCAGGCCTAGCTTGCAGAAAATTACTGATTTTTCTGAAATCTCACCACTTTTTAAGCTTTGGATCCAGATTACAAGATCAGGGTGAACACTGGGTTCCTTGAAGGTACAAAACAGTTTGTTCCAAGGCTTTACTTGCTTTGTATGCAGTTTTTCTGCTGCTTTTCAGCATGTGATCTGATGGTACTGTGATTCACACATATTATCACTGGTACCATGACAACTCCAGACTCAGCCGTGCTCGTGAATTTTAATCTTGGCTCCCAGTGCCAGCACCATCTTTTATAATTCCCGTGTTTTGATTTGGTTTTCGTGGTAGAGTGTCACTCTGAACTGATTCTAACATTTTAAGGCAAGTTGTTACTTGTCCCAACTTAAACAGGGAAAAACACAAACATTAAACTTGCAAACACTTCTGGGTCTTACATTTTTGTACACAAGTAAATTAGAGCTCTGTAAACAAGAAATTATTTGATAAACCCTATTGTGATTGATTCTTACTGACTTAAAAAGCAGTAAAGCGTGTGACCATGCTCCCAGTATGAAGCCTATAAAACGCAGATCTCAGGCGTGCTTGTGAGTAGCTCCTGGCGCTTGCATGTGGCTTTGCCTGGGCAGCTGCCTGAGCCTTCTTCTCCATTCCAGGGAGACACAAAGGTCTCCCACAAAAGAAGCTGTGGGCTTCTGAATCTGCATATCTGAATCCAGTAAGTTTCCAAAAGAGCTGTGTCGTATGCCATTTGGGAGATTACGTTAAAGCAACTTTTAGAGTATCTGCGCTGAGGAACATGGAGAGCGTTCAAGCACTATGAAGCAGGTATGATAATTTTTTTATGTTTGTATATTTGTTGTCACTGATTTAGAGATGCTACCAAAGAAGTTGTGGTGGGTTTTGGTTCTGGGGGCTTTTTTTGGTTGTGGTGTGTTTTTTTTTTTTTCAAAGAATGACATAAGTTAATTTCAGTAAGAATATTTTTGTCCTGTCCTTTGGGTATCTGCTACAGGAGAGAAATTCACTTTCCAGAGGTACTTATGCTAACACACAGGTCACACACCAGTCTTTTCCCCAAAACTTGAACAACGCCTGTGTCCTAATCAGGCCATCATCCGTTTTTATAGACAAGCAATCAGTTGCAGTGCAGAAGGCAAAGGGCTGGAGAAGACACAGCACTGGGCCTGTCTCCTTGTGGCAGGGAGAGCCTGCAGCTGGCCAGCCCTACTGGGAAACCATGTGTCTGAGGGAGCTGTAGGCAATACTGAGAGGGGGATTTTGGTGTCCAAGAGCACTGGAAGATATATGGAATTTGCTTGTAAGTTGTACACCATCCACTGATGTATTTCTGATGTATCCCCCAAAGGAGGGATGGGAAAGAACCACAAAAAAAAAAAAGAAAAAAAAAAAGAAGAAAAGGAACTTTTCAAACCTTTCCTTCAAATACGTTTTTAAAAATGCAGCAGATCCATCGTGTCTCATGACGAGTACTGGCTAGCCTGAATTCTCCTGCTAGAAATCCTGTCAGCTCTGCCAAGAACTGAGATTATTTCAGGCTCATCCAGATCATATCAAACCCATTCGCACCCTGTTCTCCTGGCACCAAATGTACCAATGTACTGCTCTGGCTGGGTCATGCTGCTGCTCTGACCAGGGTCAGGTATGATGCAGACATAAAATCCAAACAGGTGCCTAGCGTGGGAATGTGCTGTAGCTGGCATTTCCTCCCAAGTCCTCCCATCCTGGGAGCAAAAGGCTCATCGTGCCACCCCACAGGAGAGAGCTCGCAGAGACACTTGGAGTTTGCTCAGAAAGGAGAAGATGGGGCTTGAGGAGAGCAATTCTGCTGATGGCAACTCTCCTCTACCAGCAACCCAATAAAACTGCACAGCCAGCTCAATAAGCACCATCACTGGTCTTTAGGTCTTGATGGGTCAAAGTCAAATACTGCAGCTAGTATCCCTACAATGCCCAGATCTATGAGCTACTTAACAGGGTCAAGGTAGTCTAAGGAAATGTGATGACTGCTAGATCTGCCATGGAGAAATTTGGAGTGGGACAATAGTGAAATACAGAAGAGAGTGCACAAGCTGATACTGATTGCCCAACTAAGGGCTTCATAGCCCTTTTTTCCCCAAGATCAAGATCTGCTTGGTGTGGAGAAATGGTAATACAACCAGTCACTGGTGTCACCAGCTAGGGAGGAATCAGCCACTCCACAAACCAAGAGTGGCAGGCTGAAATGCACCAGATTAAGGGAGGGGAAATTTCTGTGCCTGGAACTGCTACTCTTTTTTCGCAGTGAGACTCAGGTCTGCACAGCCACATCTGTGGAGAAGCACAAAAATTCCTTGCAAGCAAACCTTGTGATAACAGTTGGTGTGCTTCGCAGACCAGAGATTTTGACAGGCAGCTCTCAGGAAGCTGAAAAATGAGAAGGTTAACATCTGCCCACCAGGAATGAAGCGCTGGGGCCACATTTTCCAACAACTGAGATGAACTGGCAGAGTTCGGGCAACTGCCTTTGAATGCAGAGAATTCAAATGTTTGCATCTCTCTTCTGCAATTTGACAGCCCAATCGTGTGTAATGCTGCTGATGGCTAATCTTTCCTCATATACTAGGTTTCCATTGCTGAAAACTGCCTGGATGCTCTGATAGCCGCCAGCTGTTGTGATTTTAAGGAAACAAACACTTTGCTCTTATTCCTTTTTTTTTTTGCATGTTCTTGTTTTAATATGTTCAGATGCAGAAGTAGTTAACTGCATACTGCCCCAGATGTCCGAAGGCCTCTTGGGGATGAGAATATGCACTGCTTATATTATAGCCTGGGACAGTGCTTTTTGTCTGCATTAGGAGTGACTACAATTAGTAATAAAAATATGGGACAGGAAACCACCTACCTAGAGAAGAGATTGACTACAGACGGAGCCATGCACAATAATTCTGAAAACCAAGCGATATTTAGCATTCAGATAAAATGAAGATAATTCTGAAACTCAGCCACTCAAAAAGCAAGTTAAAGTAGGTCAGTGAGTTTAGTCCCAGCACTGCAGTTTTAACAACTCACAGAAAGAATCTGCCTTCTTTCTTAGAAAAAAAAAAGAAACCCAAATAACATAGGCACTGCCTAAAGCCATTCCTTTGCCGCAGATCCAGGAGTCGACTGAACATCCGAAAGTCTGATCCAAGACCTTCCAATGCTGCAATAACATAGAAAATGAGACTAAATCATCATCCTTCTTTAAGAAGTGTTCAGTCAGGGAAAAATTTAAAAGGGTTAAGCTTCAGCTGACACATGTCCTACTTCTTACATGAGCTTACCAGGAACAGTGGTAGGAATACATCTTTGTGACAGCAAGCCAAGCATGAAGCTTGGTTATGGCCTTTGAGTCATACTCTTATGCCTCATTTGGGGGTTTGTGTGATGCCACAGCACTTAGCTCCAGCTTTCTGCAGTTGCAGAGCCTACCTAGAGCCAGAGCTGTGAAAAACCTGTCTGTGTGTGGCAAGGTTGAGCCGGTGATTCAGCTTCCTGGGGCGGTTTAGATAAGAACTGTGGAGGGAGTGCCCGAGTTGCCAGCAGGGTACCCAGAAATGCAGCAGGCTTGGGCAGTCCTATCAGAAACAGCTCTACTGGTTTGCTGTTAGGAAAGCGTGCTCCAGGATCACTGTTTCCTCACATGGGTCTAATGCTAGTAATAAAAATAGAGTTAATGTTAACTTGTTACTGGGGAAGATCAGCAGCATCAGCCAATTACCAGGGCTGACAGGTGACTCTCATTTATGCTGGTGACTCTTCTCTCCTGAAAACCACAGAAACTCCTGCTTCTGGCATGCCATTTCTCTGCAGGTTTTTAGCCCAAAACAAGAGAGTCGGTTTAAAAACACTAAATATATATATATAAAAATATAAATATATATAAAAAAGAAGAAACACAGCCCAGAATAAAGTGACACCATGTAGCTGGCTAGAATCTCTGATCTCTCTTGATAGTGCAGGAAAGCTTGTGCAGACTTTTACAGTGAATGACTCAGGTTGGTATTTAAATTTGAGAAGAAATCAACCTAAACTATAAGTGAAGACTGATGCAGTTTTCTAGGTTAGGTCTGCCTTATTTAGTGAGCCTCATTGCATGTTCAATGACATAAAACCAGGTGGCAGTTGACACACTAAACCAGTCTAAACAGGTCGCAGTCTGCTGTAATGTCAATCATTTGCCTGGGGTCAGGAAGTAAAAGTAGGCCATGACTTCTTTCCTAAAAACATCAGATTTATTTCTGTTCCTTATTAGTTTTGTTCAACTCTCATGTTGAAATACAGTGGTCACAGGCACCCTGTGTAAATACTGAACCCAAGACTGTATCTTAAGTAGAATGCCACTGCACAGGTTTGCTGCAGCTCCTCACTGTGCTATGTCCACCCCTTCCTTTCTGGGGTGCTGAAACAGCAGTTCTTTATTACCGCTCCTACCTCTAGCAAAAGTAATTTCAAATTTCACAGAACAGCTCTCTTAAACAGCTCATTCTATGTATGCCAAAGGTATACACAGTCACAAAACATACTTATTGGAATAAAAGTCTTAGCCAATACACTAGCATTGTAATCTTTCCTTTGGTGTAGCTCTGTTGATTTGCATCGCTTGACTGATATCTCTGGTAGCTCTCTTTTCAGTTAGCAGTGTAATTACAATAATACACCTTTTTGCTAAAATAGAGGGGTTTGAAAATATATTGAATAGAGCAGCCAGCCAAAAGCTGATGCTATGTGACAAGAGAGCTTTTGTAAAACTGCATTTTCCGATAAATAAAGGCATAGATTTATTTCAATGGACAACACTCAGTTGTACAGCCCAACCAGGTTCATTCCTTGCCTTCCTATTTCCAAGTACTTACTACATAAGCAAAAGGTTGCTGTTCCTTCAAGTATCAAAACCCCAAGTACATCATTTTACTTCTTTTTCACCTCCAATCCACCTGTTAATCCAGGAATTAAAGAGCAGGGTTCTTCTTTTCAATCCCATGTTAAAGTGCAGTGAAAGCTGTGGTACATCATCAGAGAATCGGCCTGAGATTTTTCCAGTGGGGACATAGAACCTCAGCCTGGGTTTCTTTTAGTATGCAGCACCACTTTCTCTGTGTGATACTTCATCATGTCAGTGATGCTTTCACCAGGCATTTTGGAGGCTTTAGTAATAGAAACATAGGCAACTGCTTTGACTGAAAATTCATCACAATCCTTTTAGATAAGATGCTGAAGAACCCTTGACACAAGTCTTTTGGTGATAAATTTCTATTGTGTATTAAATAAAATTACTTAGAATCATATTCCCATTTTCAATTCCAGGCAGCTGTGTGGATCATCAACATTCCTAAAGGATCTGAGGTAAATTCAATTACTGAGAAATGTTTCACCTGATACAGAAAAGTTGAGTGGTGTGCATTACATCATTAGATGTTTGTTTATCGATTTCTGAGGAGTTATCCTATTATAGTTTTTTTTTAATCCTACTAAAGACTGCCTCAGGTTTTTGAAAAACACTTTAGGCCTAAACAGCCATATTGCAGCAGCAATTTATTTGGTCTTAGTGTAAGAAAAAAACACAGCATTCTTAAATTTGTCACCAGCTCGAAACTAAGATTTAAATTTGACAGGGGTCAGATCTGGATTAAGTATTTTAGATGTACTTCTCAATCAAATAGAATGAACAAACAGAAAAATTTTGAGAGACAGTTCATAGCTGGAAAAAATATTGCTGTGCAAATGTTAAGAGAGAAATTTGCTGGAAACTGAGATGAAAGCTGTCCAAACTCCGATGCATACTGTAACATAAACTAGATTTTAATGGTGTCTTCCATTAATTGTTGTTGTATGTATCACAGCTCTGTGTGGATCAGTAAATTCAGGATACTATAATAAGAGTTCATCATATATCTAGCTGGTGCATTGGGGAAGTTGTTTTGTTCATGATTATAGAGTGATTTGAGAGCCCCCAGTGGAAAACCCACATACTCTTGCTATTATTAGGCAGGCACTCCTGGGTTGACTTCAGCTGATTTGCAGCTTCTATTGAATATGGAGATACTAACTACTTTCCCCAGACTACCACTGTCGTGAGATGTGTGAGCTGTATCATGTATATCATGTCAGTACCTATTTAAAGGCAGCTGCTTGCTGGAATAGGCACTAGGAGAGAAAAAGGCTTTTCAGGTTGTAGGCTTCAACTACGGCTGACAGAAAACAGCTGAGTAAGGCCTTTGCATTATGACTCTGCATCTGGATGAGATGAATCTTGTACTGCTTAGTCCTGATACCATTTTCATCCAAAGTCACTGTTCATGGGCTTTCCACAGAGGATATGAGTTATTACCAGACCTCTTTGGAATAATTTCTTGTCACCTGCTGCAGAATGGGGTACCACAGTTCCATCTCTTCTTCTTCACTGTTTTCAGCAGAAGAAACTCTCAGTCAAACCCAATGCCACTTCTTTAAGCGACCCATGTGTTTTCTTTTCTTGTGGCTGGTTCAAAGTTGTCCTGGGTTCAGCAGTAGCAGTCATTTTTCTCCTTCTTAATAGCTGGTGCAGTGCTGTGTTTTTGACTTTCAGCATGGGAACAGCGCTGATAACACCAATGTTTTTAGTTGCTGCTCAGTCATGTTTAGTCTGACCAAGGACTTTCTGAGCCTCATGCTCTGCCAGGGAGGAGGAGAAGCTGGGAGGAAGCAGAGACAGGACACGTTTGGCTAGTCCCAAACTAGCCAAAGAGGTATTCCATACCACAGCACGTCATGCCCACTATATAAACTGGGGGCAGTTACCCAGAAGGGTTAGATCACTGCTCAGGTCGCGCTGGGGTGTTGGTCGGCAGGTGGTGAGCAGTTGTATTCTCTCCCCTTGTTATTTCCCTTATCATCATTATTATTATTGGTGGCAGCAGTAGTGATTTGTGTTATACCTTAGTTACTGGGCTGTTCTTATCTCAACGTGTGGGAGTTACATTCTTTCAGTTCTCCTCCCCATCCCTCTGGGAGGTGGGAGAAGAGGGGGGAGTGAGTGAGCAGCTGCGTGGTTCTGGGTTGCCGGCTGGGCTTAAACCATGACAAAAGATAGATACCAGACAAGAATTGTTTCTCCAATTCCTTATGTTTGAATATAAACTTCAAACTGAGCCATAAATAGTTAAAACCCAAATCCTGGAACCTTAGGTAGGGGTTTGTGCTTCACAGTTCCATAAATACATTCAGATTTTGCAAAGCAGCATAGTACTAGTGCTTGTCATTACCTGGTAAGGTAAATAAAAATATGTGATCTGGTTAAAAAGAAAAAAAATGTACTTTTCAGAGTTGTGTATGAATCCCCGAAGCGTGCTAAATCCCTTTGTGGAAATATTTGGTGAGAACTGCAAACATAAGTGAGATCATTTTCCCAGTGGAATTGTATTGTTGATTACTCATTCTTACTGTTTTCCTGCATAAAAACTCTATTCAAGGTTATGTATTTTAGGATCATAAGTATCCTGAAATACTGAGAGCATATCAGTTCACTATCAGCATATCATAAGTATACTGAGATCCTGAGAGCATATCAGTTCACTTTATGTAGAGAGCATCGTGGCATGTGTCATATGAATTCACTGGTTAAATGCTATCTAATGCTAGTCTGCTTTCATTCATATTATCAGTAGTTTATAGGTAATTCTATGACTGACAACAAACATCATAGCCTTATAGGTGTAAGACCCTGATCTTTGTTGTCAGATGATAGGTATCTAAAACAGAGATCATTTAACTTTTTTCTCAGAGTTATCCTGCTGTTGACAACACAGGCTCCTTAAGTGACAGAAACAAAAAGTGCTGCATTTTGTCGAGTTTCTTGAAGGTCTACAGAAATTAGTAGCACTCTGTTTTAAGTTTCAGAATAATTGGAAAATAACCAATCATCTATTTACAGAAGCACATTTTCAAGAATAAAACTGAGAACTTCACCTTGTGACCCCAGTTTAGCATGCAGCATTGAGAAATCAGATTAAATTTTAATTAGGTCTTTAATGAAATTTAAGGCTTGTGTTAACAGAATGCCACAGTTTCTCGAAGAATTACAGCTGTGTATGTTTTCAATGTGAAGTAATATTGGCTTGACTATAATGAAAGTATAAGGAGGAAAGATGTTCTACTGAAAAATTTATTTCTGTCTTCAAGGAAACTTAAAAAGAAGAGGTAGAAAACATTAGGTCACTGTTCACTTTCTCCAGCGCCCTTAGAAGTCAATGGGAATTGCTGGATTAGATGCTGTGAACCACAGGAAATATGATAGCTTGGTATGAAGATATCCTCATAAGCAAAGAGACATGATGTCTGGTGGTTGTGGGTGCCAGGAAATTACTTTCCATGCGGAATCTTAAAAACATTGAGTTTTACAAATTAGATGTAAAAGATATTTCATTATATGTATTCTATCTGTTTTCCAGGGTCCATGCTTTTAATTGCAGCTCTCTGATTCAACTAAGAGTGAGGAATTTTAATGTGTTCACACATCTCTTTCAAAATTATTGTGTTCACATGACTAAGAAAGTTACTGAGTTTAAGTTTCCTTTACGTATTTGAATAGTCACCTGAAACCATTACGATTATAAGAAAGTTACTGTAACTACTATTGAGCCAATTTGCTATTTATTTCAGTTCATGTCGTGTTAGACTTTCATTTCTATGGTTCAAATCTACATATTTTGATATAATCAATAGTGAAACCTCCAGTTAAGCAAAGGGACTGAAATAACCAAAATTTACATTAACAGAGAAAAGTAGGAAAGTTTCCTTCTTGTAACACTTAACTGCAGTGAGTTTTATTAACATTCTATTTCCCTGTTGTAGCGAGGTGATACTAGCTTTCCACTGCACAATATAAATTAAACAGCAGCTGGTTGGCTCCTGCATTATTCTGTAGAAGTCTTTACTATAGGTATTTTGAAATTCAGCCTGGTATATCACTTTTCATATGTTTCACACTGAATTCTCAGAGAGAAATGCCTGCCTTAGCCTAGATACTGCTAGTCACACCTTCCTGGTAGGGAAAATCCTGATTCATACTTTAATCACAAATGTACTTTTTCTAGATCTCCACAGGCACTGACATTTGCTGTTGTTCTTCCAGCTGCCTGCCATTTGTTCACTGACCTTATCAATATGGGTGAAAATAAACAAAGCTTTAGACAAAAAGAAAAAAAAAATATTTGCCACTGTTTGAAAGATTCTCTCAGAAGCACCTCAAGTGAGCTTGATGGTCGCAGCATAAAATATCTGTCAAGTATCCTGTATACTAGGGGACAATGCAATCTCATTTTTCTTAAAAAAAAAAAACAAACCTAGACTTTAAAGACTTCTGGTGTTTACAGGCTACTCTTGCCCCAATCTTACTAAACTTATTGAAGGCACCCACTAAGATCTCATTTATTGGGATTACAGGTGAAAGCATAGAAAATGGAGGATTATAGTAAGGTCAGTTGGAAAGTACCTTCATCCTTCCTGGGCAGTGGGGTAGCAAGCCATGCTGTACAGGTGGTAGGAGCAAATACTTATTTTGTGTTTGTTATGAAGTGTAAAAGAAACAAATACGTGCTGCTAAACCTACAGGTTAAGGTTTCCTATTCAGCAGAGTATGGAGTATAGCTGTGTCAGAAAAATTGTCATGCTACCTCACATTTTTTGTGTGCTTTGAAGACTATTCAGCCTGAGAGAGAAACCCTTACTTTTCCTGTAAGAGTTGTGGTTTTTTTCCCTGGGATTACTTGTACTAAACGACACATTAAGGTGAAGAAGATGCACAGCTGTATCAGCTAATTTGCACAATGGTGAGTGAAGACTGATTTTTGTCTGGCTGATAAACTATAGAATCACAGAATGGTTTGAGTTGGAAGGGACCTTAAAGCTCATCCAGTTCCAATGACCTGCCATGGGCAGGGACACCTTCCACTAGACCAGGTTGCTCAAAGACCCGTCCAACCTGGCCTTGAATGAGGGCTCCATAGCTTCTCTGGGCAACCTGTTCCAGTGCTTCACCACTATAATAGTGAAGAATCTCTTCCTTATATCTAATCTAATCTAAATCTATCCTCTTTCAGTTTAAAACCATTTCCCCTTGTCGTGTCACTGCATGTCCTTGTAAAAATCTCCACCCTTTGAGATATTAAGAAGTCTTCTGGACATGGCCCTGCACACTTAGCTCTAGATGGCCTTGATGTGTACAGCTCTTGTATTGTTAAACTTTGGAAGTTTATGTTTGTTTTCATCCAACAGGTCCCTTGAAATAAATAAATAATAATAAAGTGTGGTAGCACTTTGTTTTCTATTTCTAGAATGGACTTTTCTGATTTTAAGTTTTCTCAGTTATTAAATTAGAAGCATTATAGTTGATCTGTCAGTCTATGAAAATTCAGAAATTAAGCTTATTCACTTTCAGGACTGTTACATCAGCAGAGACAATAACAGTACAATAGTATCTCTTCTTTGGCTGCAACACGACTCCTGGACTTGATCTGTAGGTCACTTAAGATAAATGGAGAATACATACTGAGTTTGTTCAGACCTGAACAGGAATCTGAACTTTAAATTCTTCTAGCAGCTTTGCTCACCGAGTGGAAGTCAGTTTATATTTAGCAGCTTTTAGATGCATAGCCTTCATAAGAATATGATTTATTTTATTATCCCTAGTTTAACTGCTTAGGTTATGATGCTTCTGAATGTGAATGGAGTGTAGTTACAAACTTTCTCACAATATTTCACAAAATCTTAGCATGTATTTCGTGTGTTAGAGACAACCAGGCTGAATATATATTTTCCCAACCTGAGCAACTTTTGAGTAACCTGTGAAAAAAGATAAAACACTAAAATTAGAATTGTTAAGATCCGATAACATAGAACCCCCAAGCTTCTTATCACAAAGGAGTTCAGCCTTATATTTTTGATGCATGTCTAAATTCTGTAATGATTTCAGTCTACAGATTTGAAAATGCCTAGAAGACTGCATCAGGACCTTATCAGTTTCAGTACACCCAATGTTTTGTGTAAATATGTCTTTCTCAGTTCACATATGGCCTAAAGGCCAATAAGAGTAGTTTTATATTTGGAGCAAGTTCTAAAATTTAAATCAGGAAAAGACCTTTGCTGCATTTTCTATCAACTTTAGAAAAAGTCTATAGAAGAAACAGGATAACCTAGATTCACAGTTACAAAAGGATTAGTAGTAAAATTTTGTATTCAAGGAGACAAGAGAGATTGGTGTTATATAATATTTCAAAGCTGCTGAACAAAGCAACTTGATAATGGAGGTAATATGAAGTGAAATATCCAAGGTTTAAAGAACCTCTGATGGAATGATGATGTTAAAAGTCACCAGGAAGGCTGCATCTCTGGAGACAGCCTTAGCGAGGAAATAGGCCAATGAACAGAAGCTCTTAGCTCCATCTTTAATAGATAAGAAGCTCGTTTTGCAAAAATCTGTGTAGCACAGTTAAATTGAGGCTCTGGTAATTATGGTAGCTGAAGTTCCTCTGTTAGGTATCTCTTCTATACTTTCTCCTATTTATGCTTATGCTGCCTTACTATCCTTTCCCTCTACTTTTTTCTTTCTAGCCTCCAAAATAACACTGGAATTGACTGGTTAGACTTGGCATCCAAGAGAAAACAACTGGTCAGCAGTCAGGCGGCTTGTGGCATTACAGTAGGATTTCAAATCTAGAACAATAAAAGTTAAGGTCTACAGAGAGCAGTCTCAGAGCACAGTAGGGTTAATGCATCTCTACAAGACAGAAGCAGCAGAACATGGAAGTATATAGGGCAAAAGGTCGAACAGGTTTTGGTAACAGATTTACATGTAGCTTATGTTCTGGGTTTTTAAGTGTAGTACAGCCAAGAAGCAACAGTGAAATTTTGGAATCCACCTATAGTATTGAAAACTCTGCAGGTCTTTATAAAAGATAGGCTGGGTGTCAAAACAATTACTAAGCCTAGAAGAACATAAAACAGAGAATGGAGGAGAATTGCATGGAAAAATCGGTGCAATAGCAAAGACTATAACTCAAAGATAGAAAATATATGGGAAAATTCCCAGAGAAGAAACAGGCATGATGCTGCTGTTGCTGCCTTTTCAAAATAAAAAGAATAACTATTTTTTTAGCTAATTTCCACCTGACAAGATGACAAAAGAGCACTTGGAATGACTATGACAAGGGTCTATATGCCCCAACCCTTACTAATTTATATATTGATTTTTTTAGGAAAAAAAAAATAATCTAGCCTTTCATATGTCTGCTAAATATAAATCAGTGACTTGAATTACCAGCTGTTTACTGTTATATGCATGTAGTGATGTGATAGTCTTAACTAGAGGGATTTGCAACCTTATTACTTTTTATTTCATTTGAAAAAGTACAAATGGGGTGTCGAAACTTCGGTGAACCTTATTTAATATCTTTCTTATTCCCGCTGGTTTCCTTAAGTGCACAGTAGCTCTTTCTTGTTGCTGTAAGAGGGATGAAAGGTTTAGAAGCTGAAATCTACCCAAAAGGCAGCACACACATGCAGATCTGAAGAGGATGCTTTCTCATTTGTAACATTGCCAACATTTTATCGTGATGCCTTGGAAGCATTGGTAGGTATTGATTCTGCAAAATGATGGCACAGGTTCAGCCCTAGTGAAAGCAATGGAGTCAGCTTATCCAGCTTGCTTTTGAGGACTTCCGCCATCTCTCAAGTGGACATAGCAGGTTTTGCATCTCTAAATGAATCATTCAATCACAGCAAACTGTACAGGCATGTGCAGGAATACTTAGCTTAATCTCAAAGATACTAATCTTATATAAATTTAATAATTAACACTTTTTTCTCTCTCAAAATGACTGTTTAGTGACTTTTTGCTTTGAGATTCAGTTATGGTGATTTTGACTTAACTGATTCTTATTGTCAGAGAGGCTGCCAGCCCTTTCATTATTAATCACGGGGATGGTCACATGCTCCTTCCTTTGTGCCTGTAGATCTTTTCCCTTTTCTGGCTCATGCTGCGTAACCTCTTTTTTCTCCTACGTCACAAGCGCTGCAATCCTTTTCCTTTTCTGTTACATACACAGCAATAATCTCCTGCTAAAGATCCAGCTCTGACTAAGAGAATAAGCCCTGTCACCCCCAAGCTCAAGCAGCTTGCTGAATAATACCACATGATGGGAGATTACATGCTTAAAATGTATTTCAGTCTTAGAGTTTTCTTGCTTGTTCTAATTCAAGCCCTTCCTTGCAGGATGTGATGTTGCCCAAATCCCTCCCCAGGCCTATAACCCTGTGGCCTGTTGTCTAGTATGACCTGGCTCCACGCTTGGCCTTCTAATGACTCCCCGTTTTCATGGTGAGGCACATTCCTTTGAATGTGCCTTTAGCTACCAGGGATGGCACTTTACAGAGATCTGTAAAATACTATTTTCTTCTGCACAGAGTCTCAGATGTTGCTGGGTTTTTTTACTGCAACAGTATGTTGTAGTAAAGCCAAAGTTGTGTGGGATGCCTGAACTCATTATGTGCTCTACTACATAACTTTGAGAAATACTTTGCTCTGTGGTACGTTAGCTATAAAATTGAGGGTATTAGTTTTTTCCTTCTTTAGTGCACCAATTTGAGGTGAGGTAAGTGTGAAGGAATAATTATACATTATTGCTATGATAATGTTGTTCTTTTTAATGTATGGTTTCATGCAATACTTGCTAAAAATCTTACCGCTATGCCATTGAAACATTAATTAGCCTTTTCCCTGTTAAACTGTGATTTTTCATTTTCTCATGAGATAGCATGATTCTTCTGATGTAACAGTCCTTCTGGCTGGAGGCTTTCAACCGATGCTGAACTGAAGGAGAGTGATAGGTTTCTCTTTCAGCATGCTTTTCTTGGCAGGCACACAAAATGGATACAATCTCAAATTATAAAGAAAAGTTTTAGAGTGGAATTAATTTTCTTCTTATTTGGCTATCTGAAAGTTTGCCATCCAGTCAATTAATTGTGTAGCTAAATATTTTCTAGCGAGTACCTTTGTCAGTTGTCAGTCTTCCTCACAGTCTGGTTATTCTTTTGGAGTCTGTTGTAGAAACACTTTCATCAATCCAGTGCAATGAACATTTTCACATACGAAAAGAAATGAGTTTTCTATTGCAGAGCTGTGATTATTTTTTTTTTTAACTTAGCTGTACAGGTTTCTGTATTTAAAAATTGTAAGTGTATTTGGAAGTAGTAGAAATAATTTATCACAAGTAGTAATGTGAGGTCAAGAGCATAGAATTCTTTCTTGTGATTTCACTTTGTCGATACCAAGAATATGTCTAGCCAAGAGACAATTATTCCTGCCCTATTACATAGCTATAAATAGCTGAAAATTCAGTGGCGTTTATTCACAGGGCTGGAGAGGTTACTAGGCACAGCTTGTTTTACATCTATTTTCTGAGACATAAAGCTTTTACCTGAGTTTTGCTCTGAAGTTTGAGCTTGTAGTGGGTTAGGTGTGTAATTTGCAAGGGCATCAGGTAGCAGAACATCGAAAAGGAAGGTCTGTTCTGCTTGTTGGTGTCTCTAGACTAGAACATAGAACAATTCAGGCCACCAGAATAAAGTTGCAAAGTTATATGGTGGGAACTGAACTGTGGTCTCTGTGCAGTGCCGAGTTTCATTATCAGTTTATTTAAGCTTGGGTGACTTCTTTGAAACATTAGTAAAACATAGACAAGAGTATGCTTTGTCAAGGTGCCACATGAGCTTATACTCGAATTTTATGGATTGTGTTAGCTGCAGAAACTTGATCATCTATTCTGACAGATGTATGGAAAGTCCATGAGTTCAATATAATAATTTCTTCATTTCAGATGGCAAAAGCTGTGACACAGGAAAGGGCTCTATGGTTGAATGAATCATAGCATACAAGAAGTCTGTAACTGAGATCTATTTTTCCTGACTCCTGCTCCACATGTATGTCTTCCCTTACTCTACTGTCATGCTGTCATAAGATGTTATCTAGGCTTAGTTACTGATACAATGGCATTATGGAAGAAACCTAATTAGAAAACTGACATCTCCTTTAGCCCTGTTAGAAATTCATATGAAAAGTAGTGAGAGACACCATAACACTAATACCATCAGGGTTTTTTAACTACATTTTATTCCTGGATTTATTGAGAAATGCTATTAGCAGATTTGGAGCACCAAATGAACAATTGTGCAATGCAAGGAATAAGAAGCTGACAGCAAACAATAGACCAGAGATAGCTAGTACAGAGTGTTAATTGTAGTTTAATATATGGATGGGCAAAATACGAGTGGGAGAAAAGGTAAGAAATTATAAATACAATTTTCGGTCAGATCTTAGTTTGCTAGAAGACATCTGGAATGTTATTTGAAGTCTCCATCTTAAAATTGAGTACTTAGGATCTTTAGGCCATGGTCAGCCAACGACTGCGAACGCAACTGTGCATGCTTAAGATGCTACTTCCAGCGCACAGCCACCCCCTAAGCTGAGCCAGAAGAGCAGACGTACTTCAGAAGGGGTATGAATTCTCCTAAATTGCCTCACTATGACGTTAGTTGGATCAGCTTAAACTGCTCTTCAAAGCAGTTTAAGCATTAGGTAATTGACAGCTATTGTGCTTGTGTTACTATGAAGCAAGTAATGGTAAACATTGTAATGTTTGTTTATGAGACAGCTGAAATATATTTTAACCAAATAATCTAGTAGAAGCAGTAACAATAGTCATTAAACTTCTTACCAAGTATACAGAGTGTACCCAAGACTTCTCAATTCTCAGAATTATTTTTGTGCTGTAGTGCTTAAATTTTCAATCAGAATTGGCAGGAACAGTAAGCTAATTACTGCTGGATTATAATGGGATTCCTACAAATGTGTATATGACATCTAGATTAATACCAAATGAGGCCTTCATGATTAATGTTACTATGCTGAACACCAGGGGATTAATAAAGATTAGACATTACTAAACAGTGTCAAACAAAAGTAGACAGTTCAGTGCAAAAAAGTGATGTTTAATATGAAAAAAAAATCAGTGTCACACGGTAAAATTCGTATCGGCAAAATGATACGGATCTGACTAAAAATGAAAAGTCCGGACTGTTCTCTTAAAAATGCTTCACCCTGATCCTTTCTGGTCAGGCAGGCATGCATGTTTCTGCTGCTTGAAGGATACTCTGCGTAGTTTGACAGAGGTCTGTGCTGTGCGCTGTATTTAGCGTGACCAAAATCAGTAATATATTATCTGAGGATTTATTTTAAACTATGATTTACTACAACCTAGTAAGTTTTGTAGGCATGAAAATGAAGTGTGGTTTTATAATACACTCACATATTTAAATTACTGACACATTATTAGATTTCTTTATGTCATGTGGCAGATAATTGCAGATGAACTGTTAGAGCCAAAATAGACATATCCACTGGGCATCATACAGTGCTGTAAGAGGAAGAAAATGTTTGGAGGTTGTTTGCAAGGAGAGAAGTGCAAGGATACAGAAGAGTTTGATCATAATGGAGCAGGTCACAGAATTTCACTCACTTTTCCTATCATGCCTCTAAAAACATCCTCTACAATGGCACTCGGTGCGAGGGGAGGGCTTGGAAGGTTGGCAAGGAGTCAAGGACATGGCTCAGCATATGCTGTCTCATCCTAGTTCATGGAATGAACATCCTGCCACCACAGATGATCATCAGGTCACAGTGACCCTAGCTTCTATTTATTGCAATGGTGTATTGTTTGTTGTATAACTGCGTGGGCATGATATATGTAATCTGCTGTTAAAACCAAAAAGAAATATAGATGAGGCAGGGATATCCCTGAGTTGAATCCCAACTGGGCAGCTGACCCAATCATCCACTTTTCCTCTGCAGCCCTCTGCATGATTATCTGGGCTCCTTGTACTGACTGGAATGTGAGTCTATGATCAATAAACTAGCCCCTGTTGTGGTCCCACATTTCCCCTGACAGTATCAAACTGCACTACTGTTTCTGAGAATCTTTACATCTATACCCAGCGTTATCATAATACAGTATTCTTGACATATTTTCCCATTTCTCCAATCAGCAGTGAAAATATAGCAATGTCTATAATAGCGAGTGAATGCTGGGAGCTAAGCCTCTCCTTGAAGGGAGCTTCCAGGCTGGGAAAGTGTAAAGGAAAACTAGATGAGCTACAATAAAATAAACACCATGATCCAAATATAGTACTATGTTTGGGAAATGGTTTTTAATATTTTTTAGCTATGTCACTGAAAAATGAAAGTGATAAGAAATGTCTTCCTGCCACAATATCCAGAGAGGTTAGAATGACTTAAGTACAATTAGCGTTTTATTTGATGAATGTTATTGTTCTCTCTTCATGGAATAGCTCAGTGAAGACTGTGATGTTCTTTAATGCTTTTATTGTTCAGAATCATTTGACAAAGCGTTACTTCAATGTTTCCTGTTGAAACCAAGTTTCCTGTGAGATTTTGATTTTCGTACTTGTTTCTGAAGTGCTGTTGGTTACCTGTGAAAGGTAAATTATGTATTTCCTCTGTTTGGGTAGCTGATGCAGTCAAGACTCTCCCCCATGCTGGTTAAATTTGCTTTTATTTTGTTTTATAAACCACCTCCTTTTCAGGCAATTTAAACACAATTGCATAAATATCTGTACAGAAATTGAACCTGACTAAATTTAAAAATCTTTCAAATTAGTAGCAGGTTTAACCTCTGTCCAAAAAATCTCCCGAACTTCACTCTATATAATAGTGAATACAATCCGGGGGATAGAGAGAGAAGAAAGATATAAGACAGATCATCATCAGATCATCATCATCATAAGAAGCTGACCAGATAACTCCTGTGCTCTATTGCTGCAATTCATCCAGAGGGACAGTGTTAGTGCAGTGCAGTTACTTCTGAACCAGGAGACAGCTTTTGAGCAAACCCCAAATTTTCCCCATATATATTTCAGTTTTTTACATGCAGCTCCCTTTGTTTTGAGAAACTGGAAGCATGATATGAATCTGCATTTTTGTCAAAGGCAACATCTTTCCATGGAATTGAAATGGCTGCATATCATGGTGGCAGGGCAAGCCACAAATGGACACTTTAGGGTCTTCCTTATGTCGACTAAAGGAAAGAAGAGGTGCTAACTGAGCTTTCAGAGCTGCAGAGCAGCTCTATACAATCCTCTTCATTTCAAGCTGGTGTTGAGACCAAATGGCCTAATTGTCTAAAGCTAAATTCACAGCTGAAAGAGGTCTGCTGATGCAGCTCCTCTACAAAGTTTTGCTGGTAGTAGTGTCATTAAGACCTGAAAAGACTGATTTTGCCACCATAGCAAGTTCTGACTCCTTGGGTGAAATCTACTGGCAAAGTTAAATCTTTAAGGAGAAATGATCTTATGTTATTTGTACCAGTGATTTTACTGTAAAATATTATTGAAATGAAAATTTCCTCTCTAAACTGCAATGCTTTAACAGTGAAAGATTTTCATGTTAGACTATCCCCTTTGAAAATCAACAATAAATTTTCATAAAATTGAAGCCTTTTTAAAGCATGTATTTCAATCCAGAAGGGAGCTTTCCAAGAACTTGCCTTGTGTTGAACAACATACTTGCTGACTTAATAACATGGTACCAAGCCCAGGACAGTAAACCCTGCTGAGAGGTAAGATGTATTGGGTCAGGTTTGGAGCTGTTCCATTAGGGTTGCACCCCTTTTAATTCATTTGTGTCAAAGACAGAATAAACTCACATTTGTGGTATGTGGACCTATAATAAGATGTAAGTGCGACTATATTTATTTATTTTTAATATAATACCAGTAGAAGTGTTCCCAGGGAAATACTGGTGTAGAAGTCATGTCTGAAAACAATAGGAGACGGGATGACAATGCAACCACTTTAGAACTCCTACAACGTTTCGTGGTCTACAGTGAAATAATTTAACTTTAAAAAAATCAAATGTCAGTGGAATTTTTTCCAACTCACCACATTCACTGACCTTTGCATTGACTGTTCTCTGTAAGCCTTTGAGATGGAGCACATGCAGCGTGTGGAGTTCCATGTCATGTTGGTCATCATTCTCTGCTTGACATTTCTCGTGTTCCTAAGTCTATGTGTTCCAGATTAATGAGGCATTTGTTCTCGATCAAGAAGCTATGTAAGAATACACTTTTAATTGTAATGGGTTGTATATGATTAATTATTTCTACATGGTTTGCTTATATTTTTTGATAATTCAAAGCAGACTATTTTTTTCCCCACTGGGTACTGTCCAAATCTCTTCAATGTTCATACTGGTTATCACCCAAGAATTTATGGAAGTGAATTGTCTTCACAAGGGGTTGTGAGCTTCTTCAAAAAATTTGCCTGGAGCTCTTTGCTGTAATGGCTTTCAATGTCCTTTGTCTGTAAAAGGAATAAGATGGCTAACCCACAAGCTGGTTGCAAAAGCTGTGTTTAAGTTAATTTGTGGGTTTTTTGAAAGACCCCATTGTTTTAGGACTACTTATCTCACAGTTGGTTCTGCTGAGAGTATTTTAGTATTGTTCTGTGCTCATCTTTCTGTTTTTATTGAGGTCTCTTCTTTTAATTCAGATTTTTCTTTAGAAGAAACTGTGTTTCAATGCCCAGTACATTCCAAACTGGACCAAGCTGTTCCCCACGTGTGCTCCCTGAATGGGAAAAAAGGGCCGTGCCATGTGTTTTCATTTGCAAAGCTTGCTTCAGACTTTTTTCACACCCTGAGGAATTTCCGTTTGTTGCTGTTCTTCAAAGGACAAAAGGCTCAGTACTTCAGGGCCTGGGTCTTGAGGGAGTATTTGAAATCTCCAATTTTACAACCTTTCATTTCTCTTGGTTACATGGGACAAAATTTTGGCGAGTGTAACCATGGGCCTAACGGCAGTCAGCACACCACACTGAGCTCAGTTTGTACTCATAAGGGAAGATGAGATTTTTGTCTCCTCTGAATTAGCAAATAATTAAATTAACAGTAATCTTACCTTTCCCTATCAGATTTGTTGGTTTTAGCTACAGAGATTGCAAATGAATCACCTGTAGAAGGATTTGGGTGCAGAGGGAGGCTCTTTCTCTTCACATCACTTTGTCTGTAGCTATCAGATAGATAATCTGATCATCCACTCACAAGATATATTACCCTTTTATTAAGTGGGTCCAGTCTAGTAAAATAATAGCCATGAAAATGCTACAATAAAAGAATAATAAGAAACCAAATTGCTTGTTAGAGCTGTCCGTAGATAGCAGTCTGCTATTCAATGCCTTGTGACTGATATTTTACAGGTTTCATGTGAAATGTATGGCAGGCAGCAGGCACCCAGCTATTTTTCTTGGCTGTTTCCATTTCAGATGAACAGGGGTAACATTATGAGGAAAGATCCATTTATAAAAAAATGACCCATTAGGTCTAAACTTAGGGGCCATAGAACCAGATTATGTGCGATCTGTGGGTGGCTTTTGTGGCACATGGTGATTGACTCTATGTTCTCTCCTTCTCTTCTCATATAGAGCATGTCATGAGGAGCGGCTCCTCCAGAAGAACTTTCTTTGTAGGAAAGACATTCACATTACTTTGATTTTCCGTAGTATCTATCATGGCAGTATGTTCCTGTAGGGCAAGGGGCAGAGCTTTGTCAGTTAGGCTTACAGTAAAAGAGCACAAGTGGTGCGGAATGACTTAGCAGAGAATTACAAAGAGGAACTGCAAATGAAACAGACCACAGCATCCTGACAAAGTGCAGAGATGATGAAAACATCTAAAACCTGCCCTCCTCCCTTCCCCCTCCCTTCAGTATGGTATGTCATTCAGGGTTATTCTCACAAGTCCCAGGGACTCATTTGGGTGTAATTTCAAAGGTTAGCACCCTTCCCCATTCCTCAGTGGGAGGTCATTGCCCTTGATGCAGAGGCAACAGATCTGAATGTGTGGTTGCATATAAACTACCACAACTCCTGTATAGTATAATGCACAGAGCAGTAAAATGAAATAAACAGAAAAGCAGAAACACTTGACTGTTTCACCAGCCAGGAGGGCAGGTGGGAAGCATAATCCTCTACTCTACCTGGTGCAACTTTGTGGTCCTCATGGGTCACAGCTCTTGTTCTAGAAGGCACTTCTCCTACCCTAGTTGTCAGAGGCTGAATTTTGCACTCAGAAGTGCTGTTGTATAGATGCAAGCACATGAAAGGGGTGAGACGATGGCAGAGATGAGTAATGAAACTCTCTGAAGTACTGCTTTTGAACTCTGTGGCTACAATTGTACTGTCAAAAAAAACCCAGCAACCCAGCGTCAGGAGAGGACAGTAGATGTTAGCAGTTTTGCCCATGAAGTTTATTTTACTGCAAATAAAAATGACAACTTAAGTTTTAGCCTGAAGATTAAGACACAGAAAGAGCCTGTTTGAGTTAGACTGTAGAAAGGTGGAGCTGAGATATGGAACAGCTATGGTTAAAAGCAAAAGGGCTTATGTGGAGAATGATAGCGAAGCAAAAGTCAAGTAGAATTGTTAGTGTCTCGCTGAAGCTGAAAACATATGCTTCATTTAAAATGATAATTTATGGAGGTTTGATTGCCAGGTATTCAATTTGGTCCTGGAATCACTTGAACTCAGATTATGTTTGTAGAACAGTCATGCTTTACACAAATATTGTCAGTGTCAGCTGTATAGAACAGTCTTCCTTTTTTTTTTTTTATTAAGCATAATTGTAATTAGTTGAGTAAAATGACAATTACATCCAAAAGGGATCTCTTCCAGTAAAAAATTATGCTATGCTACCTATTGCAAGTCTCATAAATGGTTTCATAATCAGATTCAGTCATCCTTTCCTCTATGTGGATGGCCTATAACCTACAGAATCTGTTGTTAATTTGTGAGCTTGGGGGTTTGAACAGAGCTTGCTAAAAAGTTCATGCAGAGTTAGTACCGAGCACCTTCTTGGGGAGACTGATTTAAATATAGCTGGCTGAGCCAACTAGAACCTTTTGTAAGGTTACCATCATTAGATGAACTTTAGGACTGCTGGACCTAGTGAACTAGTTCTGCCAAAAATAGTAAAGCTTTCCTGCTGAACTCAGTTGAAATCAGCTCATGTGCTGGAGTCAATTGCTGATCACAAAGGACAAAATGTTTCTCCAAATAATCACAAAAACTTATTTTTCCTCTAGTCTGCATTAGACAGTGTAAACAAGTGACCAAAATGGTAAAAGAGAGGTGCTTGTAGAGGTGCTTGATGAATGATTGATAGGTTAAAAGGAATAAGGTCATGCATAATCTATAGGAGAACTAAAAATGACAACGGTAATGCAGGGCAAGCTTCTAAATACTGAAGATTTGCAGGTCCATCACAAAGTGCATACTACTTCATAGACACAGTAGTCAACATTATTCTATGAAAAGGTCCTGGAAATGCAAAGTGTGGGTTACATCCCAGTGAAGGAAATTCTAGAGCTGAGTTAGATTTAAAACTTCATTTCTCAAAACTCAATTGTCCTCCACAGCATGGGGAAGGTAGAGCAGGATGAGGAAAAAAACCCTTCAGCTATGTTCTAAGAATGAGATGGTCAGATCTAAAGCATGCTGAAGTGAAAGCTTGTTTTGGTTTTGCTGAGCTTTGTATCAAAGAAAAGGGTCACAGGTATCGGTCAAAGCAACCCTTTCAGGCACCCAGTGAAAGATTTTTGCTTGTGGATGCAGCAAGACTAAGATGCTCATCTTCAACTTCTTTATAAATGAAGCAGTACTGAACTGTTCTGGGAATATTTGAACTTTAATAAGCTGATCTTTAATAAAAAGACCACTTACACCATGGCAATCCAAAACTCACATTATGAGAAATTCCCTAAAGAGAGCCCAAATTAGAATTTGTTGGATTTTGAGACTGTGGTTATCCCAAATTCGTGCATAGTGATCTATTATCTCCCAAGCCAAGGGCATTTCCTATTTCAGTTTCATAAATGCTTATCCTGGCCATTAACATGGAACAGATATTAAAAACAAAAGTAACATTTCTGTTGGCTTTTCCTCTTTTTGGAAACCTTTTGACCCACACTAATTAGTATCAGTCTCTTCACACCTATTGAATACCCATCAGGGAACTCCCATAGCACAAATCTGAACTGCGCTATATAAAAGCAGATATATTTTAGATTAACTGTTTTGTATATTTTCTGATAGGTCAGCATGGGGATCTGATTCTTTAGAATGAAGATAATGAAAACACCTATACTTGACACATTCACCATTGACAGAACTGTGAACCTGAGCTTGTGTGAAATAAACTGTGCAAAAAGTCCTGGTGGAGAAACATCTGCTGTAAATGTTCCAGTAGGGAAAAGATACTGTCTGCCTGAAAAATGTAGGACAAATTCACAAATGCAGCATGTTGCTGTTTAACAGATATACGTGGCCTTAGGGACCCATGCGGCTCCATTACTCGTCCAAAGTTCAAAATAAAGAGAAAAATAAGTTTTGACAGTCACTTCTGAGGGAAGCGATAACAGATCAAAGGACTGTCTTTTATTGCGATATTTTCATCATTATGGAAAAGAATCACTTTGGACTTTAGCTGCTGTTTGAAATCTTTACCTTTTAATAAGTGAACTCTGTAAATGTAGCTCAGAGAACAAAGGTTCCTCTTTTACAGTTAAACTTTTAACCCTTGAGGTTGAATTGGTGGAGACCAGAGTGAAAATCCACTGTGTTTTCACTGAACTTTTTACCCTTTGAAAAAAGCTGAACAAGTTTAAAGTTCATACACTGAGCAAGAGGTCTCTACTGGGGATTTCTGGTATTATTAACTTCCTGACCTCAGATAATTAAAAGGGAAGAGTGGAGGCAGGGCAGACTTTGACTCAACTTTGAACTTTTAACCTCTTGAGGAGCATTTTTAGTGTGCAAGTGGTAGGCACAGTAAACTCTTATTAACTTTATTTAACCCATGGACATGAAAAAATGTCAGCAGGCCAAAATTATCCTTTGTTCCTTATGTCATATTTCTATTTGTGTAGCAGTTAAAACTCGAGGGGGATATTGTTTAGATACAAAAGTGACAGAGACAACTATTTTCCAGGAACTGGCAAGTACAGTAGTCAAGCAAAAGGGAGAAACGGCCATGAATCTGTCAGATGTTGCAGCAGGGTTTGTAATTCAGACTGTGTTGGGTTTTAGCTTTAGGACATACAGCAATATTTTAGTGTTCCCCCTTAGCAAAATTTTCCTTACAGAGCGGAGGTATTTTATCTTTTTATTCAATCAGGCTTTACTTCTTCAAGCGTTAAACACAGTAATACTCAGAAGCCCAGGAGATTATGGATTTATTGACTAGAAAATAATTAAAGAAGTAGCATTGCGAATTCTGTATTTGAACACATAAATTGTACTTTCCCATGGCTATAACATAAATGAAAGAATAAAATCTGTGCTTCTTGTCTCAGCAAGATGATTATCATCTGTGGTCAGTTGTTTATCAGGGATACTATTTACTATGAAGTAGTCTGGGGAAAAATATGGGAAGCAGTAAAAGCTAAACCTCTTAGCATCAGTTTTATTGGGGCGTAAAACAGAATTATCCTGAATCTATGTTGTCAGAGATAAAAGAACTTAGCAAAAATAAATAAATAAATGCAAAGAATATTGAATGAAAATATTTCCTGTAAGAGAAAGCTGCAAGCATCTGGAGAAGAATGTCAATAATAGGTATCCTCTCTTCTTTTTTTCATTATAAGAAAAGAAAGGACACAAGTGATGTTATTTCTTATGGTTCCCTAAATGTTCTAAATGATTGCTAAATCATAGCAATCATTTGTCTTGTCCAACAGGAACTCAGAAGTGTTCCATGTAAATGGAAAGTGTTCAAATTCATTTCACAATCAGAAAAAAAAATGCAGAAAGTCTTTTGGAAGCAGATGTGCTATAGCATAAAATAGCTGCATTAGGATTATTAGAAGATTAGCAGAAGAATCTCCAGGCTGTCTAGATGTTATGGTAAGTATGGATGCATGCATCTTGAAAGTTTTGAATTTGGAATATTTTTCAAACCTCTTGATTAAAGCCAGCTGAACACTGATAAAAAATATCCCCCAAAATTTTAAAACAAATACACAGATCAAATAGTTCTTTAGGAGATCACCCTGTATGCCCTATGAAAAGTACCCTAAAAGAGATAAGTTTGAAATTTTTGGCAAAAAATGCTTGGAAAGGCACCAGATTAGCCTGGGTTTCTATTGGCTTTCATTGGGGTTTTACTGCTTAAAAATGTTGGTTACATTACAAGGTAGTGTGATGCAATTGAAGTAGATCTGTAGACTGAAACAGTTAGTGTTGTAGATCCCAAAACTCATGCTATATGCATGCGGAAGGTGTATTTCAGACTACCTCTAGTCTAATCCCATGAGCATAACACCCATAGTGGCAGGAGCACATCATAAGTACTCCTAAGGTTTGTTTTCTGGTCTATTTTTAACCTGGAAGAATCTGTGTCATGTGCTCTGTGACTGCCCAACAGTGCAAACCGGTGGGCAAGAAGTGGAAGTGATGGAGGGACGTCTTCCAAAACAACTGCCTGTTCCGGACTGAAATGCCTATGCAGATGCACCTGATGCCATTGCAACAGGGAGCAGGCGTCAGCCTCCGTGACCAAGATCACGTACCACGCTGGAAGCCTCCTTGTGGTTTGTGATCAGCATCTAATATTTCCTGCTTGGGCTAGGACTGTCACAGCAAGTCTGAATTAAATATGCTGTATTGAACCTGAAAGAAGTGTTGGTCTGTGTCTATGAAGTCCTGACTCAGGAAAGCACTAAGGCTGCTATTTATATGCAGGAAAAGTGAAATTATGAGTAGACTGCTATTGGTCAAAAATCATAGTGGAGGGAAGAATACTTCAGTTAAGAAAGCACATAAAATTTCTTTTTCTGAAATGTAGATTTAAACTTACATGAGGCCTCCAGCTGGGTCTTGTTGAGCACTGGCCAGTGAGGTGCCTTCCTTCTGGATGGGGATGTGGCCTCCTCTTCAGGGCACAGTGAAAGAAAGGGAGTGATATGCTTATAAAAAACACCTTTCCTGTGCTCTATTTGCAGAGCAGGGTGAATCCTTTCATGGTGCCCTGGCTTCAGGGGAGAGTATGAAAAACATGGCAAGGCCCCATGTTTGGGCTGAGCAGGTTTAACCTTTGCTGCACCAGTGGTTGGTGCTGGGCAGGATTTCCTGTGCTCCCTTTGCAACTTTTAGTTCTGAAGATTTTCCAGATTTTCAACTGCAAGGTAGGAGGCTTCGAAGCCTGGTCACTAGGCCAAACTGGGCTTTTTTCCACGTGGATGACAAAAAGCACTCTTGGATAGAAGTTAAATTCCTGCTGCAAGTCTGGGGTTAGTGAGACCATCTCTATTAGCAGGTTCCCCAGATTTGATATTTTTCAGCATAGACACAAGAGTGCATTTTTCACTGATCTGGATTGCTGAACTGTCTGAACTGGCTTAATGCAGAGGTTTTCCAAAAAGCACTTAGCTTGTGGTATATAGTTGGCACAGCAGATTTCAGCCGGAGCTAGACAGGAGAAGTTTGGCAAAGTTACAGGCAATTAATAGCAGGGTTTTTATCATAACAAGCACTGGGAAACCTTGCTACCAGCCCCTCCTGCAAACTCACAGTTCATACACAGAAACAGAAGATGTAAAATCAGCATGAGTGTGTATGCATATGTGCATGTGGATGGATGGAGAGTGTCAACATATGCATGAGTTTGCGTACTGCAGAGCTACTCGTGTGAGAAAGTACCAGCGCCTGTTCCTAGGCATGGATTAAGGAAGGCAATTAGACATATGCTTAAACGCTAGGGCTGCCTTCCTCTATCAGACCTTTGGAAACTCATCTATCGTGTGGAAGCACTGAATTTGTGCTTTCCTTTAGATTTCAACGCTGGCCACAGAGAAAAATCAACAGCAGCTGTACTCTGTGGCAAGAACCTCAAGTCTACTCATCTGTACTTGCTGTCCCTTAAGCAAAGAGATGTCTCACCTGTTTTTGCAGACTTGGTTCCTGAACATGGGGAATGTGTTCAGCTTTTAGTGGAGATAGAGATGCAAGCAGGAAAATCCTTGTAATAGAGATACTTAGCACTCATATGCGACTCTGCAGGAAGTAACTGTATGATATAGAAAAATATTGTTGGGACAAAGCTGCACTGTATTTTTTCTTGAATTGAACATAAAGGGATTATGGACCAGATAAAATAGAAGACAAATAATTATTATCATCTGCATAGAGATGGAGAGCAGAAGTTAAATGGTTTACCTGGTCTTCCGGATGAAACCATGTCAGGATAAGGTTTAGAAAGTCAAAGCTTCTTTCTCAGTTCCTCCACCCAGCCCATATGTCACTATCTTGCTCTCATGCTGATCATGGGTAGCTTTTCTTTTCCCTTTTTTTCTGAGTGGGCATGTAATAGACAGAGCTTATAAAAATTGGGAAACAAAATTCTCACCTGGCTCTGCATTTTGAAATGAGAATGAAAGAGGAATCCTCATAAATATCACATCCCACACACTCTGCCCTTGAGTCCTTCAAAGCCAAATAATCAAGGCTGAAATGTATTCCATGGATGGAAGGGAGTTACAAACCTGCTCTACCTTGCAAAGGGGTACTTACAGCTTAAATTCTGTCAAGGCGAGGGACAGAAAGGAGATATAACTGAATTACAAACCCTGCTTGGGCATTTAGGGGGATAGCACTCTACTTACTAGGGCTAAACGGAAAGGCCAAGCCTAGCTTTAAACATGTGCAATCAGTCAGGGTAATAGTAACAGTGGTAAAAACTGGTAGTGAATGCACTTATCCTTTTATTTCACAGTTCTGCCCTGCCTGCAGCTGCCCTTGGCTGGTCTGAGCACAGCTGTGAGTGACCGATGAGTTGAGAGCCAAATACCACATCAGTATGTGGAACTGCATCATGTGAAAACTTTCCCCTGCAGCATTTCTTTGCTGATGGGCCATTTCACCTGCTTCACCCCTCACACCAAGTGAATCATGTAGCCTTGCAAAGACCCTGATTTGAAGTACCAGACAGGACAGGTGGTTGCAAGGAGAGTACAAGGAGAAAGCTCAGCCAACAAAAAAGAGCCATACTGCAGATCCAGAAAGTGTTTCCTTGACAGTCTGAAATCAGGCTCCTTTGAAGATGTATTTTCATGACCTCATGGTGTTTCTCAAAGGCAAGCTTGAAAAATCTCACCTGGGGCTCACTTTTGTTCCTTAGCCATTGCTTTCTTAGATTATACATAAGTTTGATAATATGCAAAGATTTGTCTGTAGTGACTACTACTTATGCCAGGTCAGTTGATGGATGTGTGAGTCTGTTCTTCATTATTACTTTATGACTCTGAAGAGAACACATCTGAGTGTCCACAGGGATGAAGAAGACATGATCCTTGCTGATAACTCTTTGCAATCAAATTTGAGACTTGGTAGCAAAGGATGAAAGGACAAAATGGTGAATAGGTTTAGTATGAGGAGTTTTATCAGCAACAGACTGCACACTCATCATCTTTATGGTAAGATGAAAAAGGTTTGGTTTTGTTCTGTTTCATTTTTTGTTCAATTTAAGTAAGTCTGTAGGGTTAATCTGTAGCTACAGGTGTTAAGAACATCATGCCTCAAGTTTGAGAAGGGACCAAACACTTACTGGTTTACAACTCAAAGGAAAGTTTAAATTTAAGATTGAAGCTCATATTATAAAGCTGAACTTCTCATGAGTCAGCACTGTGATAGACAACTTCTCTTCTGTTTGCTTCTTTTGTGCCATAGCTGTATTTCCAACAGCTTAACAGAGCAGCATCCCAATCAGTTTAACAATGACATTTCAGACCTTGTTGGCTAACTGGCTACTGGCAGAGAAATCTTCCTCCCTTGGATGGTATTTTCTTGCCAGAAAGGGAAAGCATATTACTGTCCACTAGATAAATTATAGAACTATACAAAAGGAGGGACACATTAATAGCCTTTCTCACCTTCATGTCCAAGTTGCTTATTAGTTGCTTATTTTTCACTCTCAGCAGTGGGACTTCTTACACAGAATGAAGATCAAAGTGTGTTCTTGTCTCATGCCTCGTGCCTAGCAAAAGCCAGATAATAAAATGTGTTATTCCTGATGTTCCTTGGTGAAGAGCTGTGAGGCAAAAAAAGCACATAACTATTTTAGAGAAAAATACTACTTTAAATCAGGGGTGCTAGTGAACAGGAAAACAAATAGCAAAAGAAATCTTCAGGCTTCAAGTTAAGACATAAAATAGGAAATGAATGAACCACAACTGATCATATTTTCAGTTTTATGAAATTTTGTTTTCTTTCACACTCATCAATACGAAAATATGCAGCTGAATTTTAAAGCATAAGCGCATAGCCTATTCACCTGATACAATGCTTTTCCTCTGACACATTTCAGTCCATCCACTGAACTGTATCAGGAGTACAGGAAGACATTTTGGGAGTATTTCAGGAACTTGCGTTGATCTAAAATCTCAGCCTCAGATCCTATCTTACTGGTCACCAGTCCATTAGGACCACTGGATACTGTACTGAAGGAGTACTTGTTTGTATGTGTGGGATTTTGAATGCTTGTTACTCATCACCAAGTCTTCATTTTTTGACAAGTCACAAAAGTCAAATCAAAGCACAAAACAGCGGTCTGTGACTACGGTGAAAGTACCATAAAATCAGCGGTCACAGGTAGTATGCAAAAGATTATACTAATTCTGCACTACCGAAAAATTGCTGCTAGTAGTTCCAAAATTTAAGGCTTACTTCCTCCTTCACTTCCTCCTAAAAAGGACCCTTATTATGTTCTGGAAAGATATCATTATATTGAATTAATATTTGTCCAACATCACATATTGTCCAAGAGGAAGTCAGAGAAAGCAAACGAAAAGATTTTTTCCTAACTTCTCACTATTTAAGGCAATTGAAGTAAATTGTAGTAAGTGAAAGTTCAACAGAATCAGAAAGTGGAGCTGAGAGTCTGACCCAGTGAAAGAACATGAGGAGTCACCATTCTGGCTGTACCCCAGCTTTCCCTCCCAAGAAATGCAGATTCACTCTCCTTTTAAGACACATTACCACCTTAGCAAAAAAATCCCCTCATCGTTGCTAGTCACAGTTGTAAATTTGATATGCCTGCTTTATTAGCTTATACACAGTACCTTTAACAAAACGCATGTGTTTTTAAGATGTTCTTGTTTACAAGTACCCTGTTCCCTGAAGAAGGGTAATTTTTAATGTCATAAAAAACTTCATCTGTTGTTTCTAACACTGATATATCTAGTGTAAACAGCCTTCCCCAATGAAGAAAAGGGAAAAGGAAGAATGCAGAAAGTACTCTATGAAAACTGAGTTAGGACCACACCAAGCCTGCCTTTTCTCCCTGGTGGCAATGGGGCACAGCAATGTGTTCTCCTCGAGTGTACTGCCATTTTCTCCTTTTAGGGTAGCAAATCCTGATCTGTAAAGTTCACAGTGGCACAGGAGCTGCAGCCAGTTCCAGGAATTTGCTGCTGCTCCCTGGGTCAGCTCAATGTTGCTTTCATCAGAAGTGCCACTGCAGTGGGAAGAAGTTGTTATAACGAGTTTCAGGAGGCATTGACATAATCAGGTCAACTGGAGGTGCATAAACAAGTGAGGGGAAGGAACAAAACCCACAGAGAAATGTATATCTTTCTACCCTGTCCCTGGGAGACAAAAAGCAAAAAGCCTTTGCTCTCACCTGCTAGCATGGCATCCTTGCTCCCCCGTTTTCTCTTTTTGGCTGTAAGGTGTTTTCTTCTTTACAACCTGACAGATGCAAGGACATTTTCATCCATTGCATGGATCTTAGGCAAATTTTCTCTTTCTTCTTGTTGTTATTGTGACAGGCAGATTTTTTAACAGGCTGCTTAATGGCTAGGTACCCCCACTAAGGGATGTCTGTCACTGAAATGGAGAAAGAACAAGGTCTCTCTGGGGGCCTCAGGGCCACTGGGGAGGGGAGAAGAGAGAACTTAAAGGAATATTCTACATTGCAGGACCAGCTAGGGAGCTTGTGCCTCTGATGATGAAAACATTACTGGGCTTTTGTATTTTCTCTACTTGTGAGCCTATTGAAAGTTTTTATGACAACTGTGATCTGAAGAGAGCCAGGAAAAATACCATGTTATGTAATTTGTATCGGGAGATGACACATGTTAATGTGAACTTTAGTCAGTCATAGAGCAGGCTGCTGTTATAGCTGAGGCTGAAAACTAAAAAGAAATGTAGTCCAAAAGTGTTGAAGTTACTGGAGAACCCTCTGTGATACTAGCAGCCTGCAGTCCTGGCTGGCTGGAAGATGAAGTATTGTGTATTTATTGGGCATTTAGAGTACCTACTTAGTAGTATGCATGCCAATATTTAATGCGGTGTCTATGTTGCTCTAAGATAACTGATTTAATGAGGAAGAAAGAAGGCAGATTCTGTTGTTTGTGCTGTCATTATTGCTGAGCAATTCATTTTCCTTTGGAGGGCTTGGAGAATAAGAAAAGGAGTTTCCATCAGTCCCACCTCCATTAAGCGTCCAAATTAGCCAACAGAGGAAGAGGATGGTGTTAAGAGGGAAATAGGAACCAATTTGTTCATGAGAAGCTGAATTTTTGTGAACTGCTGCATCACTGAATTGCAAGAACTCATGGGTTAAGGAAACCAGTTTTAGAAGATGCTCTTGGGGAAAGTTTGAAGTGCTCTAAAACAAAGATGCAGTTGGCATCTTCTTTTTAATGCAGTTAGATACTGTGACCTTCTTTTTGCAGCAGCGCAGAGCTGAAGACTGCTTTTGACATTAGTGGGTGAAGATCTGCAGGGGTTTTGAATAAGGGTGATGTCCTTGTAAGTGCAATCTCCCACTTCTGGCAAGGGAGTGGCAGCGTATTACTGTCTATATTTGGATTATTACCATGCTTTCTACCTACTTACACTTCACTTGCAATTTTGGATAAGTAGAGTCATCATCTTCATTTTATGCCCCAGGTTTTTGTCTGGTACAGCTGTGGAGTGTTAACAGCTGCTAGTTTTTGTTAAAGAAGTAGCTGCACTTCAGGAAGAGTCAATGAGATTTCTGCTCTACAGTTTGTGAAGCACTTTGTCGATCAAGGTGTGTAAAAAGTACTTAATAATTTTGATCTTACAAGAATAATTCGGTTAAAAGAGATTCTGATCTATGTTTTGATGTGCAACTTACTACTGATTTGTTATACAGTATGCAGAAAATCTTGGGCTCACGTTACTGAGCCTCACAGAACAAAAACCCAGGTCTAGAAATTAGATTACTACTCTGCAGCTCAGTGATTACAATAAATAAATTAAAAAAAAAATACTCTACCACTGTATTTACATTCTTGTGCAAATCAGGTCATCCTGCCCTTTGAGTTCTGTTTTCCACAGAATGGGCCAAATCCATTCCCAGTGTGACTCCCTTGACTCCAGCACAGTTGCACAAGAGATGACTGTACCTCATTAAGTCTGCAGACTAACTATTTTGATTAGGGATAAAAAACAGTATTTGGGTGGAGTCTTATTCGTGTTGGCATGCTAGGTGGTTTTCTTCATTGACACTAACTGAAGCTGGAACAGATATTGTTTACTTATATTCATAAGTAATTTATATATTTAAAATATATAAGTATATATTTTATCTGCTTTCTAGCTATTGCACAGAACTAACCATAAGACTGTAAATGGCAGCAAAATCAGAAGAGAAAATAAATAGCATGTCTTAGCTGTGTCTTCCTCTGTAATACCATTCTTTGCTGAAATTACAGATATGGTTCTACTGCAAACACAAGGAAGGAATTGGGTTATTTGGCTTCGTGCTTCCTCTGAACTGGGGGGCACTGGGAGTGGATTAGCCATGACGGGAGAAATGCTCACTTGAGCACCCCACAGAGGATGTATAGAGAGCCAGCTGTGGGTACTAGCACCAGGAACCTCCCAGGAGAGGCAGGAAGAGGCAACAGGGGCTGGAAAGTCCTGTGAGAGAGGTGGGATATCAAGCAGGAAAATGCTAGCCTTCAGCATGGGAAGGTATGAGAGACATTTGGGGGAGAGTGAGAGAGAGCTGGCTGGGAAGGCAAATGTGAGAAATCAGAGGCTTTCTGGGGACTGAAAGAAAAGTCATATGAGGTGCATGAGGAAGAGACAGTGGGACATTTTTGGTATAGAGAGGAGAAGACCTGACTAGAGTCACCCCATGCTGTACAGCAGGAAAGCTTTCAGTGGACGACTGATTTAATCCCTCTGCCCCTATACAAGAGAAACCGGCCAAGGCAGTCTTCTTTCACTTGTCTCATCTCCAATTACTTTGCATAGACAGGGACCTACAGTGCCCCAGACTGTGTCTGGTGGTAAATAAATAAATCTGATTGACTAGCGCTGTGAACATTAATTCTCTGGGAGTAGCAGCAGAGTGGCATTGCCCTTTGTACATGCAAGGGCTGGGGGAAAAAAATACTGTAGCACTTTTCTTCCTGATGTTTAGCTGAAAGTAACATTAAAGACCTCAGCTCCTCCCAGCAGGTCATTAAGCCCCAGGAAATACCCTGGTCCTCTATCGTTATTGCTTAATTATTTTCAGCTCTGTAATCTAATTTGCAGTTTGACTCTATGTTGATTCTAGCTGCCGTATCATAACCTTGGCAGCACAGGAAACGCAGCGCAGGGCTAGCTGTATTGATGTCTAAATCCTTTCCATGAAAAGGGCCTTTTCCTAAGCCTGCAGCTTTGGGAGCCTGCTCATTTTCTAGAAAGGCTGAAACCTTCAATATTCTGGCGAGTTCACTTTCTCCCTGTTTTACAGGGTGTACGATGCAAAACTGAGTAATGAAAGGTCTTTTATTGAGTATGTGCAATGACTCTGTAGTTTTAAAGCAGGATGTTAGAGAAATATCTCACACAGAGGAACTGTTAACATATTCCTTTTATTTTAATTAAATATAACAGATGCTTCGGATGTTCCTAAAAACAAGGAAATAAACCCAGAGCTATGCAGGGAAGCTGTCTGAGTATGGGAATTACAAATGAGATAAATTAACAATTGAAACAATTTAAAACCTGAAGTATTGTTAAATACATGTTATCTAAAGCAGATAGCTTTACTTCAAACAGAAATAACTGAGTTTATGCAGTACCTCTTATGGAGGTACAGTTATCTGGTCTCTCTGGAAATCTCCAAAAACTAACAGGAAATTAGAGCCGTAAGGAGTCATCTGCTTTGAGATATGTCTCACCAGAAGTCTCATTCTTATGTCTGGACTTGTCTGACAAAATACAGGGACAATCCATACAGTTCATAGTATGTGATATATGGGATGCTTTTGAGCTCAAATGTTCTCATGGATGCGTATTTGTCATAGGAGCCTGTGGGAGGGTGCTTAATCTGAAATAAAGCAAAAAGGGAAAGAATGTGAAGGGGCCTCTGAAGTGCAAATCTCCAGGAAAAGCTGTCAAAGAGGCACAGAAGGAAATAATCTATGCTAGGAGATGAAAATGGGGGAAGCATATGGAAATTAGTGATCAGCAGTCCAAGGACTATGTTTTGGGCAAATATCCTTAATGAGTAGGAAGTACTGCAAGCATGATTGTATTCTGTTTTTCCTGTAGCCTTTTTGTTTCCAACCCTTGCATGCATACCTCTGAACCTTGGCTTCAAACCAGGTTAAATAAAATAAACCTTCCCATTGTTTTGCTACAGGTTCGTTTTGTGTCAAGGTGCACCAGGATAAAGCAGAGGGCCTGAGTCAGGAACCTGAGGGCTCGGGGTGTCAGAGGTGCAGAGGAGGGGTGAGTTTGCTTGAGCTGTGTGTACTGAAGTACCCTGGCAGGTGCAAGATAAACTATGAAGCTTATATTGCCACATGTTGGGTTTCCCCAAGGCTGGTGCAGGGAAAGTTCCTTCTCTGCAGTGTATGGGGGATACACGGGCCATTTCTCAGCCTATGGGGATGGTCAGGCACCCCTATATGATGCTTCTGCCCTGTGTAAAAGCAAGGCTCCCAACTAATTTTGAAATTTCAGGATCAGGGAAAAAGAGATTTCTGCACAGTGAAGATGGCATGTTCTAGGCTACTGGACCCAGCTGAGAGGGGCTGGCTCTAAAACGCTGCACTCTGTTCAGTCTTCCTCATATTAGGGATGTAGACTATGGGAATATACAGAAGAGTTATTCCTGCTTCTCTTTTCTTCTTTGTCACACAGCTCTGCAGACCCTTGTGAGCCTGCAGGCTACAGCATCCCTTTTGCCAGGACTGCCATTATCCCCACAGCAGGGAGTTTCAGGAGCTGCTGTTTGTACACTGCAGTGGTATGTGCTAACTAACCATTACAGTGAAAACTACAATAATACACTGGAGCTGTCTCAGAGCTGTTGTTCAAATGCATGTGTGTACAGGGGAAGTAAAGAAAAATTGCAATTAGTCTCCATATCCCCTACATAGGAAAACGATTGCTGTAATGTCCAGATCACCTTTTCTCTACTCCCGAGCCCTGTGTCAGACTTAAAAATGCTTACTGAGGTCATTGGATGACCTTTGGTCCTCTAGTAATGCAGGATCAGATCCTTTCTCCCTGTAAAAGACATAACAAAGGGTGAGTAAATGGCAACCTCCCCTTTCTTCATCATGCAGCATGGTGACCCTTTCGTATGATCAGAAACAAATATAATGATTCAGGAAGAAAGGCCTTAATGCTTGGAAGAAAGGCTGAAGACAGAAGATATTCAAATGACAGCTAGAAGAAGGGAACAACACTGATATAATTGGAGTAGACAAAGAATGTTCACTTTATGACACATTCTGAGAAACATCCAGGAACATTTGTTGTGCCAAAGAGGGTTCATGGTTCAGTGGAAATGCCATCTTCCAGTGGGGAAGTAAGTAGAAGAGGCAGTGCTCTCTGATCAGACAAGAAAACAAAAATAGTTCAGTGTTCCACCGCAGATAGTTGTGTACAAGTTTACATATATAATTATGATAATAGTCCTGCTACCTCTGTATAGCATTTCCTTGAGTGGCTGTTCCACTGAGGGATGACTGTTCGCTAGCGAAGGGGTCTTTTTAATTCACCTCATAAACAACAGTGTTCAGATGATTTTAAATACATAAGAAGTTATGGATCATGTCTTAACCAGTGTCTGATGACATACAAATTATTCAGACTTATTTATTCAAATGCTGGTAAATCTGCCATGGCAGTCTCATGTAACAATAAGCAATATCAATTGGAGTTCTTGGCTTAAAGAAAATAAGTTTGAAGAAGTGTCTTTTTTTAAGCTTTTTTTAGAAGAAAAGATTCTCTTTCTTCACTCAAACTGCAACAAATTCCACAAAATTTTGAGGTATAGAGAGACAAGCTACATGAGAGTTCAACAACAGAAGCCAGAAGCAGCCCTGAGACCATTTGGTCTGACCTGAATGACACGTTTCATCTGGCTCATCTCTTGATGATCAAAGGCACATGTACACACACACACACACACACACATACATAGTTTATGAACCAGACAAGTAGTCTAATATCCATATACAAAATTTCTGTGTGTGAGTGTATGCAATATGCATATACATATATTTCATGTTGTTCAAAGGGGAATTATGTTCCTCTAATTGTCTGGGCTTAAACCCTGGGAGAAAAAGTATCTTTGCTCTTGATGGTATGGGCAGCTGAACCTGCTCGGGGTAGAGAGTCCCAGGGAGGCTGGCTGGAGAGAGAGCATCCATAGAGCTCTCTTCAGAAAAATAGCGACACTTTCTGATGCGACAGCAGGGATTCACAGGCTTTGCATCACTCAGAAAATCATTGAGTAACTGAAATCAAGACTGAAAGCAGGACCTGCCTGCAAGGATAGCATGGGCAGAAGAGGGAGCAGTTCATAAACCCTTCTAATACGCTTCTCAGTTGCTGAGATTTTTCTCTATGTAAAAAGTTAATTATACTATTTTTTGTAGTTTAATAATAACTGGGGGGGGGGGGTGTAGCGTGAACATTTTTAAGGTTTTGGGGTAGCTGAAGAGGTCTAGACACATTCACCTCTGTGCTGTTGTCTGGCTTGGGCTGTGCAGGGCTTTCTGATGCAAGCCAAATAGTTTGTACTAAATGAGGAACAGCTTCCATATGGGCAACCAGCTTTTTCACAAAGGCATCACAGGGGGAGAATCTACCATATCCCTGCACGAGTGCTGACTGATTTAACTTTTAACAGTGTTCTTTATTACTAACTGGAATTAGTTAGGCCTAAGATCCCAGCCTTTGTTTTTGTTCTTATGACTTCCTTTGCTGAAGTGCTGATCCTCTAAGCTTCAAGTACTTGCTCCCAAGTAAAGTGATTTTAACTGCAATCAGATCAGCTCCTGATCTTTTGGCTAGAAAACATAAGTTAAATTGTCTCCCACTGTAAGGCATCTTTTCTTTGTATATATTTAGTTTTCTTTCTCCGTTTTGGCTCCGAGATATAAACATTAGACCTGTATCCTAGAATATATCTGATTTACCAATGTATGTTCATTAGCCCTTCTCCTACTAACACGTCTCTTAGGCGCATCTGAAGGCTGTGAAAGCCTTTTTTCCAAGAAGATCAGGTTGAACTGCTGTTCACTGAAATCCAAAATCTTTAACAGAGATACAACCAGGGTGTAACATCTCAGAGGTCTATGTGTGACCTTTATTTCTTGTTCCACTCACTCAAGAAATTAATTGTTATAAAAATTTTAGTAGTTTAACAAACATTTTATAATATAGTAAAAAAACTACTTACAGTCTACAAAATCTATATATATTTATCAAAAGAAATAATATTGTGGTAAGTCACTTGATCTTTTGCTAAGATCTTTGGTATGTTACTGTTGTTTGTTACAAACCTGTTTTTGCAAAAAGAGTTATATGTGTAATTTGCATTATCATGGCACAGCACAGCCTCTGGTGGTTTGATTTTCCAGAACTCCAAGAGACCTAGAAGTCTACTGGTTGAACATTCAGCTAAGCTTATTCTTCCATAAGGTGATCTTCTATATCAGCTTGCTTTCTAATATATGCAGCATAGTCCATGTTACAACTGAGCCCTCAAGGCCTTGCATTTTGAGCAAAGGATTGCACTTACCCATGTAACCAAAAGTTTTGCATGATGGTGCTTTTACCCTGTAATGTGTTCTGCAAACTCTTTCCAGAAGCTTCTTCTCTTCCATTAAAAGAAGAAAAACCTCTTTCTGAACTTTGCATCTGTCATACAAAATCTTAAGCCGATGCACAAATAACAAACGTGTATTTGTCATAAGTTAGACATCCGCTTAAATGCTGCATTATTCTTTAATAAGCAGTTTTATATCCATTGGTTCCTTTGTTATGAGTAGTGAGGGAAAAATATTCTATACGCTTCTCTTTTCTAAAGTAGAAGCAGCTGCTGCTGGCATCACTTTCTGTGTTTTGAACTTTCCATTGTGACAGACTACTGAACACTTTTCAGTGGGGGTACCTGTGGCACATTTGACTGAATAAATTCTGTCGTGGGACACACACCTGGTAAAAGGTTCTGTTTAATTTCCAGTATTATTAAAGTGGTAATAAGTGTGGCAGAAACCAGCCTACAATATGTCTAATTTGGGGAAAAGCTATCCATTTAATTTCTTTTAGGGAATCTGTGCATGTGTAGGTACAGGATATCTCTATGTGTGTAATACTTAAAGAATTGATATCTTAGTAAGAAATACTTGGCTCTGAGAGCCTTAGAGCTGAAAAACTGAGTAAATCAATATATCACTTACTAAACCAACAAGTAATAGTTTGAAAACAACATTTGTTCATTCTAACTTGCACATTTGACCTTGCATACGTATCTAAGGCAAGCAACATTCTTAAGAGGTGGTGCCAGGATGTAGAATTATTTCTTATGACTACAGTTCTCTAGGCTGCTCTCAGTTGTGTTTCTGAATGGTAAGCCAAACTTATCCTTGGAGTAAGACCATTTTATTCAATGGATGCATTTGGCCCATTAACTTTAGCCTGCCATAAAGTCAAGGGTAAAAGGATATCTTTATGCAGGGCAGAATCACTGCAGATGTGCTACTAAACACTGAGGATTAGAATGGAGATATTCTGGTCCTCATAGCACTTTCATATGGCTTTTTAGCCTTTTTAAAATAGCAAAATTACAAGGATTTTCTTCTTGTACTTCTAAGAAGAAATCATAGTTTCATTTATTTACACAAAGTGGTGAAACTTCATTAGAAATGCAATTATGTTTCCTAAATCGTTTAGAACTTCTGTGCGTGTGCTTGCTAAGCAATAATAGTTCTAATTACAATTTCATAAACTGCCTGGAGGCAAAATGGTAGGTTATACATGAACTTTCCAGTATTACTGTTTGGGCTTGAACAGTTTTATGAATTATTTTAAACCTACATATTTTGAAAGAAAATAAGTTTAAATGGACTAAAACCCCATTCACCTTAATCTTGTATGTAGGTCTACAGGAAATCAGTGGGACCACTTGGCTGAATATATCAGTTAGCCTTAGGCTCTTGAATTTCATTTTAAGTGTCATTTTATAATATGTTTTGATAATATGCAACATTTTGTCTGAACAATACTACTCATATTTTTCCAGTATTCTGAAAACCTAAAAACCCCACGACAGTAAAGTATTTTACCAGCAGAATTAGAGGGATTTTCTCCTTAAAATTTAAAGACTCCTTACATTTTTATTTTGTTTAGAATCATCATGATTGGATTTTAGCAGCAAATAGTTTATAGTGTATTTCTTTAGTGTATATATTATGAAAGTAAGAGATTTCATTCATAAAGAAGTGCAGCTCGTGACTATATTTAATTACAATGTTCTAAACTGAAATACATAGCCAGTGGGAATAGGACTATTGATTAAAAACCAGGATAGCTTCTGTTTAGTCTGTTGGAGGCTCCTCTTTTTTATTTCCAATTACCGTGTGTAGGAGAGGTCAGTCTGATTGCATTATAAAATTAGGTTAAGAGACAGTATTTCTACCACTGAATTGTATGTGATCCATTTCTTAAGAAAAGACACAGTAGAATACTTTCACTCTAAATTCAGAGCGCTTTGCTGTGCCTGGCATAAAGAGTTTTATTCTACCCTTCAAATTCATCATTACAAAACTAGAGATGCTTGCAAAACAAAGAACGCAACAAACTGATATTTGTATGAGTGTAAACAGTCTGTTTTGTACTATGTATTTGCCTTCAATTTCAGGGAAATTTGCTATGGAAATTATAATGGATGTTTGGAGAGCGTAAAAATGCAGAAGGAGCATCACAAGGATTTTGTAGAAGGGGTTCTCATACTAATATCAGAGAACTATATATATTTTCTCTGGGACAGCAGCTTTTATCTGACAGCCTAGTTGAGCTGTCTGAGCATTCCCAGAAGGGAGGCAAGCGGGCTGAGAGCTGCTGAGCTCCATGGGCACTGATTGCTCTATGTTCATCAAACAGGTGGCAACAGTTCTTATTCTGTGTTACGGCCAGGTTTGTATTTGTCTGATGAAATATGCTAATTAATGAAATGTGATAATGTTAATATATGAATAAAAAGCATAGTAAGATTTTCCAAGAAGATAACTAGGTTTTACATAAGGCCACTTCTCAATGAGTTGTAAATTGATAGAAAAAAAAAGCTGGAAAGGATCTTGAAGAGTCATTTGCCCTGCCCTGCTTAAATCAGTCCCACATAAACCACCCTGACAGATTTTTCCTTAAAAACTGCCAGCATGAGGATTCTATGACCAGCCCAGGCAGTCTGTCTACCCTTACAAAAGCTTTTCCTAGTGTGAAGCGTTTTCCTTGGTGCAATTTAAGGCCATTACTTTTTGTCCTCTGCACAGTGTATAAGAAGAGCAGTTTATTTTCTTCCTTTTTCATAGCAACTTTTTACATATTTGAAAGCTGTTATCATGTCACCTCTTAGTCTTCAATTTTCTAGACTAAACAAGCCCAGTTTATTCTATACTCTTCCAAGGGTCATGTTTTTTAGGCTTCTGATCATTCAAGAAATGCTTAGTGAAACTCCCAACTTTGGGAGTTGACTTTGGGAACCGAGTTATATATGCACTGTAAAAATCTTGCATTTGCAGAGCATCTAGACTTACTATAGTCATTTTTGCATAAGTGCCTTGAAATCAGCTTTTATGTCTAAATGTGTTTAAAAATAACAACAATACATCTTAGCAATGACCTTGTATATCCACACTGGTGAGAGCACTCAGCCTTTGACTTCTGTGTTTTACAAAGGTATGTGGGACAGATGGGTATCATGTATACTCACAAGACATCTGTTGGTGAGTAAAGATCGTTACAAAGGCATAAACCAGTGAATGTGTTTACAAGTACTCAACCACTGTTTCATATGCAGTAGTGTACAGAACTAGTGGAAAAGAAGGCCAAAACCAATTATAAAAAATGTGTCCCTATTCTCCTTGAACAATTAAAACATTTCAAATGTTTCTGCCATCTCCAGAATTATATGCAAAGCTGATTGAAGGAAGAATATGAAATAAGATTATCAGTCATCTAAAACAGGAAATTCTGATGACAGAGGTAGAATTCCTCTTCTCTTAAGGTTACTTTGGCTGCCATTCTTTTTAAACTTGTTTAAATTTGGGGTATTCATCTTTTGACGTATTCATCTAAGCTAGTCAGTGTGTATAGCTTTTTTGGAGTGCTAAATAAGAGCTTTCAGAGTGCAAATCACCTAATTATATTTAGATATCTATTTCTGGATGAGATGAATTGCTGCTGAATCGCTTTTTTCTGATCCATTTATTTTAACTCAGTCTAGGTGACTAATTTAAAGGTAGACTCTACCTAAGTTGTCAGTCATGTCTCTTGATGCAATTTTCTTTAAAGCCTCTAAGGTCTAAGGCAAAAGTCCATGTTTTGGTCTCTTTAAAAGAAAGCACTGGAAAGATGACTAGCTGCCACTGGGAATTGAGTAGTATGGCTCTAATGCTCAGCAGGTGGATGATCTGACACTGGCATGACTCCAAGGGGATATCTGTCATGGGTGAAACATAGCTCCAGAAAGGAGAATTGTACTCTCTCTTTCCAAAGTGAAAAGGAGAATCAGAAGCAAAAATGATGAGAGAGACCTTCAAAGACTCTTCAGAGAAGGACAGCAAAATAAATGAGGACTTAAGAAATAACTTTGGTGGAGACAATAGTAGAGAAGCCAGATGTTTAGGAAAGAGAACTGGGAAAATAAATCAGGATGTTTCTGTTTTACACAGCTCCCACAGCAGAGGAGCCATAAGGAAGAGTAAGTAGGATTTTTTCTGGACTGCTGTTTCCTACTTCTGAGTATTAGCAGAAGACCAAACTATATGGACTTCAGGAGTGTTGATAGCTTCTGGAAAAGAAGAGCAGGGACACAGATTGCAGATAAAGTTTACATAGAATGTACTTCATTAGGGAAGAATGGGAGATACCTGAGTTTGTACTTCAGTGACTGGAAAGGGTATGAGGAAGAAGGGGATCTTTATGCTAGAGCTGGAGGACTAATTAAGTGAAGTTCAGCTGAAAGTCTGGGAATTGCTAGTATAACAAGAAGAAAACTGAAGCAAGTTGCCTGAAAGGTTCTATGCTACAGGAGGACAGCCTACAATTATACCTTTGCCCTGAACCCTGAGTTGCATAAATCATACTCCTTCAGGAGCAGCCTTGGAGAGTAGTGGTTTCTAGGAGCTGACTGTAAGGTATGACTCTTTTATGCCTTTTCTCCTCCACCCTCACACCTTTCTTTCTGTGGTGCTCTTTAGCTATACCTTTAGCCAATTATATTGTATTTTATCCTGGTTCAAATGCATCGATCAGACAGTACAAACTGAAGTCAGACCCCTGACGATTCCTTCTTGCTGAAGTTCTGTGGAGAGACAGCAAATTCAAGAGCAGTGCCTAGATGTGAGAGTAGGTAACTCTTATCCAAGTTGGTATTCTTGTGCTGCTTTGATTTCAATTGATAATTTTTTACCCCTCAGCATAAATGGGAAAACTTTCTGCTTATTTGCATCACTTTTATGCAGGCTTTAATTAATGAGTAATGGTAATAGTTAAGTATGACAAGCTGTTTTAGTATCCCACTGAAGTACAGATTTATTCAAATCTCATTTGTGACTCTGAAGAAAAGTTTGTTCCAGTTCTGCTTTGATTAGTAAGGGTATGATACAGAAATTTGTCTAAGTTTTGGGTTGTTGCCTTTCTCAATCTAATCATTGGGTAATGTTGAACCTTCAGCTAAGTATGAAATCAAAGTAAAGATAAACAGGTTCTTCAATGGTCCTACCAATTCAGGAAATCTTTAAGGAATAGGAGTTTGTGGTTGGTAACAGTACATGTACTTCAAGCTACAGAAGCAGTTAGGTAATAGCCTATGTCATGCCAGGCTTCACTTTCAGAGGGACTTTCCTTTCTGAAGCAAACACTGGGCAGAGACAGGTACTTAGAGTTGCCCAGGACAGTGTTAACAAGCCTGTCCTTGGCTTGGGAATTATCTGAGTAGAGTGTACAAACCAGACAAGTGAGACTGACAACAGTCTGTCTAAAAGTAAGTGAAGGTCAGTGGTAGTGTCATCTTCAGGGAGATTACAATCCCTTCTCCAGTCAGATTAGATTTAAGAACTGGGGGTTCCCACATCCCAGAGATGTATTCCAGTCAAACTAACTTAGGGGAAGAGAAATAAGGACTAATCCTACTCTTCCTGGAAGCACAAGTAGGACTGTGGAGCGGTTCCTGAGAGGGAATAGGGCAGGATGCCAAAATCCCTGCATGTTTTCAGAACGTTTCCTGCTTCAGTGTGCCCTGCCTCCATGTATAAAGTCCAAGGGCTCTCTGCCACCATCTGCAAGGTTCAGGTTTTAGGTTGGGTCTTATTTTAGTTGCCTCCTAAAGCTGAGCTGACCCTTGTTAGCTAAATTCCTTTGTTGACCAGACTTTTCTGACCAACATTAACCTGTTGATGCTTAACGTATAGCTTCACAAATGTGGTCTTAGCTCAAGAAGTCCCTTCCTGTCCCTGTCTCTTTCTTAGTACTAGCCCTTAATTAAAGCTAGGAGTGATGCTGCAGTTTCTCAGGACCAAGCAAGATGACCTAGTGCAGTTCTGGGTTAAATGGTGTTCGAAACATACCCATGTATCAGCAGCCTTTAGGTACCCAAGGAATGGGTATGAACTGGGGATGAGAATAGAGGTCATGGAAAGCCTGGAGTGGGTGGTAGCTCCATAAACTGACCTTGTAATTAATGTCCAAATGTCATGGATGTCCAAATCTCACAAAAGCACACTTGCAAGTGCAGGGTGTTACATGTCCTTAACTTACATTGTTAGGGGCAGTGAAAAATAATGGTGTAGGTTAAGGTGCCTTATGATTTCATTTCACCAATCTTGACTTTTCTGGTGTACTGATCTCCCTGCAGATTTTCCCTTCCTTCGTCTCCAATTAAAAATGTTTCCAAACCAATTAAATACCACTTCTATTTTATGTTTCAGTGATGTGAAGTAGAGCTGATTAAAGGATAGGTAGGCAAGGACAGTGCAAAATTTCTCGATGTATCTAGCCTGTAATCTCCTCTGTAGCAAGTTTCCCTTCAGATGTTTTACACAGTTCACTGATGCACATGGAAAATTATGTTGCTGTAGTTAATAACCTTATTTTTTCTGTTAAATTTATAACCCTCACAGGGAATTAAATGTGAGTAAGTCACTTAATGTTTTTGCTGTTATTATAAAAATCCATATGTTTCCTGAAGTCTCCAAGTCTTGTCATTTAATCTGTCTATAGTGATAATCGGCTTTGAAGAAAATTACTATCTGGTGAACAACTAACAAATTTATTACTGCCGAAAACTATAGAGGACATACTTGTTTCTGTTGAAAGCTTAGCATTTTATGTGATAAAAGACAGTCCCCATGTGCTTGTACTCAGTATTTTTGGCACAATCCATTTGTATCTTTTAGCAAATCTTCACACTTTCATTTACCTTTATCATGTCTGATCTGACATTGCTGATATTTGAGGTCATTAAATTCAGGTCTTTTTCAGTCTTCCTATATGAAACAATGACTGGCAAAAACAAGTGTCTTTCAGAAATGCTTTCTAAGTATCAGCTGCTCTGTGTGAGTCTGTGGTCCTTGCATAAGCTTGACATGAGCACTGCAATAAGCTTTGTCTGGAAGCTCTATCTGTGGTCAAAGCTGACTCTTTTGTACATATATATTTTTTTCTTGTTACAGCAAATTTTCTTGTATTTCTAGAGGCTCTTTTTTTTTTTTTAATTTTCCAAGTTTAATCCTAGTGTAGGAGTCAATTATTTTTACGTCCTTTTTGCTCTACTTGATTCTCAAAATTATCTCATGAGACCATTTATAGTTGTGCAATATATAAATTAAGGCTTTTCACATCCAAGACTTTGCCTAACATATCCTGTGGTTCTGTTTTGAGTGGGGCATTCTTAAAGCCTATAGACTAAGTCTATAGGGTTAGCTGTGCTTGCAAAAGATGAGCTTGTATCTCAAACACTACAGAACATCTTGGTTAAAGGTCAAGGTGGTTTCAGGATGTTACTGTATGTATGTTTGTTAACCATCGTACAGCTCTGAGTAAACAGCTTATTCTTTAAGCCCCTGTCCTCTGTTTCCAACAGAGGAGTCATATAAGGGCATTGGGGTTGGTGGACCAAGTACTAAACTAATTCTGGTGGAGCATCCTCATGCCATCTTGTGTACAATTTTTAAACTGCATCTTGGTTGTTGCTTTCATGCATGACTCCAAACTGACTGGTAAGTGCAGCTACTGATCCAAATTAATTCTTTTTACTTCCTGTTCTTAACTGATTTCTCTAATGTAGAGAAAGTCTCTTCAGTCTAAAACCCCACAAAATGCTTCTATCGTTAAAACAATGGTGGTGCTCTTTCTTCTATTACTTTCCTAGGCTGGTTGCTTTAGAACAATTTTAGTAACATCATTTTCCCCAGCAGATTTTTTTCTTCAAACCTGACTCATTTTGGAACTCGATGATTAACCTAGTAAGCTCTATGAGCAGTTTATCTCAGCCTAGTGATGCTGGGAGTGAGGTGCCTCTGGGTTGCATGGTGAAGAAAGCCTGTCACTATTTGGCTTTGGCAGAACTCCTATCAGCTACTGACAAAGGCTGTGTTAAATTGAAGATCCTTGTCAAATCTGTTCTTAAACATCTCTGTCATACTTTATGGCTCTTCTTGAGTCACCCATATTTGGCTGAAATCCTTTTCATATTGTACATTCCCTTGACTTGTCTGTTCTTGAATCTTGTCCACTTCTTGGCAAGTTTTACTTTAGATGTCTTATAGCTGTTTTTCATATCTTTGTTTCATGACTTAGCCAGTCAAGGCAAAAATATTTCTTCTGAAAACACAAGCAGAAGCCACTTTAATCTGTCACTTTCATAGTGTTTGAGCACTTACTGAATTATTCTCCTTATTTACCTCTAGTAGCATCATTGTGTGTGAATAATGCTTAAGGGATGGCCTTGACCAATGTTAATCAGTGCAGATTCATTGAAAGAAGGAGCAGGTTCATGTTACTTTTGTAACAAAAAATGAAAATTTGAAGTTATCAATGTGATGGTTTCTGTAGTTGCTTCTCACCCCAGCCAAGCTGTAGATAGGAAATCAGGGGGAGAGGGAATTTGCTGTAGTGAAAATAGGAAAAGAAAGAATGGTAAAGCAAATCACTGCAGAATGCACTCCCTCCTCTTCACTCCCCCAGTTCATCTGCTGTTTTGTCCTGTGTATTAGCAGGCACAGAGTTTACATAAGGCAAATCCATCCACTTCTGTTTCTGAATTTTTTCTAATTTTTAAATCCATCCCTACCCACATCTGCTGAGCTCAGTGTTCACCACCTTTACCAAGGTTCTGATATTCTTCTCATCATTCATTGTTATGGTTAGTCAGTTGTTCCTTGGATACAAACACTTGTGGTTGAACTGCTATAAGTTGCAGAAGCATGTTAGTCCTATATAGGAAGGTACCACAAACTGCTAGTTGTAGGAGTGTTTTTCCTTTATTTCTTGCATTTAGGAAAATAATTATTATGCCAAGATCTAGCAACTATCCTGTATCAAGAAGGATGGTTTTGCTTAAGTCTCCTCTGTTGTGAAGTGGCTGACACAGGGATGTCTACTTCTGTAAACATCTGAAAGCAGGGCGGTAGTGGTTGTTATTTGACAACATTAAAACAATAAAACCAATTAGAAAATATTGCAGTGGTTGAACATTCCCATAAACTGAAAAAGAGAGAAAGCACATGAGAAAAGAGGGTATTAGTAACACCCAGTTTCACAGAAATACAACACTGCATTCTCCCTTCAATCTGTAATGCTGTGAGTCAGCAGTGCTCTCATGCTAACTGTGAATGGAGTTTTAGCTAAAGTGATTGCTTCACAAATCAGTGGGACTCCCAGGGAAAAATCCAGAGCAGCTCTTTTAAAAATATATTTTAAAGTGATCAAAGATGCATGTGTCTCACATTGTTCACCAGGGAGATGTCTTTCAATAGCAACCAGAGTTAATGCAATCATGAACTTGGAGCATCTTTCAGCAACTGTCTCACATTTTGCTGAAATTATCATCCCATGAAACCTCTTTCAGAGCAATTCCTTAACCAGGCTCAGTAGCTGGAGAACAGCCATTACATCTTCATCCTTCATCTGGTGAAGCAGCAGAACATTTACCAACGTACACACACCTGAGAAATGCAATTTGACTGGTACATTAAAGGTATTTGGTGATCTTTAATCTTAGCATAACTGCTGCCCATCAGGGGTGCAGTAATGTGCTTCACAAAGCGCATAACAGAAGACAAGACCCTTAATGAGTTTTGGCTGAGCTGGGCACGTTGTTCAAACTGTCTCAGGCTTCCTGCCAAGTAATGCAGAAGAAAATGCCTTAGAGTATGCTAGATGTCTATCAAACCTGCAGAAAGTTTTCTCAAAGACAGTCTTTGATTTGTGAGTCAAGCATTATTAAGCCTGTGTTAAAACCTGCTCTAGAAACAACAAAATGGAGCACAGTTCTGCTATTGCTTCTAGCATCAAATATTCTTCTTGAATTTAAGGTTCTAGGTTATTTTTACTGTGGCTTACCTCTTGAAGCCAGAAAGGGCTTGTGGGGTGAGTTGTGAGGCATAGTTTCTGAAATGATGGGAACAGATACTGGGAAAAGAATGTATGGAAAGTTGTGACCAACTTGCAGCTGACCTTGTTAAAGGAAATAAGGGCTGTATCTTTATAAGGCAAGCCTCATATAAGGCTTGTAACTTGACTCGCACATACTGGCACATACCTGTAGTGCAAATGGCAAGGCTGTAGAAAAGTGCCATGACCTCTCTCTGGCTCCAGTAATCTGCATGCTAAACATGGCAGGTAGGCCTGGTCACCACAGTGCCATGTCTGCAGGAGCCTTATGGGCAGACACAGTGGTCAGCTTCAAATTGCCACCTTTATTGGATGGCAAGATTGTGTCTAGTCTCTGGGACTGTAAAAGTCTTTTAGGCAGGGATACTAATGTTTAGGGAAAATGCCAGGGAATCATCACAATAGCTGTCCAACATTGCCCTCACAGAGGGGTTGAGTAGTCATGACAACCGTAGTTGTCAAGCATTTGCATGGGACAGTATTAAAAACTGTTTTGCAGGCATTAAATAACCAATCAAGCCATGGGTTGGCAATTACAGAGCTAGTAGATTACAAAAATACATCTTCTGACTTTGAGGTACTGACAAAAAGGATGCTAAGCCACTGGTGATGACTAAAGATTCCAACTAATTGCAAAGGATATGCATAACAACGTTATATGTAGTTGCTGACGGCTAAGAAAAAAGGTAGTTTACAGAGTAACCCGAGTCTCTCAGAAGTATATTAGTAAAGACCTGCTTGAGGCCTTCAGTGAGCCAAGCTATAGACTGAAGACTCGTAATGACACTAGTAGGATATAGACTCTCAAAAAGGCTTTTGCACAGCAGCCTGATAAATTTATTGTCTGAATATCCAAAAATACTTTTTAGAGCTTTGCCTCATCTGAGTTTGTATTGTTGTAAATATTTAGTCATTTATCTGGTTTAAAGTAAGGAGTTTGGAAACAAAGAAGTGAATTTGATGTTGTGACTAGATTTGTAGGGCAAAAAGAAACACAAAGCTTACCTCTGACAAGGAAGAGTTCCTCAGATATTGCTTCAGAGTGAGCACACATGCAGTTACCGGGAAGTTTTCATCACTTTCCCCCATTCATTTTCCTGACACAGTATCCTTTTCTTAGCTTTCCTTATTTATCCCTGACTCCTGTTCTAAAACTTGTACCACTTTCTCTCCACTGCAGATTTCCCCCATTCTCCATGCTCCCTACAGTGCAAACACATGATGAAGCTAGTGTGGCTTGACAAATTACATGGCCACCACTGTGTATTCCTAGCTCACGGCAAATGCGAAGGTAAAACTCTGCCATTTGGCTGGGAACACACAACCAGGCATCACATCAGCACAGCTGGCATGCTGTGGCTTGCTCACATATCTGAAGTCCTGGGTTCCTGTGTGGCTGCCTGTATTTGTAACGTGCAACGTGGAAGTTAGCTAACTAAAAGCTCTGGCCATAGTAGCCTAAACATAGTAACAGAGTTGCTGAACTTCCTGTGGTTATAACACTCCCCAAGGTTGTGGCCTTAGATGGCACAGTCCATACGGAGAGAGGAGCGCTACCTTCCAGGGAATGCTCACCAAGAGTCGTCTTGTGCAGCGAAGCTGGAATATGATAGCAAAAGGTCTGAAATATCCTTGAGTCTTGCATGTACTCATCTTGCCGTGTGGTATCCACATGCTGCAGAACTGAAGCTCCTCACTCTTTAAAGCTCATGCCAGCACTACATTGCTATTAGAGAGTCCTGAGGTACCTTGGAGGGACAATGTATGTCACTGGGCTAGCCTGGTACCAGGACTATTTAGCTCTGCCTGGGCAGCATTCTACAGAACACGAATTTGCCAACTGTACAAGCCAGCCTTGTAGAACACTGTGTTAATACATTTATATTGCTCCTGGTAACTGAACTAGCTTGCTCAGGTCTGATTTTAATCTTTTGCAGTACACTGACTTGTGTCAGTGGACAGATCCTCTCAGTATTTGTAGTCTTACAATCTCACTGTGAGATCATCCCATTTTTAGGATGGGAGAAATTGTGCACAAACTGTCAGTGCCATGTCTAAGAGGTTTGGGATGAATTCTCTGCAAGTCCTTACCTCCTCTGACCTATGGAATAAGCCTGCAGAACCTACTTTAGATAGTAAGAATCCCAGTTGCTATCTAGTGCCGTATCCAAGGCTAGACGTAATTTGTTAGAATTTTGCACCCACTGCTATTGATGACAATATGTTTCATAGGCTGTGGATTTGTCGTAAAAAAAAAAAAAAAAAAAGTGAAAAGTATCTAAAAAAAAAACAAAACAAAAACCCCCCAAACCCAACATAAAACAGGATCAGTCTTCCAGGCTTTTTTGTTGTTTCTTCCTGGGGTGAGCAGGACTGCTGTAGGACTCTCCTTTTTCTGCTTGTTTTTGTCTTTATATGATTAAAGTAGCAGTGGCAGTATGTTTCCAGAGGACTGGAGAATGTTGTGAAGATCATGCTTAGAAGGGAGAGTCAGTGTCATGTTAAGGTGAATCTGTAGCACAGTGAATGTCTTATGCACTGCATGGGTCAGAGGGTCTTGGCTTTACTTCAGTTGAAATTATTAACCTACTGAGAAAACTAGATACATGTTTGTGAAATGGAGCTTCTGAGTTACTTCATGAAAAGGCTTTTGAACTATTGCCAATCCCTTTTTCAGAATCGGTCATTTCCAGCTTCTTTCTCTATTTACTATTACACTGCCTTTTGAAATCGGCCTCAGAGGTTCAGGTCAGTATGCACCCTAGCTATTAGTCCTATATATAAGATTTTCATCCCATTGCCTCCCCCACCCCACAAATTGCGACTTCAAGAAATTTTAACTGTGCATTTGGCATCCTTTCTGACCTTGACTTCTGAGCATTTAGGCCAAGCACTCAGTCATTACTGTAGAAGTTCATACCCTTGACATACCATGACTAATTGATCTCAACTATCAATTATTAGGTTAAGCTTATATGGATTTAGAAGTATGAGATCCTTCCTAATTAACCTCAAGTTTTTGATAAGATTACACTCAAGATTGACATTGAGTGTATGTCAAATAATTTATTTGAATTTTAAGAAAGCTCTTCATAAATTGCCAAGCTAGGACTTCAGTGTCATTATAGAAATAGATTTCAAGACACACTAAAAATGGTGAAAACAGGGAAGAGTTTTGCAAGCAACTATAACAGGGATGGAAGATGAGTTAGACACGCACATGGGATGATGTTTCAAAGAACAGTAAGGAGGAACCTGAATGGGAGCCTATTTTTTATGAGCTAAACTTTATTGATGAAAACAAATAATGAAAAGATAACGTAAGAAGCATATCTGCAGGTGATAAAACTCATGAAGCCTGGTTTCTACAGGCTTTGTGCCTGGTTGTTGGATTCACTTGGATCTAAGAAGGTCTTTCATGAAAGCCTTGCTCTGGGGTGAAACACTTGTAGTGGTTCCCCATGTAAATTCTGTGTTGTAGCCTAATGGGTGAATTCTGTTATGTCTGCCTCAGTGTGGCAGTCCTCTCTACACCCAACTACCTTCCTTTGTCCCTTTTCTCTATTTTTAACTTAATGCCTTTCAGAGTGCTGTCGTATTTCAAACATGGTTCTGCAGCTTCCAGAGGATCAGCTGGTCAGGGTCAGATCTCCAGTTAGCACTACTCTATTAAGGCCAGTGGAGGCTGAATTAACACAAAGTCAATCAATCTGTACAAATTCACACTAACTAAGGAGTTAGCTATAAAAATGTAACATTTCTTAAAAATGTATTTCTGAAAGAATTGATCTTGTTACTGTTCTGAGTGATTTTCTAAAAGTATGAGAAACTGAGGGCTCCCTGGCTGCTATACACCAACAGGATTATATAGCTGCCTGACTTTATATTTACGTGGCTTCCAAAATCTGAAGAAAATGTTGTTAGTAATGTGACTGAAATAGATGGTGCTATGTGACACTGCAGGGAATGCAATATTTTGTATGGAATGGGATGAAGGAGTACAGATACTGAATAAACTAGGAGGATATTTCAGCAGCTAGTTATAGAAGATCTGCAAGTACGTTCCTAGAAACAATGATGAGACTTGCTTTGTGAAGCAGGATGTCAGTGCTTTGTTAGGGAGGACTTAATATGGATTCAGATAAAATGGACATTTTCATGTAGTGTCAGTTTTATTTGAGACTGATTAGTCTGACCTTCACTATCTTTCTTAAGACAGTGCAGTAAGTTTTGTTGGCTTTTTTCCCCTCTGGTGTCTCTGAGAGAAGAGTGTGGATTGATTAGCCTTGCATGCTGCAGAAAAGGCAGAAGAGAATATTAGCTTGCAAGCATTGAGAGAAGATATTTAAATGGTTCCACATAGATGTTGATAAGCAGAGCTGTTGATGGGCAGATGTTTGCAACATTATGGTCATAGATTTGTAGACCTAAGGGAATCAGATACCAGTGTCCTCGTAACTGCTAGCCTGGTAATTATATATGACAGTCTTATCATACAGTGTTATCAGCGTTTTGAAAGTATGTCTTGAAGGTGGAGGTACAATATTCCTCTGCAGTTCAGCATCAGACAGCAAAAAACTGCTTAGCACAAAAGATAAATCTCAAGATTCCAAATATATAGGGTTAAGACTTCGATAATAGCAGGTAAAGTAATTTTAAAAATGTTATATATTGAGAAAGATAAATGTGTTAAAGCTGTTATAAAGGCCCTCCAGTAGACCCAGAGAGATAGAAGTCTTCTTGTGATGCCATCCCCTTAAAGGGTTGGTTGCTGTTTTCCATAACTGTATTGATTAATATCTTTACCAGTGAAGACTTCCACTAAAATTAATAGGATTAAATGTGTTGGTGGAGCCTGACCCTTGAAATGTTAAGAATATCTACAACATTGCCAGTTTCTGCTGGTGCAAGCCTTTATATAGCCCATTTTGCTGGCATATCTGAGTGCATCACGGCATTTCTTTTTTTATTTATTTTTCCAGCCTGTTCTAGTTTTACTTTCAGGGAAAGCAATTTAGAAAACCAGATATGTCACTTAAGTGGGGAAAAAAAAAAAAAAATCAATAGCACACAAAATTCTGGGAAACCCTTTCTCCAGGAAACATACATATGTATTTTATCTTCTTGACTATGTAGCTCAATTATCAGCTATGCCAACTTCTGCTGCTGAGACACTTTCCTGGCTCCCCAACTCATTCCTCATCAATTCCTGATGCTCTGTTTTAAATGACTGTGCAGTTCCCCTCCCTCCTACTTTTCAGCTGATATTACCCACTTAGATTTTGACACCCATTCTTATCCTTAGTTTTACTCTGCTTATAAAGCAATGCCATTGATTTTGATAGCAAAATACTGTGATTATATATGTTGAATAAGTAACAATCCTTCCCATCAGGAGTACAACACTAGTTAGTTGAGCAAAGATGTTGCTGCTTCACCAATTAAACTGCTATGGGCAAAACCTGCAAGTAAAAGCAGATACTTGCCCATGTCTGAGTAAGAGCTGGATTACAGCAAATTGTTTTCCTCTCGAGCTGTGCTTGTGATTTTAACAGGGTTTACTGATGTAGCAAAGTTGGTATTTATCACGCAGTTTTGAAGACAGCTGTAGGACAAACTGTCACTTCTCCCAGTTTATTTAAATGAACTAGCTCATCTGAAAACATAACTGTGACAAAGTGGACCAAAGCTGAAACTGTTTCTAGAACAGAACCTTGAACAGCACAAAGAATCACAGTACCTCCCTTATCTACAGTAGACTTGCACGTACTCGTATCTGTGCAGGATCTGCTTTGTTGTTAATGTGGATGGTGGAATTCTTCAGGGGAAAGAAAATCAGGTTACCAGATAAATGCCACAAATGTGCTGCTGGGCAAAAGCTGGAGTCTGTGGTTAAGTTAGAAAGATTTTTAAATGTCACTTCACTGGTGCTTAAATAAAAAGCCATTTGGCATGTTAAAGAACGGGTGATTTCTAAAAGCAGTAAGTGGAGATGAAATCGATACTGGACATGGACTTGTTCATGGTGTGGAACATGCTCACCCAAAATGTTCTCTTGTTTCCCTGGGTGAACCCATTATAGTATTTGTGAAATGAATATTCACCTCAGGTTCCTACCACCTTCTGTAAGTTTGGCCAGGTGAATTCCTAATTAAACTTTTAAAAGGCAGTAAGTGGTTTTCTTGGCACACTTAGGTAAGCCAAGATGCCAAAAGTATCTCTGTCAGATACTTTGTAGATCTGCACCTTTTCAAACCAGCAGCCCAGGTATCTATGCTAGACTGACAAAAGAGTTCTGAACAGAGGCTGATGGTGATCTTAAAGTGACTGCTTAAACTACTTCCTTGTTTCAATTTTTGTAATGAGTTTCTGATTTTAATTTGGCAGAAACATGAAATTTGGCACACTGATGGAGCATGTCTAAGATTCTTGACACAGGCATCTTTATTGGAGTTGTTCATTTCACTCTCAGAATTACAAGCCCTCCTTCCAGAAGGGGCCTTCAAGAAGGCAGTAAGTGTTATCAAAGATCTGCCTAAAGAATAACATACTATACTGTCCTCAATTAGAGAACGGACATCAGTTTAGTTCTCTTCGGGTGAATCATGTCTTTCATCCTTCCTTATGAACAGGAGCAAAACTGCTGTTTCATCTTCTTTGTGGTATCTGTGATACATAAGATATCTCAAAGGAAATTTACATCAGACTGTTATGACTTTATACCTCCCCCATCAAATAATGGCCTTGAGCATGAAATAGGGACCTGAGGGAAATATGACAGAGAAAGAAGAGAGCCAAGCAATTAATAATATTTTTAATACTTCCTACATGCAATAGCCTATGATAAGGTTAGTTCCTTTTTTCAATTCATTTTCTTTGCATAACAGTTACTGCAGGAAGTCAGTAAAAATATGTGTATGAAAGAAATATGGAAAAGACACCTTTCAGTGTGTGTGTTCTGATTCTGGTAGAAGTTTAAGGGTATTATTCTGGATAGGAAGAAATAGAATTAATTTGCTTTATACTGAACGCAATGAATGCCCAGGAAATCCTTGTGCTCAGTGGTATCTAAGGTTTGCACATCTATTAGTACACAACAGAAAACTTGGGTATTTTACTGACAGCAGGCACATTAGCGTAAATAAGCTTAAAGAATTGAAAGAGAGTTATAATTGCTACAAAATTTATGTATAGCAAAGAACTATGTGGAAAAAAATACTTTGTGTGTTACTCACGGGTAATTTGCTCAGGTGTAATTAGTGGGTTACCAGACCATCACATACATAGTACTGAAGGAAAAAGAGTGGAAAAAGCAAGAGGGATCACTTGAAAAGATATATGCACACTGGGTAGCGCATTAGTTTCCTTTACTTGAGTTAAGGGAGGTGCTACTTAAGCATAGTGAGGCCAGAGGCTGACTTAGAGGACATGGATGCTGATGTAAAAAGTCAACATGTCAAGTTACACTGCTAAGTGGAGCTGATTTTACGGTGGTCTTTTCACACAGGTGAGATTACCTAGTTTTAATTACTGCAGACAGAATGTCTTAACATAGATTCACTGGAGGACATATCAGTTGTCATTTTGTTGGTTTCAGTAAGTGCTCTGAGGTCCCAGTTGTTACTGTCTGTGAAACATGCATTGTAAATCTTATCCCATGTGAATATCTTGGTTATTGATTCTTCTGTGAACTTGGCAGCCTTGTCAATAAAGGGAAAAAGAAATAAATAAAATCAGTGTCCTTGCCTTATGCAATAACCTGAACAGTTCTTGGGAAAGAGTCTGGTACAGCCACAGTAGCATGGCTAATTAAAGCAGTAGCATCATTAGTATACTAGTTCAGTAGTGCGCATGGGCAGTGGTATTGGTAGATGTTGGGTCCATGTATAATAGAGATGTTGTAATTGTTGCCCTTCTGTTGCTTGATTTATATTTTTCTGGAATAAGGTACAGGGTAAAAGTAGAAATGCTAAAACAGTCAACCAGTACCTGAATTAAAAGCCATATAGTTTTTAGGGAAGATGTCCTAGTGACAGCAAGAGCACAATATTGCCAGGTTATTTGGGCACTAGAAACCTGAGGAAGCTGTTCTGAGATGGCTAATGTGAGTATTTGGTTTTCTGCCAAGGAGCCATTGGGATCCAAGGGGCAGAGAATTCTGAAAACTCCTTGCTCTCCTGGATCCACCCAGAGAGATTGATGTGTGTGGGTTGGGTTTCTCCCTAGTCTGATACTGCACCCTGTTTTATTACTTTACACTGTAACCCCAACAGGGCAGTGCCACTGATGACTGAATGCTCTGTCTGTTGAAAACTGGGAATCCCACCCCCTACCCCCTATCATTCATAGGATGCATGAGGTACTGCACAGAGCTACAGAATGATGCTGAACTTCTGCTCCAGTCTCTGTCCTAATTTGTATGGAGCAAGATTCTCACAGTGTTTCTACTTAGAGGTCATAAGAAAAAAAAAAGGTGCTGACTGAGAAACATGATGACACTCCTTGTTCAACACTATTAAAAACCGGAATAATGAAAATTTCAGCACCTCACCCACTGCTAGCATAAATAAAATATCACTTACTCTGTCTCACACTAAGCATGCTTAAGAGAAGAATTTGAACTGTGATGTGTACATTAAATAGCAAGGGGCAAAATGTTCCCTCACATGCATACACTGACTGTGCTGAAAGACTCCCAACCAAGGAAGAATAAATTTTGCGCCCTGTTAAATCATAGTAGAACTTAAGACACTGCCTGCAAGAATTCAAGCAGTACAGTCAGCAAGTTATTTTACTTGGGTTTCAAAAAGAAAACCATCAAGACTGTAGCCTCATGCTTGCAATCCATGATTTAATAAGCATTTGATCACTCAGGACAGTGTTGTCATGGAGAACATAAAAATATCTATTGACACTGCAAAGCTAGTGTGAGCTCACCTTGTGAAATTTTGAAAGGAAATGAGCTTTTGGATTTTCTCATAGAAAAAGTTGAGAAAATATCAGCTAAAGCAAAATCCTGAGCCTAAGTGCATTGGCACTTTACCTTTCAGGACTGCAATTGATGTGGGACTTCTGCTGATCTGCAAACAAAGAAGCACACAGAACCTCTTGGAGAGACTGATAGAACGCTGTCTGAAGTAGGGTTGAAGATCATCAAACTCACAAGGACTTAATCATCCATGCCAGTAAAAATTGACAGGGTAATGCCTTTATTCAAACTTTATTTTAGACTGCTCAGAGGTGCTATCCAGCCCATGCACTTCATCGACTGTTCTCAGAACTGGCACTCTGAGTCCTGGTATCTCACATATGGATACAAGCACATGCAAGAACTACCCCTGCCTTGGTCAGAGATTTGTTCCATGTTTTCTTTCCATCAAAAAGCAATCACTAAGAACACTTTTCATATTCACCTCTCTTCAGAGGATCTCTACTGCTTAGAAGCTCAGGTTACTTCCCTCTCACAGAACAAGCCGTTACTGCTTATTACATCTTCCTGGTAATGGGAACCTGGTTGGGCAGGTCTGTAAAGGGAAAATGTGTTTCCTGGCTGCTCTTTGTGTATGTATTTTCCACTGGAAAGCCTCCAGTGTTTGGGACTGAGCTTTCCTGACGTTAAAGTTTTTCTGACAAAAGTAAGTAGTGTTAAGCAACAAAAAGAGTTGCAAGGTTTTTGTCCAATCTTTCTGCTGACTTATTTCAGTTATGCTTCAGAGGTCACCTCCTGGTGCCAAAGCGCAGGTCTGCGGGCAGACAGCAGAGGGAGATGGTGCTCAAAGGAGGAAGAGAGGCATAGGCTTCCTCCAGGGCACCCGTCAGCAGTAATAAGAGACCAGTAGCAGCCCTCCCATTAGAAAGAAATAATAATTAAATTTTAATTAATTCGCTCTCTTGCGGATGAACACTGGTGTGGATAGGTGGCAGCACGTTGCCTCTCTTGTGCTCCTCCACTGGCCAACAGCAGCAGCAGTGCCCTTCTCTAAATAGGCCCCGGTAACTTTGCTGGTTGTCCTGGCAGTAAGCCAGTTGCCTTGTTGGTGATTCCTCTCAGGTAGTGACCTTGCTAGGTTACAGAAGCATGCTGTACTGACTTTATTAAGGCGTGCCCTTTACTGAGAGTGTGTTTAGTGCATGTGTTGGGTCTCTAATTAAAATGCTAAAATATGGTTCCAGGAGAAAGTTTAACAGATTATTATCTCTCCTATACAGAAGGAAGAGAGTGCTAGGACATACCTGTTTAAAGTGACTGTGCAAATGACATTTTGATGTTCCATATTTATAGTACTCTCCACCAGTAACTTGAACATTAAGGGCTAGATTATACCGGCCCTGCCCCAGAAAGATACCAAGGAATGAACCTGAGTTGCAGCTGCTCTCTCTGGCCTTCTCCTCTCCTGCTCACTATGGTTGGGATGCCATTTTGATCAGGATAACACCAAAGCCCTGTTCTTCTATGCTGCACTGTTTATTCGTGGCAGTGTGGCTCATAACTCCCACTTTTCAGGTAAGCCGAAGAAAGGACCGATGATGTCTCATCTGAAAACCAAGCTCTGTTTCTAGCTCACCTGTCCCAACATGAACTGCACCGGAGAGTGTTGTTGACATGAAAGGTCCGTGCTCCCTTCTGCTGCAGTATATGACCTTGTTGGGAGTAACAAGAATCATTAGAATCATAGAATGGTTTGGGTTGGCAAAAACCTTAAAGATCATCCAGTTCCAACCCCCTGCCATGGGCAGGGACACCTTCCACTAGACCAGGTTGCTCAAAGCCCCGTCCAACCTGGCCTTGAAAACTGCCGGGGAGGGGGGGGGAGGGTGTTCTCCACAGCTCTTGGCAACCTGTTCCAGTATCTCAGCACTCTCACAGTAAATAATTTCTTTCTTCTCTAATCTAAATCTATCCTCTTTCAGTTTAAAGCTATTCCCTCTTGTCCTGTCCCTACATGCCCTTGTAAACTTCCCTCTCCAGCTTTCTTGTAGCCCCACTTTACGTATTGTCAGGCTGCTCTAAGGTCTCCCCAGATAAGCTCATAACCTAATAAGCTCTTGGGTTTGTCAGCAGAACTAATTTGAGTTTCCCTGCAGAATTTGTTTTTGTTTGACATTTACTATTTTATCTTCCTTATGGAGATTTCTGGGGAAAAATAAAATCAGAGAGCTCCTGTAAGTTTTAATCCAAGTGTAATTACACACTGCCAGTCAACTGGCTGTTCAGAAGCGGGCTGTGGCAGGGTTATTGTTGGTGTAAAATGTCCAGTTGTCTTTCTGAAGCTGTCTTTTTTAGTGGGAGCTCTAATGACTTTTAGGTGGTAGGTGTCCCCACCATGGGCTACAGAACAGAAGCCCTATGCTGTAGTGTCAGCATGTGTGCTGATGTGCTTGGTGCAACAGGGATATGAGATTTGGGAAGGTTTTACTGGGGTTTATGAAGTCCTGGTGGAGGTGAACGCTACTGGTGCCAAGGTAAGAGGGTGCCAAGGTAAGAGCTGCCCCTGGTACTCATGTTACCAGCACTTCAAAAGTCACAGTGATAGATGTAAAAAATAGCACCCTGCTTTGGCAGTTGTCAAACAGTCCCTCAACAACATGGGGTTTTTTTACCGTTTCTTTTTCCTCCAGTCAGATAAACACTACAAAAGCAGCACTGCCCAATTGTATCGCCATAGCTTCTAGCATGACATTTCTATTTGATAATAAATAATGCCCTCCTGTACTGGGGTCCAGCTGCCAGCGCCCTTGGCAATGTCCCCTCGCTGGGGCTCGAGGCCAGCTCAGATCATGTTGCAGCAAGCAGGACTGTTCCCTTGGGGCCATGCTCCATGGGGGAGCATGGATAGACAGCCTTGCTCTACGGGCAGGATGCAGCCAGAGATGCCCCCAGCACTGGGAGGGCTTTCAGCTGGGCTTGGACCAGGTCTGATTACTGTGAGAGTGAGCTCAGGTCCTTTCAACTTCTAAGCCAGCCCTACAGGGACTGGACCCTGAGCTATGCACAACCTGTCCCCCCCAGAGCTCCATGCCATGGGGCCTGCCCCAAGGCTCCTGAGCTGCTGTGGCTTCCAGGAGGGGCTCCATCTCGAGATGCCCCCACAGCCCCAGTGGGGCAAGGCTGCCCCAGCTCCAAGTTGGCCCTGAGCCCTGCTGCAGGACAGGGGGATATCCTCAGGCCTTTGACACGTACAATGAGACAGCTCACAAATTATGAACACGTGTGTAAGTTTGGGCTTTCTCAGGTTTCCTCTGGGCTTAAACATTTGTATTTAATGAACCCAGCATACCTGGCAGAAAGGAAGTCTGAAGACTGTGGCAGGCGTATGAGGTTAGCAGGAGAAACAGTAATAACAGAAAAAAAAAAAGTTGACTGCTAAGAATGAAATATTTCTTTATTCTTGTGGCATGGAGCTTCTGACAGCATGGATTTGTTGTCCTGTATCATCTTTCTGCGATACTGTTACTCAGGCGTCAGCTTAACTAGAGCTGTGGCACTTGGAAGAATCTCTGGTTTGCAGCACAGCGTCCAGTTGGGCTCAGGGTGGTAAGTCAGAGCCAAAAGACGTTAATTTAAAAGCACATTGCTTTAGAAAACAGCCTCAGAGGGAGTATTTTAATGAACACTCTATTTTTTACACTGTTTCTCGCTAGGAAGAAGGCATTCCCAGGTGTAAAGTTCTTCATTGAGCAAAAGTATTGCGCAATAGCTCAATCTCAAGTGACTAGCCCTCTGTCTTGTGCTTTGGGAAACAGTGGGGCCTCTCCACAAAGGCTACAAAAGGGAATTTTTCTTCCCTTTCATGAATCTCCAGAATTTTAGACCTTCTCTCTCCATATTCTTCTCTATCCCACCAGTGGCACAGGGTCATTGGATTTCAATTCCTTTGAGAACAAAGAGGTGGGAGGAGTGAACAGCACACTTATCAGCACCCTTATCAGCACCCTTTTCTCCCCTGTTTTCTCACAGAATGTGTCTGCACTGGCTGGAAATAAAAATGTGGAAGAAAAGTTAGAAAATATGTAGCAATAAGATACTACTCTAATAGCTGAATTGCTAAATGCTGTGGTTACTCCTCAACTCCTCAACATAATAAGAGTTCCAACATCCCAAACCTCCAACGTACTTCAGTTTCTTCAGAAAGTGAGATACTGGTAGGATTTTTTGCATGTAGTTCTACAGCAGAAAAGAACAGCTGACCCCTGTTAAAGAATCAAACTGACTTACAGTTGGGAACGGTTTAGTGCTCCAATCTTTTGTTGCCTAATACTGGATCATTTCCTTTTGCTGAAATCTTATCTCTATCTGATTTTGGTTTTGGTTTGGTTTTTATTTTAATGGAAATATTTATTTGAAGAGATCAGTGATGGCATTACAGGGAGGCAGTGGGGAAGGTTGTTCTAGTGGGGCTCCTGCTTTGGTTAACAACTTTGAGATGCAAATGCTTGTCTGAACACACAGTTTCTGGGAGTTCATTCAGCTCTGGGTAATTATTCAGCGGGACACATCTGGTCTTACAGAGTCAGCACTTCCACCGACTTCACTGGGACTACTGCTGTAGGATTCAGCCCCATATGAGCTAAATAGAGATGAAGCAGTTTTGCTGAGGCTGAGACCATTGGCAAAATAAATTCACTGATGGAAAGAAAGGAAAATATTGCTGCAGCATTATGTTAACCTTTAGTAAGCTACTGTCAGGTATTTTGCCACTGCAAATGAGAGGGGGCTTCAGGAGGAGCTAAGATACATGGTGCACACAGAATTCCCTGAGTATTTTTGTCATATGGTGTTTTCTGTTTTGTAATGTATCTAAGCAGAGATTTGTCTGCTTTATTCTTATTTTCAGTGGTGTGACTTGTGTTTATTTGGGGTTTGTTGAGATAACTTTCTACTAGGACAGCTATAGCTAAACAAAAAGTGGAAAAAAATGTGAGAGAGTCATTTTAGATCATAGAGCAGGGAATGACAGTGAAAGCTTCTCTCATGTGAATGAGAACATGAAAACATGCTTGACTCTACAGCTAAAGAAAAATGTAAATACAATGCATGCTTCAGAATAGCACTTTCCATTGGAAACAGTATTGTTGAGGCCACTGAAACACTAGTGGTACATGTAAATTAAAGGTTTATACAGACCACACCAGCCTATCTATTAAAGAAAATTGGACTTTCAGAAGACAGAAGGGTTATAAGGAATGTTTCAAGAGAGCTGATAATTCCAAAGATCATTACAGAAGAAAAGAGATGAGGAATAACTTGGAGTAGAAGTAGTTCTAGATGGGTGAAGAGAGACTTTGGTGGTGCAAACAGACTTGAAAGAGGAAATACAGGGTATTGAAACTGCTTAGCAAAAAAGTGAAAGTGCAGAACATACGTTGGAGAAGCTTGTGAGGGAAATAAATACATGTGAAAATTTATAGCAGCTCATGGTACTTGACGGGGAGGGGGTAAGACATAGGGAGCAGGGAGAAAGATGAGCCTTGAATGTGAGGAAAGCTGACAGTGGCCTAAAGCATACCAGGCAAAGCTGATAGTACTGGAGAGGGCTTTCAGTGAGAAATGGAGCTGCTGAGGGCAGGATAAGAAGGGAAGGATGCAGAATATGGAACAAACCAGGGGTGAGGCCAATGGAAGGAGCCACGGGAAATGAGATAAAATGATAAAGAGAATTGGAAAAGAGAAAGATTATCTGAAAAGTGAGAAAATGTGGGAGAGCTTTAAGAAGATAGTGTCCTCAATTTTCATCCTACAACCCTGCAGCAAGTATTAGAAAGGGGACATACTAGAAATCTTTATTCATTTGTAATCTCCAACTGTCATAATGGCCCCTTGGAGGTTTTGGCAGACTGCAATTTAAAATAGCTTTGAGATAAACTGACATGAAAAAACTCAGCATAGCTTCAAGTGATCTTAAAACTGCCCTAGCTCAGCGAGGAGTCTCCACCTGCAACTCAGGGCCTGGAGCTCAGCTTTGCGTTTTGGTTTCTGCAAGCAGGTCCTGTTCTTATAGCCTATTAATTCAGTGATCCTCTTCCCTGAACAATGTCACCAAAGGTAATACGGGGAGAGGGTGGCAGCGGGGTTAACCAAGGCACAGGTAACTGCTGCAAGACCTGTCTGTAGACAGCAGACTCACCATATCTTGATGTTTTAGTGCCTTTCTGGCAATTACACAAATGTATTAAGGGGCAGGGTAGGGCTCATTACATGGGTAGCTCAATAATCACAGGTAGGTATCTGACCTAGGTAGGAGGTTTCCTCTTCAATGTAATGGCTCTTTCTGGCCTGACCATTTACGAACGTCTCTGATATCTGTGGCTTCTTTGTATCTACGAGTTCATAACACAGGCTGTTTTCAGAGACTCCAAGTGATGGATAACTCTCCTAAGAGAGATAGATAAAAGTCCTCTTTCTCATAGTGATGTTTATTAGGAGGTTTTATGCATCTCAGTGAGGAGGGGGGGAATCAAATGTTGCAGGTGAAATACATCTCGAGCTCAGCTAACTGCAGCTGGCAGCATTTTACAGTTTTGAGCCCAAGCTGCTGTGTGCTCCTCAAAGATCAGATGGCAAGCAGTGCTATGGTACTGACTGATATATGGTGTCATTAGGCATGATGGGAAGGGGAGGGGGGGTCCATTTTATGAGTGTTATGTGAGCCACACCCTTTGGGAAGTGAAGTCCTATAGCATCATTCATGATGCTATGAAAGGTTTACATGTATTTATCAGCCATCCAGAGATACAGAGAGATAGTAAGGTGAGTCATTGTTTCCAGAGTGTACAACAGTTTGTGTATACTGAGGTATCCAGACAGCTCAAGGTCTCTAGATACTTAAGACTCAAAAGGTCCCTTTTCTCCTAGGTTCTAGGTAACTCTAGATGCTTTCACAAGCACAGCTGTCATCAGTCAGGAGAACTGGATATAGAGCAATAGGAGAAAATGGAAGGACAAACAGCTGGTTGAGGCTATTTAGAATATGCTCGTGCAGTATGCATCTCCTTTCCATACACTATTTTGGAAAGAAAAAAGAAAGAGTAACTAAAGTCACATCAGAATTCTGATTTGAAGATCCTAATCATGTAACTTTCACTTACCCTGGGGAATGATTCAGTGGGATTGCGGGTGTAAGTTAACAAATTTTTCATGCAAGTAGAGGAAGAAAAAAGGGGCAGAAGTTCTGCTGGTGAAAGGTTGTTGCTGGTGTAAATCACATAACTCAGTTGAACTCAGTGGGCGATACCTACTTGCACTGTTTGCAAACCTGACAATTCTGAAGAACATGAGATAAAAATATTAAGAGAAAGCCACGTGGTCGTGATTATGGCAAGTCCCTTCCTGGCAGTGGAAGACTGAGAAGCAAACTAAAAGGGTAATTAATCATTATAACGTAAATGGTGGATGTCTCCTTTTCTGTTAATTTATTCATGAGTTGTCTGTGGAAGAAGTCACAGTTTTATCAAATGTTCTTTATTTGTCAGACTTTTCCTGCAAATAATTTTTATTTTAACTCATCTGCAAGGAGTTTAACGGAAGACTTCTGAATGGGTGTGTGAGTCTTTTAGGGTCTGTGAATTGTCTTCTTTTCTTCTCTCATATTGACTTCACAGGGATTAGGTCACCAGCATGAATGATGAATGCACATCAAAAAAAATAGGATTTGATAGCCATGAGCTACACTCACTTTTCTATTTTCATAAAAACAGATAGTCTTCCAGCTGGGAAATGTCAGGTTCTGAAAGGCAAAATTTTTTCCAAGAAGGCCCTGGAAGACTTTGTCCCAGCTGGGTTCAGTGAAGTGTTAGTGAAGCAACCAATGACAGAAGAGTGTTCTTGTCTCTCTAAGGGAGGTGGTTCTCCATAGCCAGCTTTCAGTGCTGGAACCTCCACCACTAAAGTGCTATTTGCTGAGATCAGTAGTCAATTCAAAGGCAAAGAAAAAAAAAAGTGTCATTGCTAGATTTCAATCTCACTTTAATATATGGAACAGAGCCACTTCAAATGGTCTGGGACTCGTTTTCACACATCAAAGTTACAGGTAAATCAAGCAGCTAAAATGCATTGGATGCAAGTTCCCAAACTGGGAGCATCTTTAAAAGCCTGCATGCAGCTTGTTTACAGCACTGAAGCCTCTCATCGTAGGAGGTCAGAACCTGTCCCGTCAACAAAAGCAGCAAAATCAAGAGGGTATAATAAAAGCACTAGAGGATTCCTTGAACCAAAAGAAGGCAGTTTAAAACTAAAATGTGAAGTGTATGTCCTACTCCCACACGGAAATCATTGTGTCTCATTGGAAGACTTACAGTTCTGCTCTAACTAGTTACATCAGCAGGGAAAACACCGTGTGACCAGGCACTGGAGCACATTCTAATGTTGACCTGAATAGAAACATAGACCTTTGTGCCTCTGGAAGGTGAAAACCCATATATCTTTCCACTGTGAGATTATTGGTCAAACATGTAAATGTAATATTTATGCAACTCTGTATGAATTCTTACAGCTTTTACTGCTACAAATTGGGATGATGTCATAACACAAATGATGCAGCTACCAAGTGCATTGTGGCAAACCAGCCTTTAACAAATAAAGATTAATGAACTGTTCCAAAACTGAGCTTTTATATGTGCTGTTTATACAAAAGGCACATTAAAATGAATAAAATTGCTTGCCTGCCAAATTAGTGATGATATACAGAATATTGAAATAAATAGCTGATGCAAAAAATGCTGAGAGAAGTTTGTTCAGGCACTGCATCATCATATGTTTGTATCACTGCTTTGGAGCTGTTGCCATGCTGCTTCTCAGTTGCCTGTGCACTCCCCATAATTTCTTGCCACCATTACTTTGGGCCTGTTAGTCCTGACTCCAGTGTATATAAAGATAAGGGAGAGTAATTCTGTCATGGTAACAGTGTATTAATTGAAAACAAGTTCTGTATATTTGTGAAAAGAGCATTATGTTCACCCACCTGAGTACTTTTTAGCTGCCTTTCTTTAGCAGGAATCACTCCCAAGGTGCCTGGTATAGCACAGCTTTGGAAAGTATCTCTAAAAGTAACATTCAAATAATTCATAAAACTCCAAAATAAATCAACAAAGAAAATACAACACAAAACATTAACACTTCAATATTTATACAGTATCTTTCACAACTGTTAACCTTCAAAGTACAGCAATTTCTGTAATTTGGAAGTTAACAGTTGCTACTATTGAAAAATATTTAGTATAATCTCAGGACAGCTTGTTACAGGGCATGAGATAGAGCCCCCCAGTTGGTGAAATAAGGATATAGTTATGTGATATACAGTTACATGAGCCGCAATTCTCCAAGGACATTTTGATGAAGTTCTCTATTGCTGTGAAAAGCTGCACAAGATTATTAATGACCACAAGTGGTCAGAATGTTTTGTGTGATCAGAAACAGGATAAAAATAACACACACCATTTTTATTCTAACAGTGTGCTAGTATGGAAACATGCTTCATGTTAGAGTGCCATCCTTATTGGAACAGATTAAAAAAAATCTATTGATTTATTAATTCTTCTACAAGCAGGTGAACTATAAAGGGAACAGTGCACCCATCACTCTGAGCTTGAGAAGCAAAGTCTTACGATGCTCTTGAGTATATCTTAAAGTAAGACCAGGACATTTCTGAGGAGAAGCAGTCACAGTTCTCCTTAGAGACTGAAAGGTGTCTGATAGTCAGAATCTTCTCAGAATAATGAGGGAAAGCCAGCAAGGGGAATCACATTCTTGTTGGTGTGGTATTTTCCTAATCACATAGTCCTAATGAAAATTATGTGGCAGGGTCACTGAAAATCAGGTTAACCGTATGGCAAGCACAGTGGCTGCTTCATAATGCGTGGGCTTTCTAGGGATTAGAAATCTATAACAGAACAGGTTTAGAATTCCATTGAAGAAAGTAATGAACTGCATTTCAGTGGAGAGAAAGTAATCTCAGATAAGCAGAGAGCACAGTCAGTTTGACAGTGTGTTGAAGAGGTTCAAGAGGTGAAGTAAAAGTCACATAAAACCACTGAGGAGATACACTGAGGTGAAGTTCTTTATTTTGTTTATTGTGCTGTAGATTTCCTGAGGAGGAGTTCTGCAGATGAAGTGCATGCAAGATCAGATCTATTAAAAGCAATTCTCAAAATACTGAACACACAGGGCTAAGTAAGTACTTAGCTAAGAAGCAGATAAAGTCTCAAAGATCCTTCAAATAAAAAGTAAGCTGGAAAATTATGTTGTTTCTAAATGTTCAGTAACCTATCAGTAAATCAAAATTACTTGTAAAATGAGTCCATAAAAGACACAAAATCTTTGAAAATTGATGATAATATTTTAAATCTCCAAAATATGAAAGGAGAACAAGTATCCCTAACTTCCATTTTGTAAACAGAATCCAAACTCCAGAACCCTAAGAAGCAATAGAATGGGCTGTTAATAAACTAGTCACCCTGGCTGTATTTCCTCATTTATTTGCATATGATATTTATGCACCTAGTGAAACTGCATAAATATGTTTTTTTCAAAACAAAGAGCAGAACCACAGGAATGTATGCAAACAGTGTGTTGCTTCAATCTCACTACCAGGCTGCCCTAGAATCCAGACTTGTGTCATAAGAATTTATTCTCTCTGCATAGCACGTGTACTGGGCCTAAATTAGCTGTTAGCAGAGGTAGATACTTTACAAATAGTGAATTTTTACCTTTTGTTTCTCTATTCTATGAGATTAAATTCTCTGATGTGCTGAGACATAGTTTGCTTTTCTCTCTGCCCACCTCTCAGCTCAGTGAGCCATTTCTGGGTTTGCTTTTTTCCTACCATTTCAGAGTTCATAGTGAATACAGAAAACTTAGAAAGGCAAAATAGTTTGAGACATAATCTGCTGTTTCACTTGAGTAGCATCTTAATTGAGATGCTTTTCCATTAATAGATCTATACTGGGAAAAGGAAGAGAGACTGCAGAGAGTAGGGGGATATCAAACTTCTGTCTCTACCAGCCAACAGACAGTTATTAGATCACAAACTGTTTGACCTGGGATTCAGGTATCTTGGCGTCAATGTTTTGCTCTGTTTTCTGTGTTGCCTCACACAAATAATGTAATCATTATGTACTCCTGTTCTGAATCAATAGAATTGAAGTGTGGAATTTCTCCACCCTAGAGAACACATGGTAAGAAAGTATTTATTCTCAAGATACTGAAGTAATTGTCACCCACAGGCCTTCTTGCTGGATGTTTTCCGTATCATTTCTTACAGGTGATAGAAGATAACCTCTCATCCACTCTCAGGCAATTCTAGGGGAAGGAGGGTCTTGTTTGTTGTTTTCTTGATTGTTTGGTTGATTTGGGGTGTTTTTTTAACTTCTATGTTGATGTATTATTTTCTTTCAATTCTCTTTTACTGTCAGTTCTTTCAATGTGTTCTCTGCATGGTCTGCCTTACTAAGCTGCAACTCAGAATCACTTTCAGCATTCAGCTTGCTGCACTTGTGAATATACCCAGCAGTGTTTCAGTGAAAGGTGTTTCTCCACACGTGTCTCCCCTCACTGCAAAAGAATTTCCCTTCTATTTCCATTCTACAGTATTCCTGACTAAACAGTTCTTTTCCATGCCTACAACCTCAGCCATGCTTTTCTCACCTTGCATCCCCTTTTGAAACCTTCTACACCCTTACTCTTGACTTCTCTGAATCCTGGCAGCAAATTTTTCCAGTGAAACCAGTATACGCCTTTCCCCCATGAACTGACCATTTGACATTCCTGCTCCATCTCAGATTGCTGTACAATGTTTGTAATAGTTCTGCAAGCCATCTGCTCCCCTGATTCAGGTGCAAGCTCCTGAGTCCTTCTCTAATCACCTCCAGTTGCCTCAATACCACTGTATTTTGTCCTCAATCTGCCTTGAATCTGTGTATTTTCCCTCTTCTGCCCTGTCCTTTCTCTTACTATGCTTGAGCTTTTCTCTTCACAATACAATCATAGCCTTTGCTATCTTAATACAAACTGCATGTGCACCCCTTAGCTTCATGTGCCTTTACAAGTATGTTCTCCATTTTCTTTCTCCTTTTCATTTCTGTATGATTGAAACTCTGAAGGTCTACTTTTCCAGTTATATCCTCACTTTCTTCTCCTGTTGCTCCACCAGACCTCTCCCACTGAACTTAGTAAAACCTTTTCTCTCAGAAGTGCCCAGGATTATTGTTATTCAGGGTTCATTATTTTTGACACATTAATCATATCAAGCATCAAACAAATCAAACCTTCCTTATGATGGCTCTCATTCTTGAGCAATGATCCTAATAAACGTCTGAAAATTTAAAATGTTTATTATTTTGTCATGCTTCAAATCTTCCCTTCAATTCTTGTCAATTAAGGTATCTGTGATCCACCTCCCCTCTGTTATGCCGACTAGCACTGTTTCACATTTTTTCCTTATGTAGATCCATGTTAACTATTAGTGTCCCTTATATTGTTCTTGTGACAGTAACTGTTTTTTACTCTGGATTTGTGTAACTTGTAGCTGAGTCAGCCTAGGGACAGCTTCCACTGGACCAGGTTCCTCAATACCCCATCCAACCTGTCCTTGAGCACTGCCAGGGATGGAGCAGCCACAACTTCTCTGGGCAACCTGCTTCAGTGTCTCACTAACCTTACAGTAAATTAACATTTAGCACTGTAATCAGCACCTTTAAAAATGCTTATAAATAGAGAAATATTTGGCAGGGAGGTCATGTATTTCCTAGCTTTTTTAAAAAGCAGAAAACAAAATTAAATTCCTCTTAATGAGTGTGACCTGAGTCTGACTTTCTTGGTTTAAATCAGATTAATCCACTAAACATCACTTATAGCTTCAGATTTGGATTCAGTTATTTCTTTTCCTGATGCTAAAAGATGTGTAAGTCCTTCTTTCATTGATTCAGTGATTTTTACCACTGTGATAAGCAAGGATTTAAGAGAAAAGGTTGGCAAAGAAGCAGTTAGAGGACTGGTTGCAAGTACCTGATCTGAGTGTTCAGTTAGAACAATAATCAACTTCGGTGAGCTGATTCTCCTGTTTGTACTAACAGAAAGGGATGTGGGCTCAACTGTTAAAGGAGTCTTTCAGAAGAGGGCTCCCAAGAGACGAGGATGGAATTGCGGTTTTCTCTGTTGTGTGGCCAAATATTTTACTGTGAATATTAGATTTGCAAGGTGTTATTTATGTGTGGCAAGGCACCAATCAAGACCTCCTTTACACTAACATTTTTCTGCTGTCCCATAAAGCTAATAACACTCGTATATCTCTCAAAAAGTATTTAAAGCTTTCATGTATGTGGACCATCCTCTCCATCCTTGCTTTGAAGGACTTCTTGGAATGTGCCCCATACCTTGATTTTGTCACTATATCATTAGGAAAAAATGCTCTTTCCACCTGGCTCAGTAAAACTGTTACTAAAACAGAGTTCTGTCTTATGCAGCTTCTCACCTGATACTTGCTGCCTCCTACTTTGGTTTTGAATACCCCCTGCTTCTAATGAAGCCATCATCTGTTCCTTTCAGTGGTTAGTCTCTAGCAGCTTGTCAACAGTTGTTGTCTATTTCCCAGCTCTCAATTAGTTTGCAATTCTCAACAAGTTAGTCTCGCAGTTCATTCACCACCACTATTTGGGCCAGGCCGTCCAGTTCTTTATTCATGGGGTTAATATTTCATGTCTCCCTATAATAAGCTATTTCTACTTTCAGTGTTCACTTTTGCACTCTAAGGTACAGCAGAACACAGTTTTAGGGTTTGTGTAGTTATTTCTATCTTTTTTCTTTATGGCTACTTTTGTGTATTGATTAGCAGAACGTAATGGTGGATATAGTTTTGGTAAATTAGAAATTTCTCTGTGGTTCAAGATCTCAGTGTGAGTGGAAGAGAAGGACTGTATCACCCATCTAACAAGGGAAACTGAAGGAGAAATTCTACTGTGAAAGGTTTCCACTATCAAATCTTCCAAGGCATATTTTCATTGCATTTTCCTATTCAGACAGTCAAATTTTCCCTTTCCCAATTCTTCTGGATCTCACAAGAGAGTCACAGGGAAACTGAATGGACTTGAAGTTGACCTCATCTAAGGAGCTTAAGTATTCCTCCCGGTCTTTCATAGCTATCTGGTTTTGCTTTCAGGAGGGGTACAGGCAGAAAATGTCATCTCTTCTAAGAAAGGACTTCTGCATTAATACCCGTAAGTGTGCCTTTTTTCCCTTCCAAGCCATACTATTCTATGATTCTGATGGCCTGAAGTTCACACATCATCTTTGTTCCCTCAGCACAGGGAAGTCGTAGCTTTCAGCATGTTTCACTGTCAGCCAGACCCCTCCAAATAAAGGCTTTGTCTTGTCCGTACAGCCTTCAAAAATATAGACTTTGAGCCAAATAGCAAAAGGGTATTCACAATCGCTTAATTAGTCAGGAAAACCTCTTGAATTTCTACAAAGCATTTTCTGCAGAGAGGGCTGTGATTCAAGGTTTATAGTATTTCCCAGTGTGAATGTTTTTACATCTGTAGGGTCATATAGATACAAAGTGGTGTAAATGGCACACTTGGCAGAAAGAAAGATGCCGTTTCCCTGTATAGCATCTTGCTACCAAGACAGGACTATCTAGGGATTATACAGTTCTTCATACACTAAAAATGCACTTTATTCTCTAATATCCATTCTTAGGTCTCCATCTCTAACGAGCAATCCCTTCGGGCAATATTTAATTGGGTGGTACAGTAATTTTATGATCAAGATATAAATTCATTACAGACTAGATTGCAACTGACAAACTCATTTCACCTATGACCTAAACTGAATATGAACTCAACTCTTCTCAGGTAGGAAACTAATGTATAAAATCATTTTCAACTCATTGCCAGGGGATTTAAAGTGCATGTTTTTAGTGTTTTAATCTGGGATTTAAACCTGAAACAAGTTACTTGAAGAGCTGGCCGAACCCAAGATATACACATAAAGCATACATTTTTCCATAATGGGATCATTTTACAGGATTTTAGTCTTACCAAAATAGTGGGGTTTGATTAGGAAAGAAAAATGCTTCGTTTTTATTTTGGCATTAAAATACATGGATATAATATTTATCAGAAATATGTCTATATGCCGTATTCTTGACTATACATTATAAATACAAAAGCTAAAATACATGTTACGGTGCTTGCAACACATATACTGTTGCATGTTTCACTAGTATTGACAAATTTGGCACAGTCTTAAAAGATACTTTCCATAAAATGGAATACAGACAGCCCTAATGGCAAATGTTGGTCGTGATCTTTTCTAAAACAGATCCCTAAAAATTTATCCCAACTGGATAGTCCAGCTGGAAGGGAAGAGAATGGCTTTCATAGACATTTTAATACATTAAAATTAAGCAAAGCAAAAATTACATTTATGCTGTGCTATTAATAAATTTTAATAATCATTAAAAGTCTCTCTTTTTCAACAGAAATTAAGCACTTGGTAGCTTTGTGCCTGGGTGAACAAAGACCTCTCAAGAACATTTCACTGCTGTTCTGTAAGTTTATTGTCTTAATAGATATTCCCATTGATCACTGTTTGCTTTAAATTTTTTCACTGCATATTTAAAATTGACATATATCTGAATACTTATCATTATATAGCCAGTGGAACTACCCATTTAATAGGTCAAATAATCATTATATTTCACTAGGATGCTGGGGTTTAATTCATTTAACATTATAATCTTCCATCAGTTTTTCCTTTAAGAGGATTTTAGTGCATATACAGGATTTGTATAAATCTGTGCAGTAAATTTATTCTTTTAATAGTTTTATTCTTTCATCAGAAATTCATTTAAATGGATTCTACTATATATCACATTCACTGCCAATGTGGCTTTAGGTCACGCTGTAATTGATGCAAAAGCAATGAGGTACTAAAAGAGAAAGGAAATATCTGAAATTGGAAAGGGTTCAAAAAGCATGCCACTGTAAGGCCATGACATTCTTCAGATATGATAGAGGTGGGGGATGGACCATTAATAAACCATTTTTGTCCAAGCCTGCTATAGTTGCTAATTTCAAGTTTTATTAAGTCATACTCTGTGCTAAGAGGATGGCTGTTTTTAAAGCATGAAGTGGCATATCAACTCAGGAATCACCTGTCAGAATATAAATATGGTTGCTTCTACTGTGATTAATAAGTCTAGAAGTATCAGAGAAATGTAGAGAAAATAATTTCTTCTTTTTCATTTTATTTATGTGATGTATTTGACATGTTCAGCTTTTTTGTTTTGATAATGCAGGTTACTTTGTTGGTATGGGATATACAGGGCAGTAACTGTACATGCCTTTTCCCAGGTTTCAAGGTAGATTGGTAAGGACAAAGAATAACAGAAAAGAATGAAGCTAAAACTTGTAAGGGATTTCATGTATATGTGTGCAAGAACGGATAGAAAGGAATTATGGGAAAAAGAATGTTAACGTTAGGATAGAGACAAAGCCCAGGACTCATGTTGGAGTCAAGCTGCAAAGGAGATGTCAAAAGGTGGGCTAGAAGAATATTACTCTCATGACTCTTTTATCTAGCCATGCACAGGGGATCCTTAACTAAGGTTCAACAAAGTTCAAACAATAAGGTTGAGGTTAAAGTTGGGTAGAAGGTCTGGTCTGGTCTGGTCTGATCTGGTTTGGTTTGGTCTGGTCTGGTCTCGTCTGGTTTGGTTTGGTTCGATTTGGAGACAAAAGCTACAGCACTTGTTGGACTGGAGGTGCAAGAGCTGTATCAGGGAATGAGGTAGGCTGCAAAACAATTTCTACCCTGACTACTTTTTAATCTGTACCATGTCTGGGGGTTTTGGGAAAGTGCCTAGTGCCTAGCTAAGGCCAAGCTAAACAGTTGGGGTTACGTTTACTTTAAAGAGAGGTAGAATCTTGTTCTCCTGCTGAAAAGTGGCTGGAAAGTAGCTGCCAAGGGCAGTGGTGGGTGAGCACCATCTTGGTGGTTAGCTTTTGGGTTAGGGTTAGGAGAGTGACCAATCACTGAGCTTTTGTTAGAGTGACTGCAAAAAGAATGCTGAACGTACGATTAGGCAGCAAAATATTCTCTCTTAACACCATTTTCATCTGGGCCATGGCTGATATCCTGGGTTGAGGTTCAGCTCATCCTTCACTGTAGAGTTAGGATTAGTTAGGAGAGAGACAATGCCTATATCTCTTGTTGAAGTATGGCTGCAGAGAAATTTCTAGTGGAAAGGATAGGTTGCCAAAGTATTTCTTTTCTGGGCCACTGCTGTTCATCCTTAGCTGAAGCTTATTCTATATGCACCATTAGGGTTAGCATTATAATTAGGCAAAGATTTAAGAGAGAGACAAATCCTGGGGCTCTGGGTAGAGTGAGGGTATACGGGGTCTGGCTGCCAAAGGAAGGGATAGGCTGCAAAAAGGTTTATTCTGTAATATTTTTTTATAATCTCAACCATGGCTTGGGGTCCCACACCATGGCTCAAAGCACAACCCATTATAGGCTTATGGTTAAAAGTACAGTGAAGATTAGGTTTAGTGTTGGGAACAAGACGATGCCTAGATCTCCAGCTGTAGTGGGGCTGCAGAAGGACTGATAAGAGGAGCAGTATCCTGCAGAACAATTTCTCTCCTGACAGCTCTTTTATCTGGGTGATAATTTCTGAGTGTGGGCCAAGTCCCAGCGCATCCTGGTGGCTAGGGTTAGGGTTAGGAGAGGGACAATTTGCAGTTTCTTCACTCAATCTGATAACTGGTTTTTCATTTTCCTTTCTAAGAGAGCTCTGTATTTATAGGATATCCTTCCATCACGTTTGAAGTTGCATCCTTAGACTGGTGTGATGGCTCTGTATGTCAGGGAGTTAGTTCCTTCAGCTAGCTGCAGTCAATTTACTTTTGACAACCAAGAAATTTGATTTTTATAATGAAGCATAAATCACAGGAAAAGGTTGTCTATAATGGACTTCAGCAGAGTTAGGAGCAAGAGTGCAGTAGTTCATATCAGCAGGATTTTATAATAGCCGTACAGTAAAGGGCATACTCTTCATGGAGAAGGAGAATTTAGAGAAATTTGGGACACCTAGGTTATAGTTACACAGCTTGGAGATTTCAAAGCTGTTGTTATCTTGTTATGGTCCATTGTTGTTTCAGTGTGGTACTTGGTTTGATATATAAGAATATCACTGAACCAGGAGGCTGGCTGAAAACAGAAAGATGAGGTGAAACAGCTGCAATATGTTTCACTGCTCAGTACACTAAGCTGCATGTTTGTTAATTTGAATTATACCTTTAAATTAATTCAATTGAAGGTGAGACGAATGAATTATAAATCATTCTCAGTGAGGCTATAAATATGGCTTGATAGAACCTACCACCACAAACAGGAAAAGCCTGCAATAATGTATTCGCATGTTTACATATCACTCCCCTGTGGTGGATTAGCAAGCAGAAAGAAGTCTAAAACCACAAGGGGAAGGTTTAAATAGGATGATGCAGACATTAGTGAATGATTAACAGTAATTTCACAAAGGTGGAGGGTAAGCTGCTCATTTTTCAGAATCTCACAAATGTGTTTTGAATGATTAACTAAATTTGCTCAGCAAAAGTTTAATTAAGGCTGCCACCAATTAACCACAGCTACTTAACTCAGTGTATAGACTGGCTGTACACACTACGTCAAAAGCGTAGCATTGACCAAATGAAAGTGTTCAAGGATTCTTGGGCCTGTCTGGGCTAGCTAGCCTTTTGACACCTCATCTACAAAGAACAGAGGGAGTCACTCAGAGAATGTCACACAGTTCTCCTGAAAGCCCTCCAGAAGCCTCTGAGAGAGTCTTCTTAATAGAGTGCATATACATATACAGCGTATATACACAGCCTAAAAATCCACTGCGCAGGCAGGAAGGGTTTACCCACACTTGCAAAGCCCTGTAGCGACAGGCAAGGGACAAAATGGCAGGTGATAAGGTGCACTGGAAGTCACAGACCCATCCCTGCATGCAGGCGGTCAGGACGTTGGTCGCTCGAGACTGACCCAAGAGATGACAGTCTTGTTCGGCAACATCGTGAATGACCAAGCAGCCTTTTTTTCAAGTAGAGCAATGCTTGTTCCATATGGAGAGAGGTCTAGAAAAGGTGGCCTAACCAAAGCTCATCTCCCCCTCCACCTGGTTGGCTAGCCACGGCCAACTGGCATCTTCTGTTGTGGTTGATTAAAGACAAAGAACAAAGGCATACACCTGCCTCCAAAGGTGTGTCCAGATTGACACTTGCATGTTGGAACATCAGAACCATGCTTGATACAGCAAACAGCTGGCATCCTGAGCATTGTTCTGCACTAATTGCCCACAGATTGTCACGACGTAACATCAATATTGCTGCTCTCAGTGAAGTTCGCCTTCATGAGGAAGGTAGCCTTAAAGAGCATGGTGCCAGCTATATACTCTACTGGTCAGACAAATCCAAAACTGAAAGTCATCTTTCTGGAGTTGGCTTCATGATTAAAAACTCCATAGTCTCTAAACTTGAAAATTTGCCAATAGGTCATTCCGATCGTATTATCTCCCTACGTCTTCCACTACACAATAAGCAACATGTTGTTCTTTTCAGCATATATGCTCCAACTCTGCAAGCTGACCCTGCAGAAAAAGAAAAATTCTACTCCGACCTGCGTCACCTCACTCAAAAGGTTCCTATAGAAGATCAGATCATAATCCTTGGTGACTTCAATGCCCAAGTACGTAAGAACTTCGAAGCCTGGTAAGGAGTACTAGGCAAGCACAGTGTTGGCAGCTGCAATGATAACGGTCGCCTCTTACTAGAGTTCTGTGCAGAGCAACAGCTTACCATCACCAACACTATTTTCCAGCAGAAAGACAGCCGGAAGACGACCTGGATGCATCCTCGATCTAAACATTGGCACCTTATTGATTATGTCTTAGTGCGCCAGAGAAATATCCGTGATGTCTGTCACACTCGAGTGATGCCTAATGCAGAATGTCAAACAGACCACCGCCTTGATCGTTGCAAGCTTAATTTCCCCTTCAAGCCCAAACCTAAGAGGGGAGGCATTCCGAGGGGGAGGCTCAATGTTAATAATCTCCAAATAGCCACAGTGAGGGACAGCTTTCAGGCTAACCTTCAAACTAGTCTTGAAGACCAGTTTATAGATTCTTCTCCTGAAGCGCTTTGGCAACATATTAAAAATAGCATCCTGCAGTCCTCCGAAGAATCCATTGGGTTCTCCTTAAAGAAAAACAAAGACTGGTTTGATGATAGCAACCAAGAGGTCCAGGAATTGCTGACAAAGAAGAGAGCTGCTCATCAAGCACACCTCGCTCAGCCACTTTGCCATGTAAGAAAAGCAGCCTTTCATCTTGCATGTAGCAAGCTCCAACAGAAACTTCGAGACATCCAGAACAAGTGGTGTCTCAACCTAGCAGAAAAGACTCAATTATGTGCAGATCTGGGTGACCACAGAGGATTCTGTGAGGCTCTGGAGGCAGTTTATGGACCCACATTTCAGGTTCAAAGCCCCTTACTTAGTGCAGATGGCCAAACGCTTCTTACAGATAAAACCTCCATCCTGAATCGTTGGTCTGAACATTTTCAAACACTCTTTAGTGCTAACCGTGTAGTCCAAGGTGAAGAAATCCAGCACATTCTAAAACATCCAGTGAAAAATTAATTGGATTTAGCCCCTACCATGGAAGAGATTCTTAAGGCTATACAACAGGTGAAAACTGGCAAGGCAGCTGGGGTCGGTGGAGTCCCACCTGAAATCTGGAAGCACGGAGGCCAAGCACTTCATGCTAAATTTCATGAGCTAGTTGTGCATTGTTGGGAACAAGTAAATTACCATCAGATTTTCCTGATGTAATCATCATCACTCTGTATAAGAAAAAAGGTGTAACGTCACACTGCTGAAGATACTGAGGTATAACTCTGCTCTCCATTGCTGGAAAAATTCTTGCAAGAATACTATTGAACAGATTAGTACCCGCTATTGCAGAAGAACTTCTACCTGAAAGTCAGTGTGGTTTCAGAGCTAATAGAGGTACCACAGACATGGTATTTGTTCTCAGACAACTGCAAGAAAAGTGTAGAGAACAGAATAAGGGGCTCTATGTAACTTTCGTTGACCTCACCAAAGCTTTTGACACTGTGAGCAGAAAAGGCCTCTGGTTGATCTTGGAACTATTAGGTTGTCCCCCCCAAGTTCCTCAAAATGATTATTCTGTTACATGAGGATCAGCAAGGCCAAGTCAGATATGGCAATGCACTCTCTGAACCCTTCCCAATAACCAGTGGTGTGAAACAAGGTTGTGTTCTCACACCAGCTTTATTCACAATCTTCTTCAGCATGATGCTCCAAAGGGCTACAGTAGACCTCGATGAACAAAAAGGCATTTATATTCGATATTGCACTGATGGTAGCCTATCCAATCCAAGGCGACTGAAGGCCCACACTAAGACCCTAAATCATCTTGTCCATGAACTGCTTTTTGCTGATGCTGCCGCCCTTGTTGCCCACACAGAAGCAGCTCTGCAGCGTTTAACATCTTGCTTTGCAGAGGTGGCTGAGCTTTTTGGGCTGGAAGTCAGCTTGAAGAAGACAGTAGTTCTCTACCAACCTGCACCACAAGAAGATTACCATCATCTCCACATTACCATTGGTGATTCAGAGCTTAAGTCAGTTCAGCAGTTCAGCTATCTGGGAAGAATTATTTCCTCAGATGCCACGATCGATAAAGAGATAGACAACAGAATAGCAAAGGCATATAGAGCCTTCGGAAAACTCCATAAAAGAGTCTGGTGCAATAAACACCTGAAGAAAAGTCCAAAGATCAGTGTCTATAGAGCCGTTGTACTGTCTACTCTTTTATATGGGTCTGAGCCATGGATCATCTACTGTCATCACCTGTGATTCCTCTAACACTTTCATCAGCGCTGCCTCTGTACAATTCTAAACATCCATTGGACTGACTGTGTGTCAAATGTTACTGTCCTCGAACAGGCAGGGGTCACCAGCATCGAGGCCACATTGCTGAAATTGCAGCTGCCCTGGGCAGGGCACGTCTCTAGGATGAAGGATCACCCCCTCCCTAAGATCATGTTTTACAGTGAACTTGCCACCTGTAGCCGCAAGAGAAGTGCCCCAAAGAAGAGATATAAGGACTCCCTGAAACAATACCTTAGCCTTGGCCATAATGACTACCATCAGTGGTCCACCTTGGCCTCCAATCGGGAGACTTGGAGACACACCATACATAATGCCGTTGACTCCTTTGAGAACTCACACAGAACTAGTCTCTAGGAGAAAAGACAATGTAGAAAGAATTGCGCCCCACCTATACCACCCAAGGAGACCTTTCGCTGTGCTTTTTGCAGCCGGATTTGCCTATCTCACATTGGCCTTTTTAGTCATCAGCGCGCTTGTAGTAAGCATGGGTAAAGCCCTTCCCAAATCTTTGTTCATGAAGTCAAGCCATAATGATGATGATGATGATGATGCACACAGCCAGCTGGGTGGGCCAACGCATAAGTGAATATGATCAAATCCCTGTCCCCTTTGGTGAAATGATGGATGCTGCTTTCAACAATCTTGACATTTCCACAAAACTGCAAAAAAACAGCCTGGATTTTATGTCTACAAGTGAACTCAAGGCAGGGAATGAATGGAGCTCTCTTGTATCCTCCTTTGCACCTGTTTCCTCTAGGACGCCCACCCTCCCCTTTCTTCCTGTTGCTCTTGCTCTTTATGAGCCCAATGTAATCTGCTCCTGTCTGGTTACACTAATATTTTCAAATGTTGCTTACTGTCTGTTACAGTTAATACAGTTTGGCACAGTTGGACACACTCATAGGAACAAGTGACATCTGTGTCATTTAATTACTTTTTTTTCCTTGCCAAAAGGAGAAAAAAGACCAGTGCCCTTAATAATAACTTATGATTAGAGCTGACTAGGAAATATGCATTTCCTGGGAAGCATTTTTGAGAGGAAGCACAAATTTTCCTTTAAGATAAAGGACAAAGAATCCTTTTCATAGTTTTATCTAAACCTTCTTACCTGTCATTTTACTGTTTTTGTTAAACATTCTCCCAGGTTTTCATGTCATACATTCTGGTTTCACAATGAGACTCTGGTTGTCTGTATCCCAAGCTCCAGTTAAGAGGTGTTGATTATGGTGTCAGATAATGGTAGGACAGGTAAATCTCTCTGATGGCTATTGAGTGTAGCTCTTCCTTCTAAACAGTTCCATGAATGTCATTAAAAAATTAGTAGGAAATATGGTACACTTCCATGACAGACATAGTGACATATATGTTTAACACTGTTTATTCTTAATGTTCTTTACTATTAAGAAGATCTCTATGTCCCACTGAGGGTTTCTGTGGCTTCACAAGGCTTGACCAAAATGTCTTATAGAAACAGATCGTCCTGTGACTGTACCCCCTGCTGCTCTAATGCCTGGCTCACAGTTTACTTGTGTTGCATCCCCTGGCTTGGTGCTCCACAGTATACCTTGAATACTTAACATTTTGGATATAGTTACTATTTTATTTACATCCCTCCTATATTATAAAGTTTGTAAAGTCATAATGTTATTCAAGGTTTTTGTGTCTCAGAAATCCCAGCATTACTTCATTAATTTATATGAATGCTCAGTTTAGAATTTCTCAAGGCTCCAAAAGCCTTGTTTATGAAGATTTCCAAACTAATTCACAATTCACTAAAAGGCAGACTAGTTTAATTGTTCCATTAAGAAAACCTTGTGTCTTGTTCTATATTTGAATCCAAGGCCTAAACTTATTTCCTACTACATCAAGTATCATATTTCTATTCTTTGATTGACAAGTTATAAAAAATAGCTAAATTTTAACTAGCTATTTCAAAAACCTACTTGCTTTCTGTCCGTATACTTCTAAATTGTTATTTCCTACGGCAGTATAATAAACAACACATAGTCAAGTAGTATCATAGCTACAAAAAGTTAAAAAAATATTCAGGATTGGAAACCATGAATTATCTTTGGGTCAGGTTATTAAGAGTGCTCAAGCTATCAATCTGCTTACATGCTTTGTTTGTCCTAGTATTTGCATATTCATGAATAATTTGCTCATCTTCTTCAATCAGTGTCTTAAATAAAGAACTAATGATATCAGGACAGCTTGCTTTGACATTTATAAAACATGCTATGATCTACCTGTAACTGATTGTAGGAATAGCTGGAAGAGCATATTTTTAGATTGCTTCATTTTCTGTTACCAGAAAATCTGTCAACCTTAGCTGGAAGGCTTTAGCGGTTCTCTTACTTCAAGGAGGCCCCTACAACGTGTCATGCCCTTGAGAAGCATCTGTTTAATTTTATGAAACAGTGTCTGGGTTACACTGCAGGAGAGTAGCCAGGTCCTCTTCCTCCTTTTTAGCTTCCCCCTCCTGTTCTTCAGATTCCCAAGGGGTGTGTGAAGAGCCAAATGCTGTCTCTGTGGAGCAGGCTTTTGCAGGAAGCAAAGCCCCTCAGCCTGCCATCCAAGTTCCCAGGAAGGGTGCTGGGATAGGGGTGAGGAGGAAAGCAAAGAGGGAAGCCAGCAGTTCCCCCTATCCTCCAACCTTATCAGGCTCAAGACAACTCACTCTCCTGACTCTTGAGGCATCAGCTTTGAAGTGAGCTTTCCTGCCCTTACAGAGGCAGCATTTAGACCTTGCTTCTCCTACATGATTCCTTGGATTTTTGTCAGTACTGGTAATGTCACATTAGGTACCCAAAGGAGCAAATCTGAGACCACATGAATACCTTATATAGAGGTATTTATATATTTCCAAGAGTTTTCTGAAACTCCCATCTTTACAGTAGCATAGCTGTGCCACTGTTCTTTAAAGAGCATACAACTATAATTTAGCCATGATGGCTGGTTTTCCACCATTGCCAAGCTGTCTGCAGTTCCATGTGTCATTTCTCCCGCTGGTGAGCTCAAATCCAGGTTTGCCCACTGAGGTGCTCTTTACTTATCACCCATCCCACACTGCACAGGAGCAGCCGATGCATGTGGGTAGGGCAAGTGAAGATGGGAGCCTGCACATTAGCAATCCCAGCAGCCAGCATGTGGCAATGAAGACCTAGAGAAAATAAAATTAAAAAGAGCATTTTATTATTGGCAGAAGCAGCATGAAGCAGCTCTACTTCAGTGTCAGCAGGCTATCCTCTGCAGAATTGGGTAGCCTGCCCTCCCCCCCACCCCACCCCCCACCCCCTTCCCCTGAAAAATCCACAGACCCCTTTTCTCCACCGTGAATTCAGGAGATACAGCTCAGGCTTCACAATTCAGGAGCCCTAGAAGCAATTCTCAAGTATCTGAGAAAGTGCTTGGCTGCAATTATCTGTCTGTGAGGTGACAGGTATTTGTTTAGCTGGGTTTAGATCATCAGCTGGGATGGGCTATATTCTTCAGGTTAGTCCCGGGACATAAGATGGGTAGTAAAATGTGGTTTTGAAATTCAAACTAACAAAGGGTTACAGAGGAACACTTTCTCTGGCAGTGTTTTGATGAATTGTGGCTCTCTCTTAGATGCTGCACTGTGGCTGCAGATGGCTTCAAAGTATCTGCTGCTGCCTGTATGCGTAATCTCAATTTTGTGGAGGTTTAACATTAACCAGCTGTTCCACAACCATATGGTGACCTAAACAAGACAGTGGACTGACTGGATTTCTGTGGTATTATTGAATGTAGGTTTTTATGTGGGTGCAGAAAAATGAAGAAATAGAAGAAAATAGAGTTTATTAAATCAGTCTCTCTGTATTCGCTTCTACTCTTGGAACAGCTGCTTACGCTCAGCCTCTGAACTGAGTCAGTCAATTTACTCCAATAGATACTAAATCAGTCTCTTTATCCATAATGATTTGAGAACAGCAAAATGCACATTTGATAAAATTTGGAGAAATCCAACACAAAACGTAAGCTTCCTACACAGAGAAAGAAATGAGCCCTAACCGTGACTGAACAGGTTAATGGCAAAACTGCACCAAATTCATTCTGCAATATGAAAGCAGAACCAAAGACATAAGGCATAGACAACAGCATATTCCAGGTGCAATAAAAAGAGTGCCTCAAGCCATATTTGTCAGCAACTATTCGTGCATTAAAAGTGCCTTATAATTAACAAAAGATTACAGTGGGTTTAAATCTTAACCCTGCAGATTTTCTGTAAACAAAGTGATTGGTTTTGTTTAACTTTATATTCCAGGCAACCTTTATGAAAGGTCTACTTCACTGAAAACTGCATCTCATATTCCACAGTTTTATCTGACCTGGCTTCCTTAAACATTTTACTTTTTTTACAAAGATTAAAAAATACACTGTGGAGTAAAATTATCTCAGCTTTGAAAATATGAAATTGCATTTGAAGCAGTGCTTCAGAATGCAGTAATTTACTATGGTAGCTCTAAAGCACAGATGGAAGAGTGTAGAAAGAGGATTAAACTGCTTTCCATATCCTAAACTTTATCAGGGATAACACAGAAAACTGTGTCATTCATTATTGCCTGGAGAGTTCTTAAGTGTTAACAATTTATCTAGCTGATACATTATAAAAGCTAGGAAGTATTTTTTTTTTCATTAACAATAACAGACTGTAACTAAAATGACAGTCAAAGTTGCATTGCAAGAGTTTTGTTCACTTGCCAAACAGAGGAAATTAATTGCTTCACCTGGAAATACTGATTCTAGTACATCTCAGACAAAATCTAAGTGCATGGACCTAAGAAATGCACTGCTGAAAAATCTATTTTCCTGAGTCTTTATTTCTAAAAAAGCTATTTTTTTCTGCATTACAAATAAAGAATGATGAGACACTATTTGTGATGCTTCATATCATATAAGGTTTGTGTTCACACACCATGTTTTATGTCACAAAACCAAAATGTTTTAGGATTAAGTTCAGAACATGTTAAAATCAGAAGAAATGCCCTCATTAACATTTAGCAGACTTTGGATCAGACCTATCCAAAGGTTCAGCTGATAATACCAATACATGCAAGAGATTACAACCAAACTTAATACCACATGAACTGCTTAACACCACATGAGCAGACATACTGCTCAATATATTGAGATGTTTGGATGAGAACAGAAGAGTATCCTATCTCCAGCTGTGACTGAAATTGTTATTAGTCATATACAGAAAAATAATTCCAACCTTCATATTGTGGTTTTTATTTTTGACTACCTAATCCCTTAATAATGTATTATGCCTCAGTTGCTGTATGTGAGATAAATAATATATCTCACATAGGTATGGCTGTAGCTAACACCACTCATAGTAACAATAAGAGTTTCTAGATCTGGGCTTGGACATATGCATACACATTTATTTTCATTTCTATTTTAGTGAACTAAATTAATATTAAATGTTTCTTGGAGCTGGGATTGGAGATTCCATTTATATCCCCTGTCAAGCAACTGCTCTAACAACCAGGCCAGAGTCATGTGCATACATATGCACACGCACCCTCCTTAGCAGTGGTGTATAATCAGTCTGCATAAAGTAGAACAGAGCCTAACTCAAGGTTCTGCAGAAGGAGTAAGTCTCTCATCTGATGGTTGGAGAAGTCACATCAAAGAGGGGAACAGAAACCAAGAAGAAAATTTGAACCCTAATCCCCATAATGAGAAAGGATGCTGCAATCACTGGGCTGCAATTGGTGGGCTGCCAGGTAAGAGGCAGCAGGAGGGGTGAGTTCTATTCACAACTTTAACCTCCTTTACATTTATTCTCTATGAAGATTCTTTGGGAATGTTTGCTCTGAGGAAATCAATCAGATTAATTACAGAGGTAACATAGGAACATGAATGCATAAGTTATAGACCCTGATATAAATTAAACTCAGGGTAGCTGCCTGGCTGCTCAATATTGTCAAGAATTCTACAGTATCTGGACTTTCACACAGACTTTATATTTTTAACTATCTTTAAGCACCTTAAGAGTGAGGAAGGAACTTACACTACAGATTTGGATATACATGTTTTGGATTCAGACATCCCATCATCAGTGGCTGCTAGATGAACTGTATGTGAATGTGCTTTTAAACAATAAAGACAATAAGCCGAACAGGTGATAACACAGAAATAGTACCACATTCCCTGTCATAGGGATTTTCATAGGATAACTGTGCTGAAGATCATTAAAACCCTAGAACTTTTGTTTTTATCACTGTGCTAAAGATAACTGCACTGATAATGATGGTGCCATATGATTTCCTATGATGAAGGTGGGCACGTATGTCTAGCAGAACCATCTTTGAAGTCCTGCTTGTACACTATACCTGGTAAAACTGCTTCTAGCAGTTTGTAGCACTAAACCAATATGCGTGTGATTCACTAATCCATTCCTGATGGACAGGCTTTATTAGTGGAAATTTACTTTCTGTATACAGCAATGTTTTCTTTTGTATGTTATTAGGGTAACAGGTTGTTGAACCACATCTGGATTCAATAAAGTTAGGGTAAATCTTGGTGGTTCCATTGTTAAGGATAAAATAGATATCTATTCCATTGAATCTTAGTTTTAAGGATTTGAGCAAAATAAGAGTGGGGGAGTCATAATGGGATGGATCACTGTTTGATGTACAAGTCTTTGGACTGTGACTGTAACTGTATCTGTTGTCTGTACCCTTTTTGCAGATCTGTGGATGGCAGTATTCTCAATAACTGTCCCTATTGTTCCTTTTTCTCAAAAGTTAAAAAAAGTTAGGCTATTCAGGTAGAAGTTACTGTGAAAATAAAGATATACTGCTGTACAGTCTCCCCTTTTAATCTGTCTATAATTAATTAGGATGATATTAACTGTCCTGTTGAAAGACTGTTCTACGTAAAGCAAAAAAACACATTTCCTCAACAGTAGATTGGTTTAGTTGAGTTTGTCTTTTTTTTGGTTGTTTTTTTTTGTTTGGCTGGTTGTGTTGTTTGGTTTTTGGTTTTGTTTGTTTGTTTGTTTGTTTTCATGTATGTTCCAGTTTTCAAGTTAATCATCATGGGCTTTTGGTGAGATGCCTGAGGTAAACTGTCCTGCTAAACTGGGATAGGTTACCTACTCAACCTTTCATAAAGTTTCAGAAACTGCCAACTCTAAGCATCTTGTTTAACTAGGATGGATTTAAATGAGTGATAATATCCAGTTACTAGCTCTTAGACAATTTGGCAGTCTGAGGTACCATGAGGACTCCACTACAGCAAGCAAGGCTTTTCTCCACAGAAATGAATATGTGCTGGTATGCAGCCAAGGTTATTTTAGGGCTGCAGATGGCATCTACAGTTCCCACTGTATAAGCCTGAGTTTAATGCGACTGGTGCAGACAGTGTGTAGCCGATGCAAATTCTCACTGTCATGTGATAATCAAATTTAAATTTTGTTTTTCATAAATATTTTAGAACACACTGCTATACCATGTGTTGTTCCTGCAACATGTCCTGACAGCAGTGTGCAGAGTTTTTCCCCTTAACGGCAGCCTTTTGTGCATATTTGATTACCTTTATAAAAGCCAGTAATAGTGGGTGCAGACACGGGATATTTTGCAGGTACATAAAGGCATGAGTTGTGATAGGACATGAGGATGAACACTTTTTTTAAAGGGCCTTAGGAGGCAAATACATTCCATCTCTCACACGACACAGTATGTTTGTAGAAGTGAAGGAAAGTGCTATAAGACACGGACAGGCAGTAAGGCAGTATAGCAGGGTCATGGATAGTCAAAAATGAGGACACTCCAAGCTGGAGGCTCTGCAGACACATGCACAGGGATGTAAACAGCTCAAATTGCCACTGCCACAGTTGATGTATCCTTGCCTCTGAAAAATAACACTGTCGCAAAAATTAGCTATATGGATGTAACTGGTGACACTGGATGAGCCCTCATAGCTCACATGAAAAATATGAAGCTTCGCTACTATGTGCCAACTAAGGGCTATCTAGAGTTAATTCCAAAGAATATAAAGGATCTCTCCAAAGAGCGTGGAGCTGTAAGCTGAGAAGTGCTCTCTGTAGCAGCATGTATTTCCTGCTGCAACATGAACTATTTTATGTGGTTGATTCCAGCTCATGGCTGTATTTGCTGCCTTAAAATGTTTAGAGCATTGTCTTTCCAGCAAATTTTGTACTAACTGAACGCGTTGGTACTCACACTTCAGAAGCGGACTAAAACTTTAGGTTTTAGCACTGTATTTTACTAAGTACAGATCAAAACTTAAGTTGCAGTGTTAGAGAAAACCTTTATTTGACAAAACAGCAACTGTATAGCCTTTAATGGACTGCTGATCTTCTCTGGTTGTATAAAAGAATTGCTTTTTTATCGGGAAGATGGATTTAAAAAGCTACTGAATCTAACTTTGAATTAGTGCGGTCAAGAAGTCATTCTTGTACAGCAGAATTTATTTGAATGATTTGTAAAATAACAGGCTATGGGCAATAGGTACACATCTAATTTAGCTAAGGATCCATGAGATATATGAAAATGGAATGGGGAATTTCTGAGTCCCTAATTTTGATTTCTGAAAAGGTGAGACCTGATAACAAAATTTAAATGTAAGCCAGGAGCTCACCAATGAAATTGTTAGGCTTTTAGTTTTTCTATTTTAGATACTGCTGTGGCTCCACTGTCTTCCAGTGAGTTACTCCTGATTTGTATGAGAGTGAGAGCAGAGACAGGACCCAAGTCTCAGTAGAGACTCCTGAAGGACTGAAGAATATTTTTAATCTCTGTTGCATCTACAAATATAGGCAGATGCGAGTCTGAATTAGCTGTCTGGGAACCAGCTCCAGCTCACAAAACTGCAGATAAGATGGTGGTATGGACAAAATAGTACATTCTGCTCAGAGGCTACTATTCTAGGTGCAGGGGGCTGTGTGAGCCAGCTGGATCTTTCTTTTTCACTTGGAGCTTGGTGCTGTCAGCAGCCATCTGTGGATATCTTCTGAGGTAAGGCTGTGGGTGGGAGCAAGAGAGGATGTTTATGGCCACAGGCAGAGGCTACAAGTTAGGTTAGAAAGTTGTCCTCAGGCTGTCTGCAACTTAGTGTGTAAATTGGTAGAGGAACACTGAATTAAGTTGCCAGAAGTGCTCAGATCAATAGATAGATTATTTTGGCTTAATTTAGCTTTGGATCAGGCTCTCAGATCAAGGGAAAAATAGATTACTAAGGTCCTAAACCTGAATTCATGTAGGCAAAAGTGGAGAGGCAATCTTTCTTGCAGAGTGGATTGGAAAACCTTTGCTGGCCTTTCAGAGTTCTGTTCTGAAATGCTCACACAAGGCCTGGGTGGCTACAAACTTAGAGGGCAGCGCTGATTGTTTGGAGCTGTTTCAAGCAGCATGTGTTTAATAAGACTGTCATCTTGATATTAAAAAAAGCCATCAAAGTAAAAGGCAAATGGGGTGATGGGAAACTAAATGTTTGCAACTCAGTCTGGTCCTTTGAATTTCCCAATCCATTACATAACAAAAATGCATGAACTGCATGATTAAGAATACTAAGTAGTAAGTACAGAAATCAATTCTGTTTAGTTAGGATTCAAATCCCCTTGAGGCTTTAAAATGTTTTTTAAAGTCTAAGGACATGGGGGGAGGGGTGTGACATCTTTTCAATAAATGCATAGAATTACTAAGCACAGGGGATTTATTTAACTTACATTATTGAGATTAGACATCTCGTTTTCAAGGTGCTTCTGGAAGATAATGACTCCTATACCCATAATTCACTGTAGACATCAGTTTTGTCTGATAAGACATAAATTGGCCTGACGATAGAAGTTAGCAGTTTTCACTCTAAATTGCAGTAGAGTGCTAGATAGCAATAAAGAATGTGTGGGCCAGATTCACTAAGTTTAAGTAAAATTATTGAGCAGACGATTTGGCTGTTCCTTTTGGGAAATACAGATTTCCTCTCTAGAGCAAAGATGCAGTTCTTCCTTTGATTAAAATATAACTGCTATGGAAAATAATGTAAATCTTCTAGGAAAGAAGGGAAAGAACAATGAGATTATTTATTCTAAAAAGAATGCTAACTTCCAGGCATTCTTGAACATTACAATATGGGAAACGTTATAGCATAGGAAACACCTATAAAAGATCATGTGCTTTTATGATGTGATTAAAGTGATCAGTTAGCAGGAGAAGGCACATGAAATTCTGATTGCGCTGAATTTGATAGGAATTTTGATAGTGACTTTGATAGGCACAGACCTTATGTGGTATTCTGGAAACTGCAAAAGCATTTTATTTTCCTGTTCAGTTTTGAGTTATAAAATACTGTCTCTTTGTGTCTTAACTTGTTCAATTTTCTGGGCTGAAATAAATGTTATGGCTGTCTATGCTGAGTGAGCTTAAAATAATTTTTAACTAAGCTAAACTCTGTTGCAAATCCTTGTCTCAAAGGTGTAAAAGATGCTGCGTTCAATTCATCATTGCATCCGTAAAATTGTCTTTTCAAAAGAAGAATGGGATACTGCAATTTGGCAGGAGTGAAGGGGGTTGTGAAGCTTTTTCCTTACTAATTTTGAATTAGCTGCTGGATGTAAAAGGAGGAAATGAAGAAGCTGTCTCCAAATTGAAGCAGAATTTAAAAGTAAAAAAAAAAAAAAAAAAATCAATAACGTTTAAACAATCAGATTTTTAGTTGATACTTCATGAGTCCTTTCCAAAGTATTAAGCAGATGTAATTTAGGGCCAGTGACTGGAACATTTGATTGAAGAGTATCAAATGTTAGTAGCTCTACCTCCAAGACATTACTGTGTTTCTATGTGTTTGTGGTCTGAAACTGAGCTTTTTACCATTTGGAGTATCTTCAGGGGGTGTTCATGGTAAGAAATGTTAAGCTTATTTTACAGCAGCAGTTTCCTAGTTTCAGATAGTGACTTCTCATAGAGCACTAGGTCAGAGGTTGCGGGTCAACAAGGAAAGCATTCTGCCCAGAACTGCTTTGTCATCTCCTATTATAAAGGAACAGAAGGAGGTGAAGTGAGGCAGGGATTTTATCCAGTGTGCCATCTGCGTGGTTGCTTTCACATGGTAGAGAGCATGTGGTGTATTGTGTAGGCGCTGGCTGCAAGAAGATAGAGAGTCTCTTTCTAAAGAAATGGGAGAGCCAAGAAGAAGCCTTCTGAATCTCCCACTTTCCACCAGGATAGCCTGTGGAGCACAGTGGCAATGCAGTATGTTTACCTTCAGCTCATGACAGAGAGCAATTCAGCCTTTTATGTGGAGTGAATACAGAAATGTGACCATTCAGCATATAATTTGACACTCATACTGTATTAGGTGGTAGTATTGTTGCTCTTAGTTTTCTATCTGTATGAAGATGCTCAGATGACAAATAGATGGTGATCAGAGGAGAAGCAGATGTACATTTTCATGAAGTACAGATATGCTGTGCGAGGAAAAAAGAAGGGAAAAGAAAATAGGGATAAATATTTGTTCCAGATTTACTGAAATGTGTCCATGTTACCAATTACAAATACATTATTTTTCCTTTATGTAGCAAACCAAAGGAATTTGTGAATTGCGCAGCTCTGTTTATGAGTTCTCCAGTGACAGATGAGGCTGCACGAGTAGAATGGCTTTCATAGGACCATGAGCCTGGAGCTAAGTCTGAATTGTGAGTACCTGAATCGTGCTTCAACCTTAACTGCTTGTATGCTAGGCTAGATTATGGGTTGCCACATACTGTGAATACACAGCTGAAACCCAGTTTCCTGAGAAGCCCAAGGATACCTAATCATCTCATCTATGAAGTCTATTCATTATGCAGGAATACAAAACTCAATCTATGAAAGCCTCATTCTTTCTTTACTAATGTGTTTGAGCTACTTGCAAGAATGTAGAGCGCAAGCATGTAGAAATCATGTAGCAGTGAGGAAATAGAATTAAATGCTAACAGTAGTGTAAAATTAGAGCTAGGAAGCGAAGGTTCAAGTATTTCCTGTCTGGTAAATTTGATTTCTATTCCTTTTTTACGGAGTGGATTTTTGTTCTGATATGCTACTGCTGCTGCAAATTGTTCTATCTATACTAGATAAAATGTACATAGATGTCACAACACTGATGTTGCCTTTAATTTTTTTCTACTTAGTTACTGGGTTTTTTAAATTATTTTCGAAGTTCAGAATCTTCACACAGGGATCTATGGTATCAAGAGACAAGAACTCTTGCTGAGTATTTTATTTGTATTATCCTGATCAACCATTCATAAGTAGTTGCACCTTATTTTCATTATTCTAGTAGGTGTTTCCTCACAGTTTGTAATTTATCCATTAGTCTAGGACTGGAACCTGATAGGTAATGTCATCTATAGTTTAGGTCTACCAACAAACTCGACCCTTAGAGACAGCTATATCAGTGAATTAGTAGAAGTTACTTTTTCCTAAGAGGAGTCTTAACTCTGAAAGTACTCAAAACCATGTAATAACATATTTGCAGTCTTTAGTCTTGGGGTCTTAGTGGCCTGCATCCAGAATATCTGTAGCAGTGCTTTGGGATCCAAAGTCTTCACTGAAGGCTGTTCCTTGTAAAGCTATTAGCCCAGCAGAATGGAAATCAGAGTGGGCTAAATTTCTCTGTTTCTCAAGTGGGATATTTTAACTGAACATTTAAAAACTGACTAGAATAGCTTTCACACAGTTACTGTCACCATAATGCCTTTGGGAGATAGATGCAGAGAGCTGATACAGCTGGAAACAGAGGGATGAATGCACCAGGATATGAAATGAGAGCAATTGAGTGCTGGAGGTCTGCCTTTTGGAGGATGAAGGAAATCAGATAAGCTATCTGTGGCCTGCACTCAGGAAGCATGCCCACAGAGTCTAAACCAGTATGACTCCAGGTTCCATCCATTTGCTCTGTATTTGCAAAATACTTATGTCTGGTTTTCCCAATTTAATTCAATGGAATAATGCCTAGCTCATGAGATTTCATGCCTGTGATAAAATGCGCCCATCCAAATAGTAAAGCAAGAACAGCTGAAATAAGAGTTGGCCCAATGTCCTAGAAAGTTTCCAGATGAACATTTATCTCTCTTCACAAAAAGTTGTCTTGTACAGCTGTGCATTTTTGCCTTCCTACATATATGTTTGTAACTGAATTTACAGATGCTTTTTATCTTATTATTCTCTTTTCTCTCATGTATATTCTCTCCTATATTTTGTATGTCTAGAAATGTAAGCAAAATGAAAACTGAATAGCTCAGTGCAAGAGCTTTAGTTTCTTAGCTACTCTTACCTTGAGAATCTGTGGTATAAAATTAAGAAACTTCCTCCTAAAGGCTTCAGAGTAAATATGATTAACAAAACCCCCTCAAAAGCCAAAACCCAAAATCAAGAGGTTAAAGAAGTCTGAATGAAAAAACACATCCCCCCTGAGTTACCTAGGTGTTAGTTCCTTATTATATCTTGTCATTTTCCTAACTCTTCAGTCTTTCTGGAGTTTTCCAGACAGACATTTCTGCAAACAGCCATTTAAAAAAAAAAAAGAAAAAAAGGAATTTGCCATAGCTGGGACAGGGTGCTTTTGATCATTACTTTTATAGTACTTCATACATGAGGTTTCTGCTGTTATTTCAGTTTTTCCAGCTGGAGAACCTGAGGCACAGGAAGGATAAAAACTTGCTCCTTCACAAGGAAACTAGCAAGTGAGCCACAAAGCAAGTGCAAGCCCATCTGTGGTGAGGTCGGCCTCTCAGATGTCTATTTTTGTATAATCACATTAGGAAAGTGTTGTTAGGTGGTAATTGCCAAAATCTGTTTATGTTCCTGAATTTTGTACAAATAAATGAGAAGTGTGTTGTTAATTGGCATCTATAAACTGTAACATTTTTCATTAAGCTCTTCCTAACCAACACTACTTTTCTACTATGTGAAACCAACCTGAAATAATAACTGAAAAGAAGGCCTGGTAAAAGCCTTCAAAGAAGACTTTTATTTATTTCACAGTAAATAGGAAAAGTGCAAACTAAAGATCTTTTCCTTTTAAAATCTTGAATGTTATCTGTTTCCTGGTGTTTGTTGGAATGCTTTTGTGTGAGCCTTGCTTGGGTTTGTGTTTGTCCTGACAAAATGTAGATATTTCAGAGTCACTGGTGTGCAGGACCAAACTGCAGAATTACTAGAATAAACTGAAATAGTCAGACATATGAGCAATGAAAGAGATGCTTCACATCTACAAATCATAGAATCATAGAATAATTCAGGTTGGAAGGGACCTTCAGAGGTTATCTAGACACCCCCCCTGCAATGTGCTCTGGGCCCAAAGAAAGAAACTCAAGATCGTGATCACAAAATGACACTAGCTCTCCAGTTGTGGTGAATTTCAGCTTATGCCTTTGGTACCAGCTGCTGTTTGTCCACATAACCAAACAGTATAACATTTAAATAAGAGCTATGGGAAATTGATTGTGGTTTAGGAGACAGTATTATTCCAAAAGCGGACTACTTCCAAGTAAACCATAATCAACAACTTGAGATTCACAATACTTTTAGCATTATTTCTTCTTCAAGCTGTTCTATTCCCCTACAGATGAAGGAGTTTTACTGATTTATACCACTTAGTGACATAGGCTACTGTTTTTCTTTCAATTGCTTATCTCTTAGCTTGCTGTCCATATACACTATAATACTTCTCATTATAACCCATAAATCAGCTCTGAATAGTCTCAATTTTTTTAATTTCAATATTTGTCATGTTTTCTAATAGCAGAATTGGTTTAGTCCTAACCTGTGTCATCAAGCAGTCAACATGTTAGACACCAGCTTGGTAATTATTCATTAGTGGACAGGCCCAGAATGTGAGGTTTTGGGGGCAGTTATTTCTTCTTAATTTTTAATAGTTTGTGGCCCACAGCTTTCTTTTCCAAGGTCCCTGAGTAAGACGCTTCCATACAAAATGCAGTCAACAGTAATTACTGAATTTTGTAAATGAATAAATCTGCATACAAAATCACCATTTTCCAAGAATTTCTGTGTGTCTTTTGATAATCTGAGTAAGCTGAGAAGATTTGCCTTGGAGTTAGCTGTACTTTCCAGTGGTCTTAGACAGACAGAGTTTTATTTCTACCAGATGATAAACTCAATGGAAACAACAGATTGCAAGAGAGTATTTCCCGAGTCTACATAATCATTCAGACCACGCTCGTGTTTTGTTGGTAAACATCATTCTTTAATTCAGAAAGAGTTTGTACTGGCCTGGGGAAGCCTGTCTCATTTGATAATGGGCTCTGAATCCAGTGGATTATTGCAGGGATTTTATCTTGCAGTAATCTCCAGGGAGAAATGTACAAACAGCTGGGAGAGCAAGAAGAGGCTGCATTGTGTGGCAGGAGTTCGTGGGGCAGAATTTTGGGGTGCTGGAGTGGATCTCAATACCAACATGAATCTTTTCTGTTTTTCTCTGGTAAGTGTGCACACACATATTTTTTCATGGGTTGCTAAATGGATAACTTGAACTGGTGGGTGTGTTTGGATGGAAAAATATCAAGATGTATCACAAACTGTGCAAAGGTTTCACAATAACAGTGAGTCTCTCTAGCATAGATAAAATAGTTTATGTATGAGAAATTATATATAGCAAAATATGATTCAGTAAAAATAAGGTAAAGCAAAATAATATAACAAATATACTCTGCACTATGTGTTACTATTGCAAAATATGCAGATTTGAACATGAAACATTTGACCCCAACACAGAAAACAACTCATATATGTGTTAAAATTACTAAATATATGTATTCTATAATTCGTTTTAGGATAGTGGTGTTTTACATAATAGCATCTTTTTTCCTTTTTATGAGGTTTGGAAGAACTGCTAGAACTTTTCAGCCATTAGTTTTCTATATGCCAAGCATGAATACAGTCGTCAGGGCTACACCATTCATATGGCAATATTTATTCACAGACACAGGAGTTGATTTAAGACCCTCTTCAGGGTTTGGATCTTTTTTTCCCCCACTTCTTTTTTATTGTTTTTCGCCCTCTTTCTTTACCCAAGACAACTGGTCAGCATGAACAAGTAAGTCAGGGTAGGAAATCCAAAGAAACAGTTTCTGTTTTCAAAGCTTAACCATCTGCCAATAGCAATGCTCAGTATTAGTAACGGTAATTAGATTAGTATATTTGCTGTATTTAAACAGAAGAGTAGATGTTTGCCATTTTTCATCTTTTGTCCAGATTTATAGTATATCTTCCTCATCTGTTTAGAAAGAACAGAAAAAAATCAATACTCAAACTGCACTGACACAAATTCAAATAGGGGAGCTGCTTTGTCTAAACTGTTCTTCCTGGTAGCTAATCCTGTCTTAGTGGGCAGTACTGGTGTTCTCCAGATCATAAGGATTAAAAGCTGTTTTGGAGTACTTACAGTAAAACCCAGTGTTATTTTGGGATTCTGTGGTAGGAGTCACTCATAAAAAAGAGTTCTCTGGGAATTCAATAATACTTTTGATGATAGTTTAGTATGAATACCTGTGTATTTGTTCAAAGTTAACAATGGCTTTGTGGTACAATCTATGACAGCTTGAAAATACCAGTTTCTGAAGTTCTTTAGGACAGAGTTGTTCATCAATATTTTCTTGTTGTTCCATTGGAGCAGCTTCTTGCTTTCTGTTCACTTTTTTAAAAAGGCGTTGAACCTTGTATCATTTGACAAGTCAGGATTTAGACAAGATGTGAAGTAATTGTGTGGGTGAGAGTAGGTCAAGTTGCATCTTCTCTGTTAAACTGGGTATACAGCAACAGGAGTTTCTGTGAGAGAGGTAATCACTGCAGTAATAATGGATGGTTCAGACAAGTGAAAGCTAGTGCAGTGATAGTTTCTGTAATGAAATAATTAGTTCTGTTTAAAGACTGCTGCTAAGAAGATAAACTCCATTCTTTACAAGATTGCCATGCAAGCCATTCTGTCTGCTTTGGTAGTCTTTTGAGCACCTAGCAAAACACCTCACAAGTTATCAAGATCTAAAGCTAATTCCTAGGTCACTAGTGTGTTTCATAAAACTCAGAGCCCTGTGTGTGTGCCACAATGAAGTTTCTTCCTGTAATCAGATTTTCTAGCTTGGAAATGAGCTAGTGATCCAAGTATGTACACCAGCTACTTTTCCTCTGTTGGCCTGACCCGTGACTGTGACTGTGAAAAAAGCTGGCAACAAAGTGGTTGAAGTATCAATATAAGGATATTTTTCTCCTCAAGACGGTCAAACCAGAAATAATGCACAGCAATAAAATATTTAGGCTTTAAAAATTACTTTTAAAGACACTAGAGGAGACAGTTCCCTAGTGGATGCAAATAGCCACTCTTCGTTTACATCAAGTGAACATCTAGAGTAACCGCTAATCCTGAAATTGTGGAAGTGAAGTTAGACTATGAACACACAGGAAAAAAAAGTCCAAAAAAATAATATTCTGTTGGAAGCATTTTCTTCATGTAGACTGACTGACAAGATTTCACACTGCAACAAGTGTATGCTCGTGTGTGTGTTTACATATGCATATATTTTTTAAATGCATTGGTTTATAGCTCAGACACTAGTTTTCTACCCTACCGAGTACAGTGGTTGAAGTAAGTTATAGCCTGAGAGAATGGTAAAAATATTCTGTTTAAAAACAGAAAAGAACCAGAGTTGCTGATCTAAAGTAGTGGAACATTATGGTAGCTAAAGCAACATCAGCTTATGCCTTTGGATTTGACTCTTTGTGGGTTTGCTTTCATACCTGTCCATAAAACTGAGGCATATATCTAGCATGAGAGACACATGTCACTCTAGGGCCAGTCTAACAAGTGGTGACATGGAGGCTGAAGGCATTCAAGAGCCACAAGATGGTTGTAAGGTCTTGTGGAGCCTGGGATAGACTATGCCCTTCCCAGAGAGGTGACAGAAACTACTTCACTCTCTTGCCCACCTGGAGCCCTTTGATCTCCTAGTATGAGTGCTACAGCTTGAGGTGTTTCCCCAGCAGTACTTTGTATCCTCAGTTGACTTCAGAATGATTTGGTTTCTCAACTGAGATTAATTTTGCATCTGCTCATTGCCTTGGTCTCAAGGGATTTTCAGGCAAATTAGATTTGCCTTCAAAACCTTGTGTCCCTTTTCCATTTCCAAAATCATAGGATAAACATCCTATCATTTGTGTCCCTTCTTTTGTAGGCATATTATGCTAAAAGGTCAACCTTAGACCCTGAATTTGCAGTGTATTTTCTATCTTATGGTACTTAGCTTGTCAGACAATTAAATCAGAACAATACTGTTTATATTATAGACAATATATAAAGAGGTGCGCAAATCAAGCATTGCTTCTGTATGCAATTGAGAGAAATTATGTCACCAAACCATCTGCTTTGATATCCTGTCTAATAAATGGCAGCAACCCACATATCTGATAAATAAAATATATTACTGAATCTTTAAGTCTTTGAGTTACGGCAGAATATTTTTCTTCCATTATTTTCCTGAATCAATTCTCTAATATCAAGGATATACACACTGGGTTTAGCACCAATTCACCCAGAGCACTACCAGTTAATCCTGTCCTGAGTTACCCTCTTTTTATGACAGAGTATACTTTTACTGGTTTGGCAGTATTTATTCCTGGAAGCAGCAGATGTTTCTCCTTAGATGAGTCAATCTTTGACCATGGCTGTGTACTTACCCCAGTAACAGGCTTTTCAGATATTTTTCTACAGAGGCTCCAATTAATAAAGTATGCACATCTAGGAATATGTTCAGGCGTTAATCCTCCCTGGCACACAAGGATTGTGTCTGTTCTAGCAAACCCCCAAAACAAGGTAGCTGCATGCAACCTCCCCGTCAAGTATGGTTTTGATGGCGTTTTAACGACTGTCCCAAGGAACCATTTGGATGCCTGTTTGTTGACACAAGACAAATGTGGGTCAGGGACTATTCTGGCAGGAGGAAGCAGTGTAGCTGATCCCATTACAGTATACTGGTTCATTCTTGCCCATCATTTCATTTAGTGAGAGATGCAGCCAGATGTATTTCTGTTTTAAAGAAAAAATTGAATTTCAATGAAGTCCCCATAAGGAAGTGCATGTGGGGAGCATGAAAGACATAAGGCAATAATTAAAGACTAGATCCTACCTTCTTTGGCAGTGAATAGTGGCATTAGTAGTGGAACTAATGAAGTCAGGGAAGAATTTCATATACTTAGGAGGTGCTGACTTCTTGTATATCAGAAACCTGTGTAAGAAGGGCAGCAGAGAAAGGATACAACACTTCTAATCACAGGATAGCTTAAATCAGTTTTTTAAGTTCAACACTGATCTTAGGGTTTGAGCCAATTAAGATACTTTGCATTTGTCTATTTCTCTTCCATATGGTAGCTTGCTAACCATCAATTTTGCTAGTAAAACGTAAAATTAAGTACCGAGACAAAATCTAATTGTCTTAGTGATTTTCAGTAGCATTGAACTAGTTATATATTTTATTTTGATAGCTGGTTCAAAGTTTTGCTGTTACCACAATGTAAAATATATTACTTCTAATGTTATAAACTGAAACAACCCGTGGCACTGAAAACTAGAGTTTCTGTGGTGCAGGATGCAGAGAAAATAAGTATTAGTAAAAGTGGTGTAACAGATAAATTCTTAATTAGACGGAAAGAATCCATACAGTAAATAGAAAGATGTTAATGCTGCTATGGCTTTTGGGATGTGATGCTACTTAGAAATTGATTTGACTTAAAAATATGTGTTTTAATGAAGAGGGATTACCTGAATGTGGAAAGACCATCCTCAAATGTGTAGTGTGAGTAGCAGAGATCTGAGTGGTTGAGTTTTGTAGTGCTTCCCATGTAATCATCTTCATATATTCCTTGCTCATTTTAGCTGGATTGCTATCATATCACTATACACAGGAATTCCCATGTAAACACTGAGCTGGAGAATGACATGACTGCATTACTAAATGCTCCTCTCTCGGCCTTTTGATGGGTCTAGTCTCTGCATACCATGACAATAATGTCATGCAAAGAAAAGAGCTAAATACAATTATTTTCTTCTAGATCTGAACTAGGATATTTTTTCCCATAAAACTCCTGATGCAAGAGGCTTCAAAAGCTGTGCCTGCTCCTTTTCTCAGCCCATCACATCCTTTCTTGTGCCAGTGCTTCCTAACACCACTGTGCCCTTTCCTGTGACCTCTCACCTTTTCTTGCTCCCCTGCACTCTGTTTTTCTCATCTCCTCATGCTTGCTTCCTCGTGCCTGCTTTCTATTCCATGCCATCTTTTCCCAGAACACTCTTTCTTTCTTACATTCTCTTTCTCTTTCTTGCTGTCATGGTTTAAGCCCAGCTGGCAACCCAGAAACACACAGATCCTCACTCACTCCCCCCACTTTCCTCCCCCCACTCCCGGAGGGATACGGAGGAGAATCAAAAGAATGTAACTCCCACGGGTTGAGATAAGAACAGTCCAGTAACTAAGGTATAACACAAATCACTACTGCTGCCACCAATAATAATAATGATAAGGGAAATAACAAGAGAAGCAAATACAACCACTCACCACCCACCGACCGATACCCAGCCTGACCCAAGCAGTGATCTAACCCTTCTGGGTCACTTTCCCCAGTTTATATAGTGGGCATGACATGCTGTGGTATGGAATACCCCTGTGGCTAGTTTGGGACAGGTGTCCTGTCTCTGCTTCCTCTCAGCTTCCCCTCCTCCCTGGCAGAGCAAGAGACTCAGAAAGTCTTTGGTCAGAGTAAACATTACTGAGCAACAACTAAAAACATCGGAATTGTCGGTGTTCCCATGCTGAAAGTCAAAAACACAGCACTGCACCAGCTACTAAGAAGGAGAAAAATGACTGCTACTGCTGAACCCAGGACACTTGCACTCTTTGTTTTGTTTCACATGTGCACTTTCTTGTGCCCTTTCTCATGTATGCTTGTACTTTTTATGCACACTTCCTTTCCCAAGCACTTGCGCTTTCTCATGTTCTTGCCTTTCTTGCACTCTTGCTCTTCCTTGTGTGTTTGCTTTCTTGTGCTTTCATGCTCTCTTGCCCTTAACCTTGCCTTTGTTGCACCCACCCTTCCCTGTGCCCTCACACTTGCTCTTTCACACAAGAGCATCCTCCTTTTGGTGATAATTCCCTCTCATGCGTGCTCTCTCCCTTTTCTACCCAAACTTGCAGTTTCATTCTCTCTCTCACCAACACTTTCTCTCTCACATGCTCACTCTTTCTTGCATGCAGGCATACTTTACCATACCCTCTCCTTTTCTCATGCCCTTGATTTTTCTCATGCCCTTGATTTTTCATATGCCTACTTTCTTGAGCTCTCACACCCCTTCTCACAACCATTTTCTTGATTCTTTTCACACCTCCATGCTTGCTTTCTCGCTTCCCTCACCACCCCCTGCACTCCCTCTCCTTGTGCTGTTTCCCTCTTTATTTCTTATGCAACCCCTTTCTGGAGTGTCCCCTCTTTCTTGTGGCCTTGAATCTTTTGTGCCCTCCCTCTTTATTGCACTTGATCTCACCATCCCTCTTTCTCACTTGATTTAGCTTTTGCTCCTCCTTGCTTTTTTGCTCCTTTCTCTCACCCTTTCTCTCTTATCCCCTTCAGTCGCACTCACACTCTTTTCTCATTCATGCTGACTTTTCCTTGTACACTTGCTCTTTCAGGACATTGGTACACTCTTTTTCATGCCCACACCTTTTCCCATGCCCTTACTCTTTTTCTCATGCCTGGTCTCTTGCACCTTCACTTTCTTTCTCACAACCTTGCACTCTTTCTGTGACCTTGTGGTCTTTACGGTAGCAGTGCACTCTTCCACACCGTCATGCTCACTTTCTTCCTCATGCTATCTCTTTCTTGCACTTTTCAACACATTCTCTTTTTTATACACTATATCTTGATTTCTGCATGGTCTGTCTCACACTCTGTTCCACGCATACACTCATTTTCATGCCTCTGCTCTTTTGCTCCCTTTCTTGTCCATGTTCACAATCCTGTTCTCTTCCTTCCTGCCTTGCTTCTTCCTTTCTCCTCTTCACCTGCTATCTCTTCTGTGTACTCGCTCTTCCTTGTGCACTCACTTTTTCTTGTATTCTTTCTTGTGTGCGCTCATGGTTTCTCATGCGCTCTACTTCTTGCATGCATCCTCTTTCTCATACTTTCATTATTTTTATGCATTTCTGACTCCACATGCCTTCGCCCTTTCATATGCACTTGATCTTTTTTCACATACTTGCTTTTTCTTACACACCTGCCCTTTCTTGCACCCTTGCACTCCATCTCTCTCACGCGAGCTTTCTCTCATTTGAACTCTTTCTCACATTCTCCCTTTCCTTCTTGAGCACTCCTTCCCATATGCAACCCCTTATGCTCTTTTCTCCCTTACTCTCTTGTTGTCTGTCCCCTCTTCTTCTCTTTCCCCATCTCTGTTTCCCATCTGTCCCCTTTCTTTTCCTTCGGTCTTCCTTGTCCTCTCTTTTCTGTCTCTTTTCTCTCTCACACATTCTCTTTTACACTTCCATTAAGCACCTCTTCATCAAAGTCCTTTCACCACTGAGGGAGAAGATATGGTTACATGTTACATTGCATAATCCTGGAACTATGCAAGAAGATTGTTGTCTAGAAGTGCTCAATCCACAACTTCAGACTGGAAGTCTGAACCATTATTGCTACGTGGCAACATAGTTACAGTAAGAAAAAATACTATTCTTATGAATAAAGGCTGCTGCTGTCAAAACCCAGGCTCAGCTGGAGCGCAAGCCATGTGTAGGGAGCTTTGTAAGCCGTGTGCCACTTTCCCAGGTAGCATTAGCTATTTCGACCCTAGAATAAACTCTGGTATATAACTTGAGTATTTTTAAGAGGATAAAACTGTAATATTTCTCCTACAACATTTATCTTGGGTTATCAAGACTCTAGTAGACTGAAGCAAATAAAGAACCATAGACAAACACTGTGCTTGCAAAAATTAATCATAACTTTGAACTGCTGTTTCACCAGTCATTAATATTGCCTGTAAAATTTTACATATTAACAATATAACTTCAGATATACGTCTGTGTTTATCTTCTCTACTAGAGGAGCAAATGCTTTTTAATAATATTATACCATGTTAATTTCAATAGTCTTGCACTGCTGTAAGTCATACTGCTATAAATTTGATTTATCCCTTAATTGGTGCAGTTAAAATCAGTAATCAAAATTCATTGAGAAAATATTCAGTGCAGATCAAAGTGGCAACATCTAAAATCTAGGATCATTAGTTAAGAGTTTTTTTAGTTTTGCCATCTGCTTTCATTTAGCTCCTGAATTATGTAATAGTGGTGTGTATCTGAAATCCTGGCTCCTGGAGTTGTGGGATAAATGTGAAAATTTTAATGTCTGTTAAAAGGCTGATATTCTTGGTGGTTGGAGAAAAAGAACCCTTCCATGTGCATTATAGCATACAGTTGAAAAAACTGAATGCAAATAGTATTTTTTTTTTCATTTCTATGCTAACTAGAAAACATTTTTTATAGTTCACATAGAAATATTCATGTTTACAGTTTTTGCAGAAATGTTCATGTAGTGTTCAGGTGGATATACACAGATGATTTTACTCCTTATGAGCAGATAATATTAGATTTTGCTATGTGCTCATTTTTACCCCTGTGAATCCGTGGAATCTAAACCGTGATACTGTAAACTCCAGCATTTGAATACTTACTATAATCAATTTCTACGTGCTGTTTCAGAGAAAGAAGTAAGTAAAGGACTTCAGAAGACAGGGAGGGGAAATCACTCTATTTTGTAAATCACACAAACTGTTTGCTTTTTGAATTACTGTTACTTCAATGTGTTTCCAAGTGTTCATCTTTGAAAATCGGTTTAAATGTGTTTTAGGAGGGCTCAATGGACAGCTTGTATGAGCCTGTCCCAGAACGTCAAGAACCCAAGGATACATCTACTATTGACAGCCGGGCTAGCACTCCTGAGGGCATGCACGTAAGCTGTGGACCCCCTGATAGGTCTACGTCTTTGGTAAGTAAAATTTCACTGCAAAGTATGCAATGTATTTTTCAAAAACCTATTGCTCTGTGTGCAGGCACATTTTTGTTCAGCTGGCTTAACTGCCAGTTTAAACTATTTAGGCTCTTTAGAGCCAATGACCCAATTTCTGTCCAGTCTTAACAATCACACTTGAAAAACAGGTCATGAGTTCCTATACAGCTAGCAGCAAAGTGAGATTAGTGCAGGCTCACTGTGCGAGGGAATTTCTCTTTCTAAGTAGTACCATATGAAAATGCTGGGTACAGCTATTAGAAGAGTTTGTTGCTACAGGATATGCTATTGTTGTCTTTGTTTGCCCTTTTTATTAATTAAAAAATGTATTTCTAAAGTGTGAGTTGTACGAATTTTGTAACTGATGGCCGCTGAAATAATGTTGGCATTTTACAAGACCTCATTAGGCAAATAGGAAGGAGGTTGTGTTGTGTTGGGGTTTTTTTCTTCCCAAATAATGTTACCCTGCTTAATCCTTTATTATTGGTATGGTGTTGGTATAATATATCATTGCGGATTTGACAAATACTTAAACATAGCATATTAATTTTCATAATCTTTTTCATTTAATAATCTCTGTTCTCTGTTTTACAATGCTGCTTCATTTATAATTACTATGTCTATCTGTAGCAACATATGATGTTTTCCAGTGAAGGAATAAAGAGAAAACAGGATGTTCATTATGCAAAGAAGAGAGACTGTCCTCACTTCAGAAATTATGCCAAACTTTACCCATGTGCACTCTGGGTTAGGTACTCTGTACCTATGAGACTGTTGGTTTTGCAGTATCACAAAGCAGGTTTGCACACAGAACTTGCATGGAGAAAGTGCTGGAGCTGGTATGATAGGAGAATGGCTTTGGAATTATGGCATGCACTGTCAAATCCCTAAAGGAATGGAAATAACTTGTTCTTCTGGGACCCTTCTGCTGCAACCATCTCAGTCTGTGCATGTCCCTGTCTTCCAGATAATCACCATGCTGCTTTTTTGAGAGTGTAGCAGGGCAGAGATCTCAAGGCGATTCCTCATAGCATTGGCAAAGATCTATGAACCTGGGCTCTGAAATGTGCCTACATTAGAATTTTACTGCAGTAGCTGGGAGATGCTATACTGTGTGACAGCTTTTCCCCCATTATCAGGTTGTGATCTTGTTAGTATAAGAATGAACCTCTGCTACACTGTTCCAGCTGTGTTTTATCATGGTTGTGGAATATAGCTGTAAACCAATCCTAGCATAGTTGTAGTATTTCAGCTGTATAAGGCTCTAGCTATTTGGCTAGGGCTGTATTACACAACCATATTGAAACATGCAATTCTACTAACAAAGGTGGACATTATAGTTCAGCTCCTACATCCAGTCTTTTTCTACTTTGCTGTGACTACAACACAACTTCATACTTAAGAACAACCACACCGATATTTCCTGGACCAATAGATATTTATCTGGTAGGAACAGTATCTAGAAAATTTAAAATGAAAATTAAAAGCAGATTTTGTTTTCTGGTTTGTACTCAGCATGTGACATATGATGTCCTAATATGCTTTGCAATAGATAACTACTAGAAATTATCCTTTATCTTGTCAAGATACGGTGAAGACATATTCACAGCACTGTGCTCTGCTAAGGTTTTCACAATACAGAAGACTAGAAATTGGAACTAAGTGAACATTCTTGTCAGGCTTTTTGTTTCTCGCCTTTTTTGGTTTGTTCTGTTTTCTGGTTTGGCAGCATTATATCGGACTCTTCATTATATGAGTATAGAGTTAGGCTTTATGAATATTTTGTCTACATAAAATTAATCAACCCATCCAATACAGAATTTTATTTTCATTCAGCCAGCCTAGAGAAGCAGATTTTGCTACTAGTGTAGGATTAGAAAATCCTGTATGTTAATCTGAACAAAATGCAGCAAAACATTTTTCACACTCTCAGTGCTGTTTTTGTGGGATAGCACTGCATAGTCTATGAAGATGCATGTGCAGCAATGAATAGAAGAATCCAGAACTTTGGTTTCAGCTAACTCTTCTCCTACATTTCTGTTTTCCTAAAGGTGATTTTTTAGTGATGGCATATTTAGTCATCACTAGGTTAAAATTTCACCATCATTAAAAGCAATGCTAAATGGGTAAGCAAACTGTTGGCTCACTAGGGTTTAGGTTGGCTGTGGGGTTTATTTTGTTCTGTTTTGAGAGAATATTCAGCTCAGCACTTAACTAAAAATAACGGCTGGATGCTGTGTCACTGTGCTGGCTGTAGAATCAACATGATTATTTATAAAATACTCTCTAGAAACAGAAAACAAGATTAGCGGTGACGTGTCAGCAGTGGGACCTACAGAAAAATGTCACTAAGGCCAAAGGACTATGTGTAATCTTATCTGCTATTTCTAGCATGTGAGTTATTAGACCTACACCTTGGATGAAGCCGTTAAGCTTATTAACTGAGCCCATTTGTACTTCTCTCCCATTTTTAATTCCGTCACTTGGTTCCAGGCTGCAGGGCAGCCCCCACAGCATGATAAATTCAGAACATTATTGGCTCCCTCAGGCCCTGATTTAGCCATCTATCATTATTCAGTAACGCACGTACTTAAGTGAGCTGCTAAGTAGGTACGGGCTCAAGTGCATATTTAAATGGTTGGCTGAACCACGGCCATGCAGATTCTACAGACCTGTTAAATCTCCTGGGGTGGAGCAACCTGGACCACCACATTTCCTCCTTAAGAGGCTTTGCCTCTCCTTTTTTTCTATACAACTTCAGAAATCACCGGGACAGGTGTTCAAGGTCTGTTCCCTTCAACTTAAAAAAGAGAGACTAGGGCTAGAGGAAATTTTTCCTTATACTGCAGCAAGGTAGTTATTTTTTTGCAATAATCTTGTCTGTTGTGATTTGTCCTAATCATAGCTGAGCTGTGACATTCTTCTGGAGACACAGGAAATAATAGGGTACTGTGGTCACTGAAGCTGTGCAGGACATAATCGGTGAACATACTCTTTGCGTGCCTTTTGAACCATGATTATTTTTGCTCTTGTCCAAATATCTGCCCTGATGACACATCCTGGAGGAAGAATAATCTCTCTTTCATGTACACTGTTCTCCTTCACATAGCTCAGAAGATCTATTTAGTATACAAAATATTTTGCCTTGAATCATCCCACTCCAGGTTTTCCTGTGGTACTAACTTGGGCCTGTCACACATTTTTGCCTTTTGATATTAATCCTCTCAGAGAACTGGTTTGTTAATATTTTATTTACTTTGCCTGTTGCTCATCTTCAGTAATATTCTCAAAAGGAAAGAATTGGTTATGGAATTGCTTTTGAACCTTGTGCACATCAAAGCTGAACTGGACCTTCATCAGAAACAGTTGGTAGCCAACAGTATGTAACCAATCATACAGATACTCTTTGCCTGTAGCTATGCTACTGACTGGGAAACTGAATTTCTACCTCTTGTAGCTTGGTATTACAGTCTTCAATCTCATGAACTGTCTGAAGCTTCTCAAGAAAAGAGTCTTCAGTATTAAAACTATTTTCATATATTTCCTGTCAGATTGAAGTCACCCAAAGTCATGAGATGCACATATTTTTCAACTGCTGACCATGATATGATCAACTACCCTGTATATCACAAAAGTGCCAAATAATTTATCAGTCTTTCTAAGTTATTGCCAGGAAAACCACAATCAGTCATGATACCTGCTTCAATCTGCAGTGTTATAATTGGCATTTAATTCCAGTGAGAGAAAGAAGAGGGCTAGTTATCTGAAATGATCATCTTCCTGTTTGCAAGTCTTCAGACATAAGAGCTCTAGCTTTCTCGGTGAGCTTGTAAACACCAGAGGGACTCACTTAATTCTTTAATTCAGAGTTATTTGGTAAAAGCAGGGAGGAATGGACTTTATTAATAATTTCATAATGCTGAATGTCATGTGCAGTTTGTTTCTAGGAAGCAGAATTTTCATATTGGGGATAGGGAAAGAAAGAATTGTTCCCATAAACAAGGTAATTATGCACTTTGGAGAATGTGGAGAGTAGAGTCTAGATTGACCTTAATTTACATTCTAAGGTAAAAAATGTTTCAAAATTGCTTGATTTCTAGTTTCAGTTATTTGCAATTTTAAGTGTAGTCAAATACTGAAATTATATTAAAAAAAATACAAACAAGGGTAATTTATTATTGTATCCCAATGTACAACAATAGTTCAGGTCAAGATCAGGTGTCCTGGCTGTACTTCCTCCCATCTTCTTGCGTCCCTCCTCAATGGCAAAGTATGGGACTGAAAAGTCCTTGATCGGGTTAAGCACTAAGCCACAACTAAAAAGTCAGTGAGTTATTGTTTAGTCAGACTAAAGCCAAAACACAGCACTGTGCCAACTACCAGGAAGAAAATTATCCCAGCTGAATCCAGGACACCCAATTTAACCAGTTGATTCAGACACAGCAAGAAGAAATGGGTTGTATAAAAGGTGCTGGTTTTAAGTGACTGGCATTTTTCACTGTGGCACTGCATCCCTTGATATTCAGTGAATTCATGTCAGTATCACCTCAATGTATTATGTTATGCTATATATGCATCTTTTGCTGGATTTTAAGAAACTGATGCTGAAGCATTGGTTTCAAATCATGGAGTAAAAGATTAAACTAACAATATATGTTCCACACCAGGTGTTTGGCATGTGAAGATAAGAATTAATAGTCTTTCAGGTACATGGCCACACTGAGGTTTAGAGGGGGTCCTGTCTCCAATATTTGCCCTGGATCATATACAGATTCTAATTTAGAATATCCTTTAGTCTCTGACCTCCATGCATAATGCTTCCTCCAACAAGCCTCTCTGAAATCAAATATTTGATTTTTTTTTTAATGAATGTTGACACTACCTTTTTAATGGAGCCTTAAAATCACCTTTTCAACATCTTTCAACTTCTCTGTGTGCCAGTGCACCTCATCTAGCCATTTCTTTAGAGCTGCTGAAAAGATTTGTCACAAGACTAAAGTGCTGATTTTTTTTCAGCAAGAAATTTATCTTACATTGCTTGCAGTATTTCAAAGTAGATGATAAGTTCTGTATACTCTTGGTCTGCATGCAGTGTCTGTGAACTAATCTATACATGCAAAAAAAAACAAAAAATCTGTGGAAACTGCATACAATTATTAGTATTCACAAATATCCAGGTGCTAACAGTACCTCCTACAGTCAGATAAAATAGTGCAGTAAAACAGTCCTCTCCTGAAGAAGCTTAACAAAAAATCTATGGTGGGTTTTACCAGGAGGAGAAAAATATAAAATGCTCAATTATTCACTACATTATTTTATCTAGTACATGTTTTGGATTTTCAACATGCAACCTGATGACATTTTTAAATTACTGCGGTATATTAAAATAAATTAAACGTAAGAATATGAAAAATAGGTCTATACACTGAAGTTTTCATATCTATAAAATAATGACTGGTTTTGTTGTGTTTTTTAATGTCTCTTGTTGCACAGCAGATTGAAGTGGCATTCATCATGGACATTTTTATCCCAGTTTCTGCTTTCCAGGATGGAAGAAATAGAATGAAAGTGATACAGTGCTTTGATATTCTGTCTCAGGAGATATCAAAATAGATCAGAGATCTCTTCTGTCCTAGCATGACATCCTCGGGTTTTCTTAAAGTTAAAATTAACTTCAAGTCCCAGGGTAACTGTGATAGCAAAGATGCAGTGAGATGTTTTGGCAACACTTGCAGAGTGAGGCAGCCTTTTGTTCACTCTTTCAACACCCATGTAACTCTTATCTCCCTTCCCACATCTTGTCCGGGTGCATATAATCTTGACCTAGGGAGCTGTGTAATCTTAGCTCCAAACCAGTGTTTTATTCTTGTTTGGGGTCCCCCAGAGTTTTGCCAGGTTGACACGCACAACTTTCAGTTTTACTTGCAGAATTTCACGCTCTCTTCCACATTTCTCTGCATGTAATGGAGTTAGAGAGTCTGCATCCTTCCATGTCCCTCAGACAGCCACATCCCATTGTAATGTGTGGTTATTTTATCCTCATAAAATGTAAAAGAATCACACTATTGAAGAAATGTGGTATTCATTTTGGGGTAAGAGTATTGTTCTCTCTTTTTTCAGGGGTATTACTGTTGTCAGCTTCTTGGGAGCCATGGATAGTGAAGCTTCCTAAATCAAGACACATAATTACATATATTCTTTGTTGCACTAAGTCCTCCATAGCTTCAGCTGCTGGAAAAAGAAAGACTGTAAATATTAGTGGATACTAAAAACAATCATCAAAAGTATATATTTCAGTGTCTTTCCAGTGAGGAAAATATTATATTTGAATTAAATAGTTTTGATTTTCATAGACTTTTTTCTCTATCTTTTTAAAAGGAATTTCCTGAATTTGAGAACACACTGACCAAAAAAAGAAAGTAAGTTGAGACCAGTCTGAGGTCTACACAATGTCACTATGTTTGTCTGTACCTTTCATGCTTGATTTATTAATGTTTACCAGTGTTGCTTTAATCCTTACAGTTACACGTATTAATGTTGCAGTTGGAAAGCAAGTAACATGCTTGTAATGCATTACTAAAGCTTTTTTGCCATGATTTTTTTCATATACATAAAGCTTTCTTCCAAAATAACAGAACAAGGACAACTAAAATCGAATGCAGTTAATCTGAGCTTGGTTTAACCATATGTCTCCTTTTCTGAAAGATTGAAGTGGTAACCTATTTTGTAACACGTTTGCACCATTGACCTGATAATCTCCTGAATAGTTTCTTTCTGTCTGTGTTTTTAATCCAAGTAAAAAATTAGTTTGCGAAATTATTCCAATAAAGGAGGTCAGACTGTATTTTATCAAGTATGTTTGTGACAGCATCACGCTTTGCATCCAGTTATTAAGACACAATACTATGGTTTGGGCTAATGATTTATTTATGTTAGTAAGCAGAAGAATTTCTTCTGAAGATTATTTGTTGGCTTCAGGTTAAAAGCTATGGCATTACTGAAGTGGTCCCCTTCAGATGAAATCTGAAATCCTGTCTAATGGAATGATAAAGACAGATCCTATATGCCTACTGTAACAGACATGAAAATCCCTGGAATGAGGGGGTTTTCCTTCATTTTTAGTGGGGCTACACTAAATTCAGAACATCAATGTTTTCTATATCTATTGATGAGAAATTCAAAATAAATTAAGATTTCAAAGAAAATCAAGGGTTCCTTTGTCTTAAGTAACAGGGTTAATCTATTTCTGGTCATCTGACAAAAACACTAGTAACTTACTAACTGCAAATAGAGAGATGTACGCACTCAGAGCTGTGAGATCTCAGCTATCTGTGACCAGCCAGGGCTCTGTGAAAATGATCCCAAAATTGCATTAATTAAAGTATGGATATTATTCCATTATTCATGGTTTCCTCATCATTCTTTAATATATTTAAAGAAGCCAAACTACTGTGTAGGCCTTACCCAGGTATTCCCACACCAAGCTCTACCAAATATGATGCAATCACCTAGATCAGAACTAAGTCTGCCCCAGGAGTAGAAATAGTATTCTATAGCTATAGTGTCAAATCTTGCAATTCAAATAAAACTATTCTGTTCTAAAACTAATCTTATCCTAAATTAGTTATCAGAATTTACAAGGTTTGTCTAAATCATTTGACTAATTGATATTAAAAAAAAGAGTAAACTGAATGAAAAGAGCTTCATTCAACATGAAAAGTTTTTGTAATGAAGACTATTTCATTGTGAATGTCCAGACATCCAGACATCCAGTGTCATCCTGGCATGACACCCCTGCTGATAATATGGAGATTTTCACATTGGCTTTTCTGTGGATATGGAGAAAATGAAAGAGGAATTATTATTGTTTTTTTCTTAAAATGGGCAACAAGGAAGCACCAATGAAATGAACAGAAGTATGCCTTCTTCAGGCAGTAAGAAATAAATTGTGGAACTCTGGAAGCAAAAAAATAAAAAATAAAAAATTGAAGTGTTTTCAAAAGGAGCTAATACCTACAGACCAGTTCCTTAAAAAGCAACAGTTCAGTTGCACCCTCTTGCTCAGAAAAACCTCCAGCACCTACATGCCTGAAACTGGGAGATGGATCTCAGTTTCTGTGCTCTTTCCCTTCCGCTGGTCATTGTCACAGATTAGAGAGTTTCTGGTCTCATGTAACAAAACCTTCTGGCTTCATTCACCAGCTCTTAAATTACTCTCCATTGGGTTTTTTTATGACTAAAGTGAAACAAAGTAATTCACAGGGTAGAGCTTTGTTAATTCAAGGATTTTTTTTCTTCTGTTAAATTAGTATATTCTGTAAGTCACTGTCTGTAAACCACTGACCACAGATGTAAGCATGAGTTAGGACTATTCCTTGGTGTAAATGTGCAAAAGGCTCAAGGTTTATTTGGGCAATACAACGTCACTCAAGGTTGTGGGGATAGCATGTTCATATGTATCTCCTTGGTTCAATCCATTATTATGTTGCCAAACTTCAGACACTAATTTCTAAAAGTTGTAGGACACTTCAGATTATACCTAAAGAAAAGTACCTCTTATTTTCTTCCTCATGGGCTGCCTGATTCTTCATTCACAAAAGAAAGAAACTTGGATAACATATTTTTACAGAATGAATATTCAGAAGCTTTCAGAGTTTTGTGTGATACGTAGGAATAGACGATTGAGTGAATGAGAAAAGCCAAGTAACTCCAATTAAAGCTGGTGGGAATTGCACAGCTAAAACTCCATGGTCTGCTTTGAATAATTAGTTTTAAAATACCCATATTTGATTGTATGGTTTCATTTTTCATTCTGACATTGAGCTAATTGTAAATTCTTTTAATTCTTTTAGATCCATCCAGAAGTCCATGTCTGAAAATGAAGCATTTGGTTAGTAACTGCTTAAATAATTTGCTGTATACCTGTGTTAATCTCACAGAGACAATTTCAGTTAATGGTCTGATTTGCTTTACAGTTGTTGGAGCAAATTTAAAGGAAAGGAAAAAATACAATTAAACTGTCAATATATTCTCTTTCTCTCCCTGCTTTTCACAGACACGTTTGTAGGCAGATATTGAAAACAAATATTTAAACATAAAAGCCAAATTGAGATTTAAAGAACATATTATGGGACAGCATGAGAAATACTCAGCATGTCCAGTATTTCTTTAAATCAGCTTAAAAAAATGAAATGTCTCTCATCTAATCAAATTCAGATTCATGACCCAAACTACTTTGCTTCAGCTTTCACAAAAAAAGTTCACCAAAGAAGAAATTCAGGGTTGGGGTTTTTTTAAACACATCCTGACACTGCATATTCTTATTCATGCTTGTGATTCTATTTTGTAAAACTTCTATCGGAAATAATCATCAGTTTCTTAAAACCTGATGATTGCCTGTTTTTTGAGTGAGAGCTTCCAGTTAACATTCTATTATTTATTCTTTGGAGTTTGGGTTTAGTTGTTGTATCTAGTCTTTACTGCGTAAAAAGATTATTCTATCTGCCTGTAACAATGCAGCTGTATTTCATAACAACGTGTCCCATATAGATGAAATTTCCCCTCTGTTAAGGCTTCATTCTGTAGCCCTGCACTGGGAAGACTTTCATGTAGAACGTTACACAATCTACAAGTACTTTCAAACAGATAATTTTCTAACATAGAGTTAAACTCAACATTAAAAAAAGAAACTAACAAAACAAACAGAAAACAAACCCAGAAAACACAAAATCTTAATGGTTATCAATATGCTGTGAAGCATGACCACTTTGAAGTTAACTGAGGGAACAGGACAATGGCCATTTTGTTCTCAAAGACAGCCTAGTTTCTGCCATTCAAGCTGAGACAGTACTAGCCTTGGGGCATGTGTGAGCATCTTTGATGCAATTTCTTGCTAACACACTAACTTGTAATTGTAAAATTCAGTAATATTTATACAACTCCTGGAAGCAATATAAAGGCACAGATGTTCTGTGGGCTCCTAGCTCTTCAAACAAGGGTTAAGATAACAATTATTCTGATCATGTTTCAACAGTGTTAAATGAGGTATTAGACAGCAGAAAAAGATGATAAATCTTGAAGTCTGCCCACAGTAAATATCATCTATTCATTGAATTTCCTATATTGTGAAATCATCAATTCATTTCTGTTTGAGCAGATGCTACAGTGTTCTGCAAGCTTGTCTGATTTGCATTCTGATGCTATTTTTATAGACTTTCCTGTTATTTCACAGGTTTGCTATGAATTCAGGTGACTGCTCTCTGTGCTTTTACTTTAGACAGGAAAAATTTGAATGGCACACTTTGGCAGGGTTCCAGGAAGCCGGAGAATGATTCGTACATCAGAAGGCACTGTCAGCTTGAAGGTAATTGCTAAGCATATTTCAGCTGATTTTGCATTTTTCACAAAGTATTTAAAAGGGCACCTAGGAAAATTTCTCATTTTTCACCAGTAATCTAGCTAAATAATTTGCAAGGGCCTTTTGAGATTTATCTTGTCCTCAAGGGGAAAAAAAAGTGCAGCTAAAATAAAGCTTACCTTAAAACTGGGAAACTAAGAACATACACTGTGAGCAACTCACTGTAGTCCATGGGCCAAAGAACAAATAAGACTTCTGCTACAATAAATTGCCATAGTCTTGTTGTATTGGGATTGCCAACTCTAATATGAACCTAGAGTAGGAGTCCATTTTCCCCATATACCATATACTGCTCTTGTGACAATTGCAAAAGAGAGTTGGCAGAATTTTGTAGGCAACTCTTTTGTCCAATTCTCTTTCTAAACTGATTTTGACCAACTTTATTGAAGCAACCTTATAGCTAATATTTGGGAAGTTACTTGTAACATTGTTAAGAGTTGATCGGTATAACTTCACTAAAATAACTATGAGAACAAGTGAGCAGTCACCTTGGCTATTTAAACACAAACTGGACTTTTAAAAAACTGGACTTCTAAAAATTAAAAGGCCTTGATAATCTACTTAATGTTGCTTCCAGGAATGGAATTTATACTTTTTAAAGTCAAGGTAGATCTGTTATAGTTGCCTAATCAGACCAAACCAGACAAGGCTGAGCAGAAACAGAAACGAAGATATGTGAGATTAAAGTGAATGCATGTTTTGTCTCTGCTTAATGCCAACAAGGGGGGAAGATGGCCATACCCTTAACTTTTAGTATCTCCTGTACAGATGGTCTAGATGTTATCCACTGTTGGGAGATTCCACTGTTACCTTGATATGCCAAAGAAAGCAGAGGACAGGGCAGCAGTTTCCCCTCTGGATTTCAGTCACTTCACCATTTGAAGATAAACTCTGAAATGCTGGAAAAATAGATCTGAAATTGCAATATTGTATTGCCCATGTATACGCAAATTTGGTCTCTTGGAACCACAACCAGAAAGAAAAGATGACAGGAACATTTACAGGAATTTCATCATCTTGTGATGAGCTGATGAGGGGGAAAGGGACCTTCAGTAAGTCTTATTGTCTTTCAAGGGGGAAGGTTATAATGATAGGTGAAAGAAATATCAGGCATTTCTCTCCAGAAAAGCCTTACCTTTAATCAAAAACATTTTGGAATGATTCCTCAAAATACTTCAGAGGTTGTCAGTTGGGAGGTGGAAAGAGGCTGAATGAGAAAGCAGAACTTTTTGACCTTCCTCCAGTCTCTTTTCTACTCAAGATGTTTTTACCCTTTAAAACATCCAGAGCATGCAAAAGAAGCAGGGCACATTTTGAAAGCTGACAAGTGTTGTAATTGAAGGGCAGGGGCCCAGAGGGATACAGGAAGCAAAACTGGCAGCTAAATAAAAGTCTCCCTTCCCCTACTGCAGTAAAATTATCTTAAGAGAAGTCGCCTTCACACAGTAGTGAAAAACATTGCAAGGAGATTTACAGTGTATCACTATCGATCAATTTGGCACTATTGATCAAACCTTTCTCTTAACAGAGATAATCTTCAAGGTTTGTAAGTGTGTTGCATAATATGAATTTCTGTTAGAGGTAATAAACTGTGCATGGTGGCCAGCACAGACTTTTCTGCTTTATTCAGAGCTGTATTCACCGACCTGACCCAAATCTCACTGAATTAAATTAAAAGACATCCACTGACACTGGAAGCCTTTGGATTAGGTCCTTAATGCTGCTGTATTACTGCTTAAAAACTCAGATTTCTAGAGTGATAAGGCAGTAAAAATTTAGATAGTCCACAGATAAAATAGTGGGAGTAGTCTTTGCTCACAAGCCCAAACCCAAATCATCAGTACCAGATTTGCCTAAAAGCATCACTATTGAAAAAGTTGACTATGCAATTCACAGTTATTGGTCTTCCATAAAAGAGCGTTACAGAGCCAAAGAGAAAAGAGCTGACACCTCTCAGAGTCAGCAGACTTACTTCTCTACTGCACCCAATTCATTCCACAGTAAAGTGACTGGTGTCCGTTGCCAGATCAGGAAGAAAAGAACACTGCAACTTTCAGATATATTTTGCATATGTGTTTGTGTGTTTGTTTACCCAAATGCCCTATTCAATATTTCAGCGGATTGGAAAGCTGATTTAAGCAAGATTTAAGAGTACTGCGGGTGCATATTATTATGGCTAGCAAAAGAACTCATGGCTGGGGGGACCACTAAGATTTGCTTTAATAACTTGCTGTTGTTCATTTGGTTTTGAATTAAATTACATTAAAAACAGTGTCACTGTATGTAGTCTTTCAGACTAAGGACATTATATGTTGCCCCATGGTTCTTTGTTATTCATCTGCAAACAGCTACCAAATAATACTATTTTGGGATAGACATTAAGAGGACGTGTGGGCAAGGGCTGAACAGTTCAAGACTTCATTTTTAGAGTAAGCTTTCAGAGCACAGGGCTACAGTGTGCAGAGATGCCTGCAGGAGATGGAAACAAATTAGCCCGAGGACCAGGAACATCCCTGTTATGTTAATCTGGTGTTGCGTAAGCAATGCTTGAAGTGAGTTATGCTGCTTCCAGAGATGCAGCTAGCTCTATATTTAAGTAAACTGGATTGTCAGACACCTGGCCCTCAGTGACTTCAAGGAGAGTTGTAGGTGCTTGAGACAGCTTAAAATCTGATCAGTCACATTAGTTTTGGGAATGTAACATAATTTTTTTGCAAAGCTTTTGGTTTTATAGTAACCATTAAGTCTGTAGAAGAAAGACACTGTCCTATTAACACAGAAACTATTGCAGAAGCCTTTAAAGGCAAATTCATGAAATAAAATTTTCAGTGACTCACTTTTCCTCTTCCTGTTGACGCACATGGTGAATAAAGGAAACTGTTTGATGGGGTTTTCTAAGCATCTGAGCTATGGTTTCAGGGTGGAACTAGCACATTAAAAGACTATTGCTCTTTTTGCCCAAAGCCCAGATTCTAATTTGTGAGTTTGCGAAACCGTGAGGAAGACTATTTGTTATTTGTTATGATTTTTGTTTGCAGAGGATTTTCTTTCAGGAAAAAAAATACAATTCTAAAAATGTCTCTTGACTCAGAATTTTCTTAAAAATAACATGAAAATGTATATGCTAACTTGCCTGTACAGTGGCCTTTTAATCGTTTCGCTCACATGAGTTACTGCTTTTCTGTATAGCTTTATACGCATTGTAGTGTCATTTAATCCCAACATAAGCATAGGCATTTTGAGAACTAAGATTTTGCTTATTTCTTTGAATATAAATTTTCATTATCACATTCAAACCCTTTTTTTCACATAATAACAGAAGAATCTCAGTCACTTGGGATTATTCACTGAATTAATCTTTCTTTTCTGTTGATCATAGAGAAAACAATGCAATCAGCCTTGCTTGCCTGTTTTTGTGAATATGTTTTGTGTATATGTTAAATAAGCTGTCATTTTGCAAACAGGCGAACTACTCATGTTGTAAGGTATTCCTCAGCAGCAATAAAGACACCAAGTTAGGATTCATGTCAAAAAAAAACCCAAACCAGTAAACATTCCTACTGGATTCTAGTAACTTTGAAAAAATGGATAGCATTTTGTACTGTGTTTAGCAACTATTTTTTTCCTGCAAAATAATGAAGTGTCTCTGATATCTGTGTTGATGGAATCTCGTCAATAGGGCCTTTCCATAGTATTATAATGGTGAATGCTTTGCATTAACATTAGGAATAAGAGTAGATCTTTCGAAGTAGATGTACTGAAACTAAACTTTTCAAAGAGTTATTTGACCTATTATTGCTCATTTTTGTAATGCAGGTAAATATTCTTCCCATGTAAAGCATTAATTTCTTAGAAGAAATGGGAGGACATTCATCCTTTCAAAGTAATTTCTACTCTAACCTAAGCTAAACAGCTCTCAATTGCGAAGTTCATTTTTGTCCTTAACTTGTTCTATACGAATATTCTAGAATTACTGTTGTAGATTAGTAGGACAAGAGGAAGCACCTGGTGGGTTTCTGGGTTAGTAAACTCTTAGAGGACTAAGTACAGATTAAGAAGAAAGCATGAATGAATTTTCTTTATGCGAGTCAGTTTGCCAGTTTGTTCTGTAGCCTACTTCAAAGCAGTTTGAAATAAAATGCATGCTTAAACAATACAAGATTAACTTCAGAGAGTGAAAATGTCATCTGAAAACATCAAATTAAATTATTTTCCTCAGAAAAACTTAAAACAGGACATTTTAAAGCATGTTTTCTTTTTTCTTTTTTTCTTTTTTTTTCCGTCATTCACAAAAGATAATATTATTGGTGATGGGATACATTTGCTTCAAGGAAAGAAGATAGAAGAAACAACATGCCAGGTGAAAGAACTACTCTTTTTTTTTTCAGAATCTAAAATTTCATTCAGACAAAATGCATATTTCTTGCTTTCATTAAGTATTTACTTAGTCTAAACTTCAGAGTCAGTATACCTGCGCATTTTAGAAGCAGTTTAAAACAAGACTCTGTTGACTACGTATGTTGTTCACCATTTTCATTATGCAGACCATATAGGGTTTAGTACTTAGAAAATGTTTTCTTTCCCTGAGCAAATACTTTTCTATTAAAATGATGTGCTGGAGTTCTGTCTAGCAAGATCTATACTAAGTGTTAAGATCAGTCTTACATGATCCATATTCGCATATGTATCCTAATGCATTCTGAATTTCTATAAGCATATACTGCCTCTCCTCTTCACACTACTACTTTAGTTATCCCACTAGCATGAGCAATTAAGGAATTATGATCCTTGGGCTTGCATAGTAATAATAATAATAACATAAAAGTAGGTAAGAACCCATCAGCTGGTGAGCAACAGAGAGATGAACAGAAAGACTTCTAGCTCTGGAATTAGAATGACTGGCATTTGCTTTTTATTTCACTTCCAAGCCAATGTTTGCCCTGATTTAAATGGCCAGCTCATATCTGTTGCAAATCAGCTTAGCTCTGCTAGTTTCACAAAACATAACAGCTTACTCAGTTTGGGAATCTGACAAAAGAATGTAACGCACACTTATGTGTGTATCTAAATGATGAATTAATACAGTAAATTATTTAAAAGCTGGAAATCTGGCCCAATTTTCCATTACAGGGAAGGTATTACATTCAAGGTGAGCATTAAGCTTTTTAAAAGACTCCAAGCTGAGTTTCCTCTGCTGCTCCTAAACAATGTCAGGAGTCCTTTTGGATGCCTATGTTAAAAGTAAGAAAAAAACGTACATGCATCACCCTGAAGCTATCTGAGGTAAGACAGATATCTGCCTGTGAAGACCCAGACATTAGACAGTGCTAAACTCCAGCGTAGGTTAGAGATGCAATCTAGCTTAAAAACAAAGGTCAAATGATCTGCGTATTGGGAACTGGTGACTTGAAAGCCAGTATGTTCCGAAAGCCAGTATGTTCCAGGTTTCTCCTGCATTCCCTCAGGGTTTTATCTATCTCTAGTTTGTTTGTTAGTTTGTTCCCATAATTACCTCTTCTCTGCACTGCCAAAATGTAGGTGAGAAGGTAGGAAAGGAGAACTCTTTCCTCTTCCTCTTATCATTCTAATTTTTTCTTTCTCTTACCTTGTCTCATTATGTCTTTTTTCATTTGTTGTACTGCATTATCTACACAAATAAGGAAATACTGAGAGAAGAGCACTATGGGGGAAGCTCTCACACTTCTGCAAGCCAGGAAAAATGAGTGCCTGTATGCTGGTGCACACAGTATGGGTAACAAACAGGAGGAATTAGAGGTCTGCATGCAGTTGCAAAGCTGTGGCCTCAGGATCACAGAAATATGGTAGAATAGCTCACACAGTTGAAGTGGAAGCTGCCAGGGGTGTCTCTTCTATCTTCAAGAGGGCCAGATAGAAAATGCAGGGAACTACAGGCCAGTCAGTCTTGCCTCTATTCATAGGAATGCGATGAAACAAATTCTGGAAACTATTCCCAAGCATACAGAGGTCAAGAAGGTGACTGGGGGTAGTCAGCATGAATTTATGAAATGGAAATCATGCCTGACCAGCCTGAGGGCCTTCTACAATTAAATGACTAGCTTGGCGGAAGAGGGGAAAGAATGAATGTTGTTTTTCTTGACCTTACTAAGGCTATCAGCACTCTCCCCCACAACCTCTTTATGGACAAAATAATGAAATGAGGACTAGAAAATTGAACAGTAAGATGCACTGAGAGCAGATTGAACTGTTGGACTCAAAGGAATGTGATTAGTGGCCCAAAGTCCCACTGGGAACCAGTTCCTAATGATCTACCACAAGGGTCAATCCTGGGTCCAGTACTGTTTATCATCTTCATTGTTCAGATGGATGATGGGACAGAGTGCACCTTCAGCAAATTCACAGTCAGGGCAAAACTGGGAGAAGTGGCTGACGTACCAGAAAGTTGTGCTTGCCCAACAGAGAGCCTTCAACAGACGACTGAAGAATTGGGCAAACAGGAACCTCATGATGTTCAGTAGAGGGAAGTGCAAAGTCCTGAAGCTGGGGAGGAATAACCCCTTCTGCCAATACAGGCTGGTGGCCAGTTGGCTGGAAAGCAGCTTTGAAGAAAAGGTCCTGGGGTCTTGGTGAAGACCAAGTTGATCATGAGCCAGTGATGTGTCCTTGGAGCAAAGAAGGCCAATAGTGTCTTAAGCTGCATTAGTCAGAGTTGCCAGCAGGTTGAGGGAGGTGATTCTTCCTGTCTGCTCAGCAGTGGTGAGCTGACCCACCACATATGGGTAATGGTTCTGCTTATTGTTTCTCAAGTACAAAACAAAGAGGGAAAATGCTGGAATAAATCCAGTGAAGGGTTGTGAAGATCATTAAGCAACTGGAGCACCTGTCATACCTGGTGAGGCTGAAAGAGCTGGGACTGTTCAGCCTGGAGCAGAGAAGGCTCAGGGGAATCTTATACCTATGTACAAACACCTGAGGAGGGGAGTAAAGAAGACAGAGTCAGACTCTTCTCAGTGGTGCCCAGTGACAGGATGAGCGGCAATAGGCACAAACTGAAATACTGGGAATTTCATTTAACATAAAGAATGAATATTATAGTTTGTTGGGGTTTTTTTTATCCTCTTGCTAAAATAAGAGAACAAATAAGCATCCCTGAGTGCTTTTGTAAGTAGATGCTCATTTATTTCCATTCATTCTGTAAGTGCTGGAAAACAGAAATACAGGTTGAGGGACACAGCATGAACAGCACTCTAGTAATACTACCTTAACATCAAAAATAGCTTTACTTTCTGCATTTATTTTTCATATCTTTGTTCTTGTTTGTTCATGTCTAGCAGGGCTCCCTTAATGGCTCAAACCCTTTGTAGCATATTGGGAAGGACATAAAATATGAAGTAATGCAGTCTTTGGGCTAATACATTTTCAAAAATGTTTCATGCCTCATTTCTCACGTAAATTCTTAGGTTGCAATCAGCCTTCAAAGTGTCATTCATATTCATGAAGAAAAAAGGCTAGTGTTCATTACTTTCGCTGATAAGTTATAAGCACTGTCATGCTTGCCCTCTAGGAACTGCATCAGTGCCCCAGGGAAAGTGTATTCTCATGGTGTTCCTAGCATGAGGACACTATGACCAAGAAATGGATTGTGGGCAGATGATGAAAGTGTATATAGTCTTGTCTGTGCTTAGTTCTGGGGATCCTCCCATTTTTTCTGCATTGTTAATCCCATTCAAATTCACACCCTTGGGGCTCAACATCCCAGACACAATGAGGCAGACTGAACAAGACCCTTTTTAGAAATGCATTGGTGACACTTGCTCCTCAGCTGGGGGTTTGCTGCTGAGGAAAGCCTTCTGTGGCTTTCCTGCTCACTGAGAAAGGAAACATCCCATGAGATGATGCATGGTTCTGCCATTGTACCATATACGCTGTGATGTCTCCAAGATGTTAGTGAGTCCCAGATAACTAAAGAAATTAAGACAGCTCAATATCAAACTGATTTCAATGGCTAACAGCTAGCGTATATCAGCCATTGCTTTTATATGCACACAGCGCTGGGTTGAAAGACTGCCGAGCTCTCAATCTGTATTCAGTGACAGGATACTAATTATGTTTTTTTATCTTATTTATGTTGGATTTTTTATTTTACTCTTCTTACCATCTAGGTGATAAATTATGAGCAGTGGATTCCACCACAAGTTCATGTTCCAAGCATGGCTGGTAACAGTGAAATGGTGAGTTGCCATGAAAATTGTTCATTTTTTTTTCATTAGCAGCCAGCAACATGGAAGAACATGATGGTTTAGTTAGGATTGCCTTTACTGTGTGTTGTTTTGCCAAGGTCTTTACCCATATCCTTATTATAAATCATGAGATTTCTTTATCTTTTATAGAATAACTTATTGCTTTGTGATTCCCAGGAGAAAATCTGCCTATAATCCTAGCCCGTTTAGTTTGACTCATTTTTGTGTAGCTAGAGTATCAGACTAAATAATGAGAATATATAAAGGTCAGATATGTATAGGGGGCAGGCTCACGTGAAAGAAATTTGTACTGTGTTCGTCTATATATTACTCGGCTGTGGCTTTACTGACATTTTGTAGCATAAAATTTATCCAAATTCAATGTATTTTACAGAACTAGCTTTTCATATAAATAAAGCAGAAAGTTCTCTATCATGATGTATAATTTTAATATTCATTCTGTGAAGCAAGGGTGTTCCTGGAATGTTCCAGAAATTAAACAATAATGATACAATCGTGATAGCACCACTGACAGAGTAAACATCCAATATTTTTTGTCTTCTCACTATTACAATTTACTCTGAATTTAAATGTATAGATAATCATTGCAGTTCTTTGGGAAAGGCAAACCCGTTGAGGAAAAATCACAGAGATTAAACTCTGCCATGACTAAATTCTTCATGCTGAAAAATGACACGCTGTGCAAGTACTTTTATCGAAATTAATGCAGTTACACCCAAGAAAGAGAGTGCTCAACAGGACTGAGATTGCTGGAATCTGACCAACAGCGTTTTACACTTAGCTTCCAAGTTGCTGAATTTCTGTCACCAGGTTAATCCCCATAATATCTCAGTGAGCAAAGATTTCTAAAGTATTTAGAATATCTTTGGATAAACTGGAAACAGTTTAACAGACACAATTTAGGTCTTTTTTTCCATAATACATTTTTATGAGTGCATCTTTAAAATGTTTATTTTTGTCCATAGGAATTCATGCACACTTCGTGAGAATTATTTGTAACTAAAGGGCAGCCTGTGATTTATTTATTTTTTTTTTCATTATTCGTTTCTATTTGTGATGTGACATGATTTTTCATGGCTAAAACCCATTAAACAGGGAAATAAAGAATATTCTTATTCATGAGAGATTTCTTTACTTACAGATAGCTTTGCTTATAGACTGGGCAAAAGCAGAGCTATAATATTCAAGTGAGCATATGCTCTGACCTTAGAACATAGAAGGGTGGAAATTTAGAAGTCTTTAAATGTATTTTAAATGAGTGGAGACTTACTGCTCTGTGCACTGGTCTTCGATATTCCCCCGGAGCTCCTTTTGGAACATCCTTCCCCTTCCACAGAGAAGGAAGGTACCAGAAAGTAGCATACTCCAAATTAGTCTACATTACTGGTCCAACCAGTAGCACTGCACATGCTGTCACTGCACTTCTCTGATATCCTCAACAGCAGCAGCTAGAGATACCAGATGATGTAAACAGATAATGTAAACAGAAAGAAAATCGTCTGAAACCAGAGCATAACATTCAATAGGTTTTTCTCACTTTTATGCATGCTTTCCCTAAGCTGTGGCTGAGGGTTGCTGGGACACACACTAAAACTGTGAGACAGGATGGTCAGTTCACCTGATAGTCTGTCAGATTTCTACATCAAAAAATGTTTTACCTCTGTTTGGATAGGCAGCTAAACTTCTGGATTTGAATGCTTAGGTAAATAGAAATACAGTGTATTTAAAAGCTGTCCCATCATTAACCAATATTACATGAGTTTTTTTCTCCATAAAAGGGGGTTACTGTATTTATTATTTAAGCACTTCTGACATTTCACTAACAATAGACTCTACCAAATGAGTGCTTTTAAGGTAAAGAGGATTAGATTTTCCCATTAATAACATTATCTGAATAGATTATCTTCCATTTATCTTGATGTCTCCATGATGAAAGTCCCAGATCATAACTCAAAGTCATCATGTTGCTTTTGTGTCGTTACTTATAAGTGAACAAATGATTATTGCTACAAAAGATTTTAAATTAGAGCAATATTAGCATTTTAAACCCACTGTGATTTATTTTGCAAAGACATCTCACAATGAGAGACTGAAAAATTATACCTCAATTTCCCTCTTTAACTAAGGTAAAACTGCAGTCCTGCTATCTTGAATTTGGAAGGGGGGAGAGGGGACTTGGAATACAAATGAGAATATGACTAATCTAAGGATGTTTGGATTTGGCCCACAGTGGATGATGAATACACAGATACAAGCTGTAAAAGGGCCCTGAGCAGACTAGAACCCTAACATGGATCTTCTGAGACCTGATAGAATCATAGAATAGCCTGGGTTGTAAACGACCTTCAAAAGTCACCTAGTCCAACCCCCCTGCCACAGGCAGAGACATCTTCACTAGATCAGGTTGCCCAGAGCCACATCCAGCCTTGCCTTGAATGTCTCCAGGGATGGGGATTCCACAGCATTTTTGAGCAGCCTGTGCCAGTATTTCACCACCCTCATTGCAAAGAATTTCTTCCTTACATCCAGCCTGAATCTCCCCTCTTTCAATTTAAAACCATTACCCCTCTTATCCTACATTTAAGGTCCTCAAGAAGACCTAAAGAGTTTTAAACCCAAAACCACTAGGTTTTATTAGTCTACAAAATAAATTCTTCAAATGGCAGAAACTGAAAGCACATCTATTTTGTCTTTATTAGTAACCAGCACAGAATAGTATCTATCAGCACAGGAGAACTGCTGGTGCTGATGAACTGATGTCCATACTATATGCATTATGGCTGCTCTACCTGTGTTCAGATCCTCTCTATTGGGCATCCAATAATAGCTGGATTTCATCAGTTGTACTTCTGGAAAGCACCTTTCATCTTAAGTTCATTTGTGATGAACTCTGTGTCTCTTTGAGACCAAAACACAGTTTACTGTGAAATTCACTTTAAATATATGCCCCTGATCAAAGTTAAAATGCTAACGTAGCCATGACTTACAAAAGGCATGGGAGACATGCTAAGGTGTATACATTCAACTCTTTGGCTTCTTGCTATGTACCTGTGGTTCAGTCCCAGTTCCCAGGACAGTCTGCAGGCTTCAAGGAATGTAAGATGCTACTGAGAAGAAAGGAATCTAAACCCAAGTGCTACTCACTATGGAAGCTTCTGCATTGCTCAATGTGTTTAGCAAGAGAAGGACCTTAGGAGTCGTAAGGTCCTATCTTTAAGGAAAAAAGCCACTATAGCTCTACCAGCATGAGTGGAATCTTGCCATGAAAGAGACTATTACAGGTGTATCTAGAGATAGCCTACGACTAGTAGTAATAATGTTTTACATAGCTAAGAATATTTCATCAGAACAGTGCCTGAAAAAAGAAACAAGTTTTAGATTTTTGTGTGTGTAACTTTACACATGTGGGTATATGTTTATTTCATTAGTTGATGCTTGGTTCAAGACAATCTCTAATATTGTTTGTCCATTGGTCTTACATGAGGAGTATATAGCAGATTCTGTAGATTATTAAATCTCCATGCCAATTTATAGCTGGACCAAGATGAACTGGTAGTGCAAATCATTTGGTATAAATCCTTTCAAGTTTTAAAATCAAACATCTAAATATACAGGGGAACATCACACCTATTTTTAGACTCACTAACTCTGCTTTGATTTATTATAATTTTGACACAATTTTCTAGTGATACAAAATTAACTAAATACACATTAAAATGTCCTCTGCCTGGGCATATAAGTCTTGGATTTCTATTTCTGCTTACAGAACATCATGTCTTCATAGAAGAATATCTGAACCTTTGGCACTTGAAGCACAGCCATCTTTTTAAGCAGTTATCTGTCAAGTGAACCGTGGTCTTTTTTTAAACCTGAAATTGACATACACCCTCTCCCTTATCATTGCTACAGCGGGTGGATATAACTTATAATATGTGAATGCTGGGGCTTCAGACGTGCTTCACAGTAAGACTTAGTTAAAAGCCTCTAACCCAAATGAAAGCTGAGGATTTCAGAATCTCTTGAGACCCATCCCTAAACAGCCTGCCCACTACACATTAGACTGTGCTGGCAAACTCCATGATGACTGTCTCAAAGGATTATGCATAAGAGGATGCAGAAAGGAGCTGTGATGTGTGACCTAATTGTTGGGGAGAGTGCAATAGAGGTCTCTGCATTTCTACCTTCTGATAACATCAGCACAAGCACTTAATCACTGATAATATTGCCAAAGCTGCATTGCCACAATAGGCCAAATTTGTTATTAGTGTAAATAGGCAAATGTCCATAGAAGCCGATAGTATTGATCCAAAAAGTAGCCATCAGTGAATTCCAGTTTTATTAATTTCTAATGCATATACTTTTTTGGTTTCTAATGAAAAGCATATATGCCATATGAAACACAGCAAATGACTGTGAAAGAGAGGTTATTTGCTGTCAGAATATGAAATTTCTCTCTGAAGATCACAGGGAAGTTAAGACTCAGATTCAAGAAAACTCAAGTGATTCTGGACTGATTTGCAAGATAGCAGTTGCTTTAACGTTAGTGCAAGCTTGTGAGATGGCCACGTCTTCACAAAGTTCCAGCTCTAGGAGGCTGTAGTACCCTAATCTTGAGTTTCTCCAGTAGGACACTGTTGGAATGTACAATAACAGATCTAAATTGTCATTTACATTGTTGGCATTTAATCTAGACAAGCAAGTAAGGCCTTGAAAAAGGAAGATATTGGTATTTCAGAACACACTCCCATACAGATTTCAATGCACCTCTGGGATTTCTGTGCATACACAGTGCTTCTGGATAATGTTAGTGGATGCATATAATAAAATGTTTTCTGGAACTAATCTGGAATCAAGCATTAAATAATACTGGGGTATTATTAAAAAGTAATATGCAAACAGCAATATGAACACTGATGTAAGTTTGATTCTTCTTGTGACTTGCCTTTTTCATGGTTTTGTATTTAATGATCCCACGTAAGGAAGTGCCTAACTTTTAAAGCATTGTGTAAATGATGAAGTCTTTGAATCTGAAACTTTAACGTTTTCAAAATAAGCACCATGCTACCCTTAGTTTTTAATGTGTAGGGTTTGGATACTTTTAACAACTTTGGGTTTTTTTGCCAGGGTACCGAACCAGATGATAAAGCAGAGTCCATGGGAACATTAAAAAGATTGCAGAAATTGGTTCGAACCAAAAAAACGAGTACACAAAGCTTAGAGGACGTCAAACATGTTTTGCTCCCCCTCAGTAAGTGAAGTATCATATCAGCATTCTTTCCAGCATTTGGCAAATTGACACTGTATTGAACATAACTGTAAACAATCCTGTCCTGGTCTGTCATTCACCACCCACGATTTTCAAACCCCAACTGAGATGTTACTGTGATACCACTTTAGTGCTGACTTCCTCATAGTGTGAAAACCTGTTTCCTGTCACACTAGCTTGAGTTTTGTAACAGTATATCTTGCAAGTGGGGATTTTAGCTAAATAGAATTGTATAACAGTGGGGCTTCCATGCTGGGGGCAATTTGTTTTCAGAGTAGTTCCTAGTTTTGTATCATGTTTCATATCAGAAAGGTAAAACTCACAAATGCAAAGAGATAACTTTCAGTGTTAATCCGTGAGTCAGTAGCAGCTGGGAGCACAAGAAGGTCTGTGGTGTGATAAGCAAGATGGCCTCTCATCATACCCGATTGCCTAGGGCCATAAGATACAGGAATTCTAAACTGATGCTAAGCTCAAGTTATTTTCTGTATTCTCCTATTGGTCACTGATCTAACTGTGCAGCTTGTCTTCATCTGAACTTGTTTTGCCAACATTAATTTAACAGTGAATACATTTGTTGTACAATGCATTTGTGTACATAATTATTTCAAAACAATTACTAGCAAAGTGGCTTTAAACTGTCTGATGAACTACTGCTCCAGCCAAGGCATTGCTTGGGCTGAAACACATGAAGAAATTTAGATTTCAGCAACTACTTTGTAACTACAACATACAGTTGTAGTATGGGAAGGGGTGAGAGAGGAATTACACAGAAAAGCTTTCCAAACTTTTCCAATGTTTAAGCTAAATTCATGTTCTCTGCAACTGTGCAGCAATACAGCATTCAGCGAATTTTCATATTCAGTGCAGAACCAGTGCCTTTGAGGGAAAAAGGCAAATTTACCAAATGGAGACTAAATCTTGCTTTTGGCTCAGATGTCTGACCCAGTACAAAATCCCTTGCATCTCCCATATTATCATTATTATTTGTTTTTTACGGAGTCCTTGTCTTTTTTCATTATGTAGAATACTACAGACAGCATTTAAGAAAAATATGTGCTATTTTCTCTATGAATTGCAACACATTATAACAGAAGTGTCTGCGTTTTTAAAGATACATTAGAAGATGCTTATCTCTCTGAAGAGGATGAAGAAGCACTAACTTCTTGCATGAAACTGACAAAACCTCAGGAAAAGAAAACATGGAAAGACAACATGAGGAGAAAAGAGACTGAGACGAGGGCAGATTTTATTTCTGCGTCGATGGGCCACTCATACACTTCCAGACTTAATAATCTAGGAACTATTTCAATCCATTCAGAAACTGAATTTCACTTGTGGAGTGACTGGAAGCCATTTCCTGATAATCAGCTCTGTCCTTGTGACTTTTTAATTTCGAAAATAGAAGAATGGGAAAACTGTACTTGCTCTTCTCATCAGCCACATCTTACATATTCCCTAACTGATATGGACCTACAGTACTCCTGGGTAAGTGGAAGCGGTTTCTTTTGTGCTGATGTGTTTAAAAAGTGGAAACTTTTTGCTCTGATTCAGCATTAAAGAGATGCTGTCAACTTCCATGTGGTTATGAAGTGCGATAAACCAAATCAAGATTTCAGGTAAATGGATGTGAATGCATTGTTCAGGCTAACATCAGGGGTTCATATAGCCCTAGGTAGCTCATTTTTAACCATGCAGACATCAGCAGCATTGACATGGAAGGCTTTAGGCTATTCTGTTTCTCATCACACATTGGGTTTTTCATCTGTACATAAAGTACTCATCCTTCCAGGCTTAGAAAATGTTCTGGAAGTTTGGGCTAAGTCAGTGAGGGACAATGAAGCCAGTGGGCTTGGATAAGGCCCCTAGAGGTCACTGCATTATTAGTAAAGGGCACAAGTTATTTAGACAGATGTCAGAGGTCTAAGAGGCATTGGCATTTCTGCCTTCTTGGATCAGCTCAGCTGGTGGAGCCTATTTCTGCAATTACCGTTGTGGCAGCAAGAAGTTTTTAAGGCCAGATACAAAGGAGTAGAGTTTAATGTTGGTCTGAAAGTATCTCTCTGGATAGCTATCTGGAGGAGGCTCTTCTATTTTAATAGCTGGACTTTTTTTTTTTTTTTTGAAGGCTATTTAGGATGGGAAAAACAAAACTGAGAACAACTTTACTTGGTGAGATATACAAAATATGGACACTGCAATGAGGCTTCTCTCCCTCTTCTTACTGGGCAGAGCAGGTCTTGTGGCACTCCACATAGTGGTAAGCGCATGGAGGATGACTGGTTGACTGAAATATATGAGGAAAGAAGTAAAGAGCCTCTTTTCCCATTATGCCCATTCCCTCTAGAGTGCCCAAGGAGTAGAGCTGGTTGTCACTGTGCAACGAGGCCAGATCCCAGGAAAGTGCATCTAAACCACAGGAGGCAAGATACCTGCTGAAACCTGCCAGCTGAGTGTTCAAATGGAGACCTGAGCAGCCATAACCTTAGATCAGAGGGTCTCCTGCTGAAAACAGCATTTCCTCTAATGTATGTTCATATGTCGTAAGGAAAGATGCACACACATAAGTGTGGGGGTCATTATAGCAGCCGTATTTCTGAATACATGGAGGTAATAATTCAGTTTCTTTTCAATGACACCTAACAACAGGCACCACTTGAAACATGGGGTTTATCTAGCTGAAAGTAGCTCAGAAGATTTTCCTGGGATTCGACACAGAAAAGAGAAAGACTAAAGCTTTAATTGATGGAACTGTAATTAAAAGAGAGAGAAAGCAAACTACCCATATAAAAAGCTACGAAAGGTGCAGCAGTGAAACCCAGGACAGCCTCAACACTGCAGACTCCCAGGGAGAGCCCCTGGAGACAGAGCTTCAGGGCAGACTGTTGGCAGAAATAGGCCGGTAGCTGTGAACATAGGCTGTGCTCTGTCAGGTGAGTCCTCCTGTCTGCCTGTAAATAGGACTCCATAGAAACTGAATTGTGTCAGGGGTGCTGGGCTCCATCATATGTTTGCTTCTAACGAAAGCAACTTTCAGCATCACAAGTTAAGGCTGAAGTCCCAGGACAAAATAGTAATAATAGATGTGTCGGTCAGATTTATGAGAGTGAGTCAATTCAAATAATTTTATTTCATTTTGTCACAAACAGGCTGTTAATGTTCTCTATCCTGGTGAGATTTGTCCTACCCATGTTACTATTAAGTGCCAGCAAGAGGTTTAGTGGTTTTTTTTCTGCATTATTGTTTCTTTTGCCATCTGCTCTTCTGATGGGCTCCCTGACTTTAATGTATCTCTGTGGGCTTAGTGTCTTTAGATTCAGATTACAGGGAATGGCAAGACATCTCATTCTTTGCATTTGCATTCCACCAACTGGTTCAATTGAAGATTACAAAGGCTGGATTTTCAGTTTTTGCTTTTTTAAGAATCAAACAAGCTGACATTAGTGGTTTTCTTATGAGGGGATCAGACATTGGGGCTGATGCAGATGTTTTTTCTGATGTTGATTTACTTATTAGTGTAAACCAAATATATTCCATGATACTCTTTCTGATTCTATAAGTAAAGTATCATTTCATTTTCTTGGCTGATCTTGGCTAGGCTACTACTCTATTATCTTTACTGCAGCATGATGTGGAGGAGATAGCCTGAGATGTACTACTGAAATACTAGTTGGTATGTCCTGAATTGAGACAAACAAGCAAAACTGGTAGATGCAAAACTAAGATCCAAGACTGTGCTGTTCCATCAACAAACTGTGGCTGACCTGCTTTGGGAAACAGACAGATATCTAGGTTGGATAGATATTATCCAGACTCATCTCAGCAACGTCAGCAAAGCTGGTTTAGCCTACCCTTAATTAAAGCTTGAATTGCAGATAGTAAATTAAGTAGTGCTCTTCCTTAATCACAAGGAAAAAGACCTGGGTCTCATCATGGTAGATTGCTGTTCAGAGAGATAAAATATGCGTTATCCTAATTCCTTTCTACCGTTTTTTTCCATTCAATCCCTTCTTCTTCCTTTCCTCCTCCTCGGCCCTTTACACAGCCTCCCTTACGGTGTTTCATATTGCCATTGTTTGTTTCACCTAAAACAATAAAAAGATCACCCAAACTGGTCACCTAAACAAGAACTGTAAGAAAAAACTGCAAAAGTCACATCCTTCTTCAGCTACAAAAGGCTCACCAAACTCCTCCAGCTACCCTTGCTTCAGCTTCCCCGGTTAGGTGCACAATAAATGTGTTAGCTGCCTGCCTCCAGCACAGGGATGCTGGAGACAACTCAAACCTCACCCATCCTGCCCACCTTCATGTATTACGAAAACATTTTAGAAGTCTGCATTTCTTTCTTTTAATTAAATACAGAACTGAGTGTGCTGCATTACTGTTTTATAGCTACAGTGCACCGTTAGCAACTTTGTGCAAAGTTAACTTAGACACAAGTCATCTTTTTCTGCATTGTTCAGCTGTTTACAATATAATTAGTGGTTGATCAAAAAGTTGCCAGGGGCAACACAGGGCATTGATTTTTTTTGGTGTGTCAAGATTGCCATGTGAAATTATTGTTACTGATATTCCTCCCAAAAAGGATATGATTTGTAAATAGTTCTTCTTTAGAAAATGGAAGAATGTATTTTTAAAAATTACTGAATACTTCAGCAAAAATGTATGCCTGGATAAAGGAACTTCTACACTGCATATTTTCATCTAGCCACAAAGTATACTGGGGAGAGAAATGAGTTATCCAGGATGGTGTTTGTAATATTATGAATCAGCTAAAAATCAGGCAGTGGGTGGAAAAAAAGATTGTCCAGACACCACTTTAACAACCATTTGACCTTAATGTGGAAGGCTATTTATTTTTATACTTCTTTTTATTCCTCAAGCTTAGCCCTGCACAGACAGTTCAGCTATCTGGCTCAGGCTTTTATTTTTTTTCTCTTTTCTTTTAATTGTGGTTACTAGAAGCTGCCCTTCTGTTATTCATATGCTAAGAACTTTACTACCCAAACAAAGTGTATACTTTGAAGTGCCATGTCCATATAACTTTATACAAGTCATTTCAGCCTTCTGTTGTTTTTTCTTAACCTGTGCAAGTGTGTAAGGCTTTTGCAACCTCATGTAAGGCATGGAAAATCTAGTCAAAATCATGGAAATTCCAGTCAGAAACCTGGGAAGTATAACAGCTTGATGGGCTTGACTGGCCCTGAAACAGGCACAGAGTGAAGCACATGGTGGGGTCACAGCTGAAGGGTGCTCTTCACAAAGGGGTTCCCAGACTGTCTTGAATAGCCTGAGACAGAGAGACACAAGCTCGTGAGTCCCTTTCTCCTCTCCCTCAACACATGCTACTTCATTGGCTGACCCATCCACTCTCCAGTAATTGTGCAATATGGAAGCTGTGATTGTAGGATGACATAGGCACCCTTTAGAGAAAAGGGAGAGGAGATGACATTTTCTACTGGTGAAAAATCAGCAGAGAGCTACTGGTAGTGTGTTTCTCACAGTATCTTAGAAGCGTGGTTAGGTTTAACAGAACACAATTTAGTTATTGATACAATAAGAGTATTTACCTGTTGCAACCTGTGTTTGGTATTCAATGAGAATGAAAAGGTGAAGGTATTTCCCAAGGCTAGAGGAAACATGGATTTTTGTGAGGAGAAAGAAAAAATCTAAGGCTGCTGCAGAGCAAGATTACTTTTCTCTCACATTTTGAGGTTGAAAGGAGAGTAGAAAGCTTCAGAAGTCTGGTTTCTATTCAATATGAATGCATTACATTGTGGTGGAATGAACAATCAGTCTTGAAAAGCTGTAAGTGACTTTATGCCGATGCCTGTATGTATTCTCTCCATATTCCTTTCAGGAATGTGTTCTGGTCTTATCATGGTTGCATTAGCCCTGTTATTATGGCCACTTCAGCAACCTTGTGGCTCTTTGCTTTCCTCCTGGTCTGGATAGCTTTCTTGCCACACAAGCCATTTCCCAGCATCTCCCTTTGACTCTTTGTAGACATGTCTACTTGGGAAGTCCTGAGCAGTGGTACCCAAACTGAGGCCCAAAATCTGCTCAGTGAAGAGATGAAGAGCAGCCAAGACAGTGGCAGCAAACAGCACAGTCAAGACTGTGACGATGGGTTTTCAGGTGATAAGCTGTGGCTGAGACATGAAAATAGGATTTGTTTTCTAAGATATGAAACTGTCCCCAGCTGCTTCTCTTTTGTCTTATCATATCTTCATTTATAAGCCCTCTGACAGGTTTCTCGTTGCTTTTTATAACATTCTAGCCAATATGGTCTGTTACCCTCCTCTCCGCATCAGCCCACCAGCTCAGTCCTTCACCCTGTGTACTCAGCATGTCTCTTGCAAGGTAAAGAGATAGATAGGAACTCCCCCGTTTTTTCCAGGCTGCAGAACCTTCAGAGATACGTGAACTGATTGACAAAAAGGAACAGTGCTACCACTGGATCTAGCACATGGTTAAATTCAAGGAAACTCACTATTTCCCAGTCTGTTCCAAAACCTTGTGAAAGCTTATTTTGAATTTTAAGCGTCGTAAGGGGGTGGCATTTGTGATATATTTATGTGTGTCTGTTGTAGTCAAATGCTGGTGAAATTTGAATGGCTTTGATTTTAAATGCGGGAAAAATCAAGACCCATGACTCAATTTTCAGTGTTTACTTTTCCTGGAAATATCAAGCAAATATGGACTCAGAAAGGTACAAATGCTAGTGAACTAAAGTGCACTCACTTTTCTGATGCTTCAGTGTCTGTAGAGTTTTACTTTGGCTCCTGTCACAGGGAGCTTTATTTAACTATTACATCAGGAAGTTAGTAAATATTGTGTAGGTTTCTTCAGTTAAATGCAAAAAGTGAGAGAAAATCATCTCTCAAAGTGCAAGGCATCATCTCTCAAGCTTTGTGCTTAGAAGACAGGAGCCTGAGAGAGTGTCCAGCCTTAATATTGCATGGTGCTGATAGCAAATATCTGCCACAGCCATTCTACATTCTACAGTGGTCTTGCTACTTCTTGTATAGTAATGTGAAAAATTGAATATCTTCATCTGTGGTCATTTTGACCATGCAGTCTCAAAGCAGGTTTTAAAAAGCATGAAAAATCTGATGCTGTTGTTAAATCTCGTCCTATTTCATATTTTTAATACCTTACTAGAATTTTCTTAGCTATATTGGAAATTATGCCACATTTTCCATTAATCTTAGAGGCATGTATACCTAACTCTACTAAAAAGCTTAACAATTCTAAACTTTCCCCTCTAAACATTGCTGCAGTGTTCTGTAAAGTTGGATTGCTGGTACTTGCTAGTGTATATAAGGCAGAATGGTAATTAGGTAAATTTATTTGCAGTAGATATTTTGAAATACCACAACATCTTTAATATGGCTACAGATAACTGCAGAAGAATTTCAGTTGACCTCACCAGATTTCATGGGTTTGCTTCTGACATAGCTCTTAGGTACAACAGAGCTACCGCTAAAGAGAGACATGAAAGGTTATTTTGGACTACTGTCATGAATGTAGTGTGAAAGGGAATATAATTGTTGAAAGTGCAGGGAAAATTGTGCATTTGATATGCTTATTCTTTGTAAATGGCATATGAATTCTTAATAGAGAAAAGGAATGCTACCTCCTTCATGAGAAAACATGATTAAGAGTCAAAATATAATTAAACTAAGTGCAGTTGTTGATAACAAACTGATGAAAGGATAACTTCCTCTTAGCATCCTTTAGAACTGCCAAAATTATGCACTTTTGCATACCAAAAGAAATAGATTGCATTGTCTGTCTGCTGCTTTATATACATGTTGTGATATTATCCTTCTGTGATCCTCTGTCAGTCCGATATTTTACAATTGACAATTTTCTTCTTGTATTTTTGTGTTAAAACCGCTACATTTTAAAAGCTATCATTTCTTCCCATACACTATAAAAGGCAGGAAAAAAAAGGTATACATTACTCTGCTTGAGCAGCACTCCTGTTGAATGAATCAGCTAATACAGGCTGTGTTGTACTAATGCATTGGGTCTTGATGCTGACAGGAACATTTTGACCAATGAAGCCATCAGGTGCCTTGGGATCTTCCTGTCCAAGCCTTCAATGTATAAGTGCAATTTATCTCCTTACACAAAGTAATGCAGTTTTATTTCTGCATAGATTCACTTTTGAAACCTAAACTTTATCCTGATCTTGTGCTTATTGAGTTGGTGACAAGCTTCCTGTTTGTAGTCAAAATGTTTAATCTTCACTGTGCTTGTAGTAGCTCAGGATACCTTTATGTGTGCTCATCTTTATTCAGAAAAACAGGCAAGCTTAGCTTCAGATTTCTTCAGTGTCCCTGATGAAGCTGAAATTATAGTGCTACCCACATGACTAATTTGACAAGGATTTTGAGGCTAAGGCTTTGGTAAAGAAGCCACAACCTAAGAATGACCCTGAGATCCTTACTGACTTTAAGTTACAAGAATACGTTAAGTGATAGGTAGCAGTGCATACAATAAGGACTGATATCCCTTGTCTTCTTCTGTAGCTAATTCAAATGACTTTTCTTTTGGGGAACATTAATTTTCTGGACATTCTGAGCTGGCTCAGGAGCTGATTATGTTTGCTTGCTTCTTTTATGACTGTAGATTGACCAAGTTATTCTCTTTGGTAAGTCCTTTTTGTATGCTTTAAAGTGTTCCTGTAAAGTCTATTTGTAAAACAAGCCTTCCATAAATCAGGAGAAATTAGTTCTGTTTACAGCTCCCTCACATAGAAATGAAGGAAAAGTCACATGATACCCGTGCTCAGCAATGGCATAAATGGAAGACTGAGGATTTGCAGTGCCAGAAAGGCATTAAAATTTCCAGGGCTGCAGCATTATTATAATGAAGGTGTTTCAAAGCCCAGTTAAAGAAGTACTTATGTTGTGACATTCTCCAAAAGCAGGGTATGCCTCGCATCATTTCAAACTTGTTTTTAGAAACTGAAAATTTAATTTGAATATCAGGCTTTCATCCAGCTTTGAAAAAGTAGTTGTGGGTAAAATGAACAAGAATAGGGCCTGAAAATAAGATTGGGAGTAAAACACATTGGACACACCTCTAATTCTGCTGTTTAAATACCTTCAAGTATACGAACAGATCATTAGAAGACAAGGGCTAGGGCTTTTCAAAAAGAACCGGACAATTACAGTATCACAGTATCACAGTATGTTAGAGATTGGAAGGGACCTCGAAAGATCATCTAGTCCAATCCCCCTGCCGGAGCAGGAACACCTAGATAATGTTACACAGGAATGCGTCCAGGCGGGTTTTGAATGTCTCCAGGGAAGGAGACTCCACAACCTCCCTGGGCAGCCTGTTCCAGTGTTCCGTCACCCTCACTGAGAAGAAGTTTCTTCTCAAGTTTAAGTGGAACCTCTTGTGTTCCAGTTTGTACCCAATTATTTGTATCTCAGTATTCTCTTTTATTTTCGAAGGAATTCACCTGTGCTAATGAAATTTTTGGACTGACTTTCTGTGACATTTAATTGATTGAAGAAGTTCACCTTCCCCAATACATAAGCAAAGCAAATTGGAAACTTGAACATAATTCTTTCTGGAAGTGCTTACACTCCAATCCATTTGAAGAAATCTGGCTGAATATTTTTCGTGAAAGGACCAAATTCATTAGGTTAAATGACTTGAAACTTCTCATTCACTTCTACCTACAACTTACGTTTGACAGCACACCACAAGAAATTACGACAAACCATACGTGGGAAGTGGGAAAAATCAAGAGTTCAGATAGTTTAAGATCATGAGACAGAAACTTTTGCAGATATTTCGGTGGTTTCTATATTTAGATCTGGATTATGTGGGTGGTTTAATACCTAGATTTCCTTCCCCACAGATCATCATTGCTTCAACATAACTCCCTTAAAACTAATCAGCATGGCAATACAGCAATGTGTGACCTCATTACGACAGGGGACTAGTGTGTTAGCTGTCACACTAGCTCACAAGATAGTTCTTGTTCTCAAATAAATACAGATAACAGCTCACATCCTACAGCAAGGTGTGTACAGGTTGAAAAAAAGCAACTCAGTTAATTCTGGTGGCCATTTTAAGATAGGCAGTGTATTATTCAGAATTTGTAGTCTGAAGGACTTGAAGCCAAACTCCCAAAACTTTGCTTGCAGCTATATTCACTCAAATTTTCGGCACATCTAACCACAGGGTCAAAAACTGCTGACTACGTGCAGTCAATGATCAACTGCAAAGTAAAGAAGTTTTAAGAAAATTTCTTGGCATTTCACTGAAATATGATGACAAACTAAATCCTTTTTCCAGTTCTCCAAGCAGCATGGCTTCCTTAACTCTGTGAATCATGATCCAGTAATTAAGGATGTAGATAATGCAGATTTGATTCCCTTCACTTCTACATACCTCTTGTGCGATATTAGACAAATCACTTGACTTGTCCGCCTCAGGCTTCATTTGCAATATAGGACAGTATGTTATTTTACACACCAGACAGTTGTTGCACAAGCAAGAATACACATACCAGCTTGAGCATGAGAAGTTCAAAGAGTTTATTTACAGGCTCTGACACCCCTATTCAGAGTCACCCTTTGCAGAGAGACAAATATGTATGAGAGACATATACAATAGAAAAAATGTGGTAAATACTAGCGCTGCATCACTACAACTGCATCATAAAATACAGGGTGAAATTCAGGTATCATATACAGTATTAATTCTGAATTCCCTTGGCTTTAAAAAATTGTTTTCTTAATCTAATGAGTTTGTGTGTGTATGGTATGTGATTGTGCTAATTTTTATGGGATTAGGTATTATTATTTTGGTTTATAGGGGTGTTTGAACCCAAAGATATTTCAAAGACTTTTGTGAACTTTCACCTCCCAAACTAGAGAAGTACACTATTGACATTTCTCTTCACAGTTTGTACATATATTAAAAAACCTACTTGCTGTAAACTAACAGGCCTATACAGAGCTTTCAGGGTTGTGCTGCTCCTGGATTGAAACTCCTCTCCAGTCTATAGCTCAGTGGGACTTCTAGCAGATCATGGAGCTGTTGGAGGGAAAATTTGTTGCGTTTTCACCAACCTTTACTTTCTGTGGTAGCAGCAAGGCAAAGGAGACAGAAAACACACAAAATAATACATGTTATGAAAGAAGTAAAAGGATCAGATAGGTGATGGTAGGAGGTAAAAAAGATTCTCTGGAGAAGTGGTATGTACGGTGTGAGTCAAAACTTTGTGGAAAAGTGAGAGGGGAAGGAGTTCAATAACACAATGAAAAGAAGATCAAGATTGGTAGTGGGAACCTGCAAGAAAATTGGGGGATTTGTGAAGAGGCAAAACATGCATCTCTTTTTCCATACAGCACAATTTTGGGGACAGCCTCTGCTTTCCATTCGCCTCTCTCTCCAAATTGAGAGTTACAGACATATAAGTAGTTACCTTATACCTACTGAATACCATGACTGTCCCTGTGAGTGCTTTTATCTCACAGCCTGAGATAAAGCACATTGTCTTAAATTCTTAATGAAATAAATTTATGTGACTGTGCTTTACTTCATCTTGCTGATGGGCTAAGAGCAAATTCCCCCCATGTTAGTGTGGACCAGCTGACCAGGGGCAGTTTACTCAATTGTGACCATTCAGCCACAGCCGAAGCATCCCATGAAACCCCGAGTGAGGCAAGCCTGGCATTAACCATGATCAGGACAGGGTGCAGCAATCACAGAGTAGAGTTTTAGAACCAATTACAAGTAAGGCCATCTTTTCCCTCTCTGTCACTTCCAAATTATGATTTTCACCCACTTGAAACCATGTTCAAGGAGAAAGGAAGAATAGCATTTTCCTCTAGAACAAAATGCAATTGAAGCTCTGCAAGGGAATATGCAGTGTACCACACTTTATTCTTTTTCATGTTAGCGTTTGTACAGCAGTCCTACTGCTGTGATGGTACAGCGACTTGACATTCTGACATCAGTGAAGAAATTCAGCAGGAGATGTTTACTGGTAAAAGATGGTTCAAACTACAAAGAGTTTCCTGACAGCAGGCTGTGCATTAGAGTTAACCAGAATTTACTTCTGTTGATCTTGATTCTAATCAGAGAGAGGCTGGCTCACATCATGTACACACCTTAAAAAAACCCCCGCTGCGATGCCAGCGCTTGTGCACTAAGCTGGTATTCTAAATGCTGAATGAAGCATGTCATGTTTTGTGTATGAGATTAAAACAGAGAGCCTAAATTTATATCAGCTCCCTTTATTGAAAATCTCATTTTTGAGCTTCCTGAATAGATGTAAGAGGCAACTGTCACTCTTTATCTATGAATGCATTTCTGACAAGCTGTTTCAGCTGGATAACTATAAGACAACAGTCATATAAACCTGCAAATTACACAGGATAAAATGTCCTTGTAACTGATTAGTAATGGTGGTGCTCACTAACAGAATCCATTGAGATGTTTTAGGCATTAACATTGCAACATAGCTTTGAGATACATTTTAGCATTCACTCTCAGAAACTGCGTGTTGCTCACTTACATGCCTGAACCCACAGCAGCATCATCCTGCTAGTTACTTTCTATTATTCATCACAGTAAAGTGTGTTCTGCTTACAATAAACTGAACAGGAAAACCACAAGTGATGCACATATTTCTGTTAGAAATTATTACACAGATGCTGGATAAGCCTGTGGCTGTGTCTAACAAGACACCAACCTTGCTGACTTGAAGTTTTCCAAACAGGAATATCTAGAAGATACAGATACAACTTTGGCTCTTTACTCTTCAAGGTAATAAGAAAGGGATTTGTTGAATAGGTGAAAGCCAATCTCCTTGAGAATCCTTCTGTCACAATAGTATAGATTTTTATTAGTGTTAGTGTGAACCTGACATAGTGTAGGTATGACTGATCTGTTCATCTACTGCTAATGTTCAAGAGAACGTGCTGGGTTCAAAGTTTGAGATAAGTTCTTGGTACTTAATTTTCCTTCCTGCCAAGCAGTGTTGGAAGCATGCCAAGGACACAGTCTGAGGGCCTGGCAATAAGACACTTTTTCTTACTCACAGAGTTGCAAAGGCTTTTTGTAGCAGATATCTTTAAATTCAATAGGAGCTCTAGTAGTGATTCTCTATAACCTGTCCCTGCCATATTTCTTTGTGACTCCATTGACCTTAGTGGCAAAGGATTAGCATAACAGAAGGAAAAATCACAAACATATTTTTTCAGGATAAGAAGGAAGCCAAATAGTCTGACAAAGGCCAAATTCAGAGTTCCTGGGATTTGGCATGATGAAGCTATTCCTGCCTCTCTGCACCCTGACAGTTGCTTAAACATGCTTAGACTCCACTTGTTCCCTCCTGCTATTTCAGTGGATGTGCAGCATTAAAAGTCCCCCCAATATAAATTATTTAGCAAAAATCAAGTTTTTGAAGCCAACTTTAGATGTTATTAGCTTTACTGAATAGCCAGTTTCTGCAGGTTTCATAACAATTATACTTTGTATGGGATAGGAATCTTCTTGTTACAGGGTCAACACACTTGCCAAATTAAGGGTGTAAATTTAAAATATTCTTTAATCCCATTTTGTCTCTTGAAGACTCTGAGTTTCTGTAGCTTCTTCATTTTTATTCTTGATGAAAAGCACCTACGAGCCTATTCAACAGGAAATTACACACAGTTACATGAAAACCCTAAGCATTTTGGACCAGTTTTCAGTACTAAGTTCTGAATGCTCTCAGTGGTGAGTGTGGGAGTTTTGAAGATAAGACCTAAAGTATCCAGCTCTATTCCCCAGCATCCCAATGGAAAACCACACCCTTGATCGTTGGAGCTAAAATTAAAACCCAGTGTTTTGTTTAAATAGTTGTAAAGGCAGCTTAGTCAGCAACATCTGGTTTCTTCCATGGATTGTTGTCAGGGGAGGGATGGCTTAACTTCACTTTTTCACACTTGTTCTTTTTAGTTTCTGCAGTCTTTGACATGGTAGTTTATGGAGAGAGCTCTACTGAGAAGTGACTGTAACTGTGGCTGGCCCTTGATTAGATTAGACCAGGAGAGAGAAGTATGTAGCTATGTTCTGGCCCATAATTAATGCATCTGAGGAAATTGTCTTCTGCTCGTGAACATTCCTTGAGGAAGCACAGATTAAATTTGTTAAGTAAATTATTCACTGCAAATTATTCATTCAGCCCCACTTGCTATTCTGAGATTTCTGCAATATCTAAGGGAGCTAGATCATACAAGGAGAGGCATGGCCATAAAACCAGAGGCTGAAGCATGATTCCTTTCTTGTGCAACATACAAGTCCTATATTAATTAAAATAAACAGACTAACACACTCTGGGATTGTTTAGCATTTGGGAAAGCCATGTGCAGCCCCAAGGTATCCCTGAGTCTCTGGTTAAACTTGGACCAGATTTGTCTGTCGAACAATGAAAAACAATTTGCTAATATGAATAAAGTCTCATTTAATTTGCCATTTTAACAGGTGGCCAGTATGCTAAACTCTTCAATCTACTTTGAACTCTACTTTTTAGTTTTAGCAGAATAATCAAGTATTGAAAGGACAAGTTTACAGTTACGATTTAGACTGGAAATAATCTACCCTTTCAAGGCAAGGTAACTGGATGCAGCCATTGAGGGGATATGGAACTGTTGTGGCACTTGCTATGATGTCGGAAGAATGCACATAAAGTACTTGAATATCCAGGACAATTCATCATGGTCCTTTAATTAAAATTGAATAATAATAATAATAATAAGCTATAAAGTATGTTGCCTTTTATAAATATAACAATGGGGGAATCATTCTCATGGGGTTTTCATAATTATTTTTAAGTGGATAGCCTTTTTCCCCATCAGAATTCTCAGAGAGAAGAATGGCATTGCCTGGGTATTTCAGGATGGAGAAGTCAACCCAAGCCCCATAAAATTCACCTGTAAAACATCTATTGATTTCACTGGGGTTTGGATTAGGTTCAAAGACCAGCAAGGAAAGGGAATAAGTCAGCTGCAGTCATATCCAACAGAAAGCTAAGTATGAGAATTTTCTTTTTAATTCTACATAGATATTCATTTCCCTTTGAAAAATTAGCTTTAAATACAGAGGATATAAGCACCAAGCTTATTATTAATTTTTAATTCAAAACTGCTCCTTTTGAAATGTATTGGTTAACTAAATTAAATGAACTTAATGTTATATATGTTTGATTTTCTTCACTTTGTTACTTTTTAAAACTAGTGTGGGTCAGCCTTCCAAGGGCAAGAACATAATCAGGTCAGCTTTCAAGATGCTATAATTTTTCTGATATGTGGATGAGGAAAGGAAATAGATATGGGTGAGTACTACATCTCTGTATGTAAGAGAAATAGCCTCTTTCTTCCTGTTTAACAATAAATATTCTACAGAAAGGAAGCTCATATATTACTCTTCAGATGAGTTCCCATTTTATTAATCATAAAGATCTTAAGAGTGGCCTGAGATGGGAAATCATAGTCTAATCATCACAGAGTCTGATCTAATATGTTTGGAACAGACTAAAAAGAAAAACAATATAATGCTATGTACATCTATGTAGATAAATAATCAGGTTTAATTACCATTAAGCATGCATATAACTTTTATAACAACATATGGCCCTACTGAATTGCTAAGACTGATTAAATATCCATGGTAAAACCTCCTTATGGTTAGAAACTTAAATGGACTTTTCAGGTGGTGTTATGAGATATAGAAAAAAAGCGTACCTCTCAGAGTTATTATTATTTAATTTTCATTATTAATAAAACAGTTATTATGAACTGTGTTATTTTGTTATTGATAATGCCAATAATAAATTCAGCTCTGTTCTAGATTAGTGTACTTCTCATTAAAATGTGAAGCAAAACCTCTTGGTTAAAGGGCTGAGGTTCAACATGTTCTCCACTGCAATTAAATAACCTACAGAATGGTCTTGCATTATATTTCAAAGAATTTCAGCACATTAACCCCAGTTCCTCCACCCCTTCTTACCAAGCCAGTCCTTAGAAAGTCTGGAAAGGAAAACCTCATTATACCATTAGCATATAATACTTATCCTTTCTTCAATAAGTCTCAGTCTATTCAGTCACCCACCCATCAGAATCCATGTAGGCCTCCAAAACTTTTCTTGAACATTTAAATAAAATTCCAAATAACGAATTGAAAAGGGAATCAATCTGATGACTAGTGACTTAACCCTACCTGGAGTATTCCTATGATAGAGGAAGGTAAGAACAGTTCAGCCAAGAGACTACTTGCCTATTACTCATTGTATCCTCATGCATGCTTCAAAAGTTAGAAGTGTTTCTGGGAATAGTAGGAAATAAAACCTGTGCATTTCTTACCACCTTTCAACCATCAGTTCTTTTTTGGTCTGGATGGTTTCTAGTTTTAGCTTTCCTTGAACCTGGAGTTCAGCCAGATCTAACATTAAAGGAATGGCATAGAGAAAGAAAGGTCTGTGTAGTGAGTATGTGGATTCACAAGGACTTTGGAATTTTTATTTGGTGCAAAAGACCTCCACAGTGGCTTCCTTTTTTAAAAGATGTTTCATCTATGCAAAACTTAGGAGCAAAAGTTGCTTAGAATAGATTTGCTTGAAAAAAAAAATTCTGAAAAAATGTTACCAAAATTTTGAAAAACAAAATGAAAAAATTCACCAAGGTTGTTTTTTTGACACTTACTCTGGAACATTTTCTTGCAACTTACTTAGAAATAGATTTCTTTTTCATTTGTAATGTCAATTAAGATTTAATCAAAGCTCTGTGGGTGGCTTCAAAGCTTGGGGTTTGAAATTGAGAATTTGCCTCCAACTTTCAGCAAAAAATGGGGAATTGTTTATCGGTTTTGGGTTCGTGGGCTATGATCCACAACAAATAAGTTTTACTTAGGATGCTCAAGACTTTTTTTTGTTTGACTTTGGCAAATAATGTCAAACAAAATGAAGTGGAAATTCAAAGCTGTCTTTATACCTCCACTTTCATTTAGCCTCTGGGTTGTTTTTCAAGAGGGTATAAAGGACCTCTGTCACTTTGTTATAAGCCTTCTGTTTGACTTGCTTTTTCTCTCCATGATTTTGTCACCAAATCAAGGACAATAGAGCTCAAAGTGCTGTTTCAAGGAGTCCAAATTCTCTGGTGAATGGCAAAAAAATATTCCACCATGCAAAACATAGCTTTAGAAAAGTTCCCTTCTTCACCAAACAGTGACCTTTAATCTCATTGCTTTTATTGTATCACTGTAAGCTACGAGAGAAATGGAGATGTCAGGGTCCGGCTAGACCACGTACCACAGTGCAGTGCCTGTCTGCTTGGCAATAATATCCCTTGGTCCTCTGAACAGGAGCACACCTTCACATTCAAGTCCCAGCCCAAGTTGAAACAAAGGGTACAGTTAGTGCCACAAGGCTTAATGGGGGAAAATGAGAGAGGAAAAGAGGACAATTATCTTGAGTTTGTCCGAAGTCTTGCTGATGCCTCATGGTGGTGTCATCAGAAGGAGATAAGTTTTAAGGCATTTCTCGCTCCGAACCCTGTCCTCATTTTCAATTCATCTCCTTAGTGCACCGCTCTCTTTCTTTTCCCTGTCATTTCCTCCCTTCTTTCCTCACTCTCTCCCCAAGCAAAGATTTCAGCTCACTCACCCATGTTGCAAAGCAGCTGCGTGAAGTCACATCCTGATAGAATAAGGAAGTGCATAACCGATGTATGCTCGTGTAGTATGCTTTGTTGTACTTAGTTTGGTTACAAGGTAGTAGCAGTTGCATATCAGCTGGATAAACGTGAATTAAAAATGTTGAAGAGAAAACCATCCAATGTGTCTGATAAGGAGAAAAGTCAAAAGCCAAAGGTAAGAATATTGAGTTCTTATTGTCAATGAATAATAACAGTTTTTAAAGGAGGATTTCTTTTTAAATCCTAGCTTGAGGATTTTCTGATGTTCTAGCAAGTGCCCCAGTGCTATAGTATCAGGAATCTATGTGTATATACTCACTTTATAATACCAATGATCCATTTCAAGGAATCATCACTGTGAAACTGCTATAGCTGTGCTAAAGAATCCTGGTACTGGACTTTGTCTACTGTCATGTGTTCTGCATCAGGTTTTTAACAAAGGGGCTCACAAAAATTCCCTCTCTCCCTTTCATCTATGATAAACTGATGATGTCCCAAGAAACAGTGTGAGAATTGGTAAGGAATTATAAATGCTATTAAATTTGTTCCTTATATTAATTTGCTTTTGCATCACCATAATCAAAGGAGGAGAGGGTACTTGGCAATCAGTGTTTGTCATCTTGACTTTTCTGGGAATGGTTATACTTTTAGCCTGAAAGAAATATTCTGAATAAATTGCCAATGGGCTACACTGGACACTTTCCACAATCTGGAATTGCAAAAAGAGAGTGAGAGTTTTGCAAGGTGCATAAGGATGTGTCCTGTGCTAGAAATTGATTTTCAGACCGTGGATTGGGTGCAAAATGACTTTTGTAAGTGTATTGCAAGCCTGAAGAGAAATGGCTACAGCTGGACCTGAGCACTTCAGTATCTGCCTCTACTTCAATTCATCAATGCTGAAAATTTAACTAAGAGATTAGAAAAACTTTATAGTATATCTCTGTTTTCAGTAACTCAGTGTCTCCTAGTTTACAGACCCATCTTCTCATTGTTTGGAAATACACCTCACTTAGTGACTTCTGGATCCTGAAAGATTATTGCAGACACTATTCCAGCAGGAATGTCTTCTGTTTTTACATAGCATTGGCTTCTGAGTATTGTACTTGCAGTTTTAGACTACATTTGTCCATGTATTTGAAAGAATCTTGAATCCGTTTTTGCACAGATTTTTTCTTAATCATTTCACTGGGTTGTATGGTATGTATTTTCTTCTGTTCAATCATAATACTGCCTTTTAATGTCAAAGAAGGACTATAATTAATCTCTAATTACACTACAGGTTAAGCAAGAAATGACCAGGAGACACTGTGGATGAGCTTTATTTTCCTGTCTGTTTAATATTTTTAAAAGCCAGTTTTGGTTACTCTCTTCTTCCAAAGTAAGATATTCCTCAACAGGCTGATTTCCATTTTTTTAGATTTTTTTCTACACAGTTATTCATTCATGAATGCACTCCATGTTATGGCACTGTGGCTTCTCAAATATATATATATGTGTGTGTATATATATGTATGTATATATCATGTCATGGGTTTCATTCACCATATGTATAAAGGAGACATAAAAAGTCTAACCACTTGACTGAGTGTCAAACCCACTGACTTTGCTGTGCTGCTTTATCTTATTGTAACTGTTCACAAAAACGGAAAGGCATTGGTGAAGTGTCTCAGGATGTCTTTCTGCCTCAGTAATGTGCTTTGAGACAATTCACCTACAGCAGTCCCACTTTTGCAAAAAATTTTGTAAACTTTCCATGAGAATGCTCTTGTTGAATGTGCTATTCACAAAAAGGGCATGGAGGGAGACAACCCCATGTTGTACAGAATAGAAATCTTAGATTGTTGTAGCATGTTTTGAAACATGGAAGCAACTAAAATGCTTAAGTTGCTTAATACAGAATGGGGTAACATGGGGCACAGGCCCTTACCTCCTACCAGAAGTTACAGGATTTCACAAGTGACTTCCCTAGATCACTTCCTGGCTGCCCCTGCTCTGCACAGGTACCTCCTCATACTTGCGAAGCAGAATGCCGTTGTCACTGTGGAGGTCTTGGGTTACCTCACCTTGCTTTTAGGCACCTTAGATGTCTCAGTGTCTCCAACACATCCATGCAGGACTGACACATGACCTACGGGAGAGCTGTGTGGCCTGACGTTAAGCGAAAATCAGTTTTGCAACCTTAGGCCCTCAAAGAGAACACCATGAAGATCTGTTCAAGTAACTGATTCTTAGCCACAGTGACCAGTTGTCTTTATCACAATTGTATGAACTTCTGTGCATTAATTCAACTGTTTCACCAAATTTTTTCTTAATCCATTTGGGTGTATTACTTTCTAATGTGAAGAATATCAATATCCAGTTATGCCTTTTGATAAAGATTCTATGAAGGAGTACAATTCAAGGCTGGTGTTAAAACCCTTCATGTGGCAATTTGCTCTCCCTATATAATGCCTCTTGTAGTGGTGTGCAAATAAATGACCAGTGCAGGAATAATACAGATTTTCAGTATCGAACTGCCAGTTCTCTATGTGCAATGCATTTATTTTACTTTATTTATTACTGCGACGCTTAAGGAACTTGTGCAGATGCATTCGGTGCTACCCGGGCAAAAAGTAGCATCTTACACCTCTCGGCATCTGCTATGAAAATGTTGATACTATGCCATGAAATAATAATGTTGTTGTATAGCAGGATTTCTGTAGAGCCACAGTCATGCTAATAACTTCTTAGCATATCTGGCAGCTGTTGTGTATGCATGGATATGCATATAGCTACTGAATGCATTGTATGTAAACTATGGAAATAAACATTCATTTTTAGGAAAAAGAAATCTACACCCAGTTTCACCCCAGACAAAATGGGGAGAGAAATGTGGGAGAAACACTTTCAGAAAATTTTCTATATAAAGGAAAATTCCTAAGGCTTAAAAATACCGTGCTTAATATTGAAGAAATTCAGCCAAGTGATGGGCTAACCTCTCTATTTCAAGCCTATCTAATCTAATCTACCTGTCTATCCAGGGCCTTAAGTGACTTTCTATCACATCAGATCCTATGCACCTTCCCTCGGGGCATCCTCCAAGAGGCAGCTTCCTCTCAGTTCTTCCTTTCAGTCCACAACTGCCCCTTTTTTTTCGGGCCAGACTAGACATGACTTGGTCTATATGGTGTAGCTGTTCTAAGCTGCAGCGTTATTTGTAGGTAGGTGAGGTCAAGCAAACTAGGTCTTGCACCTGGCCCTGAGGTTTGTGGTCATGCTGATGGCTGGAGTCAGCTCATTTCAGGGAGAGCACGTGTCTCATGCACTGCTGGTGTTTTAGTTGCAAAGCAGGAGAGTACTACAGCAAGTGAGGGCAAGGATGCTTTTACTAGATGCGTTTCAGCTATGAGTTTGTGCAGTCTGCACCACCACTCCTTAAGAGAGCTGGGGAGGAGAACAGTTGACTCAGAGGATGAAAGAAAGACCCCTAAAATCAGCTGGATGTTAGCCTCTTTGGCCCTCATGAAGTTACAGATAAGTGTATGGGGAGTGGTATGAAGCAAATTTACAAAGATCGTAAAAAAAAAAAAAAAGAACATTCGAAGAAATTATTCAGTATCTGTTCTTCTGTCGTAGCCTGGCACCATACAAATAAAACACCCTTAAAGCATTTTTTCTCCACTCCGCTTTGTACTGTTTTACACATTTGACCAGGTGCAGATGACAATGGAAGGTGCAAATAATCTGTAAAATATCACCACATTGTCTTGTCCACTTCACAGGAGGTAAACTGCTGGGCAGAGTCTATTCCTTTCTCTCTCTCTCAAATTCCTCCGGACACAGCAAACTTGAGAACTACTTGATAATTCTTGGCTTTACTTCAAGCTGAAGAAAAGATGACTTCGTGCCATTTTATCTGGCTTGACTGAAGGAAGTCTTGTGTCATTATTCTACATGACAGCTGATCTATGTTTATGCTAAAGGTTTGAGACGGTTTTGTTTCCTTATTCTGCTTCCAAATGTGCTTGGTGCTTGAAAATCGTCTTACTCCTGGTAAGACAACTCAGGGTCAATGCATGTGCATTCTGTTTAGGCAAAAATATGTCCAAGCTTCTAATTAAATCAATATTCACTTACTTAGATGATAAACTATTATTTCTTTTCAGGGTTATGAGGACACAGTTGTAAATCCAATAGGAGGAAATATTTTAGTGTGCAACTTTGTTCCCTAATACTATTTTATACCAGTCATTTTCCTTTTCATAAGCTTTAGATGAAACCCTGCCTCCATGTACATCAACATACATTTTTTGCCATAGACTTGATGCCAGGTTTCCCCTTTTTTATATATTCTTCACAGGAGGCCTGATCCTGATTCTGAAAACGAATTAATTAGCAGTGACCCCCTTGACTTCAGTGGGGTTTGTCATCTGAGTAAAGTTTATTGCTTGCCTAACTTTTTGGAGCCTGTGGTGTAGACATATGTTGTAAGCAATTTTTTTCTTAAACAGTGGCTTGTGACTCTCCAATGGGGAACACTTATTAAAGAAAAGAAAATAGAAAATAGGTAAAGCAAACCTAAACACCAAAAAAAAGAATCAAGACATAATTAGATCTTCTGCAGGACAAGATCTGCAGTGAAAAGATTGCTCAGTGTTAATGGATATTAACTAGGATTTATCCTTGAGTAAGGAAAGCTGAGGGTTTTAATTTTATTTCAAAGGTAAAGACCGGTAGAGTTCTGAAAATAGCAAGTTTTATATTCTTTTCTTTCCCACTGAAATTCTGAGTGCATAATCAATGAACCACTGCTAAAATCACAGATGTTAATTTTCAGGACCATGACTGAAGTGATGTTGGTTTCCATTTGCATTTCATTCTAACAATGATGAGATGTGATGAGTTGATGATAAGCTGTTTTCACCGTACTGCCCGCTGTGCAAATTTATGCTTATAGGCAAAGATGACACGTAGTTCTGTCATTAAAGGTCTTTACTGCATTGCCTCTTGAAGAAAGGCATTTGTCAAAATTCATTTGAACTGTGTTAAATAAGCAAAAGTGGATGACAATACCTAGGAAGTAAAGAACCTGGTTTATAGTTGAAATACCTGTGGGCCTTTATCAGGGAAGGTTCAGAGAAAGAAAAAAAATGATACTTGTAATAAGCATGTATGTGTAGACAGGGAAAAAGGGTGACACTTCAGAAGGTGTTCCCTGTCTCCCTCAGGCTTCATAAAAACCTAGAAACTAGAACAAGGTTAGAGTTAACCTTGGGTTACTTTTCTTGTGAGAGTGGAAGGCTCTACAATCGTATTACTTTTCCTCTTACCTCTGGTGGTTTGGGGATTTTTTTCTTCATTTATATTACTATCTTGCTTCTTGATCATCAGACAATTTTTTTTTTTTTTCAAAAGCAGTTTTAGAAAGTTCTTTGTGTCTTCCCATATATGTTAGCAGATCGTTTGTAGTAAGGTCTTGAAATATGAGGAATTTTTTTTTCTCACCAGAAAGTAAGGGTCCAGAGTCTTTGTGGGGAAAGAGCAGCCATTTCTCTCATGCCACTTGCCAGGAGGCTGATTAAGATGACCAGACTCCACATTTTGATGTTCATATCAACACACATGCTTACTGAGGGCTCACACAACTCTTCACTAGCTTGTGTGCCAAAGGAAAAAAAACAACATCTGTGGCCTGGTCCAGTCCTGGCTTATTTTGTGTGTTCACTTGACTACAGCCCATTTAAAATTTTCACCAACTTTGTGCATAATTCAGTAATTTCTTGTTTCTTCCCTGTCTTGGTTTTCCTTCACTAGGCTTAAGTTCGTAATAGCAGAACATTTAAAAACAACTGAGAGCAAATTTCCTGAAGAGAATATTTTCCCATTAATATTAATTTTTCTTAAGAGTATCAAATCTGGTTTGGTTCTATGTTTGTGTTCCTAAGCAAGCAAGAGCATTTCAAGAAGTAAGTCTGAGCCACCTTATCCAGCCATTTTTAGAAACTGGACTGTCAACCACATAATTTATAACTGTGCTCTCTGGTAAATACTGTAGCACAGTTACAAAGGTGACATAAATCAGAATTAGTTGCCTTCTAATACTTTAATTAGTTTCATAGACCAGTTGACTTACTTCAATATTGTGTCTCTAGGAAACCCAAAATACCCCAAGCTGAACATTGCTCATGATACCTGTCATTGCTGGAAAAAAGCAATAGCTGTATATGGGCAGAAAAGGCAGAGGATGTGGCCTACAGTTTTCTGTAAGTTTCAACACTCTTCTAGTAATTTGTGTCATAGCATAAATCCAGAATGATGTTGTTACAAAGTCATCGTTGGCAACCTTATATAAGCGATTCGTGGGTGGCTACAAACACTTCAGCCAGAAGAATCATCCCCTTGATGTGTGGGCAGAAACCCCTGGCAATACCCACTCCAGAAAAGGAAAAAGTTTAAGTCTTCTGGGCCTCTGTAATCACAATATCCTTTAACCTTTATCTTCTGAAAGCTTGCAACAGAGACAGCAGAGTTACTTCAGTTGTTAGAAACAGTTATACTCCCTTACACAAATTAGCAATGTCAGTGTTTTTGCTAGACATTTTGCTGCTTGGCACCAGGCTGCACATTATATATGTTCTCAATATTTAGCAAGTCATATGTCCTTTAAGCCATCCTTATGAAAAACTTTGGTTTGTGTATCAGGTGAAGGTGTGTTGTTCATGTGTTGATATTCCGTAGGAAGATGAATAGGAAAAACCTATGTTTTTCCAACTGAAATCTACCCTATGTACCTGTCTGCTCTTACCATTCTAGCTTTTTACATCTTATTCCACCTACAGTGCATGCAAGAGCATGTTCTTACTTTTTTTCTTCCTCAAATTGAGGCTAAAATTCCATGCTAGAAAAAAATCTTGAGGTTTTTAACTGCTTTAGGGAAGCTGCTTATTTGACTATACATATTATATGTTGTACTGCCACTTTTTTTCCCATACCTCTTTGGTTTATTCCATGAACACACAGAAAGCTGGGTAAAAAATTCCTCTGTACACAGTCTTCAGGCTGCTTAATTGCCAGTCATAACATCTACTGGCATCTTTCTGGTAAGCTGAATGTCAGCAGCAAAGGGTCTGTCACGTCTAACCATCACCCAGCACTAAGGCTGGAAAATCTCTGGGAAGACCTAGTGATCCACCTACTGTTTTGCACCAATATGGCTTCTGGATGGAGTTTTAGTCCCTTTCCTACTCCTTTATGTCTTCATCTTATTTATTATCTTCACAAGAAAAGCCAAGTAACCTCATGCTCCTGTACTTGATTTCCATTGGATGCTGAATGGTTGCTTCCTTAAGAACTATAGCAAGTTCCCCTACTTCATTATGCTGACCTTATTCAGAAAGTGCGGTAGGTTTGCTGTTCTTCAAGGTGTGTTGAAAGGCAAGTGCGACGTAAGGTTACTGGAATACTTGAGTACTTGGCATTAGGTTTTTCTGCAGTGTTTCCTGTGGCTTTTTCAGGGAGAAGAGAATCACTGGAGAAATGCTATTCAGCCAGAAAACATAGAAAAGCTATGGTGCAGTTTCATGCCTTCCTTCTACCATTATGTTTGAGACAGAGATGGAGCTTTGTCACTGACAGCCTGCAGCTCTGAGATAAAGAAATCAGCTTCACTTAGCAACAGCACAGCCAAAAGCAGATGTGTGAAGATGAGATGACAAAGTGGCCAAGACAGCTGAGTGAGCACATTCAGCTCGACTCTGCTGCCTTCACCTGTGCAAAGCAGATGCTGAGCTTTACCACTCATGAGTTGCTTTCAGTTGCCTGTTTTTCTGTTATAGTTCTGCCCATCAGTCTCCTTTTTTAAGATCAGATGTTAAGTCAAAAAACCACTTCACAGAGCTGGAAGGGGGGCGTGCTTCACTGATGGATGAGCAACTCAGAGCCTGTGTAGAGGGTATATGAAATGACTGATGATGGTAGAGCAGGCATTCAGCAGTACAAAGCTCTTCTGATATTGTGTACTGGGATGTTACCATGATTTTATTCCTGTTTCTATAACAGAGCTTATATTTGCTTGATTAATTGTCTCTTGGGAATTGTGGTAAAATGTTTGAAAACTATGTGTTTGAGATTTTAGTTACTATCTGAAGGAATGGGAAGAGGCAATGTGTTCCTACATGTTCATGAAAGTTTAAAACCTTGAAGCTGGCACAATCCCCTTTGTAGTGATAGGCCAGATTTGAGTACAATTTGGAGTATGGACTTGAATTTCAGGTTCAAAGAACACCTAAAAGCCCTCACTGCTCTCTGTGCCTCTGTGCCTCAACTATGCCTGAATTTCACAGAGGTTGTGGGAGCAGGAGAGGGGTGAAAAGCTCAGTCTCAATTTTGCCATGAGTCAAAATGAAAACACAGCTCAAGGATCTAGTACATTTGTTTTTCATGAGATGAAACTGTAGTTTTCCACGAGATGAAACTGTAGTTTTCCACTGAGCTGTGATCACAATAAACCCATGCCACAGAGGTAATCAAACAGAAAGAGGGGAATTGATATGCCCATGCCAGACTAGTACCATTTGCTGTGCCCAGTACTCCCAGTGAGCTGTGATTATATTAATTAATTTCTGGTATGAAAGTGACCACAACAGAATCAGGATGCTATTTTGTCTTCAGACAAGTAGATAAGTTTTTCCTAGGATTACAGTTATAGAAATCCTGCTACAAAGAAAAATCAGAATCTAACACATCATCATTTCTGCGCTAGGAAGCACACAGTGCTAAATCACAAGGAAACCCTGAGCTGGGAACATTCTTTCAGCTTCCATACTGGTCTGAAACAAAAAGCTTACAGAATTTATTTTATAAATCCAGATTCCCAAGGAGCATATTTTAGATTTCCAAGCACATCTTGTTCAAGCATGTCCAGTTTTTTAAACCTGTGAGGCTGCAATGAAGTGCCAGTGTGCTTTCTTCAACTGGAAAATAAGGATAATTTTGGCCCATGGATGGCAGTTAGACAATACTGCAACTCAGCCTTCTGACAAGGGAGGGTACATGAGGGGGAAAAAATGGTGACACTGCTCACCATTTTAAAGGACTCAAAAGTTAAACCACTGTAATGAGTATAGTTTTGGGGTTTTTTTTACCAATATAAAAATAATGTTAAAAAATTGACATATATATTTGATGAAACATGAAAATTCACAGTGACTGATGACAAATACTGCGCTGAATTTTGCTTCTCTGCTGTAGTGCGTCTCCATTAAGGCAATTTCAGCTAATCTCACTATGGTTTCATCAATGAAGTGTAGTCAGGATGTCTGAAGGGAGATAATGAGGAGGGAAAAATTGGCCTATTGTTTGGATCTTATTCTTCAGCTAGTTAGTTTGTTTACCATGCTCTGTAATATTTGTATCCCAATAAATAAGTTCCAGTCACAATTAGTTATCATAACAGATGACTAGCACATCTTTATTTACTTACAAGTTCAAAATTATTCCATAAATAGATCAATTATCTTTGTGTTCTCTTCACGCTGCAAGCCTATACAGATTTTCAGCCCACAGGAACAGTTAACAGTGAGATAGAAACAAGGTGGATCAACAGCATTTTAAAATGTTCTTCCTTTTAGCTAAAGGTTCAAGCATCCATGGAGACAAAGTCCCTAATCCTACATCTTTTTCTCTAAGCACTAACAACCTAAATGCATACTGCAGTCTCAGCAGTCTCTTAGTGCCTTCCAGAATTTCTCCTCTAAAAAGCCTAAGAAAAGATTTGTTCATTATTTTACTCATGTTTTACTCATTTAGGATTACACACTGTATATCTGCCCCACATAAAGATGTCACTATATTACTTTAAAAAAAAAGTTGAGGTTCCAAGAGCCCGGTGGGTTGGAGACTGCTGAAGATGGGAATGTTTATAAGCTGTGTGATATTAACTGCAGCACTCAACCTCAGGTGACATAAAGCATGCAAAAAAGAACTTTCTGTCAGTTTTATTATTTCTAAAAAGGTTCCCCTTGAAAGAGAAGAGTGACCTTGCTCTGCTGAGCTGACATATGCCACTGAATTAATGGCTAAGCTTTGCTGTAGGGAAGCTTGCAGAAACATTACAACTCCAGTGGCTGAGTTTGCTGTGAACATTAATCAGGGGAACCAACATGATGTATCAAACACTCATTTAAAAGTAATAAAAACTCACTCTCTTTTTCTCCCCCCTCCCCCAAGTTTCTTAGAATTAGCTTATTGTTGGTCATTACCTGTTGTCAAGGATAAGACTGCAGGACGGCAGTAAAACTTGTACAAGGGTTTACTCAAGTTTGCTTACTCTTCAGAAAAACCAAAGGAGCCTTTGGAACAGTCAGATTTAACCATGACTTCAAGGTTACTTTTCAATCTTGTTTGCCTCTGGAAGGTCGTTTGAAGGAACACCTTCCACTGAAAATGTACCTCTCCCTAGTAAGGAATGCAGAAGCTGCTTTTCATTCTCGGTGACTCCTTGGGAGCAGGACCAGCTCCCATGTCACACGTGAAAGAAGCATAAGATAGGCAAGGATGCTTTTGCTGCCACTGAAATAACCACTTGAAAATGATCTTGTATGGCTGTGGTACAATGGTGGAGTCTCAGAGGCTCTAAGCAGGGAGGACTATTTTCTGCCTACCCCCTGCTGCAACAAGCAGGCAAGTGTGCTGCAGTTGGCAGCTGTGGCCACTTCTCAGGGTTGCCGAAAGGAACAGGAAAGCCCTCAGGCATGCTGTGTGTTGCCGTGCTGTTCTGTGCTCAGTCTATGTATAGCACGATGAGGCAGCAGGCTCCTTATCACCAGTTCTGCTCTCTCATGGAAGCATTCATGATAATCACATTCCCACCTCTGCTGGGGGAGTACACTAGCTGCCCCGTTCCATGTGTGCTAGGCAGACATGGGTTCTCTTTAAAACCTGAGCCCCTTCGGGGCTACTTGATTCTCAGCTCAACTTTGGACATATCTATATTTTTGTTTTCACTTAAAAGCCTGCAAGCACATGTGTCAGTAATTTCTCAAGAAATCCTGCTGAACCCTGCAACCTTGATAACACGCAACATTAATAAAATTGTGCTGTATAAGGAATCAGGGAAATTACTTAAACTGAAACAAGGCGATTCTTTTTTCAAATATGAGAATTCATCTGTGAATGCACCGTTTGGAGAGAAGAAAGTTTCAGGAGAGGAAAGATGTTGGTATTTAAGGGATTAAAGATCAAAGCCTTCAATGCTTACGTTGTGTTTAAGCAGTCTTTACTCACTCAGCACTCCCCTTTGCTGCAGTTATGGTTCTGTAGAGGGTGGGTTTCCAGGCTTGTTCCTCGATGTTTCTGCCCATGTGTAAGTGAAGGGTAAAAAAAATACCAGAGAGGTAGAAGTGCACATCATGCCAAGTCCTTAACTGTCATGTTCATAACTCCTCTGAGTTTGTCACACATCCTTAACCTTCTTTAAAAGTCATTTTCTGCTCATGGTTTTGTGTGCCACTGAAAGTCACTTTTAATTAAATGTCATATAAATAATAAAGTCTTAATTACATAATTATTGCAGATACCTGCATGCACACTCCCAGAATTGGACAGACTGCCAGAGGAACACTTGGAGTGACTTTTCTCACTGGGAACTGAAAGTGCTCTGCAGCAACTGGGCAGGAACGATGGTGCTTAAAATTCAGGGTCAATGTGCATTTAAAGAAAAAGGAATCAGCTTCCTCCCCCCTTCGACATTTTGCACCACTCCATTTTAAAAAGCTTTCTTAGTGTTAACATCTACACTTCTTAAATGGCTTCTTTATTTAGTTCCTCACAAACTTGTTTAATCAACACAGCACAATTTTTGCCAGATGAAATTGCCTCTTTGCTCAGACTTCCTATGTGGCTTGCCCCTTCCTGAGGAAGGCTTACAGACCTTGCAAACCACCTCACCCTCATTTAACTTCATGAACGGTAGCTTCCCGCTTCTCGTCAGCTGCGTCGGTGTGTACCCTCTGCGAGGTGCCTTTTGAAAGCAGTCAAGAAGTGAGTTTCTGGTGGAAACTCTGACGTGCTAGCTGGGTTATCGAGAACTATGCGCTTCGTGTCAGCATTGCTTCAGGCTTGAGAGACCAAGCCTGGTACCAGGTAGAGGTACTGATATAACAGCTGCTTACTGTTTACTTTGGAGAGTGAAGTTTGTTGACCTGGAGGAGTGTTAAGTATGATTAACTCGTTATTTTGCACAGCTTTTCTTTTCCAGTCATTTTCCGTCATTAAAATTAGGGTGCTTGCTCTGAGGCTTCATGGTGGCAGTTATGCTCAAAGACCACTTTGCTCCCCTTTCTCCCCACCTCCATGTAGTTACTGAATAGAAGATCACGATAACAACCAGTCTTTTATAGAGTCATTTTTAAGCCAGTTAAAAATGCCATTTCAGTAGATTGCCCTATTTGAGTTAGCAAGAACAAGCTGTATCTTTTTTATTGCTTTTGACTGGTGAAGTGCAAGGTTTTTAGGCCATGTTTCGTGTGGGCTGTAAAATTATATTAATATCTTGGTTAGTGGTCAGAAGTTCTATATGTATAACTAATGTGTAAATAGGAAAAAAATCCCTGAGGTACAGAGGTCATGATGTCTTCTGGTTTTTTGCCTTTTTTATTAATCTTTGGAGAGTTACTGAATCTAGTATGCAAATTCTCATTCTTTATACAGAAGTGAGGGAGGCTTTCTTATGTTTTTTCATGGATCATCCCAAAACTAAAAATTGCTATCCTGCCTTCTGGGAAAGTAGGAGACAGTTTCTTTGATTATTCATGCAAGATAAGCTACAGGACTCACAATATTCATCCCTGCTTTGGTAGCTCTTTACTTCATTCTCAGAGTAGTCTCCTCTATCTGAGGGGAGTAGAAGCATCAGAGAACAGAAGAAATGAATCCGATCTTGAGCTCCACTTATCTCCATTGATCAAAGCAGCAAGCACAGACTGTCCTCTTGGGAGCTGCTGTGGTTTCTTCCAAGGAGAGAAGGAAAAATAAGTGTCTGGGGCAGGCAAGGAAATTGGGCAACGTGCTGAACTCCCCTTTTCTACTCCCAGTGACCACATTTGCCTCTATAAAGCTTACATGGTCTGAGTAGTCAAAGGATGAATGGAAGCTGAAAATGAGAATGCATAGAGGAATTTGAAGAGATTAACTTGTGCAAGAGGGTCAGTACAAAGCCATTGCATCATGCTGGACTTAAAAGCTGTTTTGAATAGGACTTGAAGCAAAACATAATGGGCCAGAATTTCTCACAGCAGGGAACCAAATCTCTGAGCAGGAAAATATGAGATTAATTTCACCCATAATGATTATTTAGCATGCTAACTGCTGTCAGCTTTGGCTCAAACATTGTCTTTAGACATGGAGAAGCTCTGACTAATTTATCATAGGAACTAACTGACTTCTTCTATGTTATGCCCTACAAAGAAGGAAGTTTTATAATAGAAAGACAAGGATTGCAGAACCTCTTCTTTATTTTCTACTTGTATGCCATACCATTTTCTGGGGAAAATGATAGCCTATTTACAGACAAACCAGATCACCGACTATAGACTGTCCAAATTAAAATCAACAGCAATTACATAGCACTTACCACTTGAAAATGATAATTTAAAGTTCATGGATTTGGGGGAATTGAAGATATAGAAAAAGACGGAAGAAGGATATAAACAATGCTGGAAAAATATGTATGATATTTTTATTATCTTAATTTGGTGTATCGAAGGGGAAGGGATCAAAGTTAATGCATTGATTTGTAGTAATTATCTGATCAGTCTTTGTGGGGGAAAATAGAAGAGTTTCTCCCCTGCCCATTCTTCCATTATATTTTACTGAGCAAATCTGTATTTGCTTAACGTATCCATTGGTAGCTCTTGCATGAATCCAGCCAGAAAAACCACTTAACTTTATAGGACACTGAATCCCAGTATCAAAAGTCAATAGCATATTTTCTCTTAGTAGCTTTGCATTTACTTTAAAAGCTTCCCTTCACCTGGAAATAAGGCCTGTCCGTATCTTCACAAAGTAGGTGTTCCCTGACACTAATGCAGTGACTGACACTACAGAAAGTAATAGTCCTGTTCTCTGTGCAGCCCAAAGCTCCTAAATCTGCTTTTTGTTATCAGTATAATGGGGTTGAATACATTTTTAAAAGGTGGTAGCTATTGATTACTTAATGGAAAAAGTTAGTATAAAGAATTGCTGAAGCAGCCCTATTTAGTGCTCTCTAGTGCAACAAGACCATTATCTAGAATAGTGGAAATCATCCTGTAACCCTTATTAATATTTAATAGGGATGAAGCAACAGTGAAGTACACTACAAAATAGCCCACGGCTTCTGCACATGTAGGATATAAGGTTGTTTCAAGGGTCGAAAAAGAATAACTGATTTCCCTGTGCTCAAGCTGTTTATAGGTAAGACCAACAATAAACAATGTTTTTCCTCTTGTTCCTTTTAAAGTATTTGCAGCACTTCTGCAGTTTAATATACAGCTATTCCTAATAGACATCTTGAAGTGATTGAATGCAACAGAAAGGTCAGTGTGTGTTTAGAGATCACTGTGTGAGATTGTTTTATACTTTCCTAATATTGCTGTGAATCCCAGCATCACTCTTTCTGTCCCTCCCGCTCCATGCTGCAGGGCACATTTGGCTGACTTGACAAGCCAGTGAAAGGTGTTAATCCTGCCTAATAGAACCATAATCCTTGGGGCTGTGTTTTTATATCATACTATTGAGCTAACCCCTTGTCACAGGATATTGTTCATCTACTTAATAGCGAAGTTTTTTATGGGAATTTTAGATAAAATAAAGTTCACAATCCAAGTTGTCCTTTTCAGTTTCACAAGGTAAAAACAAACAAACAAACCACAGTGTTTAGCCAACAGAGATTTTCTGGGAGATTACAATCAATTAGACAAGAGCTGTGTGATTTTTTTTCTTTTCTTCCTCCCCTTCCACTTCCCCTCAGTGGATAGTAAATGTCATTTTACTTGTCAAAAATATTCACAAATCTGGGCCAGCTTCTTCAAATAACCTTTGCCTAGAAATATTTTTCAGGTTGGATATGCCCAAAAATGCAGTTTAAAAAAATAAAGAAATAAAAATTCTTTTTCTCTTCAACTGCAGTGCTTAGAACATGGACCCAAAATTCCATCGTTCCTATTCCACGTAGCTGTGCTCAGGCATCTCCCACTGTTTTGTCCAGACTAAGATTTCTTTTCTTTCTTGGGAGGAGGACCTGGTTAATAAGTAAGTGTGAGAAAACAGCAAAATGAAACAGCAAGGAGCTTTTATTTTCAGTTGCTCCAGAGGCTGATAATTTTTTTCTTCTCCAATGGAGATTTTAAGACAAAGTATTTTCACATGGCTTCCCATAGCTTTTCTTGGTCTTTTTTTTCCTCTGCAAACTGTTTTTAGTTTAAAAGTGACTGTGTGTAAGAGATAAATGCACTAATATGGGTAGAAACCTTATGATTTGTGAACAGGGACAGAATAACGCGAAGTCCTTCCTGGGTGGAAATACACAGGAGAGGCATGTGCATGCTTCTCGTGGCTGGCATCATTTTGATGAACTCCTTCCTTAAGATCATGGTTGTGAAGCCTGAATGCCATCTTACCACCCTGTGGAGCCTGGCACTTACTGATGAGCCCCACAGAGAACTAACTGCTGCCAAGAAGGAAGAGCTTAAGGAGACCAAGCAGCATCAGCAGCTTGGTAGCTGTGGGCACAACAGGAACAGGGCTGCACCAGCACACAGAAACTTGCCAGCAGCTGAAATCATTACTTAGATCTTGGCTCAAGCAGGTCATTGGTTTTCCAGCTGTCCAGAGGACAGCACTCCAGCAGCGTTACTGACCCTGCCACCTGGGTAGGGAACAGGAGGATGGGTGTAGCAAGGGCCGTGTTCCCCACAGTGCTTGGTATTTGAGCAGCTCTGCTTGTCTTACCATCACCGAGGGTTTTCACCTTAGCTTCTCCGGAGGCAGGCTCATGCCAGCATTAAGTGTGTTTGCAATGCAAAGGCAAGCAATGGGTCTGGCTATTAAACCGGTCTTTTCCTCTTTTATTACCTCAGCTGCATCTGAGGCTACCTCATGGAAATTCTTGCCTGGTGGAGAAGATTGGAAAGCTGTACTGGTAGAGCAGAGCCAGGAGCTTTCAGGGCCATTTGAAGCCTGTGGCATTCCCAGATGGAGAGTGAAAGGAGGTAGCTGGAGATGTCAGGGGAAGGGGGTACAATGGGTATTTTAGGAGCCTGGAGGAGGGGAGATGAAAAGATGGCTCATACGGCTGTGGGGGGGGGGGGAGGGGGTCAGGAAGAAAGCAATAGAGCAAGGAACTGATTTGGCTGAAATCATGTGAGCAAGGCAAATAGATGAATAAATAGAGGAAAACCTGCAGTCAAGCAGTTTGAAATCACTTATTAACTCATTAAGGATGTATTTATTCTGTGCTTTTCTATTTAGTTCAGTGAGGTTGTTTTCTCCAGAGGGGATTTTGAATGCTCAGAAATCTACTGTGACGATATTGCATACTATATAACAGTAAACTGTGCTCAAGAACTCTGAAACTGCATTAATAGAATTTCATTTAGTAGGGAAGAGTGAAAAATTTGTAAGAAAAAAAGGAGTTGCTCTGGATTTAGCTCTGAGTATTGGTGAAGATACAGAAACAAGCTCTTAAAGACACTGTAGAGTGGATAAATGTTCAAATTCTGGCTGTTATTAGGACCATGCTTACAGGGACTTATGACTTGCCATCAATGCCAATGTTATGCGGTTTTGCACCCTGGCCAGCGTAGTGTCAGACAGCTCTGCCTGGACATGTCTGGCAGGCATTTCTGTGTGATCTTTCTCACAAAAATCTGCTGTGCCACTTCCCCCCTTCCCGTATCACATATCTATGTGCAGAAAGGAAAAAAAGCAATCCATTCACAGTCGCTTAATGCACAGCCCAGGTGGTGCAGCCTTTCTTATGTTGAGCAAAGCTGTGGCACAGGGAAAAATTGTATCTATTTATGTTTAAAAATCAGGAATTGGAGGACTGGGAAGGAAAACATGAGGCCTGCCTGATTATCCTGTTACTTACTTGCTCCACAATGTATGCACTTTGGATAAATATATTCATAATACTTGGCAGTTGCTGCTGATTCCTGTTAGTAAAGAACCATAAACACTCTCCCCAGCTGTGAAAGTAAACTGTATAAATTGCCACAGTTTAAACCACCATTACCAGCTCCATAGCTTGTATAATATTTATGGAAACACCTTTTTTAAGCTTATAAATTGCTGTCTTACCTAGAAGTAACTCATAGATACCTCTGTGTAAGTAATGTGAAACTGATGTAGAGGAACTCATACTGTACCTAATTAGTTTTAGAAGCAGTATTGTTTTTCTTTTCATTGCTTCTGGCTACACAGTCTTTTTTTTTTCCCCCTATAGTGACCTCCTAGTCTGTTTCTAGCTGAATGTAGCCACCCACGGTCCACTGACCTGGGAGGAATTTTTAACACAAACAGGTGACTTGACAGTTGTATTTAAGTCTCGATAACAAATCAAAATGCCATCCGTGAGTCAAGGTTTGTCTTCTTTTTTTTCACAGCGCACAAGCAGCTTTGGCAGCTTTGACCGTTTCAGGCATCACTCGATATCGAAGACAGATGATTCAGCTGAGGTCTGTATAAAACAAACTTTTACTTTCTTCAGTTCTCTTTTCCACGACAGCTATGCAAAACCATGGGGAACTATTGTGTGAATTTCACGCTGGTGAGAAGTTTGCTTGTGCACCTGGATCTGTCTGGGTGATCGAGTCCTTGCTGACATGAACAAGAGAATCAAACCTAAACTTTGGCACTTTGATGTGAAGATTAGAAACAATATTTTAAAGACACAAAAGTGCACTTAGGTTGGTGATGCCCAAGGTAACTGGCATGTGTATGCAACCCACAGATGTGCCGTTTCTGTTTTCAAGACCCCAGCAAAAATCCTTTCAATTGTTATTTGGATTAAGGACAATGACCAATGGGAAACAACATCTTCTATCATAAAATATATTTTCTTTCTGTCATTCACACATACAGTGCTGTGTTGCAAACCTGTTTAGGCACATTGATTCCCCAGGAAAATGGCTATGACTAACTTTTGTCAATATTCCCCTGCAATTCCTATTCTACTAGACTGAATTTCATTTTCATGATGAGTTGTTGCTTACTTTTTCATTTCAAATCAGATATCTGAGCTGGAGACTATAAGTGATGCTGGAGAAGGAGTACAAGCTAAAGCAGCAAATAATGGAGGAAGTCTGGGTAAGAAGATGAGAGCCATTTCCCTTACCATGAAGAAAAAGATGGGTAAAAAGTACACCAAGGCACTCTCTGAGGAGATGGTAAATACAGCTTAAGAATCCTGTGTTTGATGCTAATGTGTATGAAGTAAAAATGTTATGTGCATTTTTTCCTATTCACATTTCAATTGTCATTAGTTATGACTATCCATAAGGACATAGTAACACATCCTGAATTAAAGCAGCTTTTGGTACGTACTCTTTCTTTTATGTGAATGTTAATGTAAACACACGTGCTGATAAAGTTGGGGCTGTTCAGCCTGGAGAAGAGAAGCTGCATGGAGACCTCATAGCAGCCTTCCAGTGTCTGAAGGGGGCCTATAGGGATGCTGGGGAGAGACTCTTCATTAGGGACTGTAGCAACAGAACAAGGGGAGGAATCAGGTTTAAAACCTCAACAGGGGAAGTTCAGGTTACATATAAGGAAGTTCTTTACTGTGAAGGTGGTGAGGCATTGGAACAGGTTCCCCACAGAAGTTGTGAATGCTCCATCCCTGGAGGTGTTCAAGGCCAGATTGGACAGAGTGTTGGGTGACATGGTTTAGCGTGAGGTGTCCCTGCCCATGGCAGGGGGGGTGTAACTAGATAGTCTTAAGGTCCTTTCCAACCTATGATTCTATATAAAATTATAACTTCACCCAGTAAGGGACCAAGATAGAGTTAAGAGGACATAAACATAGGAGGTTTACATCATTTAATTCTGCTTTTTCATCAAGGAGCACTTTTATAAGCACCACAAAAAAAATCTCCTGATAGGGACACAAGGGAATAATGGATGAACACCACTGTTAATCTGATCCTTGACCAAATGCTTCATTAGAAGAATTTATGTTTCAATACAAGAATTACTTCCAAAGTCCATTTTGTAGAGGTCAGCTAGCATCCTAGAGCATGACAACTCATATGCCTTATCGGCTTTTACCTTATCTAATCTTAGTGAGCTTATCTTTATTAAACATAAAAAAATATTTCACACACTGCAAACCCTGTTTTCTCAATATGTTGTGTCAGTGAGTTCCAAATGTTAGAAAAACAGAAGGAAAAAGGACTTGTCATACTTAATCATCCTAAAAAAATCTAGCTAGTCTGCATCCTATCTCACACACATGTCAATATCTAATAAACTGGGAAAGTAAATAGAAACTTCACAAGTAGAAAACAGTGTTCCACAGGATATATTTGAGCAGTTATTGGAGGCCAAAGACAAGGACTCCTATTCCATTACTTTCCATTTTTTACTAAAATTTAAGAGGTTGCAATCCACTTTTTTTTTATTATAGGAAAAATCAAAATTCCAACACTTACCTTCTGCACATTTAAAACATTGATTCACATGACAGAAAGTCAATAAATTGTCTGGTTGGACACACATGTAGCATGATCTTCATTCCTGCAGGAGATGATGACAATCAGTACTGGCTCACTGATTAATCTATGGCTTATACTGCTGACTGGTGTAACAAACACTGCCCTTGTTGAAAACCAACATAGTCTTTCATTTCAATGCTATGCCTTAGATGTACCTGTATGGGTCTCTATTTCATACATGCACTGCCGTCTTTGCTTGATTTCATCAGCCAACTGATGAGTAAATAATATTTCCCAAAATATTAACGTAACATTTCAAATACTACAGAATGTTTCAGTGGTATGAGGATATCACACATACTGACAATGTGATGAAATCTACTGAGAAATTCTGCCTTTGAAATCTCATTATTATTTCATTTCATTGTTACATCATGCCTTAAGTTACCTGCAACTGAAAATACGGATCTTATTGTTTTGAATATGCTGTGATTCCTGAAGTGTGATTTAATGTTACAAACTCACGGGCCATTCTCTTACACTATTAGATTTTGTGAGAGAAACATGCATCTGTTAATTCTGAAATGCACTAGATTTTGAAGCCAATGTGCAGGTTGGGCAACGTGGTGAGCATGGTGCTAGAGCATGCCAATGGCTTACTCTGCAAGCTGTCTGTGTGCAAGCTGTCTCTGAAACACCCTGGCTGAGGTGCCAGCCTACTGTCAAAAGCCTCTGATTTTCCGAAGTTCAACACACAACATCAGCTAGCACTTCACCATGTGCTTTCAGACTTACTTAAACTTTATATTTCCTCCTCTGAGACAATCAGAAAAAATACCTTATCTGGTTACTTGCGAATTTCCCATTCACAGACAGCCTTTGTTTCTGCTGTGGTATATTGGAGTCTTCTGAGACAAAGAGTCAGTTTAGCTGTGTGAGTGAGAGTGGAATGAAATGAGAGGGGAAAAGGGGAGGCAGGTGATTTCTCCAAGGTCATAAAGAGCTAGAGGTGGTGCTGGGCATCCTTAGTTCCAAGGATGCATGAACTTCTAAAATGCTTTTACTCGTAGAGTGGTTCTTAATAAAGCGTAATGATGAGTTAATCTCCAATGACAATTTAAAAGAAAAAGCCAAATATCTAAAATATATCTCTTGATGGTGAACTTATGACTTTTGTGTTAAAGAATGAAGAAGGAAAAGATGACAGTGATCCTGGTGGTGGAATACACACTGAGAAGGTCTCTCTAAAAGCCAGCGACTCTATGGAAAGTCTCTATAGTCTGAACAGTGGCCAGAGCTCATCTAGTAAGTACAAGATATCCATACTTCTTATTCAACCACTGGATCAATACTGTTATTGTTTAAGACTGAGTTATCAGAGCTGGTGATTAAAAATGTAATGGTAGAGAGTTCTTCAGTCTGGCAGACAAAAGCATGATTTGATTAAATGGGTGGCAGGTAGGGTAGATTGCCAATCTCCAGAAATAAGCTGAGTTTTTTTAAGAATGGAAATATTAACTGAAGTAAAAAAAAAAAAAAAAAAAAGGCTAAAAAAAAAATAACATGGATTAGGGGGTATGTTGCTCATATATATGCCATAAGTTTTGGGGGGTTATCACTGCTAAAGTGCTGGCTCCCAGTCACCAGGAGCAGCCACACAAACATCCTCTCTGGGAGCAGTGCCTGTGAGTTCATCCTTTGCCCTGCAGATGTGAGGCAGACAGAGTGAGAGGTCTCCCTGAGATGGTGGGTGATGGGGGCCTGACCTGCAACTTCAGGTCATGATTCAGAGACACAGTGTGCTTCCCCACAAACCCACTGAAAACCCTCCCCCAACAGGGTCATCTCAGTCAGAGAGCAAATGGATCTTTGATGAGAAATGGAGTTTGCCTCCACTTCTCTATCCCTGGCTCTGCTGTGGACATTTGCTGGGCAGCAGGCCACAGCTGTCCATGGTGACATTGCTGGGCCATCACTGCAGGCATCTACCAGCCCTAAGTGGGGACTAGAGCTGCGGTCCAGACTGTTTGCGCTTAGTAGTTAATCTGGCCCTGAGATGGAGCTGTGCACTTAAGCAATCACCTCAAACAAAACCATTTTTATGATCATTTTCTGTGATGTGATTTGTGAAAATTGTATATAGGAGTTTACTTCCAACACTCTGCTGCTCTTATCTAAAAACATATTTGGATGGGATCTTGCAGAGCTTGCTCAAATTTGCTTGAATTACTCTGCTGATATTTTATTGCTCAACTTGGATAAAATGACAGGCAGAAATGTTGATAAGATTAAAATTTCCCTCTGCAATGCAGGTTCCTTTGATGTTTCAGCTAGCTCTGTAATGAAATAAAATAACTTCTACAGTACTTGTTTTCATTTCTCTGAATAAACAGGAGAAGTTCAGCAGAATTAATTCCCTAAATTGCACTTTTAGAGTACACTTTATTAATCTGCAGAGGTGATATTTCAAAAAGTCTGTAAGTAAAATGTGTACTCTATTAGTATCATCACCAGAAAAAAGACTACTGTAGGGAATATGTTAATAAAAGATCTCCTATCTGTTTTCTTTGATCTCTTGTAGTATGATCTTATTGAATGTATTTTTCCTGGAATGTGTCAAACCCACACAGACTACACTAATTCTGTGCTTTTGAACACTCTCCTCTCGGCTGCTGTGCAGAATTGCATGTCTGGGCATGTGCTGCAGGAGATAACTAAAATTCATTCTCTTTAAGGTGGGGTGACTAGCTGCTCAGATGGAACAAGCAATAGGGACAGCCTCCGGTTTGATGATGAAGTCCCTTACAGTGGGCCCTTCTGCGGTCGAGCCAAAGTTCACACAGACTTCACACCAAGTCCTTATGACACCGACTCTCTGAAAATCAAGGTAAGACAACCTCCAGGATTTCTTTTTTCCCAGTAAGAATGGCAGGGGGCATTCCTTACATGTAAAGAGTATGTTTGCTAATACGTTTTTAACTGTAAAGCACATGTAACTTTCTAAAAGCAAGACCAGTCCGGTTTTGTCATGCTTCTATAAGGACTTAGTTCAGACAGTCTTGTGAAGCTGGCTGCTGACAAAGGCTTTTTAAGGTATAGGCTCCAGATAAGTACCTCAGGGTGATATCTAGTGGGTACCACAGCTTTTCTCAAATACATGGTATACGGGAATATACTACTCTGGAGTAAGAAAACCTGTCTCCTGGGATATGAACTTGCCTTCCCAGCTCTTTCAGTCACAACCAGGATATATGAAAAGCTCGGTGGCATCCATTGTCTTAAATGGGAACACTTTGCCTTTCCAATAAGCCTTTCTTTAAGCATACCTTAGAACTACAAATTTTCCCTGGCTATGGCAATATTGCAGGGATGGCCAGGCTGTGTAAGTGAGAAAGGAGCTCCACATGTCAGCCCAGTTGAAGATCAATCAAACTTCCCAGCCATTTTCTTCTCCTTCCATGCACTCATAGATACAGTATCATCATACATCATACTACTCATGAGTGTAATTAGACTTCTTTTCCTTCTTTGTACACGCATTCATATCCAGATTATATTCACACTTCAGCATCTTTTCTTCTCCTTCACAGCCTTTTCTTTTTGTCAAAATCTTTATCTGTATCTCACTGCAGTCTTCCTCTCCTCCTCTATGGCCCACGTCACAGCCATTGCTCTGCTAGCACTTGCAGTCTTCACTTCTTGCCCTCCACTTCCACCCACACCTAGGACATTTCTTTCAAAACAGTTTAACTGGTCATGAAACGGCAAATGTCTGCTGCTTCACATAGATTCCTTTATTAGTCACTGGGCTGTATATTTTAGAGTTATACCCCTATTACTTAGGGTTGAAATCCCCTAAATTTATCTTACAAAATTTCAGTACCCTGAATCTGAATTCAAAGTGCATCTGCAGCCTGGCTGAGAGCCACTGCCTTAATCCTGACCTGCATCCACATCTGAAGTTTCTGAGCCTCTGTGAGTAGAATAACATGTGTGCTTGTAAAGCTCATAGCTCTGAGCTCCATATGCTAAGAAAACCAGGTCACAGGAACACAGTGAATTTCATACTTGGGTTTGTACCAAAACTAGAGTGACCACTTTACTTGCGGTTTCTTGACTAGACCAGAAAAGATTTGAAAGTCTTGGAATCGTTGACAGATATTTTTTGCAATCTGAGTTTGATTTTTAGCTTTGTAGCAGAACACCAAATGAAGTGTCTACATGGGGATTTGTCGGGTAATTATTTAAAGACTTCCCACACTTTCATAAGTTCTGAGGTGCCTGCCCAGAAGACAGGACTCGATTCTGAGGTCATGGAAGCAAGCTGTGTAGGTATTATCCTTTACAAGTGAGCCTTTTCACTATGAGAATTACTCAGAGCAGCTGTTTTGCTGACCTGCGATCTTGGTTCCCACAGCATGGCTGTGAACACCTTTACCAAAAAGCCCTCTTGAAGTAGCTGTGTTGTCACCCTTTTTCACATTCACATTTGTGGGTGAATGCACAAGTGTGGAGAGCTGAAGCCTTTAAACCTGCCTGCTAAGACCCCTTCCACTGTCTCAGTTAATTGTGTTAATAATAGTGGAAAAATTTGTCAGTCGTTTGGGAAGGATAGACAGGAAAATATTGATTTCTCAAAATATTGAGAAATGTAGCCAGTGTTTTTTACTGTAAAATGGGTAAGAGTCCACTTTTCACATAGCTCACCTCTCAGTTTCTGAAGACATTTGAGAGGCTGGAAAATAAGATTATTGTGTAAATGTTTTGGCGCATATTGGAAATTAACCTCACAGTGTTCCCTTGTATTTTGCCAAAGCTATGCCTACTATCCATGGCAAAAGTTGATTGCTAATGCAACCCTGTGCCTTTTCAGGGACAAAGTGGAGCACAAAAATGGTTAGAGGGGCTTCACAAAGGTTTGGAGATAATGACCAACTCCGTTTTCTATAATGATTTTACTGTGATTTTATGAAAGAAAAGGATCTAAATCTAGGTAATTTTTAAAAGTTATTTTGCACTGCCTCGTTAAGTTTCTATGCTGCCTGTGCTGGTGCTGGTCCAGAGAGGAAAAGCTACATCTAACAAACCAGATGTGTAAGCAGTGGTGTGCTTTTTTTTATTGTTCTAGAAAGGAGATATTATAGATATCATCTGTAAAACCCCCATGGGTATATGGACGGGCATGCTGAACAACAAAGTGGGAAACTTCAAGTTCATTTATGTGGATATTATCTTGGAAGAGGAAGCTGCTCCCAGAAAGATAAAGCCACATAGAGGGAGCAAAAGGAACAAGCCTAAAACGTTGCAGGAGCTCCTGGATTGTGTCCACCTGCAGGTCAGCCAATGTGTTTCCCAGCTGTATTTGAAGCATTTCATGTCTGTGCACTTGGGTTTGGATGTCATTTACAGGCAGAAGTAGAAAGACAGGTTCAGCAGTTTTGATGTCAGCAAAGCAGCTTCGTGTCTGTATTTTATGTGATGTGAGTGGCTTTTAGAACTGCATTTTACCACATCATTTGGTTGGGCTAAGAGGCTCCACACAAAGAGGCACAGTAGTGACTTGACAAGTCACCATAACCTGACTGCAGTTGTGTGCCTAAGCGTAGGAGGTGTGTGGCTGCAGAAACCTCAAGGACAGGACTGCAGTCTGACTCCAGTGCCAACATTTAGAATATGGGTTTCTAATTTCTCATGATCTTTAGGGAGCAACAGTCCTTTTGCACTATGCGTGTTGCGCCTCTCTCTCTGCAATCCTAGTTCTTGACTGAGTGTTAAGGTTTACAGGTAACATTTTTAATACTGCTTATTATTATTTTGGTGCTGATGCAAACACTCATTTCCTGGAGTTTCATATTGCATCAACACACAGCTAAAGGGGGACCATGTGTGATACAGCATGGCTGAGGGCTCCTCAGCTTCTCACTCTTGCTTATATCAAGGGGTTCCTTCTGTGTAGAGGCAGAGCACACTCCTCCTCAGAGGTCCTCCTGGACTCAGTATGGGAGGCACTCAGGGGTTGATCCACAAAGGTCCAGACACTCAACAGATTAAATAATTTCTGGCAGAGCTCTGTCCTGGTCCAATTTGCTGCTGGACTCTGCTTGACAACTCAGGCACAGATGCTGGGATGCTACCCCCAGGTATTTCCACCTCTATCTTCTCTTGATCTCCTGCTCTGTTTTTATGCCAAAGGTGGTCAGTCAGACTGGAGAATGGAGTCCATTTCAACCTGACAAAAAAAGTAAAAGAGAAATTGTGCCTATACCTCTACTAAACATAGTGTTTATTCACATGAGAGGATTTGCTTGCTTTTTGTAGGAATATGCCTCGACTCTCTTGCTAAACGGCTATGAAACTCTAGAAGACTTAAAGTATCTACAGGAGAGCCACCTGATTGAATTAAATATTTCAAACCCAGAAGACAGAGCAAGACTGTTATTGGCAATTGAAAATCTACAGGACTATGACAGTAAGTGTTGAAGCATGTGCAAGTTTTAACTGAAGAAACACATTTAAAGAAATAGTGATTCTCACACTGTATTATTCTTTTAAATATGATACATGGAGTCAGACAATTTTCTTATGTGTTCAGATAAACTGTACATCTCTTCTAGATGTGTATGATTACTGTACTAATAATACATGAATGATCTAAAATTTCTTATTTATAGGCCCTACACTAGAGACTGGTAGCAACTATAGCTTAAGAGCAGCCCTATTTATAGCTGGAGACCCAACCCCCAAAGAGAGTAAGCGACTTCTCAAAAGTCAGAAGGTCTGTGCAAGAGCAGAAAACAAAACTTCCCAAACTCTGTGCTAGTATCTTAACCAAAATAGAGCTTATTCAAAGTAACTGTGGTAGAGTTTTCTTTAATTTTTCTAAACAATACTCTTCAGAAAAATAGTTTTTCTTTCCCCCAATCCTTCCTACACTTAAATCCTTATCCAAATCAGTTTCTTTTGTAGGAAGGACTGAAAATTAAGAAAAAAAAAAAACAAACCAAAACCATATACTAATAGATGGTTTGCATTCTTTTCTTAAAATGACTCTGACTCCAGTTTTTTTAAGCTTCCGAAAGCTGATTGCACAGCATGTCTGTACATATGTGTATTGCCCACCATTAAGTTTTCTTCACTTTTTGCTTTCATTGGGAGTGGAAAAGCTAGGACACAGAATAGAAAATACCGTTCTCATGGTATTTGAATGATATTACCAGCCTGAGTTCCAATTTTAAATAATTTATGTCAAATTCCTAGAACCTACAGCTAAGCATCTACTTAATTAGACACTCAGCCAAAACAGGAATTGTTTTTTTTCTTTATTAATATTCATGTATATGCTAAGCAGTCATTTCATCAAATGAGCGCTAGCAACTGAGAGACATCTGGAAGAAAGAAAAGGAGAGCTGGAAAAGCAAAGTCTTCCTGGGATATTTTAATACTAATTCTTGTCAGGTTTCCACTTTTTGTCTCCTCAGTAGGGGATAGCTTTCCGATTCTCCCTTCAGCACACGTACATATGTATGCATGAACATACCTGCATGCATATATATACTTATGTGCTTCAGTACATAAATATATCCAGGTTTGTAAGCATGACTTTGGCTGCCTCATCCATTCAGCTTTTCCTGCAGATGTTCTCTAATCTTCCTCTTTATGCCTTTGCTGACCTTGTATTTTACTGTATGTTTGTGCTTTTTTGGGACCCCATTTGTACATGCAGGCTTTCCTGTTCTTATTCAGCTTCCAGAGAAGGTAAGGTTCTTGCAAACATGTTGGAGAGACTTTTAAAAAGGCTTTTTTTCACCCACTAGGTTCAGTCGTTCTTTCTGGACTATAGCTTTGTGAGATGACAGGCTAGAAAAGGACTCTAGAAGGGCTGTCTATGTAGAAGTAGTGGTTGAAAGAGTGAATACAGGAAAAAAAGGGTTACATATTCAAAGAATTGTATTGCAGGGATGTAGCTGGAAGTCAGCTGAAAATATGTTTGTTTCTCTAATTTGCCCTTAAACTGAATATACTTATGTATACTTCTTTTTAACTAGTCTTGCTGCACTTTCTGCACCTTTTATTGTATATGTTTATCAATATTTGAACACAAAAAAAAGTTAATTCAAGTTAATTCAAAATGTTAGACTGTAATTTTGAGTCTTGCATCTGTGTGAAAACCAAAACAAAAACATGTTTTTTATAACAGACCAATTGAGTGTCAAACTATTTTGTAGTAAGGATACGGTTTGCTATTTATATTCCTTGTGTAACAAAAAACATAGCAAGCAGTCTTGGACACCGAACCCTTTCAGAAGATAATATCAAGGTGGGTTTTTTTTCTGGAAGTGTGAACACTTAATATTCAGTGTACACCTGTGCAAGAACCAAACCTAACAAGGTCCTTACATGTCCCTTACACTGAAAATTATAAATTTACCTTAATTATCCAAATAAGGGCTCTTCCAAATTGGCAGCATGGGAGTAAAACATTTTTCCAGGCAAAATAATGTCCCTGCTATTTTCTGTATGGTAGTCTAATAGTTTCAATTCTTATAATGGATCTGGATATAATAACATTAAATCTTATGAAATGGACCCTGCTTCAAAATCAGTGGTGACACTGTACTCTTAGATCAAGAGATTAAATTAGTGTTTGCTTCACATCCACCTTAGATAGGTATTAGATAGGTATAGCCAATCTTTACAGTATTCAAATTCAATAAAACTGTATTCCCAGAATTTATGAATACTCACAGGAAGCAGAACCAAGGCATCTTTATGTACCATGCCAACTATAAGCAAGACATCTTTATATAGCATGCTAACTGTAAGCATTCATGTAATGGAGTTTCATAGGACTCATGTATATTTTAAGGTAAGCCGCAATATAAATGCTTTCCTGGTTTGGGATACTGTCTTGAATCAGGACTAATTGAAATCCTTGCCTTGTCTGGTTGTCAAAGGTTCATAGCATTTGTCACATGACTAGTAGGGACAGAACAGAATTTAACAACTCCTCTAAAAAGGAAGATACTAAAGACTAAAATTGATAGAAGCTATCTGTTAAGTCATTACAATGAAAGACGGGGAGTCAAGATGATCTTGGGGATAAACTCAGCATGTTTGACTTCATCCCAATCATTTGACCTCTGTCCTTCTGTCAATACAACTGGAAAATTGGGCTGAAAGAGCTGGGCGCAACTTTGCAAGTGACTTCTACATCTGAACTTTCCTACATCGGAGTTTTGGGGGGTTTTCTTAAATGGGCATGACTCAGTCCAGCATAAATGATTTTTTAATTAAAATTGATTTTCTGCATTGCTCAGAAGTGAGCAGCAGAATTACCCACAGCTACAAGGTAGTCTGCTTACTGGCCAGGAGTATTCTAGATATAAATTCAGCACTTTTCCAGGTAAAAGTTCACTCTTTTTATAAGTTTTGTGAAAAAATACACTAAGTCCATAGATCACATTTGCTGTTCTAAGCCCATATTTCTCACAGTTTGGAAGACTTCCATGTCTTTGCATTACACTTGTGCTTCCACGAAGCATGCGTTTGATTAATGCATGGAGTCTCAGGTATGGTATGGAGTTGAAATACAAGGGTTTCTGAGTTTTTGTGACTCCACTATTATTCAGAACAGCCAAGCATGCTAGAACATCTAGTAAAATGAACTAGATCCTATTGCAAATGTAGTAAAACAAGATTTAATGTTCCTTTAATGTGATATCTGATACTGTGAAATGTCTAGATGTTTTTGCAGGGCTTTTATTTTCTTTTTCTTCCCTTGGCTTTTTCTTGCCATATATTGGATGTTATACAAATTGAGTTCTTCATGCTGCATACTTGTGACTACCTAATTCATGTTGCAGAATAAACAGTTACTGAGCTTTCTAACCAAAAGACCTGCAGCCATAGTTTTCACATTACATGCTTCTTAAAGATGTCCAAAATCTAGGATTTCTGGCAGTGACAATTTTTTCATCTTGCATTTGATTTAGACCTGAATTAATTTTGAAAGGAAAAACTTTACCCATGTTATACTAGAAATTAAAAAGTAAGTTTTATTTAGCAAATACTACTACATGGTGTTATTAAGCAGATTTTGCTTCCTGGTACTGCACTATCTCCTTTCTACCTTTCCTGGGAGTCCAGGCCAAATTCACCATCTTCAAGCACTTCACATAGCGAGGCTATTCCAGAACTGCAAGGTCTTGTAAGCTCCTCATGACCTTCCCCCATTGTTTCCAGATCTCTTTTTAGATTTTCTGTAATTAAGTTGATGAGACCCATATACTGGGGACAAAATGATTGGTTTCCATGAATTCATGGCTGAGGAGGGGAAAAAAAAGCTCTTTTTCATAAAGTATTTCTTAATAGCTTTCCATTCTTCTCCCAGATGGCTTCTAGACAGGAGATGGATGTCTGTGCTTTTGTAGGATGCTATTTTTAAAGTGAAGTGGTTGCTGGATGGTTAATGAATAAAGTAATAAAAGAAGTTTGGAACTTTTTTGTTGACCGTTTCCCCGGACACACGTTTTTGTGTGTGCAAAATAGCCTTGATTCTCTTCTCACATTGATGATGTGAGGCAAGAGGTTTATTCCTGAAGTCCAACGGATTATATTAGCCTGAAGCTATGCTGAGTTTAAGAAGAATTAGACTTCACTGGATACAGTTCATTTTATATTAAAAAAAATGGTGCATATGTGCAATTTGGTGAATAATATTTTATGCTTACCTCCCAAATTCCACTTCCTTATATTACTTTTCATATTTAAAGGCCATATTATATTCTTAATCCCACTGCCAGTACCAAGTAAAGTTTGTTCCTTATTTATGTTACTTGGATAGCAAGATAGTACATAGGTGGGGACATGACTTTCAGTTCTCAGTTGCATTCTTCATGTGAGGACATAACATCAGGAGTACCATTTTACACTGGGCAGTCCCTTTATGCACATGGGATTACATAGTGTCATGTCAAGGTCAAATGGTGCTCAAAGGCTACCTGGACATAAAACTTTCAGGTTTCTCAAGGAAGCTCATCCTTGCATGAGTATTAGCATTTTTTCACCTTTTCTCAGGCACATCTGTTTGCTTCCAGATTTTAGAGAAAAAAGAAACTTCTCATTTCTGTCTTCACCATAGACTCTCTTCTCACACCAGTTCAGTAATCCTCCCAGAAAAGCTCTGCCACTTACTTCAGCAAGTGCAATTTTTTTAAGCTGCATGTCTGTAAATACCCACAAAAGCTTTACACCTTTGAGTCCCCAAAGTATTCCATGTGCATTCAGAACCACTGCAGGTTTCTCTGCTTCTTTTTCAAGGAGTATCACCATTTGCTGCTTCAAAGTGATCCTTTCTGAGTTTTGTGCTTTGTGAGTTTTCATCTAATTTTAACACTTAGGTGGTCTAACTGGTACAGGCACTGCAGTTGATACATAGCCTTCATATGTAGCTGGGTCTAAGTTCAGCCATGAAGATGCACTTTGTTCTAGTTAGCTACTGTACCGTGCACGTCACCTCTGCACCTTCCAGGAAGCCACACAAGTGACTCAGCCTAAAGCATCGTGCCCCTAGCCCAGTTCTCCTTCTGAGGAAAACTCATGAAGGCAAACTCTCAGACAGCACACTTGTGAAGTACGGCTGGCTGCTGGGTGAGCTTCTTTTTATCCAAGACAAAATCCAAGCCTCCTGCCACTCGTCTGGTTTGAACTGACATTACCGCACAGGAAGATCTATCCACAAAGAGATCTATCCATGCATGTCACGCACATCTATGTCAATGAATAACAAATATTCATTTCCAAGATCTAAATAGTGAGGAAGATGCATCACATATCTATTAACAAGACTAAAGGCCTCACATTTTTTCAGATGCCTGGATATAATCCTATCACCTAATACTACTAAAGTAGTATTAGAAAATATGTGTCAAAACGATGCATATCTTGGGCTGCTCTAGCCGTATCACAGACAATAGTGACTGAAAGCTATTTATCTTATGTGAGACTGCTTTACTGTAGAAAAATGATAGGACTTCCATATGTTGATAAGATAGTTATTTCTGGTGATTCTGCAATATCTCACATCAGTTTAATTTTATCAGTTCCTGTTTCCTGTGCATTGTATCTTTCTCCTGATGTCACAAAGATTAAGACAGCAAACATACCTTTATTTATGTGGAACTTGAACATGTATGTGTTAAAAAGAAGGAACTAAGTAGAACTGGATGTAAGAGCCAAAAGCTAAAACGGGGTAAAAAAAAAAAAAACTTAGTTTCTTTTCTTGAGAAGCAACTTCTAAAGCTGCACACTACAGATATTTATAATACTCAGTATCCTGTTCACGTAGTTTAGTTGTTACTACATAATATTTAAGTCTCCTTTAAAGGAGGAAAATGCCAGAGTTTGCTTTCAGTCTTGTCTTTTTAAATTCCGGGAGGGCGGGGGGGGGGGGGGGGGGGGGGGGGGGGCGGAGTTTCTACTTTTTCTGCTCAGAATGAAAAATAGAAAATAAAACATTGTTACTGTCTTACACACCTGAATATTTTTTTCCATTTTTTCCTGTAAAAAATCCTGTAGTGTAATGGGAAGAGACAGAAGCTTTACATTTCTGCATGTTTCCTAAATAGAAATTTCTTATTCTCCTAACTGACCTAAATTCAGATTTTAAATAAATCTCAGTTCCAGGCTTGCTATGTCTTTTTCCCTAAAACACACAAGGCAAAGAAATCTCTACAAAAGCATTTAGGATCTTTTTTTCACACAGGAAGTACTCAGAATGGCATAACTTAGTTACAGGGCACTAATACACTGACTGAACACGCATTTTCTTTCTCATCCACTAGCTACTTGGTCTTCTTTTCTTTGTAAAACAAACAAAGTGAATAGGGGTTCCTCTTTGACCTTGAAAATGTAAACAGGATTAACACTTTTTAGGTCACTGCTTGCCAGGGCAGCAGATGATGCTGGAGAAGCTGATAAAAGTACCAGCAAGCAGCATTAGGCAGATGAGAGGATTACAGCGGAGGGCAGGGGATCCCTGCCTGCAGATATACCAGGGGACTTCACCCAGACACTGACTGAGCTGTTAGCTCACAGCAAGTGAGACCTGCTTCATCTTGGCACCAGTGGGATGGGTGCGAGGAGCTGAGGACACAGTTCAGACAAGGCTTTACTGGGGCATCTGCTGTTATTGGTGCTAAACTACTTCTGTTGCTTCTAATAGCGGCAGTAATACCTTCACTGGTGTAATGCCTTTTGTAATTCTTTCCTGACTTAAATCAGAAATCAATTGGACCTTACATGGTCAAATATTTTCCCTGCAAAGAAAGATAACATTTGACATGATAAACTGCGTTCTGTGAGGAGATCGAACTACCACAGATAGCAATTAAATCTGCTGAATGGGGTACTCTTTCATGCAAGTGCAATTAACCATTAATTTATTTGGGAGCAAGTATATAAAGTAATCTTTTTTTTCTTTAATACATCAAGTTATGCCTATAAACTTACTGGAAAAATAAGTTGAGACCTTGGATTCTTTTCTTCAAAAAACAGATTAGTTTATTGACTTAATTAGACAACTGAAAGTTAGAAAATGTTAAACAGATTTAATCAGTCCAAACCAATACACGTTTCCATCAAGACCTAAATATGTTTGTCAATATATCAAAATGGTTTGTGAAATAAAACTTCATTGATATCTCACACAATGAAGAAGAGTACTGACTCTCCTGCTGTTCCATTTCAATATTTTCATTCAGACTGAAACATTGAATTTTTTTATTTCTAATTTATTCTTTATTATATGATAGAACACAAAATTTTAAAAAATAATATTAAATCTTTCCCATCTTACCAAATCTTGTAACTTCCAGCAATTTAAATAAACATCAGGATTAATTTTCTTTGTAGAAATGCCATAATTCTGGGAACTGAACTAGATTTAGGTTTTGGTGAAGGATAAAATACTCCTCGTACTGGGACTTGCATTCTGCCTGGGCTTGAATGAAGACAGCTTAAATCTGACTGCAGGTTCAAAGCTAGCTATTTAACCATGGAGTGACAAGTGAAGTGAAATAAAGGAAACTTCTTTGCAAAAGCAAAACCGTACCATTTTTCTGCAGGGCTAAAATCTGGGGTAAAATCATCTGTTTCCTGTAAGATTTGGTTTTAGAATTTGTTTGGAAAGCAAGCCAGAGTTTAAAGTAAAAATACAGTTAGAAGAGCATGATAACAGAAAAAAAAAAAAAAAGGAAGATTTGCTACTTTATGCCGTGTTTTCACAAGAAATTTGGTTACAAACGCCATGTATTTCACAGCCAGAAAATACGAATACAGACTTTAACCACAAGCTACATTAGATTCATTATATACGTGTATATCCTGTGTGCAAGGCACCAGCTTGCTGAGTTTTTTTTGAGATCCGTCAATACTCTCACTGACTGGCAGATTTTTGAGTTTGAGCAAATTAGTCATACAGCAGCTAAACAAGGAGAAATTATTTTCAAGATAATTTGCTTCTACTTAGTTTTGGAACAGAATTCCAAAACCATGCAGCAGGACTCAAGTATGTTAGCTTTCTCTGAGGCCTTTGTGTTTTGGAAAATGACCTTTTGGATACCAAGCTAAGCTTAGGAAGTTTCCATCAGCCACCTAGTCCCAGTGCTTTAGAAAACCTGATCACCACAACTTCATGCCAAGCACTTCTGAAAACCAGTGCATTTTATTTCACTCCACAGTGCCCAGAGTGAAAATGGTGGGGGTTACATTCGAAAGACACAACATTTATCATTTGATGTGGTATAAACAAGGTGCAGTAGGCTACATGATTAATTGCATTAACAGGCTCTGGAATACATGAACATGGAAAGGGAAAAGCTGCCATCTCTATTGTGGGCATGCTGACCATGCATGGTGAGTGTGGCACTTCTGGACAGCCTAAAGGAGCCAAAGCCTCATCTCTGACCAACATACTGCAGGATCAAAGCCAACCTCAACATCAACTTAGATGTCATTATACTCATGTAATCATAGTTTTAGTTCTTTGATGCTGAGGTTTCTGCTTCTGGTAGACAAAAGATACTGATCTAGTCGTGTATATTAGCAGCTCTGTTTCTGTTTCAAGATCAGTCACATTGCTATCACAAACTCTTTCCCAGAATACTTAATTTGACTTATTTTTTTCTTTTTCTTTCTGTTCTTTCTAGTTGAACAGCAGAAAAGCGAGGGTAGTCAAGAGACGCCGAGCCTAAGCCCTCACCACGGCTTTGATAAATCACAGTTAAATGACTGCCCAAGAGATTCTGGCTGCTACATCTCATCAGAAAATTCAGATAATGGTAAAGAAGAAGTAGACCCAGAAACCCTGTCTGACATGGTGCAGTCAGTAACAATCACTGAGTCAAACTGATTCAGTCCTGCTGCCTTTCTGCAGATTTTCAGAAAAAACAATCAGATTTGCCAGTACGATGGCACAGAAGCAGAACACAAAATATCCTCAACACTGAAAATGTACTTCTGGCTGATGTATGATGCTCTGCACTGTTTGATATGTGGACACCTGATAGCTAAATGTTAGCTGATAATCTCTCATGCTTTTCAGTGAATCCACAGATATTTCAAAGAAAAATTTTATACATATGTATTTATAAATATTTGTACAGCAAATGCATTTTCTATAAGAATAATCGAGAATTGGTTTAGGTAGTGGTACACGGTCTGGACATGTTCATTTCTGGAGTTGTCCAAAATGTAAATATTGTACATATTTATTTTAAAAATATACGTATTAATCACACTCTCTATTTTCAGATGTGCTTTGCTGATATTTGTACAGAATGCATTTTCACTGATACATCCTCATAATAAAAAGGTGGATACATTCGCATCTTACTTTGAAAAGTACCAAGCTAATTCCCATTAATATTAAAGCTGTTTCATACCCTTCTTCTCCAAAATGGGCTCTAACGTAGACTATTACCTCCTGCATTTTATCCTGGAGGTACAAAAGAACTGTAGTGTGAATCAGAATCAAGCTCTCTGTGTTCATTATCTTTTAGAGAACATAGCCATCTGACTGGCTTATGCAATTTCTTTATTGTTATTTTCACACCTGTTCTCATTCTTCCCAAGCATCATACAGAAAATGCAAGCTTGGAGAAAAAAAAAAAAAAAAAGTCAGTGTCAATATTATCCTTTTATGATCATCTTTTGTGTAGTTCTTGCCTTTTGTGTGTGGTGTGAACTTTGTTAATAGAGTATTTGTTTGTACACAAAACTCACAAGCTAATATGGCTGTTGTGCACTGTTGTCTTTCCTATGAGATTTTCTTGTCATTTCCCAGTATATTTTGCACTGGAATACACATTTTAATTGCCTGTCTTCTTTTAGAGTACCTCATTCAATAATAAAAGTAACCATGTGTTTGAGCCTTTTAAAAACTACTTGATTTTTAATGTGGTCATTACATTTAAAATACTGCTCTGTTCTAAGACTACCACAGTAAATGGCAGCTCCTCTGAGCACCTTCATCATGTATAATAATCTGTGTATCAAATCCATAGAGAAATTCTTTGCTCACAATTTTCGTAATTTAAGGCATTTTGCATTTACGTTAAAATTTTTCCGCATACTGCTGACAGCTCAAAAGAAAATCACCTTCAGAAGAGATGAAAGGCAGAAAGTTCCACCCCAAAAGGGGTATTTCTGAAGAAGCCATAAACAAATGGAAAGCTTTTCTTCTTCCAACACCCACACCTCCCCCCTCAAATGGAAATGTTTTCTGTAGTTTTCATGACCCCTTAAACAACTGATGTCAGACTCCTAACACACAGATGTGCTTTGAAGGCTATAGCATAAAAATAGCAATTTTAGAAAACTGCATTAACAAGGTTTCAAAGTTTTGGAGTAAATAAACTCTGTTTAGAAAATAAACAGGAATGCGTGGTGCTAAGATTTGTTTCTGGTTTTAACTTACTTCTTACACTGGCAACAATTGTCATCTTTGGGGAATTTGACCCCAGGTACAGTGGAGATGCAGAATCCCTTGATGGGATGAAGTATATGACAGGAAGTATATGAGAGCTCGTATCAAGCAGCTATATTTGCTTCTTAATGCTTTTCTAACCAGTATTGTGTCATGACATGAAGTACTGATTTTACTTAATATGACTTCAATAACTTCTGAAATAACGCATTCAGGTTGTTTTCTAGCATCATCTCATTCTAGAGAAGGAATAAAATCAGCCTGAATTCCTCTAAGAGGGGCTTATCTTTTGGCAATTGTGGCAGAGGCACTTAGTCTTCAGGTTGCTTCTATCTAGACAGCTGTAAGATTGCTGAGCCTGTAAAAGTACGTTGAAGGGATTTTAAATATAATTATGACAAGAAACAGCTAAATTAGCTGGGTCAAGGACTAACAGCCACAGAGACAGAGATGTAGCATGATAAAATGCTCTGAGAAATGTTTATTTGCATATGTTTGCAAATGTAAATAGGCCTCTGTAACTAGGTACAGTGACAGACAAGGCTTTCAACAGAGGAAAATCCCCATCAGCTGCTATTCTGTCACAGGAATCAAACCCTGAATAACTTGGGCAGGTGGCAAGAGGATAGAGGTGTAAAGTTAGCTGAAGGGTAACTATGGGCACTGAGCTGTGATTTAACCACTCCTGTCTCTAATCAGTAAGGCTTTGTCCAAACACCTTCTTGTTCAGAAAAAATGTGTCAACTGAAAGCTTGTTCAAGACATTTGTAACTTCCTGCTAAGGCAGAGCAGATTAGATCTCAAACTGAGAAACTTCCGTTCTCTCGAGCTATTCTGAGAAACAGGAAAGCGGAAATTTTGTAACATGACAAAAAAAAAAGAGTGTTTCCTACAAGAGCAACCTTTTTTCATCTCTCAGTGGTTTCATTAATCACACTGATCATGGACTAAACTGTTTGTACCGGCATCAACAGTTCTCCAACCAGCTTTAGTGCTGGGTAATCTGAATAAAAGGTAATTCTGGGGACTGTTGGAGAAAGTCTGGTGGAGATCTGAGCTACTCTAGAGGATTCTTTAAAAAGTCCATGAGACAGGGAAGAGAAGCAAGCAGCAGAGGTTCTGCTCCCCTCTGCCACACGCTCAGTGGTGTCACGTCCATTCCATTTTACTAGCCCTCCTCCATGACTAAGGACTGTAAGGTTTGTAAGTCTCTTATTTGGAGATAACCAAGAGCCCTCTGCTCCCTGCAGCTACAGAGCAGGCAGAAAGATGCAAGGGCAGCCAGCACTAGCAGAGCGGAAGCTCACGATGCTAGCCCCGCTCGCCTTCCAGCGGTGGGATTTTCCCCGGCCACAGAGACCGCGGTGCCGTTGCAGCAGACTTCCCCCCAGGGCTCCGGCGCTGGCTGATGGCACAGAGCTGGCAGCACAGAAAGACAGAGGGGATGCAAATCAAAATCCAGGTGATGGCAGGCACCCTCATCCCCAGGGAAGCGCCACCTCTGAAAGTTAACGCCGCTTTCAGAAGCGTTGCCTCGTGCTCAGCCCCATTTGACTGCTGTCCACAGCTGGCATCGCATTAGAGGCGGGCTGCTTTACCATCAAGGAGGGTAGCACAGCGGCAGACTGCAGCCCTGCGATCCATTTGACTGGCCTGCAGACCCCAGGAGTCAGCATCCTGCTCTCCAGGGCCTAAAATAAAACTTTTTTATTTTTTTCCAAATTTCAAGTTTGATGGACGAGAAGCTCAACATGAGCAGCAGTGTGCACTTGCAGCCCAGGAAGCCAACTGTGTGCTCGGCTGCATCAAAAGGAGTGTGATCAGAGGGTCAAGGGAGTGGATTCTCCCCCTCTACTCCACTCTCATAAGTCCAAACCCGCGGTACTGAGTTCAACTCTGACTTTTCTTACCTAATGAACCCATCAGTCTGTAGCTCCTTAGCTGTCTCCAAAGTCCAGAGGGCTGGCACTAGACAGCATCCTCACCACAGACGGGAAACCAACCAGTGATTCTGTCAAGCCCTGTATTTTACTTGGCCCTAGAAAAAACTCTTGCCTATTCACTGTATGACCATCAAAAGTGGTTCTCCTGTCTAGGAAAGGCCAACAAATGCCACTACAAACACATACCAAAAGGGACTGGAGGGGGATATAATACACTCAGGGAAACAGAGCTATTAAAACTACAGTCACTTCATTTATGCATAATAAACAGCAGTCATTGCCATGAACCTGAATTTCTTAGGAAATGTATATTCTCTAGAAGGAGTTTAAAAGTGGGAGGTCCATGATAGGCAAGGGGGATCTGAGATGACCATTTTGGTCTGACATGCCTAGCAGTCTGCTGGGCACGAGAACTGCCTGCTGACAGCAAGAGCTCAGAAAATCTGCCTGTGCCAGGATGTCCTGCAAAAAGGAGGGACAAGAGGGCTGGAGGGCAAGTGGTGTTGCTTAACAGTTCATGTACCTTGGCTGCTTAATTTAAACCTGGCAGTGTCCCACAAGGCATGTACTCCTTGGGCAGAGCCCACATGTCCTCACCTCCTAAGGCCCACTACCCATACCAACTAAGTACGTAATGCCCACTCTATTCAGTGGTGCTCTGAAGTGGGGCTATGGCAAACCCTTGGTTTACTCAAATAATTCACATTCAGGGACGTCAGATTTTTAAGTTTGATTCTCCATGGCTCCCCTGTGCTCACAGTAAATGAGGATTAGATGTCCCCTTCTTACTGTTCCATTACTTTCCCATTGTTAGAAGCTGTGCAACCAAGGTTTTCCGGAATACCTGTCTCTGTTCTGCAGTCATGGTTTCTGAAGCTTTTCTATATTCACGTACGAAATAACTCCTTTGTGTGCCATGTAGACATGTTGCGCAACTCAGCATTAGGACACAAGAGACAAGTCAAGGGTATGCACGGCCATAGGATAGTTTTGACAGACTGGGGCAAGCTCGTTGACACTGTTTGACTACCAGTCCTGTCCATAACGCCAAGGGAGGACATGGGAGGACTTCCACCTGAATCATTCCCAAGCCTTAGATTTTCCGCAGAAGCAGCCAAACCGTGTGAATCATTGCCACCCTGAGCACAAATTAACATACAAGCATTAAGAGTTACCTGGTGACTTGGAACTGGGTTTGAATACAGCAGTATATACTCTGCTGTCATAACAGACAGCCTCTGATGCTTCTGCTCTCTCAGTTTTTGAAGTACCTCCCTCTGGATGCTCCTGACATGGTTTTGCTTGGATGCCCAGTGCGCTGTGTAGGTCCCAGTGACTGCTCATGGAACCAGTTAGGTCAGCCAGAGCTGAAAATCAGGCCACAGCTTTTTTGCCACTTTTGTGTGAAAAGAAACGGTACTTGTAAGTTGTGCCTGTGTTGCACATTATATCACAAATCTCTCTAAAATGTTTACCATCATATTTGAGAGCAGTCCCTTGCTGGCTATCAAAAAAGCATCCTCCAGGGAAAGCACTTCTTAAAATACTATCAGCAATAACCTTACACTTTTACAGAGTGCAAATGTAAAAGAAATAAAAGAGAAGAGAAAGCCACTCGTCGGGAAAACGCACTTTAGAGAAAAATGAATACAGCCAAACTGAGGAACTTACACGCTTTCAAAGAAATCTGTTTATTACATAACTCCTTTGCCTCCTAAGGTTGCTCTCATCTGTAACATAAGAGGTGAATGACTAGCATCATTCTTTACACCAGTATATTAGAATAAAACGTAACTCACTGGAAGAACAGTTATTTGTCTTTAAATACCTTTGCGGTAAAACTACACAGTAAATGCTTATTTTACTTCCTTGCCTATCTGTCTAGCTACGGGGCTATTTAAAGACAGCAGTGAAGTATCAGAAGGAGCTAAAAGCGTAACTGATAGCTCTGTGCCACTCAATTAATGCCATGAACATGCCTACAGGACAGCCACCTGTCTTAAGTTCTGCTTTACTTTTAGACAATGTATTAGCAATCTTTGCTCATTCTAACTTTGTTAAGCAAAACATGCTTTGTAACCCAGAAAAGGCTTCCATCTGGGGTACTGGGGGGGGGGGTGATTTTTGGATTTAGCTTTCAGAGTGAAGGGAAAGCCATCATTAGTCGAAGTGGTTGAGTGACCAGTGACAAGGTTGAGTGACTTTGTCAGCTATGGTTTCAATTCAGTAGAGAAAAAAATACGGGAAAACTGACTGGTTTGGGCTGAATTTGTAGACATATGTGAAAGTTTGGGGATCAAAAATATTGTATGATGTTGTGAAAAGCATGAAGACTATGGCTGTATAGGACTGGTGCTAGAGGTGGTTAGTGAGGTCTATGAAAAGAGACGATGGCTGAGTGTCTAGCAGAACAAGACATGTTTAGGAGAGAAGCTGCATATAGTCCGACTTACACATTTAACGGAGCAGTGAATGTGTATTTACTATAACACTGTTTTTTTCCTGTGAGACAGACCAACTACCTGTAATTCCTACATAAGCTCAGTCTCTGCAGCACCATAATTTGATGTTTTACTCTGGAGAAAGACCTGCACAAGTGGCAGAGAATTTACACATTATTTGCCAAAAATAAACAAATTTGTGTGAGACATGATTCAACAATATAAGATCCTAGATAACAGGATTAGCTTCACACTGTACAGTACTTCACAGCTTCCAAATGGAGTACAGAGGATCATTTAATTAAAACCTATTCAACTGAAAATCCTATTTATCTGAAACAAATGCTTGCCCTATATATAATATCAACAAAGTATTCACATGAGCAACTAGCAATAAACAACAGAAAGATGCACAATGAATGTCAATTAACACAATTTGCTTTCAAATAAACTTGCAGTTTATGTATACAGCTTTAGTACTGTCCTGTGTATCCATTATAAAGGTCAATTAACCTCAATTGCAGCTAGTCAGCTTGTTCTAAAACAAAATCAGCATAAGATACCTTTTTATTTTAAATCAGCATCTCAGCAATTCAGTTGCCTGGCACTGAAGAACTTCTAAATTACTGAAAGTCTTTGCTAAAAAGGAAATTACAAAAAAAAAAAAGGAAAAAAGAGACAGTGAGATGGGCTGAAATTGGTGAGGTGCCACAGTGGGGCTGCATGAGGCTTTTTAAAATATCATTATTCAGCATAGAATCATGCATTCAGGACAACAAAGAGCTTTGGTATGAGTGTGCCTCAAAGGATGAAAATCTTCCTGAGTAAAGCTTTCAATGCACACACTAATCCAAGGCTATACTAACAAATCTCTTGAAATGGAAATCCTTGCTGAAAATGGGCTGTGTGCTTTAAACAGTATCAAAGATTTCTTCTTTTTTTTTTTCCCCTTTGGCTGCAGAATGTCAGCATTTATAGCAAAAGTCAATCAGGTGCTCACTTGTTCTGCTTCATCAGGAAGAAGTGGTACCACGTGAGCACTGGGAGCTCTCATGTGGAGTTGCACAAGCACCACTAACTCAAAGGACTGCTGTAGAAAGCAAAGGCAAGTGGTTAGAAGTCCGACATATTGACCTGTGAAAAGGCATATGTGCAATATTTTACAAGAGAATGTTTGTAATCACACTTGGGAAAATACAGGTCTCATTGGACTTAGAGAAACATTTTTTCTCAGATGTTAATAATTACATTGCTAATCAAAAATGAAACAAAAAACCACAAACCAAAACCCAAAATGGATTATTGATCACTCAGTGGGCCATGATCCAGTGGCCATTCCAGCTGCTGACCACACCAGCCATTGAAACATGGTTAAATCAAACCTATCAGTGTTTTGAGAGGCTGTTTAACTCACTTCTTAAAAAGTAACAGGAAAGTCAATGGCTGACATAATAAATCACAGTTCTGCCCCTACCAGGTGCTTCTACAGTCTTCTTGAAGCTGGATATGGTTATAAAATTACTGCAGTGGTGTCTTCACTCTCTAGAAAAGAAAATATACAGTACTGTACAAAGACCTAAGGGGAAAAAAGATTGCTTTCTTGAAGTGTACTAACAAACCTTCATTCACCAGAGGTTAACGGGCTTTGTGCTTTCAGTGTCCTTTATGAACTTCATCTTTGCTGAAGGCAGACAATGTTCACTGCTACAATGCAATCATCTTCCCAGTACTACTGCTACTGAGACTTATGGAATATTAAAAAAAAATGCTAAAACTTGAGAACATAATTATACTGGACACACAAAACTGCAGGAAAATATTTAGTTTTCTGAGTAAAATTCACCCATGTCCTTCAGGCCCACAAAACACTTGTTGAACTACAACACAGACTCTAACTACAGAGTCTCTTAACTACATTAGAGTATCCTGACTCACTGCTTCATCCTACTTCAGTGCTTAAGCCTTCATAAGGGTGATCTTTACTTACCACTTCATTGCTGTTGGAAACATCAAAATCCATTACACTGTTTAACTTTACATCAGTGAAAAGAGCAACTAGCATTCATAAAAAAGGAAAAGTCACATCCCTGGCTGATGGGTATGTGCTTTCAAAGTTCAGCTGCAAACATGAACATGGTTCATGACTACAGAAGGGGAAAAAAATTTGTTTTCATTTTTCACATTGCTAAAAGAAGCTCTCCTAAAAACAAGACAGTGTCTGAATCTTGGCATTATGGTTTCAGCATGAGATAGAGTGGAAAGAGATGCTTGGCTTGGCCAGCTAACGATGGATGGCTGGTCTGTATGGGCGAGGCTAGAAATCTTCTTTTAATACCTAACTTTCATGGAGAAAGAAAAAAATGTGCTGTTATTGATCCAGGATATGCTAAGATGCTGCAGTTCCTTCAACTGAAAAGCAATATTTACCATGATTTCTTGCTAGTTGAAAAATTTCACAGTGAAACAGTTTTGTACCTCCATAAGAACTATTTGCTAAAGGAAAGCATGCCTCATAAATCATGGGGTTTGGTCTGGTAACATTATAAGAAATAGACCATCTGAGTCAGCCAGCTCGAAGTAAGGTAATACCTCCTAAAAGGCATCCTGAACATCATCAGGGTCTTGTGAAACAACATTTTGATTAGCTAAGTGAAAATGAATCACAAGTGTTGGCATACAGCTATGCTATCATTTTATTCAAAGAATGATCAATCAGTAGTGGAGTGATGAAAAATTAAACAGAAAGATCAATTCAAGACATTACATTCTTACAAGACTCCTAGCTCCTCTGCTCAAGACCTGATAGTTTCCACAAGAGTTATCAGACATGGGTGATAATTATAAAGATATGGTAATTGAGGGCATTAAATCATACGTGCGAGCTAGATCTGCTGTCACAGCAAGAACTTCTTCATTGAGAACTGGCAGAGAAGGATTTTCTTCCTCCTTGACTGGCACAGCAGGATCCTCATCCAGCCACTGGCACAGTAACAGGTTCCACTTTAAATCTATCCTATCTACACCCTGTTGAAGTAATTCAGTTAATTGTGTGCATCAGTCTTTGGAGAAATCTTTCATACTGCTAGTTATGTCCTTGGATGAGTATGGTAGCAGTCAAGCACTGCAGTGGCACACTGCTGCCTGCTAGATCTGGAATGGCTGCTACAGAGCCAACAGCCCACTTAAGCACCAAGAAACCAAGAAGCCCACAAGACCATCTAAGCCTTTAAATGCTATAAATTACTCAAGAAGGGATGTGCTGTAAGCATAAATGTTCACCATGGCACAAAGTACTCTATAGGGGGAAAGCTAGCCAGAGCATGACTTGACAATTTAAAGAATTTTATACTTAACATTAGTTTATTAAAATGCCTTTTTTAGCTTTAGGGGGGAAAAAAAATAAAAAAAAAAAAAGAAAGAAAGAAAAGAAAGACCCAGTAAAACCAAAAGAATTGCAATGAAGGCCAGACAAAACATTCACCCAGATAGCTAAGACACAGTTCTTCTACAGACTGTGCCAATATTGACTTCCATATAAAGTCCTATTTTTTATACAAAAGGTTAACCTTCCACAATTTACTTACTCATGAATTATAAGGTGAACAGAGACACTGATGCAAATGATCCAGTATATTAAAAAATGCATTGAGCCAGGAAATATTCAAAGTTCTACTATAAATTATCTTTTAAGGTCTGGGATAGTAGATGTAGTGCCTGTGCCAGGTCCTATTAACTGGAATAGCTGGATTTCAAAGGAATCTGCTTTTACAGTTGGTCTCTAAAAGATATAGGGAATTCCTGTCCCACTCATCCGTTAAAGATTATTTAAAAAAAAGGTTATAGATAGCCTATCACATTGTTAGGAGCTGAGTAGCAAATTTCATATGGGCAACAGGAAGCATATATTTCAAAGGAGCAAGGTACAATAACATCTGTTTGATGCATTCCAATCCTATCCTAGAAAAGTTATCCCTATCATTTATAAAGGTGGGGGAGAAAGAGGTTAAGTTGTCTTGGTTAGCTTTTGATATGAACTGAAAGTGTTAAGTTGTGGTGCTCTCCTTTGCCTGTTGCCCTTAGACTGCAATTAGAGAAGTAACCAAAGAAAAGCAGGAAAGAACTGAGTTTATACATGCTGATCTGAATAGTAAAGTTTTTCTGCTTCTCTGTCCTAGGACACCAGAGAGATGAGTTCACACACCCTCTCTTATATTTTTAACGACTATTCCACTGAGTCAGCGCATTTATGGTAATGACAGGAGTTTGAAAGAACAGGAGTCAATGAAGAAATTCCCCCAAACTTCCCACAGGCTGGAAGGCCCTAAGGTGTTAGGTCCTAACTTAAGGCTTGATTGCATGAAATAGCCCATGTGGGGTAGTAATACCACACCAGATCTCTGTGCAGACAAATTTATTCTGCTCTAATACAGCAATTCTTTCCTCTTTATAAAGAAACGGGTTGTGGGGTAAGGTTTTGTACTGGAGGTCAGTTCCAATTAAGCCCCAAACAATTACAATACCCATGCATGTATTTCCTGAAGGAGACAAATCTTCACAAGATAAAACTGTGAAACTCCAGAATCAGAGTTTTGAGATGGGATGAGTACCTCTTCCTACAGAACTGTCCCTTAGTACTTTTCAACTTGCCAATGTTTGCTGAGATGAATAGAAAGGTTTTGATACAAAGTGGGACAGCCTTTAAAATTAATTGTATTTTTCCCTTAAATACGAGTCTTGTGCCAGTTGGTGAGAAGTGAAAGAGGCAAAACCAGAGAGGTGGAAAATAAATCTTTCCCTGGGTACAAGGTATGATATAGAGGTATTTCCTATGTAGGCTGTGCTGAAAAAAACTTCAGAGGGACCACTCTGATCTATCTTACCTGCTGTGATTGAGGCAGAACAGGGTTAGTGCTGGGAGAGCAACAGAAATTCCCCAGGAAAGGAATTTCCTCTGGCAGGCATATTGTCCGTGGCTAACTAGAAATGCCAAAGAGATGTCAGATTTCAGAAAGGGTTTAAGGAGAACTTGCTTCAGTGTCCATTCCTTCAGTGAGCTTATGTGAATCCAGTGTTCTATACATTTGCAAAGCCAAGAGACAGCAGACGACATAGTCAGCTGGGTTTGGGTTCGGCAGTTCTTCACTCAGTATGTGAAGCTTTTGTGATGGCCATGCAAGTTCATCAGTCAAGCTTGGAGCAACCAGACACCATGTCCTCACATGTTCAGGCACTCTTTACAAGCCACAGTATTTTAATACTGTATGAAGTGAAATGCCCAGCTAAAGCTGGTTTCTCCTTCTCTGTCCAGAAGGCAAATTAGCAGTAGTGAATTTTACAACTACACTTTCTTAGCTGTTTTAAAGTCAAATGGTAATTTACATGGGCACTTTCTTAGCAAGAAAAGTGCTGGCGCTGTGTCTGCCATACAGGCTCTAGCTATCTGGCATTTAACTGCTCTTTTTAATTTAACCAAGAAAAGTAACTCCTCTTGTTCTAGTCTCTTCAAGAGGTGACTTACTTCCTGTGTAATTTCACTGTGTGCAGCATGAAAAACAACTATGCTGTTCATCTCTTCCTATCTCCTCATTTAGCTCTAAGGTATAGAGCTCGGTACTGTTGCACATTATGCCAGAGCTATTAAGCAGCATACTGGTGCACCGATCTGGAAAAATGTAGCAGTCAATGACGCCGGCTGCATTCAGCACGAGCCTCGTAAATTGTGGGCACATTCTCTGCATCGCTTAAGAGGTGCAGAGGTAAAGAGAGAAGCTGTGCTACCTGCATGCGTGATTGATTGCCAGCACTGAAGCGTTCCCTCAGAGCACACTGCTGCTCCTCTGCCTCCTTTGCTCCAAGAGGCATGTCAGCAGGGGTGGCAAAGATGAGAAAAAGAAAGAAGGGCACGGGGTGTATGCCCAGGTTATATCACTGCCCATCCGTATTCATTGTGCCTAAGGCCTTGGAGATGCCACTGGATACTACATGTCACAGCAGCTCCCTGGCTGCTCCAGCCTGGCTGTGGGCTGGCAGCCAGTCAAGGAGTTAAGAAGCCATAACCATTTCCTCACTCAGCTTCAAAAAACGTGGGCTCAGCAAAGCTGAAGCTCTAGCCCAGCGCCTTTGCTGAACACAGAGCCTGGGATGCGGGTGTATTTTTACCGCTTGCATTCCCCCCTCAAAGTATGAGACTGGAACATTTATGCAGAATTCATTTGCTGAGTTTTTAATTCTTTGCAGGCAAAACAGTGTGTCAGCAGGTATTGTCTTGCTCTCTGAAAGAAGTAATCATCTTCAGAAGCGCTTCCAGTCGGAGTGTCTCCAGGGCGGACTCCAAGCTCTGCAAAGTCAAAGCGGATGTTTGAAAGAGAGGGCTTTGGATTCAGTTCCAAAGCTTGTCAAGACATTTTAAGTATGTGAGATGGCAGTCCTTGGGAAGTACTGCTGTCCCTGTATTATGGGCATAAATTGCAACATAAAGAGACCCACGGTTTGCAAAGGCTCCTAAGCAAAATGGTGTTTCTCTGTGCTCTCCCTGGGTCATGTACCTCTGAGGATAGCAGTACCTCACCTCCCACTGGTGTGAGCTGGCACAAAATTTGGAAAGCAACCTCTTAGCTGCCACCTGCAAGGCAGCTTCAAAACCGTACCTGCCTGCCATGGGCAGCAAGACACCAGCTGTGAGATTCCCATGCTGCCAGGCAGCCCTTGCAAAGGGGCCTCACCTCTCACATCTTCCATACCAAGTGCCCAAGTATCAGGAATGATGCTCAAGCAAACTGTTCATGGTGTAGGCATAAAACCACAATAAAAATCCTTGCATCAATAACTGTTTCTGAACTAAGATAAATACATCTCCCACTTGCTGGGCGTGACTGAAAAATTAATGTGCTCTTCCTCCTCTGACCTTGATAATTCTGTCTCCAGTGTACAGGTGACAGCCATACCCTCCTCCCCAGACCCATCTTTCCCATCCATGCAAGGCTACCTGTGCAGGTCTCCAGAGCTGCAGTGGACAGGGAGAACTCAATGGGCAAGTTGCAAGGCTTGACTCCTGGCAGTCCAAAAGGACAAGGGTGAATCCTCTGCTGCAAATGATGGGGTGCATCTCACCCAGACGTGGTCCCTCGGTCAGTGCTGTTCACTCACCATTCCATGACATGGGCTTGACGCAGCCATCCTGGGCTCAGCACTTGGATTTACCAAAGAAATAACATCAAACTGCACAATGTAGGGAGACACTGGTGAAATTTCCACCCTCACGCCTGTGTGAGAAAGCCAAGCTGAAACCACCTCCCCAAACAAAGCCTCCCAGGGGCTTGAGGCTCTCACAGCCCTGGTCTCCATTAATGGCACACAGAGAAAATGCCCTGGCTGTGTTAGGGTCACTGTGACTAGCACATGTAGGGCACAGGCGAGGGGAAGGCATGGGAGGTCACAGCCCCTGGCCAGGCATGGGGAAGTGGAGCACAAGGCCATAGCATGGTGGCTTGTGGCGAGGAGCACCTGTGGGGTAGGATGAGGGACCTCAGAGCCTCCTGGACCTCCCCAAAACCTGACAGCTCAGCCACCAGGTCCTCCTCTGTGTTGTAAGCAGACAGGGAGGGGAGCGCCTCCCATTTGGAAAGTGGGATAATTAAGACTTCAGGATTTGGTTTATTTGTCTTTGCCCTGAAAACAATGCATTAGAAAGCTCCTGTTTTCAGTGGTGTTATAAAGGATAACAAATGGATGGAGAGGCCAGAGGACCGAGCTCTGGCAGACAAGGCAAGAGCCACACTGAGGAATACCTCATGTTAAACAAGCAAGATATTTATTCTGCTCTACTTAGCATTGGCTAGGCCTCATTCAGAGAATGGCATTCATACAGGGGTACTGCATTTTAAAACAGACAGATAAATTGGAGAGAGTTCAGATGAGAGCAACAAAAATGATTAACGAGTTAGTAAATAAGACCTCTGAGAAAAGGTTACGAGAGCAGGGCCTGCTCGGTCTGGAGGAAAGAGGACTGAGGGGAAGCATTACTGCCTTCAAATATGCAAAGGGCTGTTATGGAGAGGATGTAGACCAATTATTCTCATTAGAGAATAAGGACAGAACAAGAAGTGATGGGATTAAGATGTATCAAGGGGGGATTAAGTTTTAATGTTAGGCAAATGTTGTAACTATCGGAGAAGTTAGGCAATGGAACAAGTTTACAAAGGAATTTGTGGAATCACTCTAACCAGTGAAATATGTGCCTGACATTAGAGACTTGTCTGTCAGGGCTAGACTATGTCTAATGAAATTCAGAATCCTTCTCCAGCACATGGCAATGTTCGTGAGCCCCTAACAGGCAGACAACAAGGACTTCTAACAAGCAGAAAGCTATCAGTGCAGAGGAAAATGAAAGGGCTTTGTATACACACATGCATGTGCTTGTATATGAATACTGCTGAAATTAACAATATACAAAAGAAGAAATGTTATCAGTAGTCACAGCCCTTACTGACATCCTATGTTTTGTGCCAAAATGGCGTGCCTCCACATCAGTCTTTCTCCAGCACTACAGAAGCCATGACTGGGACATCAGTAAAACTGTATATAGTTTTGGGTCCCAATTCTGCATGCTTTTACCCACAGGATGATGATCTCAGCAGGAAGTTGACTAAGCTTGACATACAACCAAAAGAACAAATAACGTGGATGTTATTAGCTATTGCCCATGGATGCTATTGCATTTGCCTAGTTAAGATACAACTGCGCAACAAAAAACAGGCCCTTCCTACTCAATGATTACCTTAACTGCAAGCCAGAAATCATCAAAGGAGCAAGTGGGGAATCACAGATGGCAATGAAAGCACTGAGTTACTCCTACTACTACCTGCAGTGTTTGAACACTGCAGAGCCTGATAAATGTCACTTTCTCGCTATGAAAACAGAGTGCAAACAGAGAAGCAGCAGTATCTGAAATTCAAACATTTCCTTGTATTTAGATTACCACCACCACTTCTGTGAAGTCCTAAATGCCTTGAAAATCAACATAAGCAACAGCACGCGATACATTTAGTGATTTTTTTCTAAAACATAAGTTTCACCTTTTGTCATTAAAAGAACATCCAACCCAAGCCTCACCTGCTCTGAATCTTCAATGGCTATCCTGACAATTCTGAAAATTCTGGACTAAATAATACAGTTAATTGCAGGCAGGCAGTTTATGTCCCATTTAGCCGAGAGCAAGGTTTTATGATGAAGTTATAAATTCATTTGAAACAGAAAAAATTGTCTGAAGCTATCATAAGAAAAGTGTTAATCCAACTGTGAAACACTGAAAAGGGTGACAATGTAGTTAAGTGCAAGCAAAACTACTTATTTGCTAATATGATGTAGTAATCTGGAAACACTCCTCTCCTTGTTGCAGGTCAGTGCTCTGCAGAGGTTATCATCACTGACCATGCTCTTTGTAACATTTTTTGAGGCTATCGTAAAAGCAAGCAAGAAGCATGTGTTGATAAAGAACTGATTTGAAATGTCAGCCTTATGGGAGAAGGTGCCAGCACAGCTAGCCGTCTTTTCGTTTTTTTTCGCAAGCACAAAAAGATTAAAACCTTCCTGGTCAGGAAGCAAACCCTGAGGAAAAGAAGCCGAAAGTCTGACAGGGCTGTGAACCCCACAGTCATAGCAATAATTTTGCAAATGACTAATAATGAGGAGTTGATAATCCAAAGGATGATCTCTGAAGGGAAGAGCACCAAATTACTTAGGGGAGAAAATCAGTTATCTCCAATACAGTTTTGTGGCTGCACAGCCTACAATATGCAAATACACAGAAGTTACCACAGTCACAGAAACCTGAGTATCAAAGTTACAAAAAATCCAAGGAATTTTACAAGAATCACTGAAAAAATAACTTCCTCGTGAATGGATGCTTATCTGCTTTATTGACACAGCTACAATGCTATTTCAACATTCTTCATCACAAAGTCTGACAGCCGTCTAGAGATGTCAGCATCTATGAAAGAGATGCTACACTGTGGTGAAAGCAGAACGGGGTGGCTGGATCTGGGAGGCAGTACAGAAATCAAATTAGCATCAAATACTGTGGGCAGATTTTTAACATCTTTTCTCTTGCTAAGTGGTGTCTAACTCCATAACTGGGTCACTGAAATTAATGGAACTACTTGCAAGTAAGACAGTACTCAATGTGCCTTAGAGCATCAGAGTCTGACCCACAGTACATATTCAAATGTCACCTTGTATTTTAATGTATCTTAGACTTGAGGGGTTTTTAAAATTATTAATTTAGAAATAGATTTCTTATTGGGATCAGGCTCTTTTTTTCACTAAAAGTACAAATGTCTTTAGAGGAGATGAACATTTGGCCACTTGTTACTAAAAATCCCATTTCCATGTGCATGTAATCCATGTTCCCTGAAGGCTTTGAGAGCAAGAGCTTATTGTTGATGAAAACAGAGAAGCACAGCCTAAGGGCTGCTTGGAACTCCAGATGGATGGAGGCCTCCAAGGGGAAGGTGCTTTCCTCGAGCATCTGCTGGTGAGCCAGGAAAATTACTGTATGGGACAGACCTCATTTACGTTGCTGTTAAGCATTGGGTTTGGGCACTTTGGTTAAAATACATTTATATTCTGGATTGAAGGATAATAAAATACTGTTATCCCTGCTGGCGGATAACTGGCAAAAGGACTGTATTCATTGTGCTTGGAATGAAGAGCTTCCCTAATTACAAGCACTGTCTTTAAGACCACATGAGGGAAACCTCTGAAAAGGCTGGAAAGAAATGAGACAAGAAAAGTTTCTTCCAGAGCAGCTTATTTAGGAGCAAGGATTTTTCTCAGCCTCAGTGTGTCACGGGTATTTTCTAAAAGTGGGAACAGAATGGTGTCACTTCTTGAGGCTTCAGAAATGAGCTGAAAGTACTTGGACCCAAGCCATGGAGAGAGAATAACCTAGCTGAGGAATGTGGATAAGGACCTCCTAGCCTTATTACATGATCTGAGAAGATAGGACAGACACTTTCCTCGGGTTAAAAGCTAAAAAAAGGCAGTGAGGCATCTTTGTGCCCACAGGTGAATTTCCCCAATTCTGGACAATAACATTTTAGACAACACAGAAGATGGAAAAAGTATTTGTGAATCACCTCAGTACTTGCAGCTGTGAGAGATGGACTGGGGTTAAGACTTCACTTGGAGGAGGAATTCTCAGCTAATACTATTTCTCTGTTTCTTAAGCTTATTCTGTGACACCTTTTATACCTGCCAATAATGGGCTTTTCAGAGACATTTACTGCCAGAGAGTATGTGGGGCTGAATTACACCTTCAAATATAACTTCATTTAGTGTCCCTTGTTGCTGGGTAAGGGCACCAAGCTGGAGTTATTCAAATATTCTTAAAAATAAACAAATGAACAAACCAACTCCTAAAATCCTGAATATAGAGACCTTATTATTACCTGTAGTACTTTGCTGAAAGCACAGTGATTTGTAAGCTGTAAACTTGTCCAGTCTAAGGTCCACTCAAGCATAAGAGTGTGGCCAGCAGGTCACCAGAGGTTATCTTTCCCCTTTGCTCTGATGAGTACTGTGTCCAGCTTTGGGCACCCCAGTTCAAGAAAGACAAGGAACTACTGAAGAGAGTCCAGCAGAGAACTATGAAGATGATCTGGGACTAAAGCATCTCTCTGATGAGGAAAGGCTGAATTAAACTGACACTGCACCAGCATAAGCATGATCACTAAACCCCCACTGAGGGAACTCTTCTTTTTTCACTGGGTATAAAGTACAGCTGAGTGGCCCTCAAAATAAACATTTATAGCAAAAGCAGTCAGTCATAGCCAAGACAGCTGGATGAGAACTACTGTGCAAGTAGTGCCTCAGCTGCACTCTTCCCTCTTTGGAGCAGCACTGAGTTACGCACACTTGCATGCTACAGTATATGATGTGTTCTAATACTGAAGACATTTATACAAAAATAATTACTAATAGCAGGATGTAGAGACTACACACCATACTCTGTGCTGCTGGGCATTGCTTTGCTTAGGCTCATTAGTAACAAGAATTATCATACTAGAGAAATATATTAGTCTGCCTAATATAGCAAGTGAAAACAGCTGTCTCGGAGGCACTGTGAAATATTTACATATATTAGATTTCTGAAGGCACTTATGGCATACACAGGCCTTAGAATAGTTCTCTCCTAGCACCTATTTTGTACAAGTCAGCCAATACTCTGCAACTTGAAAATCATTACCCTTTCCATCAATTTCTGTTCCTACCCTTATTGTGAACCCAAAAGTCCAGCCTGAGTCTGGGCACAACATTTAGCCTTTCATAAGACAGATCTCTTTAAGTATTCAGGTCACAAAATCTTCATAAGGATTTTGGTTTAGTAGCATACATATATTTAAAGAGAACATGGAGCTGGTTGCCTTAGTAACAAGATCTTTCAGCCATTGTGTTTTGTATTTACTCAACACTAGAAATGTACACTGTATTGAGAAGAAATGTGGTATTTTCATTAGTCTACCCCTGTGTATATGCCCATCAGCAGCAAATGCATACTGTGTAGTCTGACTTTCCATTTCTGAGCTATGTGAAACCTCTGAGAAAAGAGCATGCAGAAATGAAACCAAGGCACCTGGTGCAATGTATTTTTGTTACAAGTATTTTGAGAGAAAAAACTGTTGTAAGAGTTCAAAGCACTGCGCTAAAGATATTCCTTGTCTCACAATTATATCTCTAGCAGCAGAAGAGTGTAAAACACATTTCTATTCCACCATTTCATATTCTGATGAAGAAACTCTACAGAAAATAGTTTTGAAATAGTATATTTTTATAGTGCTAGCTTCCACAACTGTATTAATGTGCAGTACAAACTTAATAAGCACGTTAAATGCTGGTTTACCTCACCTTCGGTGGTGGGAGGTGAGCGAATATACATTTAAAGGGCTCTTTCAAAGCCTGCTTCAGTCTGGGAGAAGCAATGCATCAATTACAGCTGCATCAATTAAAATGCAGGAGAAATTAGGCAGAATAGATTCATTTAACTTTGGGTCCAGCCAGGATGCCAAAAGGTTTTTATCTCTCCTTCTGCAAATATACCATGGGATTTTTCACCTCCAGCAAGACATCAGAGCTGCCTTCAGACGCTAAGCAAAAATCTAGCATCTCCAGCTGCCCAGGGCCTCTTGGGAGGCGGCATGAAGGGGCTGACTGGGGACAGAGTGCCACCTACCGCGGCACCGAGCCCCGTCCTTCCCTCCAGGACTGCTCTGAGCCTGGCAGCACTTTGCTCCAAAATCACAGGCAAAACTCCCCTTGGCTTTGATGGACTATGTTTCAAGCCATAAGGATTGAATCAGCCCCTTCCCACTTGCCTAGTGAGCAGCATGGTGGTGCGAGAGCATGTCACTTTGGACCTCACAGTGCCAAACACACAGGGCTGATGCTGGAAAGGACTTAATGGCACAAACTAACCTAGCACCCGTTTGTTGTAATAGTCTGTGCATTAACTCTTGCTTTTCAGGTAACCTGGCTATTGCACTGACAAGAAATCCACTCCTAGGGTGCTCTCTCTCATTATAATTTCAGATAGTGTAAAACACTTCCGTATTACATCAATTTAATATCTGATATGGCCTCTGTCACAGTATTATATCATACTCTTACAGGATGATGGACTCCAGTCTAATATGGCTGTTGCTTTTCTAACTACTTCAATCCTCTATTCATTTTGCCATTCAGATGGAACAGAGCCTGATCAAATAGAAAAGCAGAACGTTATAGACACATAGAATAACTCAAATTTAATAGCAGACAGACCGTTTGTTCTATATTTAAAAAAAAAAAAAAAGAGATGGAAAATAGACGTGGAAGGGCACAACAGCGGTGGGTTAGGGTTGAATCACAGTTCAGCTGGTTAAACCACTATCCAACAAATGCAGCCTTTTTCTTTCATCACAAACAGTTTTATCCCCAATCCTGGCTTTCTCAATTTTGTTTTGCTCTAAATATTGTTGCATAGATGGTTTTGAAATGAACTTTTTGGTTAACTGCTGAAAATGAGCCAAGAAGACATTATCAGACAGCATTATCGGACTGTGCGCTCCCCCCAGAGGGGCAGGAACATGATTGTGTACACTTTGTGTGTAGGGCTCTCCCCTTGCTCAGCGAGCTGGAAAAGCTGGTGTTGCCACACAGCATGTGTGCAAGGGAGGCTGTAAAGCATGCAGCTGGATGGAAATCAGCAGCAGGAGGAGCAGAGAGGTGGATAGGGTTCCTGGCAGCAACCACTTCCCCTAAGTCATTTAAAGTGTTCGTACTTAAGAAGAAAACTGCCTTTTTTTTTTTATGTCTATTTCTTTTGCCATCCTTCAGTATAGGACAGAGAAAGCTTCATGTTTCTGTAAACACAGAAGGAAAAAAAGATAAATATGCATTGTTTAAAAATGAGATGGAGATGGTAAACTGATTTTCCTGACAAGCCCTCCATGAATTATCTCATTAAGATTATCACAGGCTGCAAACTAAACCACATTTTTCTTAGGACTGCCTTTTACAGGAAGAGCTCAGCTCCTAACTGTTTATCACATATTTCAGCTCAAATCTATCAATCTGTCCTAAAAAAAATTGAAGAGTTTTCTGAGAACTGGGGAAAGGTTTCAGCTACTAAAGCTTTTTGTCTAATGAACTTTCCAGAAAAAAAAAAAAATAAATAGGCTTTGCTTGTCCTGATCAGATTTTGGGGTCATGCAAGTGAACGATAAAATGTACAAAACAGTCACACAGAAATAGGCTTATCCATAGCATTCTCATCCACACACAGAAATCAGAATGAAGAAACGGAATTACTAGCCCTCAGTGACTGAAGGTAACAGTCAACTCAGTGTTATTTTATGGGTGAAAATAACACCTGTATGAAATCAAATTACCAAAGAGGCTTAACTACCTGGTTAAATCACACACACCCTTTAGAACTATCCAGATATGCCATTTTTCCTCAGTATTGAGCCAGAATGTGTAATCCAAACAGCTGCATATTACTGCGTCCATAGAGAGCATGATACAAAACTATACATTGCTTTAAATGAATGTAACAACAACAAGGATACAGACACAGATCTTTAATTGGATTATTTATTACCGATGAAATGGCAAAACCTTTCTTTGCAATTTGTCTTTTATTTTGCTGATATGCATATTGCAGGTATTGTAGATGTGTAGCAGTTGCCTAACTGTATTCTTTTTGAGTAATATATTGTCAAGTATCTGTGTCTATTCTATAGTTATTCTGTTGTACCTAACTGCTTCTGAAATGGTAGTATGGAATATGGCTACCGTAGCACACAGCAGACTGAGAAGGACAGGCAGCACATTGTATTGTTCCTTGAATCCTTTTCAGCAAAGTGAGGGAAAAGTATTGATGTTGCATGATGTGAACTGAATCTATGTCTCCTCGTGAGAGAGAGGACAGCTACGGTGGGACTAAACAGGTAAGATTAACAAAAAGTAGTAAGTTTGTTGTTCCTGCAGCTGAAGCTGTCAAGATCCTTAGGAAAGGGAACATCTGAAAGAATCAATGTCTTTCAGCTATGCTCACTTTGGGACTGACTGACAGCAAGAAAAGAGCTATTATCTGAGATGGGAAACATTTGGGGCTTCTCCAGAACATATGAAGAGATGCATCCTCTGTCCCAGCAGTTCAGCAGGAATTAATACACTTCTGTTGCATCTTTCTGAGGTTGCAAAATCCCTCCCTCGCACTGCTGTTTAATGGTAATTAGTGGTACTGTGGGAGCACCTCAGCATGCTGACAGCCTCAGCCCCTTTTGTGCTACGTGCTAAGAACAGCAAGAGAAAAAAGCAGTCCTGCCCAATGAGACTGTTTGCACATAGTCAGAAATGTTTCTTGGAACCACGACATAAACATACTGTTGCATTTTTATCAGTATTTTGTATTTGGTAAAAATATTCTGAGGCTTAAGGGCTCAGCGCCCACAAATATGCTGGCACACAGATTTTGCATATCTTGTAAAGTCTACTACTGTGTGCATATGCAAGAGCTGATTTTTCAAATAGGCAAAAGCATGCACTTGAATATTTGAGCAGCAGGACTGAGCCAAAAGCATGGCAATGAATTATTGGCTGCAAGAAGATATTGATGCAATCCAGCAGACCTATACAATCATTCAAGAAAGAGAAAGGAAGCTGGCACAGTACTTTTACTTTATTGTGATTACACAGAAAGACTCATTTCTGCTTCTGTGGATGGATTATTTTCTGTAGCAGTCCACACTTCTGGAATGGCTCTAACTTTACAGTATCTGCTTCTAACCAACTTCTCTCCAGGCTAAACAGACACTTGCTACTCACATGACAGTGCACGGGAAGTGATGCTGAGAAAAGAAGACATGCTGCGGCTAACTTTGCTTGTCTTGTAAGAGTAATCTGACTAATGTCGGAATGATTCCATCAATAATGTCAGAAATAGGTTTGAGAGCCCTCCAGGTACGTTGCAAGCCTTGGCACAGACAACAACTGATGCGAAGTGGATGCCAATTAACCAGAGGTCCTGGGAAGGTACAAAGCAATGACAAGGACCTTGACTTAGGCTGATGATACTGAGTTTTCTTCTCTGTATTCTCAACATTTCTTTCCCTATTTCAGACAAACTAGAGTATGGAAGAGGCATTGTGGGATATGCTGTCAAGTGCTATTGATTTCACATATCCCACTCAGAAATAAAACCAAACTGAGTTTGTGTAATGCTGATGAGCTTGCTCACATCTTAGTTGTATTTGAATTACATATCCATTAAACTGAAGTATGCTAAATATTTATACAATAATGACAATGCTGGTTCCTGCAGGACAGATACGTACTATAGAGATCATCAGTAAATGCCACTGCCACTTTGCCCAAACAGCAATTATAAATGAGAACACTTCTCTCCCATCAGATCTTTGCTGAACCTCCTTAATACAGATTCTTTTCCTTAAAAGAATGGAAGAAGGTTGATGTTTCTGTGAGCTGTCTTCAATGGTGTTTAAGACATCTTGTTTCAAACTGTATTTGGCCTCCAGGCTTGTTGTCTGTTCTTGAGTCACCAAGTCACTGAATTTCTGTGTTCCTCCACACTCCGTAAAGAATACATGCTCTTACATACTATTTCTCCTGTATACTTGGATTACAAATAATTTGGGCCAGGGACTAGCTCTTCTATGAAAATAGGCATATCAGAGTTGATTCTGGAGTACCCTAACACTGCTTATACATCGTAACTGAAATAGATCTTCTGTGCCAGTGGAAAGATTCACTATAAAGGCCCAAAAGTTCTTAACCAGTGTAAAAACCCCCTGAGGGACTGCAGGTGATACCTTCAAAAAGAACAAGTGTAAAACTGATATTATGATACTTTTGCCTCACTACCATATACTGCAAAACCTTTTCTTTGCCTGGGAAACTCACTGTTAGGGCAGCTGTATTTGAGTGCATTCCTCTTTATCCTTTTGTTGTTATTTATAAGAGATAAAATTGACAAGACTGACTGACATCTGTATGTATTTCATAAACACAGCAACAATGTGAATGAGAAATGGTCTCCTGGGAGAGCGCTGGGACTCTTGTTCATTATCATTATCACTATCATGATTCATGAGGATGATGAGACTCTCAGCCATATCATCTTCCTTCTGCTCTAGGTTGCACTTTGCAGCACCTTCTTGTCACCAGTTGTACAAGCAATCAGTTTACCTGTCACCCCTGGAGTTACTGTGGTATTGTTCTCCCTGCTTCCACATTGGACACCTAAGTGGAGCAGATCATGGTTTATGTGCTACAGGCATCAGCACGGAACCAAGCCGCAACATGATTCAGCCCCACTAACACAGGCTGTCATGGCTGGGGAAAATTCTGCCAATCTCACAGCTGCCATTCACCCTTTGCCTTGCAACACCTACCCAAAATGGCACTACGGTGAAGCAGGAAGATAAATTCTGTTATCAGACCAGTAAGTGCCAAACCTAGTTTGTTTCTTCCATAGAAGGTCTCCACTTTTATTTGTTTTTTTTCTTTTTCACACCACAGCAAGATGTGTCAGCATGCAGACCAACTGAAATTCAAGTAGAGAAGTGGGAGCAAGATCAGTGAAAATCTCATTTCTCTTCCAGATGGTTTTTCCTGGACAGTTACTGGGTTACATTATAATGTTATCACTGCAACTGTATTCATGAAAGGGGAAATAGTAATTTCATTGTTAACCTCAAAATGATTTCATGAGGGTTCAGTGAAATGCGTATGTTAAGGCAATTAAATAAACCGTGATGAAAAATGAGACACCGTTTCCATGACTTATGCCTTTACAAGAATTTGGATAACGATTGCAAAAGGTTAATATGCTTTATATGTATTCGCAGGTAGCTGTCAAGCGCCGAAAGCGGGCAGCGGAAGCAACGCTGCATGGCAGAGACATCTGGTGGAAGCTTCTTGTACTTGGTCTCTCGCCTCCTGGTTCAGCTCTTCGGGGCTATGAATCCTCGGAGCAACACCGAGCTGCTCCCGCTGCCCCTGGGGCTGGGGAATGGGTTTCTGGCTGATGAGGAATTCAGCGCACACTTACTTGGCGACGGCCAGTCGGCCACTCAACGGGAGCCAGGAATCCTTAAGCTACGTGCTGGAATTTAAATAGAAACTTTTGCATCTAAATTGAAGGTTATACTCCCAGCTGCCTGACATTGAACTGTCTGTCAGAGGACGACTGGGCTCTGGTGACATCCTTCCCTTGCTCAACCATATACAACAGGAGAAGATCAATGTTTTAGTTAGGGAAGGGAACTATCAGTGACATTCTCCCTAATTTAGATGATGGGATTGCACTAAGGCTAAGAACCTGCTTTTCTCCAAGTTAAAAAAAAAAAAAAACTGAAAATGAGGTTTCAGATTTTTGCATCTAAATAAATCACCTCCCTTCTCATAGAGACATTGACTACATTCTCCCCCTAAGAAGTGGATCCAACTTCCTCTACCCTTTCCTCCTTCACAGAGGGAAACTGTGTGTTCATACTGGGTTGCTGGGACCACACTTTGCTCTGGCCATATCCCTACACCCTGTGTTTCAGTTTTGGACACTGGCATGAAAACGACTGAGACAGTGCAGAAAGCACTCACTGAGTATACCCTAGGAAAGAGGAAGCCTGTTTTGCATGATGACAGAAAAGATGGCTCTACAAACTCAAATCCCGTTTCTCCAAATGTGGGAATACAGCTGATGCAAAGCATGCTACAAATGAGAACAAGCTGTATTTGATTACACACACACCGAATGCTTGAACTGCATTTAGCACATCACAGGTCTACATTTTCAGCATTACTCCCCAGTGTAGCAGGGTTTTTTTCCTGCAGACACCAGTTCACATCTGATGGGAGACTGTTTTAAAACCAGCCTCTGCTCTTACATTTTAAGAACAACTCTCTCCCTCAAGCTACTTACAGACAAAACCATGTTTACCTCCACCTATCAAAGCACCAGAGGAAAACAACAGCCCCTCGAAGGAAATTAATCCACAAAAACCTTTTGAAATGTTACAAACAGCTTTCTACTAGAGTGAACAGATGCACTAATAGGGGTAAACAAGCACTTCTACAAGACCCTCAGAGGGAGTTAGCTGCATGCCCACTTCCCACTCAAGTTAGTGGCAGGCGAGTGTTGAGGGCCAGGTGGGTGGTCACCAAGGGCTGGTTGACGCTATGCAGCCAGCACAGCCTAGGTACCCAAACCAGCAGATACCAGAAGCAGCTGCCCTAGTAGCCCATGTCATTGCAGCACCTTGCTTACTCTCATTCAGCTACATTCTGTGAAGCTTTTTCAAAGGTGTAGTATGGGTCTGCACTTGCACTGCCGACCCTCAGGGGAGGATGCTCAAGTATATGCCCTGCCACAGGGAAGTAGCTAAAGCATGCTATTTCAGGAAAAAAAGACCAGTGTCTGCCTCTAACCACACTGATGCCCCATCAGGCAATCTGTAGGGGCCACCCATAGCTTTCCTGTCCCAGCAAAATAACCTCTTCCCTCTATTGACCAATGAATATTTAATTATTCTGTGCAAAATCAAGCCATTTTCTCCAGAAGCTCTGAATGTTCCCTTCTGTTCCTGAACAACCCACTCCTGGTTGTAGCAGTTCCTCAGATAAGAGAAGAAAATGGAAACAGGTCTCACTCTCCTGGAGGAGAGGTGTGCAAGAGTAAGTAAAAGAAGCTGACAGAGGAGACACTTTGAGAATGTTCAAAAAAAACCAAAAGCAAGCTCACTAGGATTACTTCTTCTGATTTTGCAGATGCAAAAGAAGTCTGGCATCTCTGTGCAGAGACCAGGAGTATCCATGAGCAGGTCCTGATAGGTCATAGAGCAGATGTAGGGGAAAAATTAGGCACTTCTGACTTCATCTGAACATGCGTCCTGAAGATCCAGTGTTGCCTTTGAGGGACTACAGAGTATGTACAATGGATCCAGCCTTCAAACTGCACAAAAGCCAAAAACAGCTACAGGGAGGGTGGTGGCTTCCAAAGAAGCTTCTGGCATGATACACGTTCGCTGCACAACAAGAAGCCTGCCGAGGCTCCCTCCTTGATTTGACTCCAGGCAGGCAGGCAGCCTGTGTGACTTTGCAGGGAACAGCGGGGCCTCTGGGGAGCCTGATTCAGGTGTGCAGTCCTTGACTGATACGCTAAACTCTGTTATGAAGAAACAGAATGGAAACTATATAGACACTTGAATTCTGACCTTCAGCAAGTACGTTATCAAAAGATCACAATGTCTTTTAACCTCAAGGACAAAAAACAGAGCCTGACGTATGCTTTAGAAAAGGAAGAAATCTCTGAAATGAGCTTTTGTATCAGTGTTTTTTTAAAAAAGCATCCCTACATATCTGCATTGCTTAGTGCGATATTTCACACGGTCCCTATATATTAAAGTATCAGGTTGCCATTAAATATCAAGATTATGAGCAAAATCCACTTTAATTGTATGCCCTGTTTACACTAAACCTCTTTTTTTTTTTAATGCTTACCATCCACTGACAGTTGTATAAAATACAAAGTGCCTGCTCTAGAGTTATACAAGTGAGGAAATAGTGTAAACAATGATTACAAGTTTTCCCCCACTTAAATAACTTAAGAATGATCATGATAACAATGGTCCCACTTCAAGAAACATGATTAAAGTATCCAAGTCATATGTATGGAAAAGAAATTAGAAACATCATTAGAAAACAATCAGATCATGACTCATTAAGAAGATTCAACCTTCTCTTTGCTTACTGGGGAGTTTCTGCCTTCTTGTGCTGAGTATGAACCACATCACTGTACCTATCTTAACCATAAAATGGAGGATGCACACATTTTCATTATTAACTTAAAGTGGTGCTGCTTTTGGCATAAAGAAGAAACTTGTAAGAAGCAAGCTCCTGGAAATTACTTCTGGGTTATGTGCCTTTCCATCACTTAGGAGAAACAAACATGCTAGAGATGGTAACTGCAGTGGAACTTAGCCTAACTTTTCTTCCACTATGCTATTGTTATCAGCTATCCATTTATGCCCATTGTCTATTTAAAAAAAAAAAAAAAATCTTAAATTGCATTAAGGAAACATTAGATTCTCACCATTAATTCCTGCCTGAAACAGAAACCTCATCTGCAAGAACCTGAAAATCTGCTCCTCCTTATGAGAGCAGAGGTTAGCAGAGGGAGAGCTGACAAGAAGCAACCCACGCTGTACTTTCTGCTGTATTTCCTGGGCTAGGTAAGTGTGCTCGTCGAGGAGGAAGTCTACGTATTCAAGGGTCTAGTTTCATCTGTGTTCTCCTTGTCTAAATGTCAGGCGGGCAAGAAGGAACTCTCCCCTCACCACTGATAAAGAGCTGCCGTGGCTGTCTCGCTGTTGAACCGTAGCATTGAAAGAACGCTGATAAATTGCAAAACTCATTAGAGCACTTCAGGGAGAGGAGATTAAGTGTGTTTAAAAGGGAATGTGCAGCCTCAGCGCAGGAGACCCAGCCGCTCTCTCTGGAGACAGCATCACAGAGCAGATGAAACACAAACCCTCTGCTCCAGCTTAACGCCGTGTTGGATCAAAGCCCCTTCCCCGGTGCCGGGAGGTCTCGGTCTTGGCGCCACGACCGGCGCTGGCAGCAAACGGCAGGTCAGGTCCCTGAGCAGGGGCTTTCCTCGTCCAGGGCAAAGGCCGTTCCCCTCAGCAGCCGGCGCGCCTACAGACTGCCCGGCCGGCAGCAGCCCCCGCTGTGTTGTGCGGCAGCGGTGGCTCTCCCATGAACGCCAGCGCCGGGGCTGTGAGGGCAGCTGCCGCCTCGGCGGAAGGCTTTCAAACGCTGAGTGTTTCCGAGTGTTTTTATCATTATTACTGGGTGCCAGCAATAATGATAAAGAATAATCAATAATCGCGATAATTGCTTTTAAATGCTTAACAGCGTTACTGTGTGCTGACTTGGCAGTGCCACATCTACGGTCTCTAACGCCTCACGCAGGCAGGAGCCTGCCTGCTGGCTGGGAAAGGAAGCGTCCCTGCTGCCAGCACCGCTGCGTGCTGCCCGCCCGTGCCCAGGGGATGGGGGAGCTGTGGCGGGAGGGAAGCGGCTGCCGGTCCTTACCGCCCCGGGCACCGCGGAGGGCCCTCCACAGCCATGGCCGCCAACACAACTACCACTCCCAGCAGCCGTCGCTCCGGGAGGCATGACCCAGAGCCTCTCACTACCTGGATGACCTTTCTCTCAGCCCATTGGCTGGTCAGCCGGAAACGGCCGTGCCGCTCTGCCCTCTGGGAGTTGTGGTTTTCCGCTCCACTACAGTACTCCAGCTTGGGTAGGACGGGTGGAACGCGCGTACAGCGGTCCTGCCCCGCCCCGCCCCCCGGAAGGAGTCGTCAGCAGTCGGGGTAGGCGGTGCTCGCGGGGCCGGCTGGCAGCGATGGCTGGGCAGATGGCGGTGCTGGGTGAGCAGGGCCGGGGGCCTGTCCGCGCCTGGGCGGCTGAGGGGATGGTGCCAGGGGGTGAGGTGAGCGGCGGCGGAACGCTGCTGGCTCCTGCTGCACCCGTGGTGGCGCCCGCTTGGCGGGGCTCAGGCACGTCCCGTCACCGGGGCCGGGGCCGGGGCTGGGGCTGGGGCTGGGGCTGGGGCCGGGGCTGGGGCCGGGGCTGGGGCCGGGGCTGGGGCCTTTGCGGAGGCCGCTGACTCCCACCGCGAGGCTTGGTGGGGCTGCCGGAGCCGTGCGGAGCCGTGCGGGGGGTTCCCTGCGGCCGGCGCGGAGTGTCGCCCTGTTGGGAGGGCCTAGGCGCTCAGCGCCGGATTGCGAAGAAAGGTCTTGCGAAATTGGCGGCTGAATGTAAACTCTTCTTTTGTCACTGGTCTGCGTACAGCTGTGCCCGCCCTACCCTGCTGGGGAACAGGGCTTATCCACTGCTCGAAACTTCAGCTGTTTAGAGGTCTTCTTGAGATTTTGTTTGTTTATTGGAGTTTCCCCCTCTCTCTTCCCCCCCCCCCCCCTTCCCCTTTGCTGAGGCGTTATTAGGTTTTCCGGTTTCTTGCTTTGTCAGTTGAATATATGTAAACTAAGATTTTAAAAGCAATGTATTTCACACTTAAACTACCCCTTGATTTCAAGGCATAGAGAAGATTCAGAGATGTGGGAAGGTACTCTCTGGGGGCTATGACAGAACCAGGAGGAGTTGGTATGGGTTTGCATCTCCTTATGTTTAGACTTCTGTTGAAGCTGGAGGAGATGTTTGGGTTGGGAGTTTGTCATTTCACTGTGATTTTGTGCAGCCTCATTAACTAGATGTCCCTTAGGGAGGGGTCACTCATAGGCAGTTCCTCTTCAAATACTAATTAGCCTATTTCTGAAGTACCTTGAACAGAGAAAAAGAATTACTGCAGGGTGGTGATATTGTCGATTTTGCTGTACCTCTTGGGCTTTAAAAGTCACTGTAGCATTTAATGGCTGAGACATTTGACTCTTCTAACCTCTTTTTTTGGATTAAGAGACCTGAATTTGCTGGTGACCTTTAAGGAAACTGGAAAGTAATTGAGTAGCTGAACAGGCTTAAGGGCATGAAATAAAGCCACATGAAGTGTAATGCATAATACTGTTATGTATTAAATAAGTGTTACTATTCACTGGCTTGTAAGTTTAAGTTTGCAGCAGTAGCTACTCTAACCCTGTTTTTTAAAACTGTGTTTCAGGTTCAGCTGTTTTGGCTCTCCTGTTAGCTGGCTACCTAGCACAGCAATACTTACCAATGCCTGCACCAAAAGTAATCGGGATTGATCTTGGCACAACTTACTGCTCTGTTGGTGTGTTTCTTCCTGGAACAGGGCTGGTGAAGGTTATTGCAGATGAAAATGGGCACAACAGCATTCCAAGTATAGTCTCTTTCACAGACAGAGGCGTCTATGTAGGATACGATGGCCTAGAACTGGCTGACTCAAACCCTCAGAACACCATATATGATGCAAAAAGATTCATTGGGAAAATCTTCAGTTCAGAGGAACTGAAAAGTGAAAGTAGTAGGTATCCCTTTAAGGTGAGTAGCCTTCTCCTTCAGTTCTCTCCAAACCGTAAGCTATGGGATGCTTAAAACATGTAGTAAGTAACTAGCTTGTCTAACCTCGAGTCATTTGGCTGAATCTTATTATGTCTGAAGACCATAAAAGATATCCATAGAGGGGAGGAGGAAACGGTTGTAGAAGCAGTATACTTCTGCATGACAGCTGATAGTGATTTTCCAGAGGACCCGTTCCTCTGCCGTGAAATCTGTGTCTGGGTAACCTTCCAGCCCATTTTCTTAAAGGATAAATTTCAACTTGAAATTCTTACTGTGAAGCTGCTGAAACTTCAGCTCCCCTCATAGTCTAAAATGAAAAGTCTAATGATTAAAAAGCGTTACTTTTATCTTTGAATGGAATGTTGAAGCTTTCACACAGTTGCTAGGTTTTAACTTCTTGTTTTCTAATGTGTCTTACATGGGCACAGAGAGCGTCACTACTTTGGGTATACTTGGATCCCTTAAGTCACATTTTGCATAGTACTCATAGTCAAGGAATAGAAGTGACACAGGAAGTGGAAAAGCACATTTATATTTTTCCAGAATACACAGACTATATGCAAATGAAACATTTGGTGGGAGTAGGGTGGGAAAGCATAAGAAGGCAGCTACTTACATGTGGGTCGTGTTGCTTTTTCCTCCTAGATTTTCAACAACAATGGATCTGCTGAGTTTTCTTTGACAACTAATGAAACCTTTCACATCACTCCAGAGTATATTGGCTCGCAGCTACTGCTGAAATTGAAGAGAATGGCGGAAGACTATATTGGCATGCCTGTTTCGAAGGCAGTCATCTCTGTGCCAGCAGAGTTTGATGAAAGGCAACGGAATTCTACCATTAAGGCAGCTAATATTGCAGGTGGTGCATCCTTATCCTAGTGTTTTTCTAGGAAATCTTAAGGTCTGTTTCTCCAACAGTAAAGTCTTTGGGGAGGGTATAGGCACAGCAAATCAGTGATGGAGGGGCTCAGAAGCGATACTTGGTTTTTGCAGACCATTACTAGTTGCGAGGAGCAGCAAAGAACTCCTGGGTACCAACAGGTGCAGCGAACTAATGCAGGTGTAGGTAGCTAGAAGAAGTAAGTTTTGCTTCAGGGAAAATAATCTTTTTGGCAATCTTCAAATAGGGAGTTGGTCCAGAGCACCCGCTGACAGTAATTTAAACAGAAATAGAACATGTCAGTCTCCTTAGCAAGATTTCTATAGAAGAACTGTGTTTTGGCAAATCATGGTTCATGACTTCACCCTGATGCTTCAGGCTTGAGTATGGAAAAGAGTTCATTGAGTATTACTGCTTAGAAAACTATTTCCTTTAGATCTGACATTTTACTTGAGGTAAATTTGCTAAAAAAAATCAACCAACCAGCTTATGGTAAATGTCATTATGATGGGAGAACTGCACTTTTCACAGATATATACCTGATTCTTGCTTGGTATCTTTGCTCTTTGCAGGGCTAAAAATTTTGCGAGTCATCAATGAACCCACAGCTGCAGCTATGGCTTATGGACTCCACAATGCTGATGTGTTTAACGTTCTGGTGGTGGATTTGGGTGGAGGAACTTTGGATGTGTCTCTGTTGAACAAGCAGGGAGGGATGTTCCTCACACGAGCCATGGCAGGTGAGAAAAACTCTTTACTTCCTCAGGGAGCGGGGGCAAAATAAAAGGTGCACCTAAAGTCACGTTATAGGGGCTTTTAAAATGTACCAGCCTTGTTGCAAAGTGTTCTCTGAATGTGTTCTCGGCTGCCTTTCATGCACAATTAGGTTTGTGACTGCAGTGCTAACTGCTTGTGTTGCCTTCAGTTTTGATATGAGCTACTGCTCAGTCCAGTAGGAGTGAACAGCACGACATAATTCAGCAGCTTCATTTAGACAGAGACCCACTAAGTGAATTCCTGTTTTCAGTCAAAAAAAAAAAAAAAAACCAAATGGTGAAAGCTTTGAGAATATTGTTCAACATGAGTGAAAGTCTGCAGGTCATTTCTTTTTAGCTCTGTTGAATGGAAAGCAATTGTTTTAAAAGGTTTTGGAAACATGGTGCAAGAGTATCCTTTCAGTAGGAACTGGTTATGTATATTCTCCTGCTTTAGGCAGGGGTATATACATATACTTCAGTGGCATGTGTTTTTTCACGTGCATGAAGATGTTGAATAACTTGAAACTGGTAGGACAATAATCCTGATAAAGCCCTACTGTGAAAGTGCTAAGAGAAAAACTCATTCCAGGCAGAGGGGGAAATTAGCTGGAAAAACAATTTGCTGTGAGAGATTGCACTTCAATCACAGGGTTCTGGCTCGAAATTTGTCATTACATGGTTTCTTCTTCAGAAATACCTCTGAGTTCACAGCCATGGCTTTTTCCTGTTAGAGTGTAGCAGAGCAGTTCCAAGGGAAAACCATTCAGGGGAGTAGATTCTGTAATTGTTGCTAAATAAAAATCTGGAAATTACTACCTATCTCATGTTTTTCAGTGGACAGTTAATGAAATTTATTTTCACAGCTCTGTTTGCTCTTGCACTATGCTTATGGTCCTACTGTCATTGTTCTGGCCCTCAACCACCATCTCCCAGTAAATGAAAAGATGTGTACTGCTTTCTGAAGCTTTTGAGAGTGATGTGTCTGATGCCTTTTATTCTGATGTTTCAGGTAACAACAAACTTGGAGGACAGGATTTTAATCAGAGGTTGATGCTGTATTTATACAATCAGCTCCATCAAACGTATGGCTCCCTGCCAACAAGAAAAGAAGAAATACATCGCCTCAGACAGGCTGTGGAAGCAGTTAAGTTAAATCTAACTGTTCATGAGACAGCTACGCTAAGGGTGTTGTTGACCATGCCAGAAAGGAAGCCTACAAAAGAACTTCCAGATAGTGAGGTAAAACCAAACAATGTGGTGAAAGACGAGCCTTCACAAAAAACAGGAGACTTGAAAAATCCTGGAGACACCTCAAAAGTAGAGAACAACTTTATGAAAGTTGTGTTTGAAACAGAAATCTCTAGGAAGCTGTTTGAGACATTAAATGAGGACCTCTTCGAGAAGATTCTTGTGCCCATTGAACAAGTGTTGAAGGACGGCCACCTCCAGAAAGCAGAAGTGGATGAAATTGTGTTAGTGGGAGGCTCCACCCGGATACCTCAGATACGCAAAGTTATTCAGGATTTCTTTGGAAAGGAGCCTAACACCTCTGTAGATCCTGACCTAGCAGTTGTAACGGGAGTAGCTATCCAAGCAGGAATTGTTGGTGGGTCCTGGCCTCTTCAAGTCAGCGCTATAGAAATTCCTAATAAGCATTTACGGAAGACTAATTTTAACTGAAAAGAAACTCTTGCCTTATTGCATCCCACCTCTCCAAAAGGGTACTCTGATGGTGCCTACTTATCTGACTGGTGATGGAGCCTAATCTTAGCCGTATTGTATCAGTTTTTATCTGTTGCAGTTAGGTGTCCCTGGACACCAAACTGTGTTAAAGCTAGATGTTCTTTCAAAGGTACGACTGGTTTCTGAAGTTCTAATGTGTTCTGTCTGTCTGTAGATTGGATATTGGATGAAATGAAAATGCCAATGGTGACACACATATGTTTTATTGCTAAATTTTCTTAGCAAGTCCTGTAGAGGTGTATGTTTTAAAATAAAAAGGGAGTGTGGCCAAGGTGACAGATAGCGTGGTTATGGTACTGTAGGTATTCCCAGGTCCAATATATTTACTTTGAAAGAATGTGAAGCAGTGTTAATGCACACAGCACTAGCAGTGTTCAGCTTAAATTTATTTATTAAATTGAGTCATTTGAGCTTTTAAGCACCTTTCTAAAAGGCATGTTGCAGCTTGAATGAAACTTAGGCATTCACTTGATTCTTCTGCTGTTCATAACAGCGTAATGGTATTGCTGAGGCTGTATGGCAAATTATCTCATGTTTCAGCCAAACTGTATTAAAACCTGTGCCCTTGCTACTGTAGTGTAAGCAAGGGCTTACTTTAGATCTGGTTTTGATGATTGTCATACTGGTTCTACTGTTGTACCACTGATGTTCTCCCCAGAGAACAAGGGCGTATTGCCAGCTACATATACCTCCCCCTGCCCGATTTGAAAACTGCAGTAATTTTATGTATATTAAAGCCACAGCTGAGTATCTGCCCTTGAATTTGACCAACACAAATTTCATTGTTACACATCTACAAGCGCTTGAGATCTTTCCCCTGGAGTACCCCAAGCTGTACGGTCCTTGGGGAGCGGGTGTGGGGCAGAAGGGATGGATTGTCTGATGAAGTCTAGTTCCTGTAGTCCTAGTAAATGACAATTCACCCAACTATTTCACACTTTATAGCTTTTATCTCTGGTTTAAATTGTTTTGGAATCCCACTCTACTCTGAACATAGATCAGAGACTGCAGCTGTTCTTTTGGGAAGGAAGCAAGGTGTGTAACTTGGGATTTGAGGTAGCGCTTTTTAGGACTTCATTTTAGGTAAATGGTTTGCTACCAGCTATCTAGCAGATGCATGAGAAGAAAATAATGATATGAAAAACAAACGGTGGCAGTTTTCTTTGGAGGGTTAAATCAATACTTAATGGCCAGTTGAATTATTCTATCTGTGTAGAAGTTTCTACAATGAAAACACATCATTCAGCTTGGAAACGAACCCAGACTTCATCAGGAAAGCTCTAGTAAACAGGTGGTTCTAAACATCTTGTAGTCTGCAGAATAATTTTTTTTGTATTAAACTTGCCAAGATAAAGTGCGGGGCTTAGATTTATTGTTTAACATATAACTATATTAAAATAGGTTAGTTATTCTCTTGGCAGCAGGTCTTATTTATCTCACTGCCATAAATCAAATATACCTGTTTGCATAGGTATTATCTAAACATGTCTTTGAAGTAATCTAATTAAAAACCTCTTAAATTGAATCACAGTTGCACACAACCATTCCATCAGCATTGTTTCGCTTCACAGAGGGTTCCCAAAACGCTGCTAACATCCATTTTCATTTCCCTGAGTTGAAACCACAGTGATTTTTTTATTTTTTTTCTCATTTGAGGATTTTTTTTCCTTTGCACCTCTTTCAAAGCGACCCTGTCTACGTCTGTATGGAACCTCCAGTATCTAAAACTCTTTCAGTGAAAGAAGTGCCTCTTCAGTGAAATCCTGGATGAATGGCAAAATACAATATGGTTCTTGTAAGCAGTTACTATTTGGGGCCTTTGTTTTGCAGATACAAATGTGTGTGTTGGATTCAACACATATTCCAGTGTCTTTGGAATCCCTGTGGCCTTTTGCTCTGCTGTAAATTCATCCCAAAGTCTGCTGGAGTTACAGTAGGCCTTCAGTCTTCATTTTTTTTGAATGCAGTGTGTAAAATGAGCAGACCTGTGTAAAAACAGAAGCACATCACAGTGAAATTATTAAAATCTTTCTGCAATTCTGGGACAAGGGAGGTAGGAGCGGGAGACACTTTTTAAACTGTTACACTCAGTGCAAATAAATGAAGTGGGGGATTTTTTCTTTCACACGCTCCTTCAGTCTGGAGGAGTTAAATCCCTTTCAGTGTTGATTTGGGAGTCAGAAGGGAAGGGCATGTTGTTTACTTGTTAAAAAAATTAAATTCACAAAAGGGTATTTATTCAGTTTTCTGTACAAATGTCGGGGATTTTTAATAGAGAAGTTACTGTACATTGGGTCTCTCACAATGCATCTTTATTTATTAAATAACTTTCCTGAACCCTGCAGTCAAGTTATTTATTTTGTAGCTTTTGGGGTTAATACTCTACTTTGGCACACTGAATTTTAAAGGTGACTCCACTCTAGTAAGTTGCTGTTTCCAGGTATGCAAGTGTACTGCTTAGCCTCTCTCTTTAAAGAAACTGATATTTGAAGGCTGAAATCTTTCTACAATCCTCAAAATCTGAGTATGGTTGCCTGTGGTGGTAGGTATGCAACAAATTTATATAGCTAAAGCTTTTTTTGCAAGTTGAAATTACGGAAGTCCAAGATGCCTAACCAATAGTATGTTCCAATGCAGATGATGAAATGCATTTTATAAATAACCTTTTAGAATGTTTTTAATAAAAGCAGTTTCTGTCCCTTGGCTGTATCTTTGTTTCAGTTTCTGTAACAGCGCTGGTAGAGAATGAGGTCATAATCCCTCAGGTTATCAAGGTGTTGCTGGACTGACAGATCTTCCCTGGGACATGGCACACACAGCTGGGAGGAACTGGGGTATGAAGGGAAAAAAACCCTTTCTCCTCAAGCTGCGGTTTGGGGTGGGGGAACAGAACTGAGAAGAAAAGAGCAGGTTAGTACAAGGACATCAACTATGGCTGCAAAATGCGGAAATGTGTGTATTCCCGCAGGGAAAAAAGGGTTTCCCCTCAGCTGTCCAGTTTCTCCTGTGATACTGCCAGGAAAGTGAAGAGCAAAGGCTAGAAGCAGGGCCGAGGGAGGGAACACCTGAAAAGATGCTGCCTGTGTTATTTTTGAACGCGGTGGGGAGAAAGTTGAAGATCAGATCTGCTTCACGCTTCTTCCTGTGAAGAGTCAGGGTGTCCTAAGCCTCATTGTTAGACTCTGCCCTTGACACTCTGGCTGCCCCACTCTTCCTTTCCCTAACCCAAGCAACCTGCCTGAAAAAGGAGGCCAACCAGTAGCTCCTCAAAGGGATGAACAGTTGTGTCCCTTGTATTATCTCCAGCCAAATGAAGCTCTCCTGCCCTGTCAGAGGCCCTCTGAGCACAGCCCAAGCACCTCCTCGGGGATCTTGGCAGTTACTGGCCCATATGGAGCAGTCACAGGCGGTAGGTGTCTGTGAATAGCCCCACAGGATGAAACTGGAACCTTAACTCAAAATGCAGAATTGCTGTTTGGAGGAGACAGCAGGAGGCAAGGTGCGTGCTCTGAAGGTACTGATGGCCTCACTTGGGGAAAAGAAGAAGAAAGCGAAGGTGAAAAGCAGAAAGCTGCTCTCTCTCCTGAGAAAGAGTCTCTCACACTAGTCTCTCCAGGACTTTCTGAAGGTAATAGTTACTTGGGCAGGGCTGTTCCTAATCTAAAATCATTTTGTTTTGTGTAAGTGATAGTATATTTAGTTGTGTTTTGCAGCCAATAGTATTCTGTGATGATGGTACTGTGTAACGTAGGAAGACAGGTTTTCTTTTTTACCTTCAGAAGAGGATAGAGAATCACTTACCTTCACTGTAGTAGAATCACATCTTTGAGGAACTTTCTTCAGAGAGCCCCCATTGCTTCTCACCACCTTTCTAAAACAGCAGATATGGCTTGCTTGCTATCAGGCAAAAAATTAAGATCCTACTAGATAGTAACCAGGTGTCAAGATTAAAGTAATTTAACGGGGCTGGAGCCTAAACTATATTCATGTACCTTGTGGATTTTTTCTACATTTTTAAAGCAGTGGCTGGGGATCTTTTCTTAAGCTAAGGCTGCAGTGATTCAGTAGGTATTAAATTTGAAGAGTTACAAGGACTGTAATAAAAATGATAATTAATACTTATGTGGCCTAGAGAAGCACAGGCATGTTCACCTGACACTTTTAGTACATGTACATAACCTGTTCTGCTGCTGAATTAGTACTGAGGTTTGCATAAAACCTACTAGCAAGGAGATAGCTGCACCTGACACAATTTTTCCGTGTCACAATGTGATATTGTAATGCTCAGATACGGTAGATGTGGGTTTCAGTTATATGGAATATTTTTGCAGTTATTCAGAAATCATAAGGTCAAAAAGCAAGTTAATCTAATCCAATGTGTCAAGTTTATTGCCTCAAGAATTACCCAAGTACATATGCAAATATGCATGTTCTAAAAATCAGCACCAAGAGACATCTGCCTATATATCCACAGAATACACAATCTCGGGGTCTTAATGAATTTGCAATCATAATTAAGAAGTAAATGGGCACAATGTCAGAGCAACTTAACGAAATATTATTTTTAATTAAAAACAGTGTGTGAACAACAAGATTTTTCAGTTTGCATTTACTAGTGCAACAGTTAAAATATGCCATGAAAATTACTGCTTCATTCTGTTGTTCCAGTGCCAATATGATCAAAATAAGTGATTTGCATAAAATCAGAAAAGATTTTAAGAAACCTGACCAATATATACAGATTGTAGTTGTAGTAAAAAGCAATGCTGTGAGGAGCTTTTGAGCAAGCTAGTCATTTGAAATGGAATATAAAATACTCCATAGATATGTGGAATGCCAGATACCCCTCCAGTGTTTACTGGAGTAAGGAATTCTTGTCTTCATTGAGTATTAACTCCTTAGTTTTCTTTATCTTCTTATCCCAGCCTCTGCAACCATTTCAGAAAAGGCACCTTTCTGTTGTAACAAATTATGTGGTGTATCATATTCTAGAATCCTTCCAGTGTCCAGAACAAGCACTCTACAATGCAAAACCAGAAAGATTACAGGAGAAGAAAAATCAGCTCTTCAACTATATTTTACAATCCAAATACAGGTATTTCTGGATAATGGGAACTCTTAGAAGAATTACCATTGCCCTACGTAATTCATTGGTTTCTAAAGCTAGGAACTCCTATATTAAAGAAAACAAACAAAAACTTTTGAAAGAGGCATTTTTGCTTAATTGGTAGAAGTGCTGTAGTTCATACATACTCTATACAATTAAGTGGTCTTAACAGTAGTTTATGCCTGTACCTTAGCAGTAAAGATATTAACTTTGTAATTAGAAGGGGGACATACGTACTGATATTTAGTTAATACTGATGCTCAAGACTTTTGGGATACCTTGGATTGTACAGATACAAAGACAATAAGGTAAAAAATATTGGAGTGTAAACTTTAGTAGTCTGAAAACAGTTACATTTTCAGGAAGCCATTTATTTTTAAAATGGCTTACCAAAACTTACCTCTCCAAATCCATGACTGTGTGTAACCTATGGGCTATAGTTAATATTGTGCAATTGTGAAACTCTCTTTTGATGGTGGACTGCACCAAGTTGTCCGTTTCCATGTCAACAGAAGCTGTTGCCTCATCTAGGACCAGGATTTTTGTCTTTCGCAGCAAAGCACGGGCCAGGCAGACCAGCTGTCTCTGCCCAACACTATTAAAAATACATGTGAAAAGATCAGGTTAGGAATTAGAGAACAATATAAAGCTGATATTCTCCCCTATCTTGCTTAACAATGTTTTGTACTTCTGACAAGACTAGTGAAATATGTTCACCTTGTTTTGGGAGTTTTCATTTCTTCTTGCTCGGCATACCAATTATAGCTGTGACTCTTGAACACCTGTGGCTGAACTTTAGAGCATAACCCTAGTCTTGCCTTCAATTTCCACATTCACATTATAATGGGAATAAACCAGATGATGGAGGACTAGACCACTTTTTAATAACACAGTGCAAAAGTTTGGATACTCCTATATGTTAGCTGTGGTGTTTGCCTTCTAGAAACTTCCTCCTGAAAATGATCTTCCAAAAAAATTCAAGTTGATATTCAGAAAGCTCCATCTAAGACTTGCCCCATAGCAGCAAAACAAAAAGCTTCAGCATTTGTCTCCTTGAGCTTTGAGCCCTTGTTTTATTTCAAGTGTCACACTCCTTGCATAACTATGTGCTAATGTTTTACAAGGAAAAAAATCAGGTGCTTTGCCTGAGCAAGTAAAGCAAAGGCCTAAGCTCTCTGCAGTTTTGTCTTCTTTCCATGTTCAGTGCTTTATTGTTTTCTTTTTTTTTTTTAAGTACGAATATATGAGCACTTGTCTATCCTGCTCTAATTAGCAAGTGCATGAATTGCCACCCTCCCACACATTCCTTTACACCTATTCGTATACTTGAGCTGAAAATAGTCTACTTGCTTGGCTTCCCATACAGCACAGGTCAGAGGTCTTTATACAGTTGTGAACAGTTGGCCACCTCAAAGAAACACATACTACCAGAAAAATTTTACTTAGAAGGACAGAAGTGTCATTATACTGATACTTCCTGAAGGAAATTCTCTGCAAGGAACATAGATTGACAGTAGAAGAAAATAACTCCAATAGCACTTTCTTGTTTATGTACCTGAGATTTTCACCACCTTCTGAAATCTCATGAAGGAGTTTCTTTGGGAGTGACTGGACAAAATCCTTTAAGTGACACAGTTCCAGTACCTCCCACAGTTCAAGATCAGAGTGTTTTCCAAGTGGATCCAAATTTGACTGCAGTGTCCCGGAAAACAAGATGGGGTCCTAAATAATAGCAGAATGTAAGTGCACAATTCCAGCACAAATTTAAAACAGCCTGCCAAAAGTCCTTACATTAACATCGCAAACTGGGACAAATATGGAAAAGCAGACAAGGATTTGAAGGAATATATGCATGTTTTTTCTATTCAGCTCATTTTTCGAAAGACCCAAACTTTTTTTGTTTAAATATTAGCACAGTCTATGCTAAAGACAGACAGCAAATATTACCAGGGTTAAAGCTCCAGAAAAGCTAGGAAAAAAACCAGACCTTCCTTTGGAAACACATCAGATAAATTTCTTGTAAGTGATGTTAACATCACCCATGCACAAAAATGGGTTTATGAATGGCATTCAGGGAACATGCAGAAGGTCTTCAGGTGACCACTAAATTTGTGTTCAAGGTTTTACTTTATCCTAGAGCATTTCAGTGTAAGTCAGTCTACCAGCACAAACACAATCCTAATGATATGTGAACTGATCTTGAGTTTCCTGCCCTGTAAGTAAGCAAGGATGGCTTTACATGATAGACTGTAGCAGATTAGCCGAAATACATATTACACTATTTGTGTATACATGACTTTACTCCCTACAGTCTTCAGACATAATTAGAGTTATTTTAAATATTTTTGCCTTCAGGTGGCACTTGCAAATACCATATGTAGCATGAGCTATTCTAGCTAAGCCTGTCAAACTAAACCAAGCATTATAAAAACTATGCGGTCACTTTGTTTTGAAGCTTCTTCCAATATAACTGCCAACATGCAGTTGTGACGTTTTCCAGGACAGCATTCTGCCAGCAGTACTGAAGATTACTGGCTAATCAATAGCTGAGATTCTCAAAAATTCAATTCTAAAACCCAACAGGCCATAACAGAGCCTGGTTTCAAAGATCAATAAATTTCTACTGGAGTTTTATGCCTCTGTCTCTTGGCAGCCTGTCTCTTGGAATTCAGGGGTGTAATTTTTTCCCCCAAAATAAAGTGTCCTGTGTTATTAAAAAAAAAAGGTCCCTCTAAAACACATCTCACCTGTGGAATAATGTTAAGATTTCCACGTAGGTCATGGAGTCCAATAGTTGATATATCGATTCCATCGATAATTATTTTGCCTTCAGATCCCTCTAGAACCCTAAACAAGCAATTTGTGAGTGTTGATTTACCAGCTCCTGTTCTTCCAACAATTCCAACCTGAAACAGAAAGCTTCCTGATAAAGACTGTAACTTTCCATGTGACACATCCTATATGAAAAAATGATGAGAGAATTCAGTTTCAACTTTCATTTCAAAACTTCAGTTTGTTTCACCAACATGCAATCCTATAGGTTGATAAAACTTTAAAACTCACTTTGGAACTTGACTCACAATCAAGAACACTCCTTCAGAAGCTGCACAGACTTTGCCTGGTTCAGTGGGAATTCTTGCCATTTCCCCTCCCTTTTCTCTAGCACTCAGCTCAAACCAATGATTCTAAACTAGGTCTCGGTTAGTGCTCCTTGAGCCCAAACCCAAAGTTAATTAGCACTGATCTGGAAACATATTTCTCTACATAAGTATTCATCACAGTAGACAAGAGATTTAATTTCAAATGTGTATCTTCCTTAAAACTGTTAAATTCATAAAACATTATTCCAGTTTCTTTCAAGGAAAAGTATTTCTGCATAGTAGGAGAAAGTAGTTTTCTCATCTGTCTTTTCTTTAATGTCTTATCCACTTAGTATCTTTGCTGTTCAACTTCATCTTGCTGTGTCTAGTAATAGAGTGTCCTCCTGTTAAATCTTTTCAAATTAGAAAGTTGGAAACCAGAATTTTATACCTCTGATTTATCTGTTATATACAGTACCTTCTCTTTACTCTGTGTCTGAAAAGAGACATCCTTCAAGGCTAAACCAAGATCCTTCCTGTACTGAGCCTTGTAGTTAACAAACTCTATTATTCCTCTATCAGGCCACCCCACTGGTGGTCTTCTTGATGTTATCCACGGTCCCTGAAATTACAACCATTGGTATTTCAGTATATGATTCTAAAAGTGTTACAAATAAATAAAAACATTAGGAAAATTATAAAAAGTCCCAGAAGGTTTATGATAATTCCAATGCAATATAAGGGAAGGAGAACCTGCTTTCATGACCACTGGGCAGAAACATTCCAGCTGGGTTTTTTAGGGGTTTTGGGTTTGGGTTGGGGGGTTTTTAACATGTATACACTCATTTAAAAAGGTGAACTCAGTTTAACCGAGTAGTTGCTAATAGTTTGGTATTTGTTCCATCAGTTGACAGGAACTGAATTTAATCTGATACCTAATCTTGCAGATATTTAAAAGCATATTTTATGAGATATGTTTTGTTCTAAGAAGTGGAGTAGGAGACAACAGAAAGATGTGAACAAAGACCAGGAAACATAAACATGAGGGAAGTGTAAAAGAGAATGAAGAAGTAAAAGAGATTCTTGTTTCTGAGACAGACCAAGGCTCTTCTGCCTCCATGACTGACATGGGCACTAGTTTCAGAAAAGCACAATAACCAAGGCAAATCAGTTTTAAGCAAATGTCTCTTCAGACAAGAGGAGAGTTAGGGGTCTGACAGGCCTCTCATGCCCTCTTAAATAAATGCTCCTCTTGGTTGCACATAGTGTAGAAAGTTCACGTGCATTAGTCTCACTACAAAATCTACTTCTAAGAAGAATGTGAAGAATTTTATGGTCAAAGTAAGAATAAAACTGCATGACTATAAATGTAATGAAGAAGCTACATATTATTCTCAGCATAAAACAATAAGAGGAAGTATTTAAGAACAAATTATAACCTATTGCCACTCACCAATATTAAAATCAACCTAGATAATTTTCTAAGCACAAAAATTAAATATTGAGGAAGAATCCTCTCCATTTCAAGAAGAATGCTTACCTCTTTATCCATTTTTGCATATTCACAAATTCTTTCAATTGAAACTGCATTGGTCTCGATTTCACATGCTTTACGCACCCAAAAATTTAGACTCTGAATTATCTGGGGAAATAGTTGCATCATAGAACATAAACATTTGACTCTACCAAAATACAGCATATAAATTTCAAAACTTACCCTGAATTTAATCATCTCCTAAGCTGCATGCCTAATCACAGAAGCCAAAAAGTATACAGAAAATGATGGCACACCAAATGAACTGTCAGAAAATTACTGATCTCAGCATTCCTCTGGGCACTTCTTGTCTGCTTTCAGACTGCCCAATGGCTATTGTAATTTTCACTAATATAACAGCTCCAGAAATATGAAACTATTTCAGGATCTACAGAAAGTGCTCAGTATGATGTTGGAAGGAAAATCATATATGGCTAATACTGCAGGTATTAATGCACTATTCCCTAGGTAAAGTAAGCTAGCAATACAGAACAAGGAATTTGTAATGGAGATATGTATTTGGTCTATCATGTCTGCCAAATTTCTCATCTTCAAGAGCTGGAAATGCTTCTGCAGACAGAGCCAATTCTGTGGTTAAATATTTCCACTCCTATAGGAAAACAGTGAGCCAAATGAATTCTTAGAGTCAACTGTTTTGAAAGGCTGTATATAACTACAGAATGGTGTCAATTTGACATCAGATGAAGGTAAAAAACTCTGCAGTACCTATGACTACCATCACCACAAAAATGTTGATATAAAGGAGGTTGTTCTTTCTCTGAGTAATAGAAAATGGAACTCTTGCCAGTTGGGGGTGATGTGGATATGCCACGACAGGTAATTGTCTATATTTTCGTGTGTGTGTGTTCATGAGTACCTGTCAGCTGTGTTTCTGAAGCAGTTACTTACTACAGTGAGAAACTGGATACTGCTACACCCCTAAGCATCATAAGATTAAAGAAATTTGGATGCTTAGTTTGTGTATACTTAATACTGAAGATTTATTTTAACTAGCAACTTACCAGTACAGTTTACTTCAAGACACATTTCAGCTGTGGCTCTCATGTATTACTTTTACAAGGAAAATGCTAAAGTAAATGATTTTATTAAACCTTTAAGGAAGCAATCCTGCGTAACATTCAACAAGTGAACGAGAACAAGGACTAAAATATGAACTATAATTGTACATGACTAAGCTTCTGATTTAGATTAACAAAACACTTAAAAATAAACCATATCTACTGATTTTTAAATACATTTTTATTATTATTATTTCATCTAAATTGAGAAGTGGAAAATAACTAATGTGAAGCTTCCCAGAATTAATGGAATTTAAAAGAAAACTCTGTTCTGCCCATGAGATTCAATGTCATTGATGCTACTGCGTACATTCACCTACTCAGCTTCATTGTATGTATTATTTCCTCTTCATAAGCAATGTGGGAGCAGCAAAAAAATTGTACTATTACTTACATTTAGAGCATAGGATATAGATAAACCCACTGTAGAAGAACTCATGGTATTTCCAGCCAGTACTACAAACAGTGCAGCAAAGAACACCATTAAATTTCCCAGAAATTCAAGCCTAACAGATAGCCACCTGTTAGCAAATCAAGGCAAAGAAAAAAGTGAATTACCTACAAAATTTTTTATAGTATAGTGAACATATTGCTAATATAATGACTACTTGAGATCATTATGTATGTTAGCAATTTACCCTAACAAAAGAGGTAAGTGCCATCATTCCCATTTTACAGATGCACTGGCCAGGGGATATATCTAGAACTGGTAGCACTGCTAAAAACCAAATGCAGGTCTCAGCTCCTGGCTATTGCTTCCTTCACTCTTTATACTGCTTTTCCTATCCGGAAAAGATTCAGGTATATGACTGAAAACCAGAACTGAAATATCCTTGCTCATTTCTGCCTCTAACTGAACTGCATCCCAAAGGAAGGAGAGGAAAAGCATTTATTTTCCTTAAACCAAAGATTCCCCTCTCAAGACTTCTTGAGGGTTCTTCTCAGGTTTCTTCCATGTGAATCACTGAAATACAAGTTTGATTTGTTCATAAACTTGTAAGACGAATCTGAAATGTCATACAGGCCATGCTTACGATGTATTGGTAAACTTCTTTTTCTTCCCCCCTCCCCCCTCTTTTACTATATTCTCATCAGATGTTTTTTAATATTCTCAACAGAATATGCATGTTTTCTATAAACCTTTGGTACATAAAGAAGAAATCATCCTAGTGTTTATACATAATCTATGCACTCATTACAAAGAGTGCTGGATAAATAGCTCTTCTCTTTCTCAGTGGGTTTTCCCTGACTAAAGGTAGTTGTGGAATTCTACAGAAGGTGGTCTCAGTCACAGATGCAGAACTCCTGTAAAGTACCTGTTCGAGATGACGTTGTTGTAGAAGTAAACCAAGTTCTCATATACAACATCATTATTTTTTCTAATGAATCTCTCTTGGTGGCCAAATGCTCGAATTGTTGATCGCCCTACAAGAGTCTCACTGAAATGGGAAATCACAGGAGAATGGGACGCTCCTGCTAGCCGTCGAATTTGTCGTGAACTTGCTATGTAGTATCGCTAATAAAACAGTGTAAAACAGACAAGACAGACATTCTAAGTTGCTACAGCTTATTTTACATTATTTAAAATATTTGCTATATTTATTTCCAGTTATCTGTCTAGTAACTCCTGTGAATTTTGAATATGATGAAGTTGGAAGTCCCTGCACAGAAAAAAAGCTGTTTGCATAGAGTATAAAAAAAAAAAACCTCTGTCTCTTGGGGCACACCAACGTCATAATGCTTCTAGAACTGCAATATATAAATTAGTGGCAAGGTTAAATAAGAAAACATTATTTCCAAATTCTATAGAAAATGGGCTATACCACAAGAAGTAACAATTAACTAACACTTCTCCATAACATTTCAAATTAGAATGTCCTACTTCTTTCACAGATGAAAGTCACCTTTTGTTTCTTCAACGTATCAATGTAAATTCCTTAGCAGAGACTGAATCCAGGTCCTCTTTTCCTTCCCCTATATTCTTATTTTGAGAATCTTTTAAGGTCTTTAATCACAGACCATACTTCTAGCACCAAGAAACAGAAATGCAGCAATTAGTGTTTCTAAAACTTTACTTTTGGTTTCTCAGTAGTATAACTGACACACTATAAAATATATGGCACAGGTAGTTTAAGCATCATTCTATTTCATGTCTGCTGTTTCACAGTTACTTGAACTTTAAACATTCACTACAACATACACCCCATTTTTTCAGGTAACCATCAAATTTCTTGGTGGAATCTATATCAATATTGTATCTTCCTAATAAAGAGGAAAGCACAAAATTGTTAAAAGTTCACAAGCACTGCAGGATATATTCAATTTCCTTTTAAGGAGCCTGAGGACTTTTTCTGAAAGCAATTTCACGTGTTCTTTATATACACACACACACACACACATATATATATTTGGAGATTTTTTTTTTTCACAGTAAGGAATAATTTAAGCCCGTATCCTTGATTGCTTTGGATACTTCGCCCACATAAATCCAGAAATCCTTGTAAAAGCCTAATGCAGTTACCTGGATAGTAAAATAGAAGTACCCCAGGGGAATAACTACCACTATGAATAGTGGTGAGGCAGATGTGATAACCAGAATGGTTCCAATAACATCTAGTGTACAATTTAGCCAAGTTCGTAAGTAGTAATGGAAACGTGAGTCCACTATAAATAAGTCCTGTAAAAATGCACAGAAAAATCAAGACTTTTGTGAGTAAATTCCACTAAAAACTTTGAGAAGGAATTCTTTAAAAACGGAATCAAACTAAAATATCTTCAATTAAAATTAGTAGGGTCCCCCCGATTATATCATAATAGAATGTATTCAAATACTGTTACTATTTTTCTAAAAGTGGAATAGACATAATAGCTTTTAGACTACACATGGTATGTCAGAGAACAGGCTCAGTATTCAAGTCAGAAAGAGACAGCTTTTGCTATTTTGTGACTCAATACTTACTAAAGCATATCAGACTGAAAAGGAAGCCAGGAATTAAAATCCTAACCCTTGTATACTCCTGTTAATAACTCTAGAACTATATTGAAATATTACTAATCTCTTACAGTACACAGCAAAGCTTTTTCAAACCCAGTTTATAATATACCACTGCCAAAGACCAGGGTCCTGAGTGGAACCTAAATCAACTGATCTTTTAGTGTATTATACAACCGCTCTTGGGTCTACTCTAGAAAACACAGCTACCAACAGTCATTATATCTGAACTGATCATTAGTGCATTGCAATGATGTAGTTATGATGACAGTGGGAACTATTAAAGTCACAGTAAGTAACACTTGTTTATGTATTAGCAGTTCCAGTTAAAGCCAAAACACTACAAAAATAGAAAATAATATTCACCTTAAGTCTATATACCTCTGAGAATGTGAATGTAATGTATTAATTGTATTTGACAAAAACATTTGGGTCTGATACGCAATATACTACCAAAGAAAAATACAAATTTTTTGAAACACAGATCAGGTTTATGTCTAGTAAACTTGCTGCATGGTAAGAATAGTTTTTGAGGAATGACCTCCTAATGATCTTGAAAAGGGTCTATACAACTTCTAATAACATGTTTCCATGATTTTGTAAGAAAGTAGCTTGAGACAGTTCTTAAAGTTTTTATGCACTAAAATAACTTTCTATTGCTAGATATTGAATTCACTTGCTTTTGTATCTGTCATTTTTCAACAACACTAAATGGAATTAAATCCATTAGTTGCTCAAGCTTCATTTTCATAAAATGGAAAATACACAAGTTTTCCTTTTACCTTTGTGAATCTATTGATGATCTGACCAACTGGATCAGTTTCAAAACGCTGAAGAGGGAGATGCAATACATTGTCCAACAGCTGATGATGCAATGCCCGAGAAGCAGACAGGGATCCCCTGGTGACCACATAGGCACCGCAGCAAACAAAAAGACCTTACAAATGGATGAATTAAAAGACTGTATGAATGGCTGGGGAAGGAAACATATGGAGCTTGTATCTGTCACAGTATTCTACAACAGTGAGCAATTCAACAGTCACATTTCATATCTTTCTTAGTTTTACAAATGTACATATTTGTAGTTTGTTGATACATCTTACTACTTCATAAGTACGTTTTTCTTGCATGTAAGTCTCTCATGTTAGCATGCCACACATCAACACTATTTTCCTTCCTCACTGAGATGCCAACGTAACTTCATTAGGTTACAATTGGATGTTTCAAGAATTCACAGAAGTATCATAAACTCAAATTCCATTTTCTTCAGCATGCCTGTACATCTCCTCTCCCCAGGCTGAACTATTACACTGTGTGGCATACAATTCTGTTTATGAAACAGCCAGCATTATTTCTTTGCTAATACACATTCAGGCAGATCAGACTTGGCAAGCGGTGAGAAAACAGTCATAAATGCTCATCCTTGCCTTGTATGAGTCCCAGAAGTCCATAGGTATGAAGTTTATAGTTTTGAGATTGTTTCCATTCTGTGATATCACTAACTTTTGCTGTTTCTGCAGTCCAGGTGCTAAGCCATAGATTTTGTCCAACAGCTAGTGCATTTTGTCCTAAATAAGCAGCTATGGTTAGCCACATCCATTGCCAGTTGAAGGCTTGGAGGTACTTCAAAACAACTGACATTTTCATCTGAACACATATAAAAAAAAATAAAATTATATCTATAAAAAAGTCATTATAACTGTTGAAGGCAAATACATATTACATAATGGGAAGTGGATACATTAAATTCAGATTAAATCTAAACCATTTCTTAATTAAATCCGATAATTTAGGTATACAAAATCCTCCTATAAAAAGGTTTTCTCTCCCACTACACTCTGCTCTTTAACGATACTTATCCTAGGCAAACTTGCTTGTGACACTTTCCAGTGTCAGACTTAGAAAATCATATATGCAAAACAAACTTATATACAAACAAACATACATATACAAACTTATCTTATATACAACATAAACTAATGAACAAAAACAGATCAAACAAACAAGCGAATGCAATTCAGTTTGTATGAAGCAAATCTTACTCTATTCATCAATGGAACTAAAAACCTTAGAACAGCCACTCTGGACTCCTGGAGCCAAGGAAATTAGTGTCAGCAGAAGAAAATTCTCATCCTTGGTGTAGATGAGCACTAATGAGGCTAAACTCAGCTAGGAAACTTGGAAGGTAGAACTGGTAGGAACAGAATAATGACAGATTCTTTGATTTGATCACAGGATGGAAATAAGCTCTACTTAGCACAAACTCTTCTATCTCTTCTGCAGATTCTTTTCTACCATCCATTTCTACCATCTTCTTCCCTTTCCCACCCCATTCTTATTTTAAGTAAACTACAGTTTCCCAGGAAGTTTTGACCTTCTCCACACTCAGTTTCACTTGTTCTTTTCCTTCTACCTAGCAACTGTTAGGATTTTTTTAAATGGAGACTGCAGAAAGTGTACTTCTAACGTAAACCAATACTGCAGCAGTATTACCATGAAAATTTTCTAGTCTCTGCTCCAGCAGGTATTTAAATACATTTTATATTCAGTAATGAGATTTCAGGCAACCTTAAAAAGAAACAGAAAACTGCAAAGCAATACTTTTTTATAAAACTTAATGTCAAAGCTTTTCTGTTGGTGATACTTACGCCACCAGTGGCAACTTTTTCTTTATTGTTCGTGAGTAGTTTCCATTGATCAAAGGAAGAACTGCAAAAAAGAAACACTTTCAAATCTTCTTGTGAATTATCATACAAAGAATATGTTTGATTGCTCCTAAGCAAAAGTTAATACTGTACAATCTTGTAATTATTTCCTGTGGAGCCACGAACTGTTCTCAGCTGTTCTATTTTTGTTATTACAATAATGTCATGGTCAGAAGACAATATGAGGTATGGCCGTTTCATTTCTTGTATCTACCTGTAGATAAATCCAAGCTTGCCCTGCATAGGCATCAGCTAGAGTTGCAAGACCATCCTTTTCTGACACATGTAAATGTGGTGCAACTCAGGTCTCAGCCCTTATCTGGGCCCAGGATTAGAGATTGCTATCCAACACATCCAATTCTACTACTTCTGGACCAGGGTGGTTAAGCTGAAGTGTTGTGCTTGCTAGTTTGAATCTCTTCTACTTCACCTTTGCATATCTTCTACCACCTCCAATATACCACTACAGTGTTTTAAAAATTGATCTAGGAGGTCATTCGACTATTTGAAAGCCCAGAAGTTTTCTTAAAGGTGGAAAAAGATAAATCAATCTCAGAGGGGAAAAACAAAGAGCATAAACAACTTGTTAATACACCAAACTGCTGCCATGGAATTGTGGGTGCATCTACACTAGTAAGTTCAGTTAGCCTTCTGAAAGTTCCTTTCATTCCTGCTTAATGTACTTTGGTTCACACAGTGAAGCAGCCCACAAAACTGGACCTCCTGAACTCATGCAGCACATCATTAACCAGTTTTCTTTAGCATAAAGTGTAACCAGAAGATGAGCTCCAGATACATGCCCTCCAGCCAACTGCTGATGATCATTCAGGCTTCACCCATGTTTGCATGGTGAAGCATAGTTGTACAGACTTCAGCACTTAGGGTTGTTCTAACACTGCAACAGTTAAGCAAGGGCTAATTTTATTCATTATTTTGATCCTTACTCTTTACGTTTCAGCAGTTCTCTTTCTTGCAGACTCCTGCCCATTTGGCCTTCTTCTTTGGGAGATCTCACTACAACAGAAAAAAAAAAGAATCAAAACATTTTTCAGTATTATGCCATGAGTAGACAGGCACAGTACAGGAAGCTAGAAATTAAAAACTGTGACAAAATGATGGATGAGAATACTTTGAAGTATGAACTACTGAAGTCGACCTAGTCTCGGGACAGCTACTACGTAAGACGGAAAGTTTTATGACCAAATTCTGAAACTGTGACAGTGGGTAAATCTCCTCCAAGACCCCAGAGTCTCTTTGGCATTTCATTCTTGCTTAGTGAAAGTGTATCCCTACAAGTATTAACGTTAGTGTTTATCTCAAAGTATTCTCGCATCATGGCTGGAAAACCAAGTTTGCTGCTCTTTGTGTGTTAATGAAAGGAGTCACCACTTTTTTCTTCCAGGAATGGGTTTTTTTCCTTATTTTCATATTTGATGTTGGTTTTGTCAACAGATCTGTCACGACAAATATATGATTTTTAAATCATACCATCCTGCTGAATGTATCTCTGCTGTATAATGTTGTATCATGCTGTTTCTTCTCCTCATTACTTTGTTTCCTCTTCCCTCACTTTATTACCCTTCATGAATAATACATATTTCCTTTACACAGCTATCTCATACTTTCAGCCCAACACAGCTAATTCAAGACTGCCCACTGCTGCCTTTTGCAAATCTGCTGTTCTGTCTTTCTGCTCCTCCCCATGAAACCCAGAGTGCTGGCTCCAGTATAGGGCCCGAATTAATCAGACCACCAGATTGTGCACTGTACTTACTGCAGACTCAATGTAGCTAAGCTAACTGGAGACCAGCATTGCAAACATCTGCAGTCATGTATCTGTTATAGGAATCTTCTTGTCATGTGGAGAGATTCCTTCTCTCAAAATTAAATAACCACAATTTTCTGAAGTACATGATGAAAACAGGTCAAACAGACTGTATTGTCAATGTACCTATTTGTTTCCCTCAACTCTCAAGAGCACACATTGAACAACTCAGGTACAGAAGTAAACTAAGTCCCAATCCATTTTTTGTCTCCTACAGATGGACAATAGTCTCTTACTCCTTCTGCTGTGCTCCATGCAGCACTCTAAGGTGATGGAAATGGGAAGCATCCAATATAAAACAGGACACAATCGCTGACACTGCAAGATTAATTTAAAATGTCCACAAATCTTTTATTGGGTGACAAATACTTAACAGAATCAGGTAACTTTGCCAGGCAATTCATACAGCATGCAAAGGTAGTAAACAGCTGAATAAGGCGGCATATTATACATTCATTAGTTGAAAGAGTAAACCATTTGATCTCAAGACATTAAAGCCTGATTTTTCAGTGTATAACCTGTAATTCTATACCAAAACTTAGACATTTTCCAGCAACTATTCTATTTATTTTCCAGGAGGAATATTTTTAACATCTTGAATTAAAAGAAAAAGTACTAAGGAAACACAGCATACAGATTTTCTCACCTTCCACAGGAGTTGTCTCTTCAGTTGTATGTTCTGCACTGAAGACTTGAGTAAGATCAGCAAAATTAGCTCTCTTTGAAACAAGTTCTTGATAGGTCCCCATTTGACTTATTCTGCCCTCTTCCATTACTATTATAAGATCGGTGTGAGGCAGGAATGTTACATTATGGGTCACCAATATACGAGTCTGAAACACATTGTTTTCCATTTCTTCATATAAATACAAAGTGTATATTAAAAGTAGACATGATATGATATATTCCAGTTATGATAACTGGAATGATATATGGAATTTTTCTGGGATTTTGCTCATTTGTCCACTCTATGATCATATTATTTATTTCCCACTTTACTATATTACTCTTTTAACTGCTGATTGTAATGTCAAACTTTATGCTTACAGCTTATACAGTATTACTTATACTTTTCTATTTCTTAATGTGCATTCTCTGCTCAAGAATGGTTTAGATTAGGTTGTAAGGAGAAGAAGTAGTCAAAACAGATTTTAATCTACTACATTTACTTTTATAATCTCAACATTAAAATCTGCTTACAAGTCTACCATTATTAGTGTTCTTGCTTCTGCCACATAACCCATGGAGCAGGTAAACTGATAAAAGGGAGACAGAAGAAAGGGAAAGCGAAAGACATTTGCCTCATAGTAAGTAGTGTATTCCTAATAGTAAATATTTCACAGTAATACATGTTTTTTGCATGCATCAGCCAGCAGTAATGATCTGTATTAATTCATAACACTGAGAAGAGATTTTTTACAAACTATCTTACCTTCCCACATGAATAGTTTTGAAATGGGAGAACCTATGCCTTCTGATCCACTTTCCCCTAGGAATTTCTTTGTTCAGTAAGAAGCCTTTCTTTCTATAACCTATTTACTGCAGTGAGGCATCAAGAGTGACCACAAAGCGCTCCACCCAGCCTTCTATACACACTGGCACTCCTCAGAAACTGCCAGTAAAGAAGAAATAAGCAAATATTATGTGAAGCTTTCAGACTCTCATGTCAGGTAAGCTCTCAATCTTTTTTTCTGGTCTGTTCTATCCCTACCCAAAAGGCTTCAAACCGAGACAATCAGCTGTGCTTTCAATTTAGCCTCTTTATTGCAGAACAATTTTCATCGACACACTAGGTGAGAGATGACCTTCTGCAGAATGACTGAGACTTCTACTGTGTCCACTGTATTGTGCAAACCAATTCATCCCCAAATTGAAAGGAGGCCACCCTACTTTACCTTGCTTTTTAGGAGACCTGAAGGGCCAATTATCTTCTCAAAAAGGTGTTTCCCAACATGTACATCTACAGCAGACAGCGGGTCATCCAGAAGATACAGGTCAGCATTGCTGTACACAGCTCTAGCGAGACTCACTCTCTGCTTCTGCCCTCCACTTATATTGACACCCTAAGAAAGCAAAATAGTCCACATTTAAATATGAAATGCTAAAATGAAATACTGAGTGTATTACACTCCATCTCATTAGTTTTTCAGATAAGCAAAGTAAATTTTATACTAGATATGAATATAGAAAGGTAAATGTGGATTTTCAAGTAATCAGAACAAAGTTTGAGCTCTGTTGACTAAATTCTCAGTCCAAAATGGGTGAATGCAAGGTAGTTTGGAAAATTAAAAAAAATACTTTTATTTACAGTCATACAGTAATTTTTACATTATAGAGGGAGCCCTCTGGGAACAGGGCAGGGCTGACTCAAACTTCTGCATAGAAAAGAACCATTTTAAGTGTTCAGAGTTTGGACAAAACTTAAGTTCAAAGTAAGTAAGCTAAGTAAGGAGATGTGATAGATTTACTTGGCTGAGCACTGATTAAGTCATCAGTATAAATTATCAAATAGGTAATACATAAAAACATAAAAGCTGTAACTTATTGCATCATTTCTGACCCCTCAAATTCTCACCCTTTCTCCGATCTCTGTTTGGTCTCCATTCGGTAACTGTTCCAAATCTGGCAGTAAAGCACAGGACTCTAAAACAAGTTCATAGTATGGCCTATGTAGATTTGCACCAAAGAGAATATTTTCCTGTAAAGTGCCATTTTGAATCCAAGCCTGCTGAGAAGCATAGGCCACTGAGCCCTAAAAAGAATTGGAAACAATTTGTTTACTCAGGCTGTGAACACAAAAAAAAAGGATTTAAAAATATGTTTGAAAATCCAGCTTTTCCTCAAAGTAACCAGTAACTACCTCCAAAATTATTAAGCTGTTTATATTATTAAACTGTTAACATTTTAATTAAGTCAGGTAATAAAAACAATCTGTTGAACAGTCCTGTATAACAGTTTGCCTGTAATTATTACAAGAGCACATGCTGTGAATAAACCCAACAAAGCTGGAACATATATTGAACAGCCTTTCAGGGAAAGATCTTGGTGACAAACAGGCATCTACTGTAAGATTTATATGCGGCAAAATGGGTCTGTATTAGGTATATATCAAAATACAGTTTGACTGTATTTTTATATTACATGCTGTGGAATGTGTCAGCATGAAATTAGAATTAGAAATCAAGGTTACAGGACAGGAACGATAACTGGAAATGCTCATAAATCTTTTCTTACATTCAGCTACATGCTCTGTTAAATTCTATTAATTTTACAACAAATTGATAGCATAGATACACTTGTTGGATATATGCCTTCCTTATAGATTTTACACAGCTAATCTTTTTCCCATTAATTACTACTTTCAGATTCAAAACACCTCAACTTCATATTTGTTCCCCACCCTGCAACAGAGACAGGATACTGTACTCGCTTTCCACAGGAGCAGATTCTTGTTCAACACTTATTTTCAAGGCTAGACACTTCTTTAACGGTGCCACACCCACTTGCAAGCAGATTAACTGATACTGTGCTTATTCACTAATACTTACTGATTCAAGCACTGTAGTCTGTCATCAGAGGTTAACTTCCTCTGTATCTATAACCTATTGAAAACTTGCCTAAACTCTATTTTGCACTGGGGACTTTCATTGCTCTATGTAACTACAAGACAAGTTAAGCTACTGGGGTCCGTGTTGCTAGGAGAGCCAGCACCCTAATTCCATCTCTGCCTAAAGTTCAGCTTTAACCTCTGTTTCCATATCCTGTATCCACATCCTGTATTCTATTTCCTTATCCACATAAATCATTGCAAGAAAGTTGATCATCTTCTATATCAGCTTATAACTGCTCCGAGTGGGCCATGTTTGTACGTTCAAAACCAGCAAACATTAGAGACGGTTAGTCTCAATACGTGACTTAAACACTCATGATTTCTGCACTGAATTATATAGATTATAAAAAAAATGAAAATAGCTTTGCAATCATGTAGGTTGACAACAAAGCAAAATTGTTACATTATTAACAATAGAGACTGTAGTAACAGGACAAGGGGTAACGGGTTAAAACTTAAACAGGGGAAGTTTAGGTTGGATATAAGAAGGAAATTCTTTCCTGTTAGGGTGGTGAGGCACTGGAATGGGCTGCCCAGGGAGGTTGTGAATGCTCCATCCCTGGCAGTGTTCAAGGCCAGGCTGGACGAGGCCTTGGGTGATATGATTTAGCGTAGGGTGCCCCTGCCCGCGGCAGGGGGGTTGGAACTAGATGATCTTAAGGTCCTTTCCAACCCTAACGATTCTATGATTCTATAACAAATGTCACTGTATTCTTACTTTTCTTTGAAGATTCAAGAAGCTGGAGCTACCTTTGCCAGTATTTTTACAACCATAAATAGCTGAGGAGGAAAAACCGCACTTTCAAAAGCAGTTCTGCTTAATTTAGGTATTGAAGAGTGGGCAGGGCAGGGGGACACAGACAGACAATCTTACTCTTCTCTGAGCTGTTCCTTCAAGCTTCTCCATTTCTCCAAGAACAGCAGAAAGAAAAGATGACTTTCCAGATCCAACCTTTCCCACAACAGCAACTAAAGAGCCTTCAGGAATCCTGACACTCAAGCTGGAAATATTGAGGAAGACAAATTAGTTACTCGCTTTGTAAACATTCCATCATGTATGAGTAGTGGTCACTGTGAGAAAGAAACAGTCTATTTTACCCTCAGAATGATGAGGAATTAGTACATCAGGTCGCATGTCTTTTGACTATGTACCTTTCAGAAACTTGCAATAATGGCTTTATATATAGATTGATTTGTCTGCAAGTTAAAAGACTGTGCTTTCATCTGGTCACAATGAAATCAACTGGAGACAGCCTAACCAAAGACTGGTTTTATCATATTATTCTCAGACCTGTAGTTTACATTCTGTCTCGCTCTGACAATCAACTGCTAGACCTCTTAGGGAAAGAGAAATGAAGAGGCAGAGGGAGGAGGAGTGGGAGAGAGGAAGAGGAAAGGGAAGGGCACTGGCTTCCCATAGCACTTAATACAGTGCTATACTGGGAAACATGCACTTTTACATGGTTTCTCTTGGAGCATCAGGGACACCAGGTCAGATTTGACGTTCCAGAGCACACTGGTCACATGGGATGCTCTGGAAACAATAATTTATGTTATTTTTGGTATGTAACATCATGAACTAATCTGAATGAAAATGTATTAAACCTGAACAAAATCTCTATAAACATCACATTCTGCCAAAGGAGCTCATTAAAAAAACAGTGAGAAATACCTTACTTTTTTAAGATGGGCATGCCATTCTTTTCCCAGCTGAAAGAAGCACCAATAAACCCAACAGCATTATCTGTTGCAGTAAAGAAAAAGAGACCAAAGAATTGCTAATCCATCCCCTCAGTTGAGTTTCTTAATGATTATCCATATAAACTCATGACCAATTAAAAAAATAATAACTACTGCTTACTTCCACTGTAGTTTGTATTGACATCCTCAGGGTTAATATCCTCAGCACAGAGAAAATCCTCTAAACGGCTTAGAGAAACTTTGGTCTGCAAGATGAATAGGTAGGTAAATAGGTAGATAGGTAGATAGATTAGATATAATACAACATGCCTGTGCTTCCTTAAATTAAAATTAAAAATATTTTAATACTTTAAAGTTCTAGATAATATTCCTTGTCAAATATCTTCTATTTGAAGATAGACAAAAAAGGTGTTTAGGTATTTAAAAAAATATTTTCCTTAAAGTACTAAACAATCTAAAGTCAAAAAAGTGTATTTTTTTTCCTAAGGATCTACTGCTTTATAGTTATCAAGCAACAGAGCATGCTTGACATATCCAGTGTTAGAATTTATAGTTAATCCTTTAATTTTCTTTCTCCTTAAGACAGAAACATCCTTTAAACATCCTTTATGCTTCTCAATCCATAAAACTACTGTGCAGTTTCATGTCAACAAAATGTAACTTAAAATAAATAATGACTTAACCATTCCTAGAAACAGATGAAACATGACAAGAGTATAAACATCAACCTTTCATGGCACTTATTCATAGTATGTTTACCTGGGCAACAGCAGAGATCACAGACGGTAAATCAAACAAAGGCAGTCGTAAAATGTTAAATAAAGAAATAGATGTAAAAACCTTAGTTGCTGTTAAAACATTATCTTTGTCCAGATGAAAGAAGACTCCAAATGTAGCCAAGGAGACCTTTTAAACAAATGAAAGAAAATGACATATCCAGAAGCAAAATCATAGTTATACACATATACTATTTTTGTTTGCATTTGAAAGGTGCAGTATCCCATTTCTGCTCATGTATAAGCAGGAGCTCTGTAACTGCTGCACATGGAAATTATTGCATAGCTGCAATACTGATTGCAGGAATACCATCATTTTAGTAAGCAAAGGCCATGGCAACTGTCTTTGACCCAACCAGATAAATGTGAAACTATATGAAATAGCTTCCCCATCTCATCAAGTGTTTTCTTCATTTTTAAAACACTCAAACACGGTATTTCAGGAAATTCACCTTTTTCTTTATCTTTCTCTTGCTATTGCTATGATATTGGACATAAAATAGAATTATTTACTGCAGGGATTTTTATGTTGGACACTTGGAATTATTTTCAAGAATCTAGTCAGTAGTCCTCAGAGAATAAACTGGACTCTTACACAACAGACAGCCAAGCCTTCAGAATACCCAGAAAAGCCTACATTTAATAACCTGTCCTACGGATTCTTTGCTGCCTTTTGTTGAATTTCAGAGTCCTAAACTAAACTAGTTATAAAGTAGGAAGACTCCTAATAAAGTTCTAAATAAGAAGTTGATTACTTCACTGCATTTAATTCAACTTGTGAATTTTTCTCGCTCACTGCTTTAACTATTTCAATTGCTAGCAAGGTTACAGATTGAAGGATGGCCTTAATCCTCCCTTTCACTATTCCTAAGGAATATTCCTCTTCAGCTCTTACATACCATGCATTAAGCACTAGAAGATGTCATTTTTTGTAACTGAAGTTAACGGTGGTCATTTATCCATAATGAAGTTTCCAGTTGGATCCATAGAATCATTTAGGTTGGAAAAGTCCTTTAAGATCATTGAGTCCAACTGTTAACCCAGCTCTGCCAAGTCCACCACCAACTATGTCCCTAAGTGCCATGTCTACACACCTTTCAAATACCTCCAGGCATGCTGAGCCTGTTCCAATGCTTGACAACCTTTCCAGTGAATATCACTAATATCCAACCTAAACCTTCCCTGGAGCAACTCGAGTCCATTTCCTCTTGCCCTATCACTTGTTACTTGGGAAAAGAGACTGACCCCCACCTCACTACAACCCCTTTCAGGTAGTTTAGAGAGCAGTAAGATCCTGTCCCTCAAACCCTGGCATGCTGGACCCAGGCTTATCTCTAATGAGCTTGATTTTATCCCTTTCCCCCTTCAAGTTTAGTTTAAAGCTCTTTCAGTGACCCTTGCTACGGGAACCGGAGAAACAGACTTGCATGAATTAATATTTTTATAAAACAAACCATAAAAGGAATACACGTCAACGTTAGCATGGAGTAAGTCGTCAGATACCCAGAAGACTTCAAAACATCCACTTCACGTTCTCTAATGCTCATGACCTTCCTTTGATATGCAGGTTCCCATGCATAAAGTTTGAGGATCTAAACAAGCAAACAAACGTATCTTTATAAAACAAAACAACAGTGACCATGCTTCAGAAAATAAGCTAAAGCTCCAAATGTCATTTTCAAATAATCACCAATGCAAACTACAACAATTTGAATGTTTTACAAATGAAAGCAAGACCTGAGATAACTCTAAATTAGGTTGTTCTTATGGAAGATATACTCCCATTACTGTTACTTCTACAGAGCTCATCTTTTCCCGTATGTATCATAAACAATGAGATGGTTTATTTCAAAACAGGATAAACAACAAAAGTGAGCCAACTTTGTGAAGTGCTTTTCTTCTATACCAAAATTTCAGTCTGCCGAAGGTTTTCAGACATCTATTAATATATTTTACATTCTCATTAAAATGTGGTATTAAAAATAATGCATCATGAATAATAAGTTTTTCAAATCAAATTAAACCAGTAAATATTTCCAAAAGCACTTTCTCTGTAAACTTTTTTCACTGTTAACTGAAATGTTACTCATAAAACCTAGGGCTTTTTATATAACTTACTCTCTGTCTTTGCAACCTAACAGAAAACCCCAAACTCTTGTTAGTTGTTGCATTACCTTTATGCCATGTAACATTTCACTTAATAGCTTGACTCGCTGATCTGAATTCTTCATTTGGCTTTTCTGGTTAAAAGACAGCAATGTTTACATTTTTCAGTGAGCAAAAGAAAATGGAGAGTAAAATATTCAGTGTTCTATAGCCAATAAATACCTTTTTTGCTTTTTTTACCTTGCTAAAAACACACCAGAACAGCAGTTATACCATTTTCAGATACATACGTAGTATAAGGAAATAATTAGTCAGGTAAAGCATTAAATACATTAAAATAACATTTTAACAATATAGTATAACACTATATACACACAAACATGAGTATATATGTAACACTATATGGATATAAACCACTGAATACATACATATGCATATATACAGAGGTTAGGAAGAAAGCTTCCTTTGTTACTGAAGAATACATTGTTACTGAAAGAACCAGCCAAAGAAACACAGAAATTCTTCTTACTCCTATGCTACACTCAGACTCTTCTGCATCTCACATTTCTATAATACTAATTAGCAGCCTCTTTAATGTTTTGTGTCTTATTCAAATACAACAAGTTGCAAACTTTTAGACAGAATTATTTAATTGCCTTTTGTATTTCTTCTCTCTCATATCACAGTAGGGATCTAAGCGCATGTATAGCTGTAACAGCTCATCTGCAAAAGAGGTGAGAGTGTTTTCTTGTTTTTTCTATGTTTCTAAACTGTCACAGCCTTACAAAAGAATTAACGGAGACCCAGAGTCGCTACTGCATGTTGTGTCACCAAAGGCAGAATAAGAAAAGAGATAAATAATTGCCTTGATAGCAATTATGAAACAAAACTTAGGGTTTTAGTTTTGTGATTTTTTTTCCAATTGGACCTCACAGAAATAGAAGTATTAACAGGCAATATAGTGCCAAGAGAACTGTAGCATCAGAGAAGCAGAAAGGAAATCAGAACACATGCAGTACCTCTATGGGAATTCCCATCTCAAGAGAATGTGATAAATTCGAGTGAGCAGCTTAGCCTGAATAATAAAAGTAGAAGAGGGCCATAATCCTACAAAAATCCCTTATTTAATAGAATTAACTCATGTAATATGCAAAACCACAGTCGTTTCCTAAATGAATCACACAGTAATTTTTACTAATACAAAATTATTGTTTCAGGATAATGGAAATACAGGTTTCCAAACTAAATACTACTTTAGCTATCAAACATATGGCATAACTCCAGTTATGCTTTCCTCCAGTGAAAAACAGCTGCAGCTTGGCTTTGCTTATTTGTTTGGAGTTTGATTTAGATATACCTATAGTATTCTTACACATGCATAATTTGTACACACACCCCTTCATTTCTATATTATGACAACTTGATCTCTCTTACTATGCTTATTTAAATAGCTCACCTTCAGTCTTTTTACTTTGGCTGCAATGAGCGCATTTATAGGTATAACCAAAAGAAGCAGTGCAACACCTGCTAGGACTGAGGGGCCAAGTTCTTTCCAGAGAAAGACAACAGCCATGATGATCTGAAAAGGTGCTGACCACAAGAGGTTGAGGTTTACAGCCATTTCCATGAGTTGCTGAGTATCTGCTGACATCAGGTTAACAATTTCCCCAGTTGTATAGTTTCGTCGTGAGGAATTTGCTAAAGTTAAAGCCTGCAACCAGAAAATGGAGGTCACAATCAAAACTCAACAATTTTGATAGGTTTAGCTGCCCAGCAGAAGCTAAGAACACAGTAATTAGAGCAAAGCTGAACTCTGAAACAAGACTTGCAACTTTTTATAAGAGGAACATGGCATAAAGAGGGCTAAGAAAGCCTCATCTTTGGCCTTGCTTAGAACCTCTAGTGCAGGAACCAGAAACAGCAGGCTTCACAAGCAGCACATGTATAATCTCAGTGTGTCAGGCAGGTAACACATGTTCCATGTGTATCAGGACTGATACCCAATCACATGCACATGCTCTCTCTCCCTCTGCGCGTTACTGCCTCATATTTTTCTACTATACCACCTGAAAATCCTGCATATACCAAGACAGGGCTGCAGCTGCTCACTCCAAAATCCATCCCACGTGCAAAGCACTACCTGACCCAGCATTCACTAATCAACTCTACTCAGAGAGAGGAAGCAGCTCTATCTCTATCCTATAGCTGTGAAAACTTGCCCAGGAGACATGCCCACCCCAGCTGGAGACTCTCTTCTGCTGTTCTTGATCTGATCTACTGACACACCTCGATATGCGACTTGAGAGAATGAAGTCCTTTCTTTAACTGATTTGCAACTTGTAAGTAAAATTTTGTGTAGTGATTCAGAACATACCTGAGAAGCCTATGTCAAAAGGCTGCTTTGGCTCTCTTGAGAAAAGAGACTATATTTTATATTAACAAAGATGGTAATTTATTTCAGAACTGGATTATTTTTTTACTTCCTTAACTTGTGCCTGATAGCTAAATACTGCAGTAAAAATGCCAATGTGTTATGGCTGCCACCTCAGCATTTCTTATTAAAGGTGGGATAAGTTATAGATAGGTTTCCACAGCAGCTAGTCATCCTCTAAACACCTGAAAAACAATTAACCTACAGGGTATTCAACTCAGCAGAAAATCAGTTTTACTAAAATCGGGGGTGGTGGAGAGGTGTGTATATTCAATCTCCAAAGGAGACAATATAGCAAACTTCAGCTTCTCACATTCACTACTACTGTACAGTAAAAACAGTTACCACTTACACCCTTGCTTTTTCCTGGACATCCAACCTATAAAGTCTTCTCAGTTCATTCAGTAAATACAGGAGATTGATCCATAACCAAAGTAGGAAGAGATCAGTTTCTACATACTGCCCAAGTATTATGCCTGTACAGGTGGCTGACAAAAGTATGTAATTTCAGGATTAGAGTCTCCCAATAGAAATGCTGCTGAAACTCTAGATTATTATAAATAAATAATCATCAGAATACACAAAGTCAATCTGCTGTAGCCTGTCACCAGTGTATAACATCCTGGGTTTTGATCGTGCTGGTAGAGCACATTGTCTTTTAACACTCTGTGTTTTATTTTAGCCTTTGTTTTCAAAGAAAAGTGAAAACATGATTACCTTTTTATACATCAGGCCAACAACTGCAGTCTTGATTTTGACTGCAGTAAGCATGTTATTACGTTGGTATAACTGATGGAGAAGAGTTTGTGAGAGAACCACAAAAAACAGGGCAATAGCAAAACCATATCCACTCCCATATGAAGTTGGATGATCTTCACTGACCACTATCATTGCTCTGAAAACAAAGGAAAAAAGATGCATTTTGCGTATTAAAACAACTATAAAAGTTCAATAAGATGAAATACTGGAAACCTGTTTAACTAAGTCCATTTTGGATTTAGATATGGTGACAGGTCACAAAGAAATACTATGTTATAAAGAAGGCAGGTCCTATCTGTGTTTTCCAATCTGTTAGCTTAGAAACAATTCTCAAATGCTATTTTGGCCATGAATGTGCTGTTACTGACATCCCTGACAATGGTGTATAAATAAATAATGGCATAAAAGAAAAAAAAAAAACAGAATACAATTAGATATTTGTACTTAGAAAGGTTGCAGCTATCAGCCATGAGAGAGGAAAAAAATCTACAGGAAAATTCTTATTTTTGTGTTCGTAAAAGGTTATCTTAAATAACCAGCAACCGGGATGTCTTCAGACAGATTTTATAGCTAAAGATTTTGTTCAAGATTACGTTGACTCAGATTTTGGAGATTAACAATAATTCTTTTCCTTATAAACACACAGGTATTTGATAAATTCTTCACACCTCTGTGGTAAGCACGATTTCAAAAACCACTTCCACCAGCCTCGTGATGCCAACATGATATCAACAGTCACTGCAGTTTCACATTAAATGCTGAAGCTGTAGATATTATTATATATTTCGGTTTGTGGGTTTTTTCAACAGAGATGGAAAAATATTGTTGAAGAAGCAGAGAAGTTAAATAACTTGGTGCTTCATTTTTTCTTAACATCTTATTGTACATATATTAAATACTTAAAAACAATATTGTGGAATTGAAGCTCTACTGGTTTCATCTCAGTCCTTTGGCTAAGAGATTCCTCATCTCTTTGAGCTTTCCCTCAGTAGATCATTTTCAGATAATCACAGGACTGGGGAGCAAACAAAATCTTTACACACCTAAGATGTTCCTTGGTTTGCTTTTGATATTAGAAACCCTTTAGCTTTATTATTGCTGTTACTTTCTGATCATAAAGTGAAACATAATAAAAACTTACTTCATTAATTGCGGACTCATGAAAGCCAGAATGTCGGCTGTAACTTTCAGAAATGAAACTTTAATCAATACACATTTAAATGTTTGCCATAATGACCAAATCAAAGATGGTTTATGGAAACTTGTTTTCTTAAACAGCAGTCTTTTGATATAAGAAGCCTGAAAGATTACAAAAATATGCTTAGAATTAAGAGAAAAAGTATTTTTGAACTTTATCCATATTTATAAATATAAAATAAGTAATATCAAGTCCATCTAAAGCCATCACTGTACTTATGATCTTAAAAAGAGCATTTCCTACAGTTAAAAGAAAAGCTTTCATGTAAGAAATGAAGTCTGGTTTTATTTAGCCTAGCCAGCGGTTTTTCAAGGAATGATAAATGTAATTTCTAGAATTGCCCAATCATCCACATAAATAATTAGAAAATAATTTAATCCTCAAATGATTATCACAGGTCAAAAAAAGTATCATAAAAGCTGAGCTAAGCTTCAAAATCAATGCATTAATATTTGTAGCAGGCTCACAGCAACTTTGTATTTAAGGCTGAATAACCCTTCCACTCCTTCAGAATATTTTCAGTTGCCAAGTGACTATTTTTTGTTCAGTTTGAATGTACCTCAAGCAATTGCAAACATTCTAATGAGGGCTAAAAAAAAAAGTCAGCCTTTCTTAATTAACATAGTGATGAAGGACAGATTATTTGAATAATAAAACCAGTATCTGAATGGAAAAAATATCCCTATTGAAAAACACTTTTGAATGCTTTGGTAGAAAAGGTTTTGGTGTGTACAAACCATCACTGGAAGAAAGGACAAATCTACAAATAGCTAAGAAAAACACTGAAGAGATAAAGTAAGGTCAGACTCTGCAGAAGCCCTCTTCTTTGTATTGAAAAACAAAAGCTACACTCTTACTGGACTTACAGGTTAGGTTCTCTCTCATGAACTTCCTAACATTACAAAGCTCCTAGTGTACTTTAACTACAACAACCAAATAGTAACTGTGACTGAAACTTTCAAGGGTTTACATGAAAATCACATAGAATACTTCAGGCAAAAACAAACAAACGAAATATCTGTAAAACTCACTATTGTTAAAATTAAAGAAAACTGAAGCCTGTTTTGTGTGTTCTATAAGCCAGGGCATCTACTGATAAGCAGCTATCTTATCAGTAGACAGACTTTCAGGTAGATTTCTATTCTACCTGAAATAGAGATGCAAAGATAAGACAGAAACAGACAAGTTCAGAGAGAAATTAATTGGACAGTTGTGACAAAGATGGCAATTAATCAACAAAGTAGATTCCACATCCCTTAAAGTGTTAAAATATAACATATGATCTTTGTAAGAGGTAAATTTGAACTTAAAACAATTTAGAAAAATCTAATAGCCACACCAGAGATCCCTGATCACGACACTGAATGACCTTTGTGATCTACAGAATAGAGAGGCTGTTCAATAAGTAAGGTTCTAGAAATCTTCTCCAACTTCTAGACTCCATACATTCAGAAAAGAATATTGCCTATTGTCAGAGTTGTAGCTACCATTGATCCTGTGGTGGACTTCTGGATTTCTTTTCTCCATTGCTTTTCAAAGTTAGGACACACGGTGTATGGTGAATCTCCTTCATTCAGTTCAAACAGGTCATACCTTTCCAATGGCTTCTTATAGCCTATAGATATTAATCTGAAAGAAACAAACTAATTTAGACAGCATGAAATACAGCAGACAAAACCAGCAGAACTACTAACTGAAAAAAACTAATGATACAATTTAATTCATATAAATAAACTCCATAATCATAATCAAAAATCCTATAAATGGTACAGACTAAATAGTGGAACATATTCACAGTCACCTTACATAGACTAAAATTGACTTGAAGTAAGAAGAGCCTAAGCAGATGGCCACATCTGAAAAGCAAATTCTCAGGAACCTCTGCAACCCAGAATATCTACATTTCTGATCCCATATTTCTTTATAGGAAAATATACTATTTCATAAACAAATGTGTAGCATCCTTACCAACTTACTGTTGTAATCTGGAATGAAATACCTTTTTTGTCACAGGACTACATTACCATAGAATCATTTATGTTGGAAAAGACCCTTAGAATCATTGAGTCAGACAGTTAACCTAACACTAAGTCTACCACTAAACCATGTCTCTAAGTGCCATATGTCTTTTAAATACCCCAGGGACAGTGACTCATTAAGTTGCAACTCTGCTTTAACCAAGGTAGCAACATTAAACTAGTGGGTTTCAGCACAAGCAAACTGGAAGTTTCTTTACAGCAGATCTTTAGCTGTTAAAATTTTAACAAAGGGATTTTACCCACTTAAGGGGGTAAGATGTGGGAAAAATTCAAAAGGATTAATGTTGACAACATCTTCTAACTTAAAGGAAGTCCCAGACAAGAGACACATGTATAGACAGTGGAGTGTGTCTCCTCTCAGTGGCAGCTCTACTGCTTTCAAGCTGCTGGAGATCTCCCTCCCTGAGAACCGCAACACAAGTGCAGCACCTGTCTTCAGTGTGCATTTCCAGTGTATTACTCCAGTGCCAGTCAGTGCCAGTGCTGGCCTTGGGGCTAACGTAGATATCATTGTGTTTATCACAGGACAGAAAATAAAGACTCAGAGACACTTTTCTGGAGGTTGTAAAATTCTGGCAGGGATAGACCTCACTGTCCAAGGGCCATCCAAACATCTACTGAACCTGCAACATTAATACAAAGTAAATTTCCCTTATGCCTGATAAATTAAGGCAAAAATAACACAGCTTCTCCCTAACAGTTACAGCTCTTGAAACATAAGGAAAGCAGACTAAGAGGTACCGGAGGTGAACTGTTGTTTAAGAATTCTGCATAACTCATCTCAATCCTAAAACTCGCTGCTGCCAGAGGATAAACAGGTCTAACAAATGCCATCTACAGATTGCCTGAATTCTAAAGAAAAATTGTATACCACTATGGATTTAATATGTAACACTTATTTGAGACTGATTCACTTAGATTGTAAGCACTCAAGGTGAGTATAAGACATAACTTATTGTGTTTGCTTGTGATTGGAGTGAAAAGATATAACTAATGTTCACAACATTAGTTTAATCGCATTCAGTTATTTCATAGCTAAATAAGCTCTTGCTGAGCAGAACTTATATGCTTTTTTCCCCTCTCATCTTTCGTTGAACATTGGGAAATCGGTTAAAACATACAAAGGATTGAATAGCTTGAACATTTGGGTGAGTACTTTGACATAATGAATACATAAATGTCATATAGAAGTCCTGCATTCAGAACACTTAATAACAGTCTAGAAAACCTGAAAATTTGTATTAGTGTACTTATTGTATTTAAGGTGCAGAAAGAGAGGATTGGTAAAAACCAAAGTTACACTGAAACTGGTGGTGAACTCCTAATTTCAGCAGGGCCAGAGTTCAACTGAATACTCTGAATCCTTGAAGCAATCTGATCATTTTGTCTCAGTTTATTAACAATAAATACCATTTTCAGGTTTTCCTTAAAATTAATAATATTGAATAAAGCAAGAAACTGTTATATTCCTAAAATGTTTTTTCTCACTTTTAGATTTCTGAACTGTATATATCTGATTCAAAGGATTTTTAAAGAAGAAAAAAGGAAAATGTTTAAAGTGAGTAATGGCCACAAGATGTAACATGAAACTGTTTGAAATAACATCCAAAATATTAACTGATGGGAAGCTGTGTTACTCAACATAGTTGAACTTTCAGTTCCTATTTTTGAGTGGAAACTTTCCCAAGTAAGTGCAGGGACATTGTTGGGCTTTATGAGCAGATGATCTACAGTTACAACGTGGCCTACCATAAAAGAGGGAAGAAAACGAGCATGAAATTGGCTACTTGGAAAAGTCCTTATGTGTACTGCTGAGTATTTATTCCTGGAGACGTATCAAATTGCTGTATCACTACATGGAGTATAAAGGAATCCTTATTTTCATTTTTGTCTATTGGCAGACTTTACACAATAAAAAATGATAGCCTAATTTGGCCTTTTTTGTTGTCCACTGTGACAAGAATATTGTGCTTAGTTACCAAAATGTTAATGTTTTAAATAATGCCATTAGATACAGTGTAAAATGACTGTTAACTACATATAAACAATACTCCACAAAATATTTTAGCATGACCTCTAAAGTCGTAAATTTTGATTTTTGTACAAAAAGCTAACAGCAATCTCAGGCTTAAACCCTGGCTCAAGCCAGAATGATGGTGTGGAACATAAATGTGTGCTCTACAGTTCTGTGAACACCAGTGAACACCAATAGGCAGTTTAGTAAATTCTCACCTGCTAAACCAGGAGTACGTTAACTTACTGAAGAAAAAAACATTCTCTTCAGGGCTGCGATTCTGTTAAAAAAAAAAAAGGTATCAATGTTACTTGAAAGACTGAAAAAAAAATAGGTTTTGTTTGTTTGTTTACTAAACAGGCAGTTTTAGGAGCTATTTTATTCTGGGCTATAATAAGGTCTACGTTTCTTTGCCTGTTATCTTCTCCCACCAACACACTCAAACACAAGGCATGAAGGATGAAAGAGATCTACATTCTTATTAGAACAATTTAACTTGGTGTAAGAGGATATCAAGCACCACTTTAGCTTGATTTTACACTATTTACACATACCAAACAGTAAAGCATAGGAGTTGATGATCACTATGGTTCCCTTCCAAATTGAGATATTCTATGTCAAATACAAGCAAACCTTCCTTAAAACTTTGACACTTAAAATCCTGTGGGATTTTTTTTTCCCCAATTTGACAACCTAGCTATTAGAAGTTATCACTGCTAACACCTAAAGAACAGCAAACTCCTTTCAGCCCCTAAGAGATGAAGTACTACTAATTGCACTGTGCACATAAATGAGGAGAACATGAGGTTTGTGCACTGCTGTCAATTTCAGAAGTCACTCGAGGCAAGTGCAATAGAGGTAATCAAATACGAACTCTCCCACGTTTCTTCAGGACTGGATACACCACATTCCAGAGTGACTTCAGCACACCTGAGGGTAAATTCTGCGCCGCAGCAAGCACCGTTCTAAACCCGCTTCTACGGAAGATGCAGTTACAGCTCCCTTCGGCAGGTGGTGCAAAACCCCACCTACCCAAAACGCATGCCGCAGGTGCTCCGAGACCCTGGGTATTTGCCACAGCAATTTTCTTGTGCTTTCTGCGAAAACTCGAATGATTAAACGGCAGTCCACGGTTAACAAACACGCAACAACCGTGCATGCGCTCCTTCGCTAACACCTCGGCTTGTGCACCTACTCACCCTTCGCTATCAGATGTCAATGTTTGCCACGGTTCACACACATACAGCACTGTTTGTTTGAAATACTTCCTTTTACTGTTGAAGAACACAGTCGAAGGCTTGGTCACAAACATTCCCTGCTTTAAACGCTGTTCCTGCTCCTATCTGCGCTGAACGAAACCCTGGCCTAAAGGCTATTCCCTCCTTGCAAATTCGAAGGACGGACCCCAGCACATACCCGCTGTCATTAGCTGCGGGTTTTCTGCATAGCGCTACGGCGAATCCTACATGAACTCCGGCAGGTTCAACGCATCCACCCGCAGCGCCCCGCTTTGCCCCCGGGGCAGCAGGCAGGCCGTGGGGGGAAGGTACCCGCCCTCAGCCCCATCCGTAACACCTCCTCCCGCTCGCCCCCCGCTCTGTCACCCTCGTGCCGGTGGGACTCTGGCGCCCGTAGAAGCCGCTGTGCTTCCCGCGGACGGCGGCCATGGCTCCTTCCCGCGGCCGAAGAACCCGCTGAGGGGGAGAGGCACCGGAGGCGGAGAAGCCGGGGCGCAGCCTCAGCTCCAGCCGCAGGCCCACGCCCAGCCCTCCCCGCAGCCTGGGCCCGGCGAGGCCCGTCCGCTTCCCCACACCCGGAAAGTCCCGGTTGAGGCTCCCGGTGCCCTGGGCGGGCCGTGCTTCAAGGCATCCCACGGCTGCAGAGCGTGTGTGGAAATCGCCGACGGAGCAATACTGATTTGTCCGAAGTTTGGGAGGTTGTAAGAGAAATATCTATGTATTGAATTCATGGGATAAAAGAGAGAGAAATGAATGCAAGACCTGTGTGACAGCAGGGAAAGCAGGGTCTCACGGCCAGCCAGTAACATAGGAAATGAAAGGCCAGGACAAATAACAGTGATTTATAATCAGAACTAACATAGAAAACACTCATTTAATATTAATGAAAATTTTCTTAGAGTGACTGAAACAGGAGGTTGAAGAAACATTTGGTCAAGGTCAAGCTGAACTGTGGATTTTTTTATTTCTTAATCATGGTGACGATGTAATTAAAATATCATCAGGGCCCCGACAAAAGTGACGTCTTAACAGATGTATGAAAGAAATTTAGTTTTGGCTAAAGTAATGTTAGCACATTCACATATGACTTTTTTAACACACTGATGAGTTCTAGCTAAGTGAATACAGAGAGGTGTTAAAAACCGTATCTCCTAGAGGGGGGAGTGGAGGTGGTGGGGAGAAGATTGGGAAGAAGAAAGGTAAGAAAAAAGTATTTCTTCAGAAGAACTGTGTTGATATGTTGTCAGCCATATGCAGTATGATCCTCCTTGACATTCCTTTTGTAGAATATAATTGGACAGAACAGATTATCTTACCTATCCGCTGGGAAAGCCTGGAAGCCTGGTAAGGACACACTAGCACAGACCTGACTAAGCTTCTCCTTTTGTAGACTAACTCTGGTTTGAGCATCCATCCGTTTTCTCCTTTGTCTGATGAACGGATTGGGCAGACCTAACACCTTTCTTAAAATATAAGACATTTTACTTAAGGCACAAACCTTTGTTACATGAAGTTATTTCTAGAGAAGGCTGAATTCAGTTGCTAATGATGTTCCGAGGATGCCATACTGTGGTGTTATAGGAATGCCTCTTAGGCTAAAGAAGTGATGGGCAAATTAAAAGCAGTGTCTTGAGAAAGTGATTTTAATAGCTGTATTTTATCTTGTCAGACAAAAGAGAAATCATTGCAGGCTAAATGCTTTTCAATTTCTGAAAGTCATCTGGGCTTGTAAAACACATCACCTTTAGACCAGTAAATTTGGGTATTCTTTCTCAATACCAGTATAATGATGAAAAGCAAGCCAGCATTATAACCAAGAAAACTGAGTTTAACAAAATCAAAGTCTTTTTTTACTATCAGGGTCAATTTGAAGCCTACATCTGCTCTGAACAGAAGACTTGACTTTAAGCCATATGAAATAGCTGAAAACCAAGTGGTTTGCTTTCTCATTTAATAGGATCTTAAAAGTGTTTCACCTGTACTTGGTATTGCATAAGACAGTATTGGTAAGACAATAGCTCTGCACCTGTCTACAGGCTGAAGGTGGGAGTTGTGAAAGATAAAAAATGGGTCATTTGACTACTTTGATTCATCACATTATGAGACAGTTTATTCTTCCTTTGCTAGGGAAAACTTTCCTTCTTAAGAGGTAGCACCGACTCCACTGACTTATGCTTTTGTGCTGTCATTTAGATGAGATACAAAATTTTTCATTGATTTGTTACAATGAACAGTAAGATTCTCAAATAAGCAAATAAAACACTAGAGAGTAACTTTACAGAAAGATGCATATATTGCACATAATTCTACTCAGTACATAACTGAAGCCATAAAGTACATACATGCATTTTAGTACTGATACATACGTTAAGTCTTGTAGCCAGTGTATTTTACCCTGTAGCCTGTATTTTACTTCAAAGTTACTACTGGAAAAATCCAGTTCCAATAACCACACAAACTGATTCTAACTGAAAGTAACAGCAGAGCTAATTCAGAATAAAGTTACAGGACTTCAGTGACAAGCACATATCTGATGTTCTCTGATGAATTTCTAGCCTGCTCACGTCTTCAGTGGCTCTGGAGAATTCTCACACCAGTCACAGAAATACATTCCATAAGTGATGGACATGATACATATGCTTCATGAGTGGCTGAAATCATGTATTTTCATAAAGTTTCTTTCTGTATTAGTGAAATAATAGCCTTCCATGATTCTTGGGTGAAGAGAGAATCAATGAGGTTTTTTTCTTTATTTGGAAAACTTTATCTTCTTAAATGCTTCCTATACCTAAAATAGTACTTTCCTCTTTAAATAGGTTGAGATTAAATAAAGTTATCAGTATCCTTTACGCATAAAACTTTTCAAAAATAATATGAATCTTGAACCTTCATTTTTTTAATAAAGTGCAAAGATGAAATATTGCATTCCCCTCAAATAAAAGCAGCAAATAACAAAAAGACTAACCCAGTTACACAGTATTAGTGCCTCTTTCTCTTGGCTTTGCACTTCCTGTATTTTTCGACATTCTTTCTTTGTCTCATTTTGTCACCCTCAGAGCTAGTGTCACTGTCATAACTTTGGTGTTCTCTTTTTCTTTTATAGGTTCTTTGATCCACCTGGTGCCTTCCACAGTGACTTGAGTGTGGCAGCGCCATTTCAAAAGAACTCTGTGCAGACTTAAAGTTTGCAGCTTGGTTCTGATAGGGAGAAAAGCGGAAATTTGAAGGCTGTGGTGGAGTCATCTGGTGATAAGGAAATTGTTGAACCATTGGACTCTGTACTGGGTACTGCTGTCCTAAACTGTTCACCTAGAGAAACAGAAACTTGGGTTGTTAACACTGTAAAGAGGAAGTTCTGAAGGGTTTAATGTTGCATGCATTACGGATTATACAATGAAAATACTGATAAATTTTAACACAGATCGTTTGAGAGTAAAACTTACATATTTATTATATCAACTAGTATAGTTAGAAAAAATAGACAATTTTTTAGTGGCATAGTTAGAAGAGAGATATAATCTGATTTAAAATTAAACTGCCAGTTAGTCCTTGTGTAAGGTAATCAAATACGGCATTCCTTTCATTTCTCCATCTGTGTATTTTATAAACATTTGTAACTTCAGTGCCTATTGTTAATGTAAAGACATTATGTAAAGAATGTAAATGTAAATGCACGTTTGCAATTTTTTCTTTTAACCTGGTTTAACTAATTTTAATGTGGAACAAGGCATTCCAATGAGGTATAGTGAATCCAGAGATCAAAGCACATAGAACAATGCAGCAAGTGGCCAGTTTACTGCTCCAGTCCCTAAAGTATTCCAAGAGTCCCTCTCATACAAAATGCACAATCCAAATACAGAAATAGAATTACAAAGGTCAGAAAAGAGTGGCTTTTTATTGACTGGCAGTAACCAGAAAAATGATGGGGAGCATGTGTTATATGTGCAGGCAGACTCCAAGTAACTTGCCTGGCTCACCCAAAGAAAGGTGAGGTAGATTTGTGTAGGTGTACATGTGACAAGACCACTTAACTGCTGAAGCTGCACATGACTATTATTGGAGACATACTGCAATTCCGTCCCTTTTAGGAAGCAGAAAATGGGATGAAGTGGGTTGTGTGTGCTGGTCTGCTGAGCCTGGTCTCTGGGTATACATACTGCATTGTTAATGAGGAGCGAGCTCATTGGTGAGCAGTGCGGGAGATTGAAGACTCCCAAGCCTTCCAACCACAGTGGAGGGGATGTGACAAGTCTGTGCATGCACCAGCCCTTCTGAGGCCACAGCCTGGGAAGAAGGGAGGCAGGCCACTACCACATCTGTGCAACAGGGAACAAGCCCTCTCCATTTTCCTGCTCAGATTGCAGCTAGCAAGTGTCATCTATCCAGACTTCACCCTTTCCTCAGTTAAAGAGAGCTGGCCATTCCCCAGTCAGACTGAGCAGCAGCACTGCTGTCCACAGTTGGTACCTCACATTAAATGATGGGTTTCTTCAGTCCTACTGATCCATACTCATCAGATTCAGAAGCTCCATGATGGAAGCGAGTAGGGTTTGGCCCACAGGTTGCCATCTGAAGAGACCTGTTCCCTTGCCTTGTGGAGTATCTCAGCCACAAGAGATTAGGACAGGACCAGAGTCTGTTGGAGTGGAAACGAATACAGGTTTTCACTGTCTACTGCTGTGAAAGTAAATCATGAATGTGAGAACTGCATGGGCATGTAAAGGTTCAGGCCAGAAACTCTAAAACTGTTGCTGCCCTAACTTGAGCAGTGGTGATTTTCTGGATGAGGTTTAGGTTTGGTTTTAGGACATTTCAAACTTCTGCTGGGTATTTCTGAATTGAGTAGAAGAGCTAAGAGGTTCCATGACTGAAATAGCTGTATATGAAGAAGCTATTGCTCGCACGGTTGTAATTTTACTGGATTAGCTTGACTCAGCAAGGGGATTTGATTTAGACCACAGTACAGGAGAGAGCTCTCTCTGTAGACTTGGATATTTTTAGCCTCCTTAACTTTTAAAACATTCCTGCTGTAAGAAAATGCTTTGGTAGATCCCCTATTATGATAGTACGCTTAAGTGCTAAAATAAATAGACCTAATACAGTCAACGTTAGCAGCCTAGATCCCATTTTGAGCCATTAAATAAGTACCATTGTTTGCAGAAATGCAGAATACAGTCAATATAATAAAAAAATCTCCCAAATTTTTAACTTTTAACACAAACTCACCATCTTTGGAAAGCCCGAGTATTCACAAGGTGGACTATTGTTCACTGGAAAAGGAGTAATTGGAGGGCTTCCATACAGCTCTTGATATCTAGGAAAAACAATCAAATGTACAAAGACTAGATGTCCACCACATACTGCTTACCACAGTGCTGAGACTTAACTCTTGGGCCCTAATGAGAATATCCAAGAGGAGAACTGAGATATTAGCAACTGGACTTGCATGAAAAAAACATGATAAAACAAAGAAAATATACTCAAAAGCTCAAGTAATGAGTAATCCTCACATGTACTTTAGTGCAGATATAGAAGGGTTCTAGATTTCATCATGGAAGTTTAACTTCCACAGAGAGTTCTGTCACACTTGAAAATGTTGAGACATTGAAAAATACTGAATCTAGGGTGTTCAGACTTCCATTGTAACAGGTGTATACCTGTGCATTTATATGTGCATGACAGCTGCTTATAGGTATACACACAAAAAATACAGATATAAACTCAGTGGGGTTTGAAAATACTGTCAATTGTCAGATTTTTTTCCCCCACCAACTGCAAATATTGTAAGTACAAACAGCATATTTCAGTATTTTCTTATGGCCCTGTATCTAGCAGAAACAGAGTAGAAAGTTCAAGCTAACTGAACCTCTGGCAAGCTGAACAACCTAATGTTAACTACAGCCCATTCTGCAAGTCAGCAAGGATGCAATTAAAGCATCAACAGCTGTTTTAATGAAGAGCTTGAAGATTGCTCTACCACATAACTGATTTTCTTTAGGAAACTTCTTTAAAATCATTGAGTTTATTCACAGGTGATCTTTGTTACCTATATGAAGGTGAATGTAAGTCAGTATAGTTCTCAAAACCACGTTTAGGGTTGTTCTGTTCTGCTGAGTGAGAACTCCCTGTAGATAAGACAAGAGCATAATGACTATTCAGTTACAACTATTCAGTTAACAAGCTAAAACCACAGGAAGTGTTCTGTGGCATCTGTACTGTGCTAGTATATATAAGGTAGTATATAAAGGTTTGCCTTTTATATATAAGTATATGTAATGTAGTATATAAAGTATTTGCCATTTTTTGGTGAATGCTTTATAGCATCATTTTAGTGCTTGAAAACATTCATTTAGCATTTACTCAATAACAGAAGCATAAATCAGGGTGTTGAAGTAACCAAGATCAGAGTAATTCCCATTCAGTTACAGACACAGGACATGCTTCTGACTTTAGGAACTTCAGCAATTGTATTTAAAGCCAGCAATTGCTCTCTACAGCCTGAAAAGCAAGGAGTGGCACAGTGCCCAGTGGGAACATGAGTCCTTAGTGTTTAGTTTGCAAACAGTGCCTGATCATTAGCTTTCTAGAAAGTTTATTTTCATAAACATAAAATGAAGGATGTGACTCTGATTCGACTACATGCTTTGAACTATAATCCCTTCAATTTAAAACAACAGCTCTGATAAGCCTGTGGCTTTAGTATAAAAGCTGTCAAACAGCTTGATAGTTGCTGCACCCACTGAATCAACGCTTTGTGCCAGACTGAAAATTAAAGACACACCCTGATTCCTAAATGTAATCTGGTGTGAAAACCTGTCTTGCTATGTTTTTCATACAGTGTGGTCTGAGCTGGCTTGCAAGTTAAGGCTGTTCTGAGCCCAACAACTGTATTCTCTTAATAAACAAAAAATACAAACACTGAATCCTCCCCTATACAAAAGCCACAAAAAGTTTTTGTTTCTTGAAAAAATGGACTGTAATTTGTTCCAGCTATAAATCAACATCTTTGTAAAAGCCTCTAGGATTCAAAAATAGTCATTAAAACTAAAACATTCACAAAGACTTAATCATTGAGATTACTAAACGTACCAAACCGAAACTGCACTCTAATTGGTCTTCCATACAAACGGATTCCATTCAGCAAAGCTACTGCATAAGGCACTGATTCTTTGTGCTTAAAACAGACAAATCCGAAAGACTTAGGTTTTCCTTCTTTATCCTTACAAATCGTCACTTTGATTAGTGGTCCAGCCTGAAAGAAATCTGTATTATTTTCTCATAGAAATTAACAGAGATTGACACTTCATTCTGTTCTGATGGTTTCATAATGATGTGTATTTTGCCATAGTCAGAGTGTAAATTTCTCCATAGAAGAATCTTCATTTTTAAAAGATGTCTCTCCACATTCCCCAAACTCAAATTCTGAGCCTTCTACAAACAAAAATCAGCTCCGCAAATGTTAAAAGGGAACGAAGCATCAGCCCATGGATGATGCTGAGTCTTTAATAATCAGATTTTTTTGCTTATTTTTAAAATACACTGACAGCTGCTGCAATAGGGAAGACTAATTTACTTATTCCATAGCAGAAATCATCTTAATGCATGTGCAGCTGCTAGTACAATTATTACAGAGGGCTGCTTTGCACCGCTAACGTAACTAAGCAAACTGATAATATCAGCTATGTAAAAGTGACGTGATCCATAAATATGCTTTACTCGTGCTTAAATTCCTAAAATGGTCAGCATCAGCACTGTGGGAATACAAAGCTGAATAGAGAGTAGAGCTTCTGGAACCACCACAAAAAAGTTTTCTGTACTGCCTAACCCTCCTTACAACTACATAGCAAGGAATCAGGAGACCCCCTGATTCATCTCACTACAGCTGACATACTGGGTTTGTGCCTGCAAAATCCCATCCACAAAACAAAATCCCCAAACCACACTCTTTGGCTGAAGTACCTTCAGTGAAAAGTCCCGACTATGCCTACACGTAACATTTTAATCCTTGCATAGTACTTCTAGGACAAAATTAAAGCAGTGATACCCTGAATACTGTCTCCATTTCGAAGAAACTCATTTTCTTAATGGATATCAAAGATGAATTTTCCCTCCACGAGATGGAGTCAGTGCGTTAGTCATGGAATGAACAGCTTCTCATCAAAACAAACTACGTGTCTGTATGGCTGATTTAGCAGAGCAAAAAGAGAAAAAAGAAGCAGCCAACAGCAGTCTCCTGCCACAGCTCTGGAGTGTTAAGAATGTCACAGATTAACTTTAGGAGGATACAGTATGAGAAATGAAGGCCACGTAAGTTACAAAAAAATCCAGCAGCAAAAAAAACACTGAATGTCTAAATTACTGTAGTAGATGGAGAATTCATTGTTCTGAATCAAAACCCAGCAGTTATCAGGAGAACTGCCTTCCACTACTGCTACTGATACAATAGGTGCTTTGCAGTAAAAGTTACTCAGAAGTCATCTGTAGCTTCAGGCAAACACAAGTTAACTCCTAACAGCTTTACAGCAATTAAACTGCATAAACAGTTAAACATTCAAAATAAATATAGGGCATATGCTCAGATAAAGAAAATAAGCCACAGAAAGCTGTGTACTTTATTGTTCTGCATCTCCTAGGATTCCTCTCAAACAACAAATCTGCAGTTTGCTTTGAGCATTCAAAGTGATGATGTGCAGCCATCTCCCTTATTATAGCCTCCATGTTGTCAGACTGAAGATACTCAGGATTGTTGTCTGTGATAATAATGTTTGATTGCTTCATGCTTTTGCCAGCTGTGCATGAACTAAACCCTCAATTAAATAAGATGCTTTTACTAAAAAATGAAACACCCCCACCCCGCCAACGCTGGTGAAAATAGGGAATTCATGTAGACAAACACAAAGGATCAAAGATAACACACTGTTTTTATTAGTGGTGCAGAGGGCGATCAGGTATACAGCAATGGATACTACATAGGCTGTCCTGTGCAGGGAATCTTTAAAATGTTGATCTCATCTTTCCAAATATCTGGAAGTTTGCTGGGGTCTTTTGGTTGTTTGTTTTTTTTTTCTTTGTTTGGGTGTTTGTTTCTGGTTTATTATTTTGGTTGGTTGGGTTGGGGGCTTGTTTATTTTAAAGAAGGGATTTCAGTAAGATTCTGAACATTTATTTTTGCTTGAATTGGCTCCTTCAGGTGTTTTTGTTGCTGTTTTGCACTACACTGCATTTTTTTAAATTACATATATCCAGTCTTCTGGTTAATATTTGCCTAATGAGGATGATCTGGTTCTTCAAGAACTAGAAATGACAAACTCGAATCCTTTGCTGATTGTTCTTTTAAATAGGTAGTCTTCCTGTTCATAAAGAAAAATATTAATAGTTTAGAAGCACTAGATAGTTGCTCATAATTTGATGAGGGGAAAAGCTACAGGTCTGGAGTGCATCTTTAGGACCATGGCATAGGAGGAATATTGAACTCCGTACTTCCCAAGAAAGGGCAGTACTGCAGTGAGCAGCACATGCTGTTGCAGCAAAAGACAGAGAAACCCGATGGAGAATAAGGTGAACAGAACAAAAAAATCAAAATAGGTGTTATCAGGATGACCTAAAGACTCAGATAAAAGTCAGCAGTTGGGTGAGTGCTGCAGATTATGCAGAAAAGTCATGAAAAACCGCATCTGGGAGCATCCACTTGTTTTTACCACTTTTGTACCAGAAATTGTATGGAATTAGTCATGTCCTCTGCTAAGATAAGCTTTCTTTACCCAAGATTTGCAGTTAAACAGCAGACTGCTGTTTAGTGTTGGAAACAGGTAGGAATACTGCAGAGAAAATAAGGGGGGCAGGAAGAGAAGAAACAAATATTTCTTTGCTAATTTCAGGGAAAAGTCAAAAACTGAAAGCTAGGAATATAAGGGAACACAGGTAGCAACCCAAAGGGCTGGAACATACCAAACAAAAAGGCCTTTCAATGAAAATACTGGTTAACGAGACAAATAGCAGATTAATCAGTGGAATAAAACTGGTGAGTAGAACTAGTCCTGATTAGCAAATGAAATAGCAAGAGAACAGATGATTCTGCCCACCTCTTGTTTTTGCACTCTTTATTTTCTGAACTCACCAGAAGGAAGCAAGATTCATTCTGAGACAGAGGCAATCAGTGCATTGGTAGAAGCAAGTTTATCACTGTGCTGTCAGATAAAATGCCCAGTCAGTCTGGGACCTTTTAACTTGACAGAGGATTGCTAGATCATGCCAGGAGAAAAAAAAAAAAAAAAAAATAAATAAACCAAACACATCATAAACAACTTCAGGAAAAACCCATGATCAGCAACTACTGTCATCATACGTCTTGTCATTTGATGCTTGCACTAGCGATGTAATGTTCTCTTCTCTGAATATCCTCCCCATTTTCCTTACTACTATCAGGTTAATAAACCTGGTTTAGCCAGAGATGCTGTCAATGTGAGATCAAAACTGAGGCCAACTCAGTGTCTTAACATTTTCTGTCTTCCTTGGCGTACTTTATTTCCACAGAGAATTAAGCTCAGGTTTGAAACAGGGCCAGCTACATAGTATTTCTCCCCAGCTCCATGAAAAAACCACCAATGGATTTTTTATTATCTTCTCATGCATCAAAACATAAACCATTCTGATATAAAGGTCATTTGTGGGTGGAAGTCCAGAGCCTCACCTGCACATCATTCCTAACAGTGCCGTGTTAATTCTATTAGCCTTGCTCAGCACATTTTCAGGTTTTACACTACTTTTTCCTAATTAAATTCCTGACCAAAACCTTCTTGCTCAGAATATTTTAAAGAAAGTGTAAAAACCACTTGGTTTGTTTTGTTGTTTTTTTTTCCTGGGGATTTTAAGAACATCTTTACGTTATTTAACTTCCTCACCAACTGCGGCACCAAACCTTGCACTTCGCGAGCAGGCTAAAACCAGACGTGCGCGGTGGCCTGGGCACGGCAGGACCGGCCTAGAGCCCCGGCCGGCGGTTTCGCTCTTTACCAGCCGAACTCCACGCTGCGTTCCAACGGCGAACGATGCCACTCCCCACCGCGGAGCTGCAGGGCCCGCGGACCGATCTCACCCGCGCACGGCCCCGGCGACACCCCGTCCGCCGCGCCCGGCTGCGGCGCTGCCCGGCCCCGCCCCGCCCCGGGGGCCCGCCCTCCACCTGCAGGAAGAGCTCGTAGAGGATCTCCTCCCGCACGCGGCTCTCCAGGTTCCCCACGAACAGCGTCTGGTCCACCTCCTCGCACCGCCCCGGGGACGACATGGCGGCGCCGCCCTCCCCGCCGCGGGAGGGGACGGGGGAAGAGCCCGGTGGAAGCGTCCGCAGCTGCCGTAAAGCGCTCCGCGATGGGGCGCGTTGCTAGGGAGCGGCCTCGGTGTCCTAGCAACACGACAGGGCCATCGCGCTGGCGGCGGCGCGGTTCGAGCGAGGGGAGGCACGGCACACCGCAGCGCAGCACGGCACCGCACCGCACCGCACAGCGCGGCGGTGGTGATGGTGGCGTGCGCCTCGGTCTTGCATTTGCAGTTTCCAGGCTGTTTAACTGCAGTGTTTAAGGAGATATTGTGCAAGTCTGTCAGGGGCTTTTCACTTGATCCAGCCATTAAAGATCCAAGAAAAAGGCAGACTGTTTTTACATAACGCTGACGTGATTAAAACAAAAGTTTCTTACCAGTGTTTAAGGTTAACCTGCAGCATAGTGCACAGAGGGTAATGCTGTGAAGGTGCAATATGTCCTGTCTTGGCAACAGCATAAGGCAGGAGTCTGGAATCATTTCCCCCTCACACAAAGTTCCCTCCAAAAGCATATGGCAGTACAGGGAGCACTCACATGATGCCAGGAAGAAGACAGTTTACTGTTACCCATTGTGTCAGTGGCTTTTAAAACCTGTACATGCACTGAAAGCTTCCAATAAACCCAAACGTGAAACGAGCACAAGTGAGTTGCCAGTGCAAACTGTGTCAGAAGCCAACTACACAGCACTGGACGTCAGCCCATGGTCACGGACCTGGGCCAGCACACAGATGAAGCAGTACAGGACAGGTGCCCAGCAGCAGGCTTCAGAGCATTAGCATCCATGCACATAGCTCATAGGAATGTGGTCAGAGAGCCTCCTGCACACACAACCCAGTCTGTCAAGCAGATTCTCCATCTGAAGTTGTATGAAGACAACTGTCACTCCCACAGCCATTCTCTACAACACATGAGCACTCACCATCTCCCAAAGGCAGACGCAGACCAGACCACCAGAAGGTCAGATGAGCACACTATCCAAACACAGGGAGCTGAAGGTGCCTGCGTGAAGTGTGGGCGAGTACAGACCATCTGGCTGCATTAAAAGGCAGATTGTGAGAGGAAGCAGCAAGCTGAGAGAGGGCTGAATAAGTTGTCTTGTAGGGAAGAACAGCGACTGGAGAAGGGTAGTGTCTTTCACTGAGCCAAAAAGGCAGGGAGAAGCGGGGCTGGGGACTGAGCTACCGAACTAATGCCCCAGTGCAGTCAGCAGCCACTCGGTGATAATCACGGCAAGCCGTGGCAGCACAGCAGCAGCAATCCTCTTCCTCTCTGTACACACTCTCCCCTTGGAAGCCTCTCCATGTAGTTCCTAATGAGCTCCTGGAACACCTCCAGAACAGCTTTCATGTTACTGGTGGCCTTTTCCTAAGCTGACTTCCTCCTCACCAGGGCAATGAAGAGAGCAGGCAATGTTTCCAGTCCACCCTTTACCTGGACTCATGGCATAAGGAGGATAGCGAGCTAGAGGATGAAAGGGGAGAACACATCCTTGTTCAGCTAGAGAGAAGGCAGCATTACGGCCAGCTGGAGACAGGACACATAGAAGCTGTATGGGGAGTAGCAGCAGGATGGAGCAGTAGAGCAGACAAGCACAGCCTGATTTGACCCTAGCAAGAGGCTAAGCAGGCATTGAATCAACATCTTTCACAGCTAAAAGGGTGCCCCAAACAACTGGCTATGCAGGGGTGCTTCCAGTTTACTGAACTGCAGATTCTTTCCCCAGCAATGCCACACTTGCACATTTTATCCTCGAGGCTCAGAGCTCCCACTCATCTCAGCACCCACTCACCTTCCATTAAAATAATACTCCAAAGAACTTGAAGTGCAGTCAACACCTACTGTTGAAACTGACCTTTTTCTCATCTTCTAGGGGTTTCCTCTACTCTTAGTAGCTTTGAGCAAGATCCTCCTAGCAAGATGCTGTTGGGATGGGCAGTTCCAGCAGCAAGAAACCAAAAGAAGATCCCTGAGGAGCTGTGTTTGAGACCCCTTTGCCCTTGCCTACTGCTAATTCAACACTAGTGTGGAGCTGAAGCCTCAGTTAGGATAGGGATGATGTTCAAAGATCAGGCACATTCATACTCAATGTGGTCTGAATCAATGGGAATCAAAGCAGGGATGGGAAGCCCCTCAATTTCCCCATTCAACCCACACCTGGTTGAAAAAACTCATACCTCCTTGAGAGCAATAAGGCTGTGCCCGTTGACTGCATGAGACACCCCTAAAATCCCAGGCATGATGGCATGATGTTAGTGTTTTGAAGATTAAAGCTCTTGCAAGCATTTCCCAGCAGGAGGGTGACGTGTAAGAGAGCTTTTCAAGATTAAGGAAACAGCTTCAGCCTGCAGCTGTGCCAGAGCACAGCCTCCTGCTCCAGTGCTTGGTTAAGATGCAGATGTCAATGCCTTAATGCTGGTCATCAGCCCACACTCACAGCTCAGGCACACTCCTGCCTGTCAGCTCCTTGCTTTTCTTGGCAAGAGAGGGAGGTGGCTGCACAGCCAGACTTGCCTTCTGTGCAGGGAAGCGGGGAGGATTTTCACTTTGGTACAACAGCAAATGCAGAACCCTGAAGTGATTGCACACTCCCCTATCCCAACCCCATTCCCTGCTGACAGCTGCCCTTAAGAGTTCTTACCTGCTTTCCCCCAAACCTCGACCACACAGGTATCATCTGTACAGCAGTCTCTTCAAAGTCTCCCAGGCCCAGCTTGAACTGGAGTCAAAACAGTGCCTGAAATATTAAACAATTTCATAGAATCACTGAATAGTTTGGGTTGGAAGGGACCTCCAAAGGTCTCCTAGTTCAATCCCCATGCAATGAGCAGGGACATCTCCATCTAGATCAGGTTGCCCAGAGCCATATACAGGCTGGCCTTGAATGTCTCCAGGGGTGGTGCACCTGCCACCTCTCTGGACAACCTGTGCCAGTATTTCACCATCTTCATTGTAAAGAATATTTTCCTCACATCCAACCTCAACCTCCCCTTTTAGTTTAAAACCATCAACCCCCACCCTATTGCACAGGACCTGCTAAAAAGTCTCTCCCCATCTTTCTTATAGGCCACTTTTAAGAACTGAAAGGCCGCAAAAAGGTCTCCCAGCAGTCTTTTCGCCTACTCCCCCCAAGCAAACAGTAGCTAGCTTGGGAAGGGCCCATGAGCCACTACAGTGATCCACAGCTCACATCTTTGCAGACCTCTTGTGTATTATAGACACATATTGTGCACCTTGGCTTTCCCCAGCACCTGAACTACCACTCCAGGCATGCTCCTGCTGTGCAGGGCAACATGGCAAGCCACAGGGGAGTAAGAAATATAAAAACTGAGGGAAACAGTAGTCTCATATGTTCTTATTATCAGCACTGGAGTTAACAAAGCCGGTGGCTGCTGGGGTGTCAGAAGTCTGACACCCTTGTGTACACACCACCCTCACCCAGCTACAAGCCTGGCTCACTGCTAGCAGGTCCTTGTTGTCAGCGAGTGCAAAGTAATCTTCAAAGAGAAACAGCTGAACAGCTGACAGAAGTGCCACCCAGGCAAATCAAAGCAGAGCTCTGGGAACAATTGAAGGCACCTGTGATTCTACTCATGAAAAGTCATTTTGCCTTTCAGCAGATGTCCCAAGATACAAATGGAATCAAAGGCTACATCTCTTCCCACCATCTGCACACACAATATGCACGTCATTTCCAAGCATGGCTTAGAAGAGGGTTTAAAGTAAGAGATTCTTCTTTTTTTAGGGTTCTGGATGTATTGTGTGGGCAGGTGTAGGAGGGAAAGCAGAACACTGGACTAAGACTAGGAACCTGATCAGATACAGTTTCCAGGGTGGTGAGAACTGCCTGCAGGCATCTGTTTCATCCCAACACAAACAAACCCAAAGGTCAACTTTTGCAGAACTGGAATAAACCTTATTTCCTAGCTTCTCCTTAGCCTGTGGCTCTCTTATTCCCAAGTCCAGCTCACAGCTAAATAGCCATGAGATGATGGAAGCTTTTGGTCATTGACCTGGCTGAGCGTGTTGGCATAAATCAACAGGCCACTACACAGATCATTTCCAGTAATTTATTTTGATTCATAATTGCATTTGGAAACACTGAACACGACACAAAATGGACACAAACATACGCACACCAGTCCTTTCAACAATGCTCACAAATGTTTCATAAAGTTTCTTGCTGAAACTTAGGGTGAAAAAAACCCAACCCAAACCAAAATGAAATACCCCACTCTCCAAGGTAGACATTTCCTCCAGAGCCCATCATTCTTCACATTATTGTTAGAGCTCCATAAAAACAAGATCTTGGGAGGCTGAGTTCCCACATTTCAGAAGGTACCTCACCTATCCACAGATTTCTGCTGTACAAACATTCTAGCAGTGGAGGAAAATCATGGGAAACTGTAAAGCTCTTCACTGCAAGCAATACAGGGAAACACATCCATAATCACGCACACTCCCTGCCCTAATGAGGCAATATACATTCATATAGAAGAAAAAAAAATAACTCAAGCACATTATTAAGACATTAGGCTGTGAGGCAGTATCCATTTTATCTTCAGAAGAAATTTTACAGCAAATGGTTTCATTAAGACACTTAAAAGCAAGCTACTTTGAAGGGGAAAAAAAAAGCACCATCATAGCATGAAGGCTGAATGTGATTAGGAGTCACAAGCAGCACAACTCAGGCTCACCAGTGACTTTTGTCATTCCAGGACAAGTTAAATGGAGAAACAGTCAATGTGGGGACCTGTGACTTGCCTACAAAAAAGCACAATGGAAGAAGACAGTTAAAGAGTGCCAAGCCACCATTTTACAGGGTGTATCTAATGGTACACATTTCTTAGTCACCAAACAGTAGGCTGCTGGCATTTGGACACAGAGGATTTAACACTACAACAGTGGCAACATTGGAAGCCTGTCCCCTGAAGAGTTGCCCTGGTCTGCAGAAATCCACACTATTTGTGAAACAACAAATGCCTTTTAAGAGGTCATGGTTAAAGCAGGATAAACTAATCTCCAAGTCAGGGTGGAGAAACATCAAGGTTAACTATTACCAAAATCCTTCCCTCTGTGAGGAGAGGGCCCAGAGATGGTCAGAAGCAGGAAAGACTTTCTACACTGCCAGCTATGTGCATATAGTTTTACAGGTGAGATGCTGATCCTTGCCTCAAGACCACACACGACCCAAAAGTCATCTGTCAAATGCAGCCTGCTCCAACACCAGGCAGTATGGATCCAGGCAGCATGGATCCAGGCAGCTGCTAACACAGCGAACCCCAGGACTGACTCTTTATGCCAAGGTTTTAATGTTTTTCTACCAGTGTGGCCAAAAACAAGCTCAATAACAGAAAATAAACTGTCCTTCGGTGCACAAGAGATCACAACAGTCTGCCCTTGTTGTAAGCGCAAAAGGGAGTGTTACCCTTCAAAGGCTTCTTGCTAATTCTCAGGGCTGTTAAAAGGAGACCTCCAATAGTAGGCATCTGAAGCTCATCCGCCCTTCTAGATGCCTTTTAGATATCCTGTTGCTTTATGCTTCCTATATCCCAAGGCATTCACAAGGTAAATCATCTCAGGAAGAAGCCAGAACTGTGAACAGAAGCCACATCCTTAAAGAGAAGAATCACCATTGCTATGCACATTACAGCCACTGAACTTCCTGTTCAATGGGGAATCAGAACTGCAATCTCCTCCAAAAATAATAATCCAGTCTTGCAACACTTTTAGTGTCCTGAATGGTTCCAGTTCCTTCTGGAAGGAGTGCAAAAATAAATCACATTTACTTTAGGATTTACCCCCACTGTACTGGAGCGGGCTTGACCAAAGGTGGGGAATGGTTACATTAGTCCAAGGTCCTTTGCTCCTGAACTGTGCTGCAAAGCCCACGTTGCCTGGGAGAACACCACTGAGTGAGTCTCAGTGTAAACAGTACAGATGAAATCCCCCATGCTAGAGCTCACTAAGAGACAAGGGACAAGCCTACGCTGACAGGCTGCCAAGTAGTAACTGGTCTCTACCTGTGGGAAAAAGTGAGCACACTGTTCAGGAGCTGCCAGGGAAGCAACCTCCTCTTTCTCCCAGCCCAGAGAAACCACTTATTTCAAACCTGTAAATGCTCCCAGAGCTTATTCAGCTCATGGGTGTATGACTGATTTCTACACATGTAGCTCACAGGGACAGAGGGGTTGGCTACCTCCACTGCAGGTGTTTGTTCAGCCCAAGAGGTCATTCTGCCTTAATCTTCCCAAAAGCCAGGAAGATGAGATCCGAGAAGACCACAAACATGCCAGCCCACATATCCTTGTCTCCAGGGTTGCCAAGCTCCAGTTCATCTCAGCAGGCACCACAAAATGTGTATATGTGCAGTGGAAGCATTTACAGACAACTCATGTGCAGACATGGTCTTTGTATTAATTTAAACTCCTACAGGCAGTCTCCAAGCTCCACATAGTCAGGTCACAGAGGAACACTTGGCACAGTCCAGCTGGTGCCTTTTTCTTCACATTAGGACCAGGGAAGTGGTCAGAAATATCTTAGTGTGTTCAGTTAGATGCAGGAAGCAAGAGAGGTGTCCCTTTTACTTCCTTATAAAAGATTGCTCACTAGGTGAAAAGAGGTAAGTGGAAATAAGGGACACTCAGTAAGTCGGTAACTCTTTCTACACAGCCTCATTTCAAGTGCAGCTGCTCCTCAATTATCTGCTGGTTATAAAAAGTGCTGCCTAAGGAAACCAAATAGTACAAAGAGGGCTATGGGTTTCACCTGAAACTGGGACACAGAATCGGGAGCAATATGGCAGGGATCTCAAGGGACACTCCCAGCCCTGCTGCCTTTTGGCACCATGCACCATCCATCCATTCTTCAGAGATAATGCACAGCAGTGCACAGTGAATTTCCATCACTAAGCCAACAGCCCCCAGCTGCCTGCCATGCAAGGGGAGTCAGTGGTAAGGATGATCTGTGCATGCTGCATGCACATCTAAAACCATCAGTAGCTAGAGCAAGGCCCTTTCCTCTGCTTCTGAACTTAGGCCTGTAACTCTCGTGCCGTGGCCCCAGTCTTTTCCAGACAGGTATTTCATACAACAGCAGGGCCAACAACATATACAAAGGGTTTAAAACAAAAAGCAACAACAAAAACCAAAACCCACAAAAAACCCAAAAACCAGTTGCCACCAAAACCTTGTTATTTCAGCTGAAGCTCAAGTCCAGGCAATGATACAGTTGCAGGCTGATGAGGAACAAGTTGCATTCTTGCAGAGCACATTTAACACATTCATTCAGCTGCCAGTGCAGGTCATCTACCCTAAAAAACAGCTCAAACACATCCTATCCCTGAAAAAGCAGAAGCCAAAGTGTTCCTTGACTTCCTGGCTTGAGAAAACACATCTGCAGTCAGGCAGCTCCACAGTGACTTGGTGAAGAGGAGACAGGATCACAACAGACCAAGACTCTACCGACCAAAAATGCTGTTAGCAGAATTGTCTACTCTCCCACATACTCCTTTCTCCCATACAGAAAGAGAGAAAAATACTTTCCATAAAGCTACTGTAACACCAGACAGTACTTGTTTTCCCCTTAGAATCCCCTGTTCCATGTTGCTTCAAAACATCTCTTTTTTACTTTGTGTATTTACCTGCTGTCTCATATCACAATCCATAATCAGTGCAGAAACACTTGAAGGGATAGGAGCCAAGGCTTCAAAACAGCACAGACCCCGCCTGCAGGAAGAATGATGAGATCGAAGATGACAGTGTCTTCTCACCCAGTTGGACAGATGAGGATGGAATAACAGCTTTAGGGATTGAAAGGTGAAGGGGTCTTACAAAGCCCTACAGGAATATTTTGCTCACAAAGGCACTTAATACAAGCATGTATACAGCTGGATGGAATAGAAGATAGAAAATAAAGATAAAAATGTACCAGAGAGGAGGGAGCTGCTCAGTGACTGCCTAGAGAGTCTCTTTTAGCCAAACAGACTTGCTTCTGTTTGGAAGGACCAGAGAGGTCCATCTCTCACGTTCAGTCTCCTGACATCTCTGAAACATCACATGTAGGCACAAGCCAGGGATTCCTTAACCTTTGCAGGAATCAGTGCACACTCTGAAGTCCAGAGCAGGTTCCTCTTGATGCCAGGGTTCACACCTAATGAAAATTCCAGTTCTCAAAACCTTGTGCTCTTCTTCCTGATAAGCTGAGCTGCACAAAGTTCCTCACAGTGGAAAAAAGCAGCAGGCTCCTCCTCTTCAAATTTGTGCATATGGCTTACTGCTTTCTGCATACTATTGCTGGCTGACAGCACGTGAAGAGCCGTTCTGCCTGGGAAAGCCTCTGATGTTGTCAGCGATGGGATACGCAGCCCATACACCAACCACGAAGAAGAGTATAGGGAGTCATAGCGGAAGGGGCCATTCTCCTGGCTAAAGAAAGTCAGTCAACATCATCGGCAGAAAGATGGGATCACACAATGTCTTCAGCAGAGCGCTGTGGAGAAGAAGACCCCAGGCTCAAGAAATGTCCCCAGTTGCATAGGAAACCCCTATTATACTGGCCAGTGTCTATCACCAAACCACCCAGGAGCCTGCGCCCAGTGTTGTCCCGCAGAGCCAGCCGAGCTTCCCTCTCAGTCACGTTGTAGCTGATGTTCAACAGCTGGATAAGGAGAATGTATCCCATGCCAGCTGTTACAATGGCACAGTACCACACACAGGTGAACGACAGAGCAGAGCTGGCAGCAGGGAAAAAGATGGGAAGGAAGCCATTTAGTTTTGGAGCAGCTGCTTTAGAGTGACTTTCTCTAGTAATCACTATCCTTTCAAATCCCCATCTGCATCTGCCACAGTGATCTCACTTTGCTGCTTTCATCAGATAATCCTTACAGGCTCTCTCAAAATTAAAGCTTCACTGCTTGCTTAATGAGAGCTTTAACTCTACCAGAGCTACTTTTGCATTGCTATTGCACAACCTAGCTCTTTACGCTTACTGTTGTAAAGGCACTTGATCCTTATTTGGGGACACAACGATGCTCACACTCAACAGATCGTGAAATGGAGCGTAGAGAAAGGTGGAGTCACTCATGCTAGTGTGCTCTGCCCATCAGTGGTAGCACTGCTCTCTGAACTTATGTCCAATGCTTCTCGCCATCCTCCCCACCAGACAAGGCACATTAATGCTGTCTGTCCTAAGCAGGTAATTTGGAGGGACAGTCACTAGATAAACAGTGAGGGATGACAGGGAGATACTACACATGTATTCTAGACTGTCAGACCATTATCTGCACTTGGGGGACAAACATATTTAAGGATGTATCTATACAGGACACAATAAAGAATTTAAATACCAGCTCCCCCAATGTTTTCTGTTTTGTTTTTCCAAATAAATGGCAAGTTTTCTCCATGTCTCAGGCTCCCTGCCTCAGCAAAAGCAGTGATGCATCCCTGCCTTCCAGAGCTTTCTAGGGAGCACTTTTTGATCAGATTTGATAGCCAACAGCACAGGCTTAGAGCACAGGCCTTCTCTCCTTTGAGGATAAGATACCTGACCAAGCCCACACTCAGCCCATCTCTCTCCCAGACAGACATCTCACCTGTAGTCAGAATAGGCCCCAGGGCAGTAGAACAATGCCACAAATGGAGTTCGGCCCCTACAAATGGTGTGGAGGGTCAGCGTAATCCCATACACAGAGGTGAGCATGAAGAAGGAGAGGGCAAGTATGAATGCTTGGTGGTTCCGCTCCCCTACACAGCTGTTAATCCTCCAAAAGGAAAGAGAAGATTACTTTGCTTAAAGGGAAAATAAACTGTTTTCTCTTTCTTCCTCCCTCCCCCAGCTGTCAGAGATCCTAATTTCCAAGGTGCTCCTATACAATACCAGCTAAGAACTTTGAAACATGTTTAAAGAAGCTTTATAGCTTTTTATAGAAAGGTTAGAGGTACAAGTCAAGAGACCAGTAGGGTAACAGTGGTAGACCGTTTATCTCAAGCTTTTAGCAAGTGTAGTAACCTTTGCTAAGACACATCATACGTTACTGCTCTTTGGCTCCAGTACAGCATACACACAGGCAGCTTGGGGTTCCCTTGCCTAGAAGGGCACTAATGCAAGTTAATTTCAGGACTGGTAGTGTTCCACAGGCCAAATCTGAAACTACCAAACCTGAAAGCCCAGATGAAAAACAGTAGAGAACCAAAGGCAATTCTGAAGGAATTCTGAATGCTGTAGAAGTTATCAGCTATCAGGTCAACCCAACCTACAACTGGTAAATCAAATGTACCGGCATTACAGTACATTAGCATGTCTTCCACGTAAATAACCCCGAGAAGAGCTGTAAAAAAGAAACCAACTTAAATAGGGGGGAAACAAAATGAGAGAGAACACATATAGGCTCAGCAGTGCAAAACCTACCAGACACAGTGGTGGTCCAGCCTCCTCACACACCTGCCACAAAGCCGGCAATGCCCTGCTCGGGCGGGTCTAACCAGCTGGCATCTAGCACACCAGTCCTTTTTCACACCTTCTGGCTCCTCAGCTGACATCCGGGAATAGCCCTGAGCTTCACCATTCGCAGCACGGCCACTGGCAGCTCCCGACGCATGGAGCCCATTGGACCTCCCTCTAACACTCTTGCTGGGCAAACCCTGGTGCAATGCCTTTTCGCCGCTTGCTGGGATGGGAAGGTAGCCAGGGTCTGTCTTGGCTCGAGACAGGGCTGTAAGCATAAGAATTAACCCGCACGTGAGAGCAACCACTTGGGAATACCCCACGTGGCCTCGCGGAACCACCTCCTGGAGAAACACATAGTACATGTAGCCCAAGGAGAAGAGCCCCAGGCTCAAGAAGAAGAGAGTCCGCTCCTTCCTCCTGTGGGTGAGGTAGTAATACCACAGCACCACGACGGGCAGGGACGTCAGGACGACCAGCCCCAGCAGGAAGTGTAGGGCGGCAACGTGGAGGAAGACGGGCAGCAGGACGAGCGGCGGCACAAGGCTGACGTTGATCTTCACGGCCCCTGCGAACCAGGGCACCCGCACCCGGTCCGCCACGGTGTCGGCAATTCTCCCCAGAGCGCCGGGGGGCAGGGACCTGCATGTCAGCCACCTGTTAGGGGGAAGCACAAGCTAGCCCGGATAGCGGACGGGGAGCCACCCCGCACCCGAGACCCTGCCGCTGCATCCTCCCGCCCCGAGGCACCCAGCCCGGCCGCCGACCCCTTCTCTCTTCCCGGTCAAGTTTCCCGAGAAGCGGGGCGCTGCTCCGCTCCCCCCCAACTCCACTCATCCAAGAGGGTACCGGCTGCCCACGGGGGACACACAGAGCCCCTGCGGGCGGCCGCTGGGCGGGGGTCTCGCAGCCGGGCGGTGTGTCGGGGGCGGCGGAGCCGTTACCTCTCGCAGCCCTCGTCCAGGTCCTCGCAGTCGCAGCAGCACGCCGCCAGGTGGTTCCTCCGGCCCCGCCGGTCCACGTACTCGCAGCAGCAGAGGGGCTCCTCCATTGCCGCGCCGCGCCCTTCCCCACCGCCCTCCCTCAGCTTCAGCCGCCGCCCCGCCTACCCGCCCGGCCGCAGGTGCCTCGCGCCCGCCACCGCCTTCTCCACAGCGGGCCCGCCCCCTTCGGCCGAGCCCGGCCGCCATTGGCAGCCGTGGGCCGCCCCCGCCCCGAGCAGAGGTGTGCGAGCAGGGGGCGGGTAGGAGCCCCCCATCCACCTGACGGCGGAACAACCCAATGCCTGCCCCCGAGAGGCGGGGCTGGCCGTGACGCGAGGGCACCTGCCTTAAAGGGGCAGTGCAACAGGTGGCGGCTCGGAACGCGTGCCCGCAGCCACGCTTAGCGCCGGGCCCTGCTCCTGAGAGGGTAACAGCCGTTTGATGGGAATTAAAGCTTTCCTTCTTTTTATGCCCCCCCCCCACACACACACTTCAGAGCATGATCCATCTCAGAGACTTCCAAACATGTGGGGAAGTTACTGGGCGAATGTTATGGTTTCATCAGAGGATCCCAAACATCCAAGTTCAGTCATTTATTTCCTTGCACTGTTTGTGCCAAGTGCATTTGATTACCTGAGCCACACACCTGCAGAACTTACCAGTATCTGGTGTTGCACCAGACCCATTCTTTCTCTCCTTTGACACGTAAAAACTGTTAATCTTTGCAACTAACACCATAACAAAGTGCCCCTATGGGGAAGCTCAGGGTATATGGATGGAAATTACAGCTTCCAAGTTCATGGGCATACAGCAGGCTATCCATCCACACTGGGCCCAGTGCATCCCTGGTGGAGACACTCTTTCTGGAGAAGGTGGTAGAAAAAGGCCCATGAAGCCTGTGGATAGGTTGCTTTCCTGGATGTATGCCTTCAGCTGCTGGGAAAATCACCAGTAAGGTCTCCAAATTATCAGAACAGTAGCACCACAGCTCTGTTTTGTCTGTGCTGAATCCTGGGCTAGTCCCATGACTAGTGAGTAGGAAATCACGTCAAACAGGTATTAAGAGAATGCCCAGGTGATAGTCCTGAATGATGTACAACCAGTAGCACTGTGGCTTTTACTCCCTTCCTTCAACAACTTACCTCCTGCACCAGGCTACCCATCTCTACTGGTTGAGAACTAGGTGTCTTTGCTTCTAATTTTTTCTGCTTCTGGACTACAGTGCATTTCTTTCACTCCCCTTCATGCTATATACATGGGCAAAGTAGGACCTTCTCATTCAGAGTGAGAAAATCCATCTTTTTACTCTGAAGTTCCCCCAGTTCCAAGTGAGGGAGGACTTGCTAAAATCTGCCAGTGCTACACCCCAGGTTGCAGGCAGAACTCAGCTGTTTGCACCATTGCAAGACAGACTGAGCACCACACCACCCAGCACTGCCCTAAAACGAGTCTGAGCTCAGAGGGATGCTGCTGCCTCCCTGGCTTGCATTTTCAATTTTCAGCTCCCTTCTTTTTACCAGCCCAAGGAAAAGGTGTTTCATCACCAGTGGGCACAAACCATGTGGAAGAGCTGAAGAGCAGCTCTTGGAGGGAAAATACCGAGGGCTGAAATTTCTCTGGGAGAACTAGAAACATATGGCAGAAGGCAGACTGCCAAAGCTCACGGTATGCGAGAGATTATCAAGCATTTCCTGTTAGTTAATTAATCTTAAAAATATTCACCCTTCAAGACTGTGACTTGCTTTGCCCTGTGGCTAAAAAAAGCACAGAGATCCTGTGGCTGTGAAACCACGACCTGTTTTTCTTTTTCCTTCAAAAAGTTCTTCATCAACGGTCATTTTTTAAGTTGGCATAAAAAGCTGTGATTTCATTAAAGGGAGCCCAGCTCTCTCCTCCTCCAAAGTCTGCAGATCCGGTAACCGGCAGTACCACTGCCCTCACTCACTCACCATGCAATCCGAGAGCTCTGTGCTTACCCTGTGATAGAGGGCTGGCAGGAGAGACAGGTCACCAGGCTACAGGAATGCAGAACTTCTTCCAGAAACCTTTATTCTGTGCACCTTTTCAGCCAAATAATAAAGAGTCCAAAGGTAACATTTGCAATCCCTACCTTGTAAGGCCTCACACATACACACACACACACACACACACACACATCTGTTCTTCCGACGTCCTGAATAGAAAGCTGATGGGGGTATTAACTCTCAGTCTTGCTGTTCTGTGTCCTGTTCAAGTGGTCAAAGCTTCTTTGGAGCACGGAAAGGGAGCTCTTTAGCTGTGGAGATACAACCATCACAGCCCCCCCAATTACTTAAGTTAGTCTTCTGCATGGGTGAGTGCTATCAAGAAAATAATGTCTCCCTCCTTTTCTTTGAAAGATTTCATGCAATTTCCTCCTCCCTGTTTCTATAAACAGTTGGCTTACTGTGCTCTCCCTAACTCTGTGCAGTTTATAAATACTAACAGTCCAGTATGATAAAGTCTCAGCACCTCACCAGACACCAGTGCAGAACATAAGCCACCCCACTCATGTTTAGTCACAGTTAATGCTCATAAGAAATGCTCTAAAGAATGTGGCAGCAAAGCATTAATTTATGTTTAATACCTGGCCCTCCCAGTACATTTTGCTGCACAAAATATGTTTAAATTATTGACAACCCTCAGAAAACACAAGGTAACAGGCACTAAGATGCATCATGATTTCCAGACTAAAGTGTTACTTGGTGGTTGGATTCTCACTTTTAAGGATTTTTTTTTTTTTTGTATTCTTTTTACACTGTGTGTTCAAAAAGCAGCTTAACACTTCAGAATTCGGAATTGTTCATGTAGTAACCAAAGAAAATGAAAATGGCATGGGAATGAAATTTATTTCTACTGTGACATTTCCAGCATTCATAAGCCTTTTCAAGCTGTGATCAAAATAGTTAATAGATAAGAACAATTTCATGTGCAAAGACACCTCTGAACAAGGAGAATTAAAAAATGGCTTCTTTTTCTACCTTTAGTGCGTGGGAGAACACAGCGCAAACTGATGATGGATAGAGGTACATGTGAACTCCATCCCAGCTTTCGTAATCTAGTAATTTGTTCTGTCACATTTTAAGATTTACTAAAAGAACTTAGAATCAGAACATGCATAAGTAAAAAACAAAGTACCAAAGTACAAATTTACTGTCCTTCACTTACTGAGTTGAAATCTCAGCCTAGGGGTTTACGAGTCCTGGACTTCAGGATCAGAGAGATACAACAGCATTCAGCAACCTTGCAATTTTTTTAGTGCTTGCAGTATTTAAGAGCCTGGAAATGTCAGTTATTGAGAAGGATTAACTCCACAGTTGTGGAGCCTCTCAGAAACATTTTTCACTGGAGATTAGGTGGCCCTGTGATACCAAAGCTAAATGAAGCTCTTACCAGTATCTAGAATATTAATGGGGAGCAAAGCCAGGATAAACCTGAATGAAGAAACCCCATAACAAGGTGACCAACTACTTAATGTTATGGTTTGAGTCTTCTTAGAAAAGAGGGTATTTTGAATTACTGTTGTCTTTGCTTTGTCATTATTCAGAACTGCATCAACACATCTCATAATACTTGAGGTGTTGAGAAACACGAGTATCACCAGGAAAGACTGGCAGACATACCTGCTCAAGCATTTCAATTGAGTCTCTTAGAACTCCCTTCACATGTTTAACCTGTTCCTTATCGTACTGAGGGATCTCCTCTTTTGATACCATTTCTGGGGATATGCTGAAAGAGATTGAGATTAAACCAGAAATATGAAACAAGCACCTCCCATGCCTTTTTAAAAGCCACTGCTCTTTGTGACGATTGCTCTGCCACTGCTAAAAGCATCCTTTTCCAAAAGCCACTTAAAAAGCTGCTTGCAGTTGAGTTTCAGTCCCTCTTGCCTTGGAGATGCTGCCTCAGACCTTCACAGACAACATCCACCAAAACCAAATGTCCTCACATTATGTCTATAATGCAAGTTCACACACTTCACAGGACATGGTCTTTCCTATGAAGTCACTTTAATGAGTTCCAAGTGATTATTACAAGAGGTCACCACACTGCTTCCATACTAGGAATCAAGTTACATTTTTTCAACTTGTTTGCTGATATCATATTCAAGAGAGGAAGCAACATTGGAGCCTCTTCTATATGCCTGAACACAAAAGACACCTAACATGGAAGTTTGAGGGGAAAAGGAGGTTTAGCAGGAGACTCACAGAAAGAGACTAAAAAGCTAAAGTGAATCTTTAGTGTTACATTTGAGATCATGCCAGTTCACACACGATGAAGTGAGCACTTTGGTTCTGTGATCAGCACTATGACATTCTCAGATGAGTCACACAGCAGGGTGATAAATGCAAGCTAAGGTTAACACTCCCCAAAAAACAACTTGCCAAAGGAGAAATTTATTACTGCAAGATGCAGTCAGACATGTCACTGGATATCAGCACACACCACAGAAAAGCAGGAAGCACCAGCAGCTTTTGAAAATTCACTGCTGAGTTTCATTGCTTAAAATTTATTTCTTTAGATCAAATCCTCACATAAGCTGGGAAGAAAGCAAAGACTGTGAATGCAACTTACTTCAAAGAGCTTTCTTCCTGAAGCTGGACATGGTAGAGGGACTGAGCTGCATGCTCTATCTTTGACAGTTTGAGAAACAGTGTTATATTCAGCAAGACCAAGAGCAGCAAGCTGTAGAGAGAAGAGAACAAAAATGAAGTCCTGTAACAACTTCAGTTGCAATGCTACAGAAACAAGATCTTGGCTAAAAACAGGTAAGAAAAGAGAAACCTTCTAAGAACCAAAAAAGGTGTGGGGGCAGCACTATACTGAAAGTAAAGATCTGTCCAAAGAATTCTTAGCCAAGTAGCATTAAGCTGTGTAATGGCAACTAGTAAGAATGACAACAGTGTCTCCTGGATCTTTTAAGATTAGGAATGAGTAAATTCTAGACTTCTTGGTTTTTTTTTTAGGATTAGACCTAAGTAAACCTGCAAGGTAGATTAGTTTGGCAAGTCAGCATTTTCATTCCTTGTGTCACTTAAGACAATTCATTTCTCTCCTATACCCGAGTGCTCCATTCAAATTATCATGCTACATGCAATGTTAACGTACAAGTGAGGTACAGACAAATACAAATAAAGACCAAGATGAACTTGAGTCAAGCCACATTTTAATGCAAATGAGTACTTACAAGACACTCATTACTACAATGATGGTGGTGGTCCTACTTACAGCATCTCTTTTCCTTCCTATAAGGCATGGAAGAGAAGGAGGTTAAAAAGCAGCGAAGAACATTCCTAAAGGATGCCGGCAGATACATGTCAGTGCCCAGCATTTCACACAGAATAGCTCAACAGCTTCTGATGGAAAAAAATAACAGATCATGTGGGTGCAGAGGATCATCTCTAACATTCACTAAGGCATTTCTGCAGTCAGCTCAGACAAGTTGGCTGGATGGTAAGGCTCTTCCTTCAAGATTTCCCCCTACCCCAGTAAGCCAGAGAACACAGCACTGGGGCATGTTCACATTAAACCTAGATAGCCTGAGAAGCCTACAGTCCATCCATTAGTAACACTCACATGTGCTGCTAGGCACACACAAGCAGATACAGGCTGCAAACTGGCTCTTTTTTGCTTGCTCTCCTCACATTAGTCTGACAATCAGGGTCAAATAAAATTCTCCTGCGATCTGTCTCATCCTTATTGACTTGGTTTATATATCAGCTTGAAGGCAGCCTTTCAAAAGAACACCTGCTAGCCATCAAGCCACAGGGACCAGACACTAGTGAGAGAGAGTGTGGCAGTCCTCTCCAAATTGAGTTATCCCTCCCACCATGGGCAGGCCAATCTTTAAACGTAATTTCCTGTTTCCCTAAAACACACTTAGTATGGAACATAGTAAAGAACATGAGTTCCTTACACTCATATTTGCTGCCATGGACAAAAGGCATGCACAAAAGCTGAGACACACACACTCACCTGAAGAGGTGGAGCAGCAGTAGCAAAATTAAGTAATCAGGAAGTAATCTCACTCAGGTAAAGAGTCCATTACACATGCTGTTGATCTAAATATTCTCTCATTGCTATACTCAGTGTTGTCTCCCCTCTTTAGGAAAGGGCACTTACTGCTGCTTTACTGTGTACAATTCAACTTGTGTCACGAAATCCACTGTCCTGGGTTCAGCAGTAGCAGTCATGTTTTTCCTTTGTGTTAACTGGTGCAGTGCTGTGTTTTGACTTCTAGCTTGAGAACAGTGTTGGTGAAGCCGATGTTTTCGGTTGTTGCTAAGTGATGTTTACCCTGACCAAGGACTCTGTGAGGCTCATGCTCTGCCAGGGAGGAGGGGAAGCTGTGAGGAAGCAGAGATGGGGCGTCTGACCCGGGCTAGCCAGGGAGGTATTCCATACCACAGCACGTCATGCCCGGGGTGGGGGGGGTAACTGGGAGTTACCCGGAAGGACACGGGCTTCCGGGTGGAACTCGCTTTCTTGGCCAGTGGTATCGTATTCTCTTCCCTTGTTATTTTCCCTTATCATTGTTTTAGCTGATAGTAGCGGTGGTGATTTGTTGCTGGACTGTTCTTGTCTCAACCCGTAGGAGTTGCACTCTCTCGATCCTCCTCCCCGTTCCTCCGGGAGCGGGGAAGGGGAGAGCCCTGGTGCGGGGGGGGGGGGGGGGGGGGGGGGGGGGGAGACGGACACGGAACAGATCTGACTGGATTGGTAGTCACTCGTCACAATGCTGATTTATTGATCTCACAGTTTCAGTATATCATATCTTATGTCCATCCGGTATTTGCTGTATTAGTGTTTTTCAAGTGTGGGGCTTGGGCTAAGGTTTTTATCCCATTGTACTTTATGGTAATGACTTGTAATACAATAGAATCATTGATCATGAAACTGATCTGGCTTATGTTCCCAGTGTGGTCACCACCTTTATATCCACCCCTTATTCCATACCATTCACGTCGTGCTCAGATCCCACATTTTCAATACACCATCGCTCTCCCACATATATACATCCATATACATACAGACCAAGAGGAAAAAAATCATTTTCTTAGTGCATGGACCAATCCCTATAATGCTGCCGAGTCCATTCGGTCCATGATGTTCAAAGTTCATTCTCTGTTGGGATGATGGCTGGAGGGAAGTCAGGGCCAGTCGCTGGTGACCTGGAGACTGTCGTGGTTTAAACCCAGTCAGGTAACTTGTTCACTCACTCCCAGTGAGTGGTGCCGAGCTGACAACAATCGAGGTCCATGTCCGTCTCCCCCCCCCCGCACCGGGGCTCTCCCCTTCCCCGTTCCCGGAGGAACGGGGAGGAGGATCGAGAGAGTGCAACTCCTACGGGTTGAGACAAGAACAGTCCAGCAACAAATCACCACCGCTACTATCAGCTAAAACAATGATAAGGGAAAATAACAAGGGAAGAGAATACGATACCACCGGCCAAGAAAGCGAGTTCCACCCGGAAGCCCGTGTCCTTCCGGGTAACTCCCAGTTACCCCCCCACCCCGGGCATGACGTGCTGTGGTATGGAATACCTCCCCGGCTAGCCCGGGTCAGACGACCCGTCTCTGCTTCCTCACAGCTTCCCCTCCTCCCTGGCAGAGCATGAGCCTCACAGAGTCCTTGGTCAGGGTAAACATCATTTAGCAACAACCGAAAACATCGGCTTCACCAACACTGTTCTCAAGCTAGAAGTCAAAACACAGCACTGCACCAGTTAACACAAAGGAAAAACATGACTGCTACTGCTGAACCCAGGACATCCACCATTCTCTGCTACACATCAGAGCACAGATGCTCCTCATCTCTGTAAGTATAGCTAATATTATATGTGCTAACAGCCAAGTTTGTGGTGCCTAAGGACAGTGGAACTCCAAGAAATGCTTCAGTGATCCAGGAATTACAGAAGCAGGTGGGAAATAGAATCACAGAATGGTTTGGGTTGGAAAGGACCTTAACATCTAGTTCCAACCCCCCACCACAAGCAGGAACACCTTCCACTAGACCAGGTTGCTCAAGGCCCTGTCCAACCTGTCCTTGAACACTGTCAGGGATTTGCAGCCACAGCTTCCTTGGCCAACCTGATCCAGTGCCTCACAACTTCTTCCTTATATCAAACCCAAATCTCCCCTCTTTGGCGTAATAAATAGACTTAGACTCCTGAATATAAAAAAAAAAAACAAACAAAACCCAACCAAAACCAAGATCACAGGGCCAAGAGTTGAAAGACCAAGTTTAACCAACTCATGACTTGGGTATGCAGTTATCTGAAGAAATAAAGCAAATTTTCACCAATTTTACATAAGTCATACTGAATTACTTTCTGATCCCAGTTGATTTTCAATCCTATACAGGTACAGTGTAGACATTTCAGGCATTGGATGGGGTTTTTTTTGTTTGTTTTAGAAAAAGAAGGTGAGATTAGGTTTGTATTCATGAGATACTCATCATAAGTAATTATGCATGCTCCAAATCTATTTTATGCAGGCTTAAGCATACTAAAGCATAGACAGTGAAAGTAGCATATACACAAGTGTTACTTTTGCACTATTCTAAGAGTCAGTTTTCTGGAATACACCTTCTGGAAAACACTTGATATAAATATTCCTACCTACTATGCTGCTCTGGGACTGTACTCCCATGTCACCAGAGGAGTGCTGGGAAGAACGTTTGGGAAGCGATTCTGCCAGACTCCGGTGTAAAGTGCGTCGTCTTCGTCTCAGGGCAACTAATTTTCCAGTGTCTTCTATGGACTGATTAATTGCATATTCCTCCATTAGGAGATCTGATTCTGCAGTAGGAAAACAACAGTTACCCAACTTTCAAATGGAGAGCCGAAAAGCCTAGCACAATTGTGAGATATGCAGGATGGCAGTGAGAGGAGTAACTGCACCTTCTATTAAACAGACATAAAAGCAGGTAATTGACATAAAATACACCTTGACCTGTACCACTTGTTCTATTTGCTAGAGGGCACTTAGTACACTTTTCAGGTATGGTGTACGTTTTGCCTATGCACGATTGTTTAATGATATGTTCTACAGCAGTTGGAAGAGCACTTCAAGACACTGCTAGACTGAGAGTAGGAATTCTGTTAGGCTCTGAGCCTGCAGCTATGGCCGGCCAGACTGGTAACAGACATAGCCAAGGAGCCTGAGGAGTGCTACTGCTTCTCTTCTCATACCCACAGTCAAGGAAGTATTTAAAAGACAGATACACACAGTTGTGAGTAACAGCTTTTCTGCTGCTCCTCATTTTTCCTTCAGAAAGCTATTATAACAAGATACACACAAGCCTTTTGTTAGCATTGAGCCACAAGGCTTCTTTTATACCCTGGAACTGGCAGACATGTGGACTACAGGAACTTCTGACTTCGAGATTCCTTTGGTGTTGCCTTCTTTTCAAGCAATTCTTTAAAGAATCAAGTTTGACAGACATGAAAACATACATAGGAAAGGTAGCCACTTTACTCCAGCACAAAGAAAATGCCTCACCAAGTTGTTTGAAGTTTTCCTGTATACCTCCCCAGGTATTCTTCTCAATTACAGACTTGACAAGGCCCCAAGGCTGTTTTTTGTACTTCACTTCTGCAGAAACCCTAATAAACAGAATACAATAGTGAAAGAGTGCTCTTCTGGGTAGCACAGTGATAGAAATCTCTTATCAGAAGCAGGCCTCTAGCTTTTGTCCATAATCTGAAATACTAACTGCAATTGCCTTGGCTTTCCACCTGCACAGCACCTACACTGAAGTAAGACAGACAGTACCAAAGAGCACATATCTAGCTAAAGACTCAGATCTGAATGTCCATATTACAAGAAACATTTTGAAGTGCATTCCTTCAGACTAGCAGAGAATTTCTCTCCTCTGAAGTGATCACATTTTAACGCACATTCAAAATAGGCTTGAGGCTTTCAGATCATGAAGTCCTGAATTTATTCTGTATGTGTATACATATGTATTATATGAGCAGTGCAATGGCAGCAGCTAAAATTCATCATCACCACTTATGTGCCGAGTACTCAGATCCTACCCCAAAACTAAAATCTGTCTTTCTGTACGACAGAAGGGAAGTGACATTCCTGCTTTGCATTCCCCAGGTCAAGCTAATCAATAATGCTTCCAGAATAGAAATGGCATAGATTCCTTCAGAGTGTTGCTTTTAAGAACTGAATGAATCCCAAAGCTGTTCACAAAGGACAAAAGGGTAGGCTGTGATTTTGAACTCTTTAAGTCAAGAACATACCTTTTTTCAATGCTTGCAAATAATTACCCAAATCAATGTAAGCCCACTGTGTTTCTAGTCTAATAGAACAGCTTCTTTCAAATAGTATTTCTGAGCCATTTTAAACACAGTATAATAAAGCCAGCTGTAACACCACCACGCACCTTCTGTTCTATACACGCATGCTCTGTGCACCATATTGAAATCTAGGTTTTTGGTCTTACCCTGGGATTGCCATGTGTCTCAGATAAAAAAACCACAGCCCTCAGAGGAAGAGGGACTCATGAAAAATATATATAAAAAAAAAAAAAAATCATTCAGAACAGGACCTTTCTTCTCCCAGTAGAGAGCGAGCCTTCAACGCGTTTATAGCCTGAGAGAAGCCAGAACAAAATTCAGGCTTCCTTACCTTTCCTGGGGACTGATGAAGTTTGAGATAAAACAGAGGCAGTACAAGAAATGATAATATAGTCAGAAAGTCACATAAGCATCTGAAGGGATCAAGTTTCACATTAAGCGCATTTTTAACACATGAGAGAGAAAAGAGAAGTGCCTTTTTAGATTCCCATATCTAGGTAGCGCTTAATAATGAAGTCTGATTCACTTAAGCACCCTCCCTTCAAAAGTAGGTACATTTCCATCTTCTCTGTACCTTCTTATGAAACTGTCCCCTCTGCAGGCCCTTAGCAAGGATATCTGGGAAACTCTGTAATAAAACATCATAGTTTCAATTTTTCCCCACTCACACAGGTGCACTTAAAAATTCAAGGCCACTCAGAGCCCAGTTCAGCCTTGGAGATGAGATCCATACCTCAGAGTCAAAGTAAGAGTTCATTTCTCACTGCATTAATGAAATCTAAATACAGCATACATGTGACAAGAAATAAACCAAGCTTATTTTTCAGAAGAGATCCCTAATTTCAAGAGAAGCTGACCTCCTCTATGCTGATGGCAGATCTTTAGAGAAGCACACTTCATCAACCTGTAACATACCTGCCTCAGCTTCTCCCCTCCCACTGTGCACCACTCAGGCTCACCGTAATCGACACTTGTGATTGGATGTGCGGCTGATGCAGTATCTATTCACAGTGTAGAAATAATCGTGGTAGGGGACATCATGGGTCAGCACCTCAGCATCCACTTGGTAAGATTGACCTTTCTGGCTTTGCTTATGCAGGATCTACGGTAAAAGAAAATAAGAAGGTATATTCATGGTACCTGTTTGGCTTCTCACCACCACCACACCCACCCCCCCACCCCCCCTTTCAGCCTGAATTCCTTAGGTTAGATCAACAACTTCAAGTGAACTAGAGCAGGGAGAGAGCCTGAACACCCAGAATAAAAAAGTTACTAATGGCAAGTATAGATGGGGTGGGAAAGAGAAGATGCCTCCCTGTGCAACAGTATTTCCCCACTGCCATTTCAAGTACCAGATGCAAGGCTGGCCACTGACTCGCAACCACAGCTGCTCTTTGAGACTGATCTATGAGACCTTTCTCAAAGCATAATTACAGAATGCTTGAGATTGGAAGACACCTCTGGTGGTTATCTTGTCCAAGGACCCTGCTCAAGAAGGGCCATCTAGAGCTGGTTGCCCAGGACCAGGCTTTCCAGTATCTCCAGGGGAGAAGATGCCACAACCTCAATGGACAACCTATTCCAGTGCTCTGTCACCCTCACTCTCCCTTCAGATACTTACAGACACATTGTAAGATCATCCCTGAGCCTTCTCCAGGCTTAACAGTCCCAGCTCTCATTTGTTTCCCGTGAGATGCTCCATTTCCTTAATCATCTTAGTGGCCCTTTGCTAGACTCTTTCCATCTCTCCTGGAGAGCCCGTAAGTAGACACTGAAAGCATTTCATTGCATCTTTTCACCCCTAAATTCATAAGAGATGCTAATATTTCTGCCCACAAAGTCTGTGGCAGAAGCTTACAGCCATCTGCAAAGGCAGAAAGCCTCTCTGATTTCATCAGCATTTACTCACTAATGGTGAGAGTCAGCAATCTACCTTAGAGATGCTACCTTTAAATTGCAGATGCACTGCAGCTCACTGAACTCTAAACCTTGGTCAGATCTCCAACAGGCTGTACATCTGACCTCTCCCCTGCATTAAAGGGCATCAGAAAGATACACACATGCACACAGTACCTGCTTTTCAGTTGCAGTTGTGAACTTCCCACAAAGTGGATTGTTAATTGTTACAGTGTACGTCAAAGTCCTCAACTGATTGCCATTGGAATCTCTATTCCAAGGGGTTGATACTGCATCTAGATGAGAAATTATGCAAAACCTCACATGTAGATTACCTAAAAAGCATTATCTCTGCTTTTTCACATCTTAACAATTTAAGAACAGTAGTGGGGAGAGAGACAGAAAACAGATTCCAAATGGGTGTGTTTTTTTCAGGAAAAGTGAAAACTCTAGTTCACTGATGAACAAAGGTGAAGTACTAAGGGGCTGAACCTGGGTCTACTGAAAGAGACTTGAGGGTGGGAGAAGAGTAAGCAATTAAATGAAAATATGTCACTTTTGCCACTTTGCCTGCCAAGCTGACACTGAATAAATATTATTACCCTTTTTGACTTTATTTCTGTTCATATGATATCAATGAATAAAGTTTACTCATCCAGAAAATTAAAGCCTGTGAGTATCTTTTAGGAGGATACAAATATCTTGCCCCTGCGCCAGCTGTGCATGTTTCACTATTTCTGGAACACAACATAATCAGAAATACCCCACAGATTGCATCACTTTAAAAGCCTAACCCAAATTCAGCCATTAAGGTGCAGTTTTGTGGTACACTGAAATGAGGATTTTACATTGAAGTATAACTGATCTACAAATCTATGGAAACAACAGGCTAGCTTTAAATATCCTCTCTCATAGTAAAGCTTCAAAGCTTCAAAATTCTTTTTAAGCAATGAGAACCTTAGAATTCAACTTAGCCCTATATAATTTCTCAGAGTTCGAAATTTTCAGGATAGTTTGCAACACAGACAGAAAGGAGAAGAGTGCATTACCTACTATACTCCTGGAATTGAGAAACCTCTGCATGAAGTGAGAATTGGTGAAAAGGATTTCAAACATCTTGTCTGCAGTGATATGGAAAACTCTGTTTATAAAAAGTCTCCCATAGAGATCATTCTCAGAGACAGTCTCCTTCACTGCTAAGGAAAGGCAGAGAAGTCACATTAAGAACAGTATTATGAAGAAACTTTATAATGTTCCAAGCTTTATTACAGCTCAAATCCTTCCCAAGCTTGCATCAGCATTTGTTTCTCACTCTCAAAAAAACAGTAATGACAGCAGCACATGATTTGGTAAGTAGGTTGTCTTCAGAAACAAAGTCCAGAATTGATTTTCAACACCACTCCCCCATTTCCCTATGCAAACATAAAATGATAAATCAACATCACAAGGTCCCATCCTTCTAGTTTTGTCTTCAGTATTCTACTAATCCTACTACAAGAATCATTGTGGAAGACAAAAAGTTAGCATAATCTTCATTAATATACATAACTATTATACAAAGGACACATGCATAGCAAGCAGCACAGTGAAACTATACTGGCTTTCTTACTTATGGCTAGTTTCAGAATTCTGCCTTTGACATCTGTAATGCTAATAGTGTTCACAGTCTAAGAGACCAGGTAAGCTCCCATACAGTTCTTCCCTCCATACCGAATCGTAAGAGGAATGCAAGAGGTTCCCTGCTCCATTTTGCAGTCCTGAAAAGAGCATCAAGATTGCCATCCCCAATTCAAAACCTGCAACAAGCACCCCAGTGCCATTCTGTGGCTGCAGCACCGATCTTTGCTATTTTACTCCTTCTTGTTGGCTGCTGGCGTGACTCAGCTTCGTGGTCATCTCAGCCACTCTTGCAGGGTATAAGGGACAGAATTATGATCCTGGAGGGCAAACAGTTTCCTATGCCAACCCCAACTCAAGCTGCTTATGCTTTAGGAGCAAGTCCATCCTAAGGTATGAGTACCAAAACCAAACAAAACCCCCCACCCACATTACTGAAACAAAACAAAAAGCCTGAAAGCAAATCTTGCGGGAACCAGATGAAAGTCTAGCTAACCTTTCAACTGATAGAAATGAAAGTTCAGAGCTGGCAAAGGTCAGTGCTAGCCACCAATGCAAAGCTAGCCTAAATATCAAGCTATGGCTCCTATAAGCTAAGGTTACAGCACTTAAAACATTACTGCTTAGTAGCAGCAGTCAGTATGGATGAATGCAAACACAGCAACTGAACACAACAGTCCCTCAATGAAATCCAATTCTGACTGAGCAGACTTCCAGTCTAGTGCTGCTTCTAGCCTGCTAGAAGTCCCTGTTACACATCTGCCTTCAAAAATGTTCTCTTTGACCTTATCATACTTCAGTGTAGGATTCCAAAAGCAAAGCATGACTGCCATATTTTTGTGCTTGCACGAAAGAGAGACTTCCTTCCCATGCTATGTTCCGCTTATGCAATTACAAGTGGGGACAGAAAGCAAACACGTATTTTAAGAGATACATTTAACCAGCCAATATGCAGTCATTACATGCCAGAATACAGATTCTGCTCTGCTGAAACATTCTGTGGGAAGCCAGAAATTCAGCCTGGCTTTTCAGCTTATGTTCACTGTATTTCCTCTTGGAGCAGAACCCAATTCCAGCAAAATGCAGACCAAGTGAACTGTAAACTTGACCTCAGCTAACAAGGCCTCAACATTACAGACCTCTCTTTCAGAGTTCACTCTCCACTTCCTTTCACTAAGAGATAGGAAGCTTCAGATATTGGTGTTGACATCCTCTTTGCCTGTTGCTCATCGGCTAATATGCATGGAATCAGACACCAGGTAATTCAAAACTGGTTAGTCTGAGTCTCACTCAGCTGGACCTTGACAGGCCCACGGAATCTGCTACCACTTAAAAAAATACAAAAGCCCAGACATATGACCAAGCCACTGTGCATCAGATAAGCTCTGACAGCTATTTGTATATGTCTTAGCAAATACAAGATAATACAAGTTACCTTTGCCCCAGTGAGGCTCAGCTGAACTACACAACTTTACATTCACCTGAAACTCCTGAGGACAGCTACTATGTTTATGATAATGCAAGGTAATTCAACAAGCCACAGCAACTTATGATATGCACAAAGCCCATACATTATTACCTTGATGTGCAGACCTTGCTACTGAGATACTTTACTCTTTGAGCATGATGTCTGTCCTCCCTGTACTAAGTCTTAACAAGAGCATCCATGGGTCTACACAATATTCCTGTACAGTATTTGTATCTAGTCATGTCTCTAATAAGGAATAGTCAATGAAGTGCCAAGTGCATGAGAGCATTATTAAGAAATATGTTTTTACTTACTCTCACCCCTTGGAACAAATTTTTAAAATTGGTGCTATCACATAAAGCAGTATTTTCAAAAAATCCAAGCTGAAACTGGGCTGACAGATTAGGCCCATCAGCCACTTTGGATGCTGAGATTCAAACAACTCTCTCCCAGAAAACCTGGAAAAGCCTTTAATACAACAGGTCTGGAAGGTGCATGCATGTATGAATGCTGCTGTGAGTTCCACACCTGTGGAAGAAAGTTACTGCATACACCAGGAGCTTGACAAACTTCAAGTCGCTTCCATCTGGGCTTCCCAGAGTTTATCTGTAGGTGAAGCAGCAAGCAGGAACAGAAGCATAGCAAAGATTAACTGTACAGTTTACATGCTAGCAATTTAAACAGGATAGAAAGCTTCAACCACTTGTCTCTGCCACAAATGAATACGCCTGTTTGCCGACTGTTTTAACTCACACATAAATCTACCTTCCTTTCATTTACCTCAATACTAGAACAACAGCAAGCATTTACCTAGGTGTGGCTTAGAAATACTGTTTATGAACAGAGTGTTTTGTGCAGGTATCTAGAAATCAGTCTTAACTCCTTAAATTTTAATGCTGTTCTAACACCTCAGCAGTATGCAATTATCAACCACTAACTCTCTTAGCCTGTCACATTTATAGATGAATTGATGCTGCTGTCTGATAAGAGAACATAGGATTATTCTGACTTTAGTTTAGGACCCTAGGGACCCAGAAATCCAGAAGTAAACCTAGACTGAACCAGGGCACTCAGTAATGAGAGCAGCAAGCCTGTTCCCTCCCCCACTATTGCCTTGCACTTCATAAGGTCATTTTCATCACTGCAAGGCAAGATGTGAAATAATATCTGAACATAATATCATGATGCAGCAGTGATTGCAGAGGTTTGGAAAAATTTGCAACACAAGAAAAGAGACAGAAAACTGGAAGAGAGGAAAGGGGGAGAGGGAAAAAAATGTTCTTAAAATTCCTGTAAACAACCAACAGCTCAAAGTAAGCACACACCACAAGCAAATTAAAAAAGCTGAACTGATAAGAGTATAAGCTATAAAACAAATTAATAACATGGTTGATTTTTCCACTCCACAGAGCTGGGGGAGGATCAGGAGAGAAAGAAGCATGCATGCAAATCTTGGCACTGTGAGGATTTCTATGCCTCTGTGGGTAGGTAAAAATTGCACACTGCACAAAAAGGTATGCAGACAGGAGCCTTTAACCATATACACCTGAAATCAAGTCAATAAAATCAGTTCCTGAAGTGAACATGTTCCAGACACCATCTATTTAATGACTGCATCAGCAATATTAACCATTATCAAAGAACTCCCCTAAACTTTAAAACACTAAGGACAAAATTAAATTGGGGAGTTACTGAGTATGAATTATAACAACGCCAGCTTCTTCCAGTTCACAAGATAAAAACCTCATGCCTTTAGATAACTCAACCATGTATCTTCCAAACCCCAAAGTAACAAGTAATTGGTATTTATATATTCAAAATACACACTTCCAGTATTTTGATTAAAATGGCAACAAGACAACAGGGCCACTTTTCCTTACATACACTGCACATCCAAAAATCTCACATGGGGGGGGTGTGTGCTGACGGCTGACCCAAAACCAAACAGGACTGAACTAATTTCAACCACCCTGCCTTTAAAATATCTTCTGCCCTTTATATCCCTTTCTGCAAAAAAGGTCAGTGTACCCATCCCACAGCACTACAGCACAAGCAGTTATGCCCTCCTGCAGACCACACATTTAAGGTGGTTATTAGTACAATACAGAAAGTCTCACAAAGGGCATAAGTCACAAAGGGGATAAGGGATTTATCATGTCCTCATACACGGTAAAGATTTCCAACACAAAAGACTGTTTCCTGCTTCCCCCTTTCTAATTTCCAAGTATTCTATGCTGCTGAACACTGTCATTTAAAAAACAAACCCAAAACACCAAAAAAACAAACAAAACCCCCAACAACAAACAAACAAAAAACCCAACAAAACCCAACCACACAAACCAAAAATCCACAACAAAAAAAAACCAAACCAAAACCTACATACAAGAGTCATGTGAGGAAATCCAGAATCTTCTGACTCTATTTTGGAAGTAGATACTCTATGCTTGACCTAAAAATCGTTTTCTGAAATTCAGAATCTAGACCTCAAAAACTAATTTTTAGCTTAGCCAGAAGTTTGTCATGGCTTGAGACTGATACTCCAATTTATTAAACCAAACAAAAGCACCAAGATGCAAGTCAAAAGGCCCAGTTGTGCATAGGAAGATGCACATCCCCCACTCCCAGGTAAACAATGTGAGAATGACTTAGGGCAACAGAAGAAGAGCTGCTAAGGCTCTGGCATTGCAGCTTGGGTGTCAGCTGAACCTGCAGTTGGAAGTACAAGTCTTGAGCTTGCCCATCACCTTATCTGCCAGGACACCTCCACTGGTAGCCTGCACATGAGCCAGAGGCCACAAGAGAAATTAATTGCATGGGTAAACCTTTGCCATGTAGGAAAGCTAGTTTCATTTGCATGAAGGAATTCACCTTGTAAGAGTATGGGACAACTGCAATAGAAACCAGACAGAGAAACAGAAGAAAAATATTCTAAGCATGAAGAAGGGAATCTGAAAGAAAAGATTAATGCTGTGGGACTAGAAAATCCTGCTCTGAATAAGAAAGACTAGTCTTGGGGGACGGGAGGGAGAAATAGGAAAAGCAGCATGAAGTCAGTTCTTTTTTTAAAGAGACATCTCCAATTTAATATGCTCTATTTATTCAACATTACCAACACAGAAGTGATGGGGAATATTTTCTGCTAGCACTTAGGCAAACAGCAGTATGAAAGACAACAGGACCATTTCGCATCAGTTTCACTGGAGACCTTTGTCGCAAAATAAAATCCAGAGACAGAAGAGAGATGTGGTACTAAGAACAGGAAAATTGCAAGATACCCACAAGCAAGCACAGAAGCAGTATGGGTGAACAAAAGGAAAGTTAGATGAATATAAAGTACATCCTCAGCCAACAACCACAATTTGCAGGCAGCCAGTTCAATCCATGACTCTGTGATTCCAACATCATGACATCTACAAGCAACTTCAGTTGCTAACTCCGAAAGGATGAGATGCAAAGTTTTTCAGCCAGATTAAGAACTGGCCTCAATTAACTGAACTCCTCTATTCCTGTCAACAGACAATGAAAGCAAATGATCTCTTCACATATGAAAGAAATATGCAGCTGCTACTGAGCACACTGATACTGTTGAGCTTTCCTATCTATCATTTGCACACCACCACACAACTTTGGAATCAATCCAGGTTGTGCACATCTCATTTCAAAGGCATTTACAGAGGTCAAAACTGGGATATTTAACAGAACATCCACCACAACTTAGTGAGCCGTCTGAACAACTATGGCCCTTTCGCACAGTTTGCCAAGGTAAGTGAAACACTCAACTTAGAGCAAGAAGTTGTCAGTGGTTAATACGGGACCACAGAACAAGCACCCACAGACCACAGCACAAGTATCTCTGTCATCCAGCCTAGGTAGAAGGCACAGTTTGCCCTTACTATCTCCCCAGGAGGTAGCAGAAATACTTATACCAAAACCACTATAAGACATACAGCTATGCTTTTCTCTCCTACAGTGAGAAGGGGAAAGGAAGCACAGAACAGCCAGGTTACAATCACTGCACTACTGTGGTCCAAGTTTCTCCTCATCTTATACTGGGTAATGATGTAGGAGTTGAGGATGAGATATTAGGATCCATTAAGATACTAACTGTGCTGGAACACAAAGTATTATCTGCTCAAAGATACATGTGAAGGTTTTTTCACCTTCAGACCAGATTCAAAATATGCACAGTACACTCCTGAAGTCTGAGAAGTTGTCTTGCCTGGGTTTTCAGTGAGTTCCTCAGTTTACCCCATCAATAACACTGAAGCCCATATGCCTTAGGGAGAAGTGTAATGAAGTGGGGGTGAGTAAATCTTTCAAAAACTGGAGAATGGTCAAAAATGTTTCCCAGCAGTTCCCAAGAAGTGAAAACAGAAGAAAGCAAAATATTTGAAGTACCCATGAGAGCATGAAAAGTGAGCAACCACCACCACATTGTCAAATAAACCTATTGTTTAATCTTTTTGTTTAAGCTGTTAGCAACTCTCTAGCCACCAAAGAAGAAAAAGCAAAACCACGATTTGTTTTCATTCTGAGCACCAGCAACTTTTTCTTCCTCCCCAGAAACTAAGATACAAAGATGTTGCTGCTACAATTCCATGAAACAAATGAGCAGCAAGTTTCATAATATCAGAAAGTTCTCTAACTTGCTCCAGAAGTGAGATGGACTTATAGATTCCAACTGCCAAGAGATTTACCTTCTTCACTGTCTGAGGCACTGCTTTTCTCTGGAGGATCTTCATTCTCATTCAGGTCCAAGGACTTTTCTAAAGACCTGCTCCTGACCAGTTTAACAGATTTTCTTTCTGAAGATGGAAGAGGGCTCTTCTTTACCTGCTTCTCACTTGGGGACTCCTCCACCTTAAACAACCAAGAGGAAAGAAAAAAAAAAAGCATTTGTCATCAGAAGCCATTTAAAAAAAAAGTTACCATCAAAGAATAAAGCCATGTAAAAGCAGACACAAGTTCTATCTGCCCAATTACCACACAGTCCAACACTAAGTTCTCCCTTTTCCACTAAGTTCTCCCTTTTCCACTGCCACAGCTTATATCCCTTCCTCTATTTCAAGTTTTCACTTTACTCTGGTAACCAGTAACAGAATTACTTATCTGTACTGTTATACCAAAAGCTGCCTTAAAAGAGACAGTTTATTCCTCATCCAGTCCTCCTGCAACCACCTGCACAGTTTGGTCCCCTTCCCTGCATCGATGCATTTACATATTCATTAAACTAACACAGATTTTTTTTACTTTTTATTGATCAGGGTTTTTTTTTCCTGACAGTTTAGCCAGGGGTCCAATAACCTTGAGGAGAAGCACAATGAAATAGACAAGACCTCCCTTTTATCAGCAATTAGATATTTGAAATTCCAAATTATATATTTGAAATGCATTCTTATTTTGTAGAGCTCCATTACCCTTTGACAAAAAAGTTTTAAAACACTGGCTAGAGCCATCCTACTTATAAAAATGTTACTTCTCAGAAACTAAGCAACAGAGTACCGTTTGCCATCTCCAATAAGCAGGAAACCCCCAAAAACATCAGTCACTGAATCAATGATGCAGCTCTTAACCCTAAACTTTAAGAACTGGTGGCTAACCTTACATGCCATTGCATACTTCAAGAAGTAATTTCTAGTGGAACTGTATGCACAAGGTTTGTACACTTCCAAATGCCAGCCAAAAAGCTTGGCTATGAGCATCAAATCATAGCTTTCATTCTAAATCTCTCCTCAAAGCTCCTGTTGCCTCCAATGAAACAGCTGAAATCAGCAGTATTACAGCCTCTACATGCAGTACCACACAGACCATAAAATAAGTAAGATCAGGCCTCCTTTATTGAGTAGCTCCAATTCATCTGCAATGTACCATCATCCCTGCAGATTATTCAGCGCTGACTCAAAAAAGCAAGAGCATCCATTACTTGAAAAGTCATCATGTACTTCCTGTACTTGGCTTTCTTCAATAAAGACCATCTACTTTTCTGTGCAACTGAGGAACATCAGCAGAAGGTGGGTGGCTGGGAAACAGGCAGGCATGAATTTAACTGCAGCATAAGCAGGCAGAAATACTCCCTCAAGGTCAAAAAACTGCATCAGAAAAGCAGATCAGTTAACAAATGCTCCTATTGAAAAGAGCTACCATGCCTGAAATTACACTCAATCACACAACAGGAACTAGGACAGAACCAACATTTCTATGTCAAAATACTCTGCCAATACAGATGGAAGACAGGAGCTAGCTGTGGTAAAACAGTCTAAAAATTGACATACAGATCCAGCTCAAATCCAAAGAGCCTGCATTGCACTTTGATGATAATTAGGGATCTGGTGAACAAATGGAGCCCCCACTAGCAGCATAACAGCAGCCCTACCATGCCACAAGCAGAACAGGAATGCCAGGCTCATGTCAGAAGACAAGGGCTCCTACAAAAAAGCCTTTCATGATGTCAGGGCAGAGGAGATTCATGCTGAGGCCTTTGGAATAACTCAAATTGGCTTTCTTGGGGTTTGAAGGTTACTTTATTTTTTGCGGAGGGATGTGGGTGGGTGTTTAGTTTTTTTTACACTAAAGAGAAACGATTTTCAGATGTGTCAGGTGGAGTTGAAGATGTGTAATTTCTTCTTTATATATTATATCCTGAGCTAGTCCAATACTGCTGATCTCTGTGCCAAGGCTTTTCTGGTTTTTAACCTGTGAACAGCAGGCTCTGGGACTGGAAGGCCTCCCTACAAGGGATGGAGAAAAGATGGCTGAAAATATGGGTGAGAAGGTGGTTCCCACACTGAGATGAACTGCATTTAGAGAAGCAGATGAGCCACGACTGGTGTTACATACGGTTTTTCTTTTAATCAGCTACGGACAGCTACTGACAATACTTTTTCCAAGACAGGCCAAGTCCTATAGCCAACCCCTCCATTAGTTCACAGCTTCCTCTGAAGAGAACTTTGGGACTTATTTTGTCTATCAGAGCAGTAAAGGAGAGGTTAAGCATGTTTTCCTCCAGTCTTTGGAAAGTGTTAACTGTGTTTTGCTCCATCAGTGCAATGGTTTTGACAGATAAATTCTAGAGCACTACCACCTCCTCCTACTGTCCCTGTGCTTCTACAAAATACGCTGTAATCCTGGGGCTGTGGAGAGTGCATTGGCATTCTTGAGAAATACCAAGTGACACATATAGCTGAACACACTCATTACGTATTTTAGTTACGCTGAAACAGTAACCTAAAGTTTAGTTACACATTTATCAAGACTGTGCTTTTACACTATAATTAAGACTTTTTAAAGGCAGTTTATACAAGGGAGAATCCTAATGTTTTTCCTTGCATACAGACCAAATCCTCAGGCATTCCTGCTTACCAACATGCCCAATTACATTTAGCACCAGCAAGGCAAGAGACATCTCTGGGTGTGGCGCCCCATAGGTAAACAAAACACTTTTCCAGGCAGAGCAATTAGTTTTAAATGGCTTGTTCTTGTGCAACTAGGGCTTACAAGTCTAAACCAAGGCTACCTGGGCAGCTTTTTAGTTATCCTAAAGAGACCAACATCCACAGTCCTCCTAGGCCTCCGTTACATCTCTCCAAAAATCTGGTTTCGTACTGCTAGGATTTCCATGAGAGACAACCATCACCCAATTAACTAAGTTTTTAACATCTGACACATACCAGTCTTGTTTGTTGGGTACAAGTCTCTAGCCATTAACTTGGATTTTTGGCAGAACTATTTAAAGCCTGCTTAACCTCCAGATCAGTTTTAGCAAGTGACAAAAGCCAGAAGATTTACATGGTAGTAAAAACTGCTACAATCATCTCCCTTCTTCCCTCCCCAGATTTTCCAAAGCAGAAACAGCAGCTAGGTACCCAACTCTATTGAAGTTTATAGGAAATGTTTTACTGCTCTATTTGCTTTTCCAAGATCTTTCCCTTGCGGTGTCTGTTAAGTGAAAATGTTTGTAACCTTTCAGGACTACAGCTGCATACGGCAACTGTGCTGGGCACTGTGCACACCTCAGATACTGCTACCAATGCACTTGCCCTCCCAAACAGAAAAACATATTCACAAAATTATACAGTACTGAGCGAAGCATTCATGCTGGTAACATGTATTAACCCAAGGCATTAAGGCAAAACTCATCTATATTATATGAAACAGGGGGGTTCCACTTTCTTTTTGAAACATTTCCAGAAATTGCAATTAAAAAAAAGGTTTCATATATTCATAACAGCAGACTAACTGACCTTTGAAGGCAAGGGTAACACAGCATAAGTACCCTTCAATAAACCTCATGTATAGGAAAGACAGAAGAGGAGATACTTTATGAACAACTAACAGCACAAGCAAGAAAGCACTGTAAGCAAACAAAAGCATTACTTTCATAAAGCACTTGGCTAAAAATGGTCCCTAGAAAGGTGGATAAAAAACAAAGTTAATTTTGTTTGGTTTTCGTAATAAAAACACACACCCCACAAAGACAGGGCTTAAGCCTCAGTGTTCCAGCCAGGTTATGCAGTGGATTAGTGATAAGGCATTGCTGCAACTCACACAATCAATATTCTTTTATGAATGTTGATCATTTCCAAACTCAATAAATATTCCTGAAACCTGAAGGTATTCATATTTTCTGATGTGAAAACTGTCTAGACTACTATGAATTCCCAAGGGCTTCTTTAGAAGTTAAAATGCTCATGCATCCTATACTTAATAAGCATATACAAGTATATATGCTTATCAGTTACAAATAGCAAGAAAGGCTGTGTCAGGACTTACTCCTGGCAACGCATGTCTACTGAGTGACTCTCCTTCTGCTTGAAGCATGGGCTCCCGAACTAAACCAATCATTTTAGGCAGTTTTTCATCCCTTTCTCCAGAATCTTCACAAATGCTGGACCTGTCCAAAGCAAGAAGGAAGATGTCATTGGAGATACATGGTCTGAGAAAGCTTCTCATGTGTGATTCTTGTATTCAAACCATGTCTGTTCAGCTAACTTCAAAAACTACTAACTCATTCTTCCCACATCCAGCTCATTAATCTCACAAGCCATTTTCCCCATGCTAACCACCTCTCAGAATGTTCAGCTTCCGACCACAAAGTTAGCAAAACCAAGTACAGGTGAACCACAGAGAGTGCGTGCTGTAGAAAAAGAGGAAATGGAGATAGCCAAGAACAAACTTGGAAAAAAAAGGTTTTAAAAAAGTTTAAGAAGATGTTTTTCCCCTGCCCCAGAGTTGCAAAATTATGCATTTTTATTACGGGGGGGGGGGGGGGAGAAAAAAGCTTGCAATTAACTTGTTTTTTTTTTCATTTTCTAGCAAACATGCTCAGATAAGACAGTGTTGAAAAGAGACGTAAATTACATTTTTTGGTATTGTAGAGCCATATTTATTTACATACAGACAGAAAAATTAAAGCCACGTTATCAGACTGACACTGGCAGTTCATAAATCCAGGCAACTGTTTTATAAAAATAACCCACATACAGTTAGATTATTCCAGCTCCCGAATTCAAGATTAGGACAACACAAAAATAAGCTAATATCTCAGACATCAGAAGAACAAAGAAAAACAAGTGTTTCAGACTCTACATCAGAAAGAGTCTGAACGTCATGTGTAGCTCCATTCCATTCAGGCCTTCCATGTTGTTGAAGGCCATACAGACCCTGACTAGATATCTTAATGAGAAAAGGTTGCTAGTTAAGCTATCCTGCTGGTATCCCCAAGCAGTTCCAAGGAGAACGAGGTCTTCAAATCTCCCTTCTCTAAGCGCCTCAGCTGTGCTCCTACATTTTAGACAATGAACACAATTAAGTTTTTATGGATAATCGGTTTATGCAGTTTGGTTCTGTGCATCCTTTTACTATAGGCTTAACCTTTCCAGAAAGGCTACAGCAACACTTTGAAAACAGAATTTCTAAGAAACAGGACATTGTTCCTCCCAGAGTACTTCAATAAGCTTTATAGCTTCTCCTTACCGAGACTGCCCATTGTCCTCAGACGATGAGTGGAAGCTCTCCATCTCCTCACTGTTCAGGCCCAGCTCAGAGCCATAGCTCTGGTGCACCAGTTGCCAGAATTCCTGCTTGGTCAGCCTCTGAAATAAAGCAGGCTAGTCAAGAACTACTGTATGGGACAATGAGGCACAGGAGGTAAACCAGAAGTCCGAGTTACACCACAGCCTTTAACCTCAATTCTGACAAGAACTGAAAGCATTTAGGTATCACATTTCAAGATTGGATTTCAGCATTTTGGGGAACTGTACTCCTGTCTACTTCATATCCCCAAACCACTGGGAAACACAGAAACCATATTCCTAAACCCACTTTTAAACCAGAAATGTCAGACACAAGAAAAATTGTTACTTCAAGAAAACACACACTTGTAGCCATTACTTGCTTCTCCACGTGTCATCAGTGTTTTCACAATGTTTGCAAAATTCAGTGTCTCTTGAATTTCACTCAGTACAGCACAAGACCAGTAACTACCAGACAGCCAGGACTCTCTCTTTGATCTTGGACAAACTGCTTAATAGACACATGCCTGTTCCTCAGGATGCTCAGAATGCCTTACAAATGGTGAGAAGTTAGTGTTTCAGTCACTACTGTCTGTCTGGGTCTGCCACCAGCTATCCATATTGCCAAGGTGGGACAGGAGAGCCTCAGTTTGGAACACCGCCAGAACTCCCTTTAAAGAAAAGTTGCTTTTGCTCAGTAACAGTATTACCTTGACTCACCACTAGCTACTCTTCTCTTTCTCTGTATGACCTCTGCCCTGCTCCATGAATTCCCATAGGTGCTGGGATATATTTAATTAAGTTACCTCAAATCATCGGGAAAGTTAGGGAGTAGTATGACAAACTCATATCGCCAAAGTAAGCAACCAGTTTCAAAGGTTTCAAAGTCCACTTCGGATGTAAACGGCTATAAAAAACACACACACAAAAAACAAACGAAAAAAATATATAAAACGAAAACGAGACAGCAGATACGGTTCTGGGATTTAGCAGAGCTCAGAGAGCAATACCAGCAATCTTAAAAGAGAGAGACCATCCTGGAAAATGTGCCTCAGCCACAATCCATATTGATCAAGGGAACAGCACTGTGCTAATGAGGCAGTTACACAAGTACTGCTTACTATGTGCATGAAATGATCCCATTAAATGCCCATGCATTATTTAAACCGTTTTTAAGTGATCCTCTCCCCTCCCCGCTTCCACCTGTGCGGTGTCACACTACCCGCAGTGTTACGCGGCGAGCAGCGCCGACCCCCCGCCAGCAACACACACACTCACCGGGCCGCTCTACCCCCCACCTCCCCCGGCTGCGGCACCCCCGCCGCCACAAACCTGGCGCTTCCCGCCGCGCCGCTCCCCTCCCGGGTCACCCTCGGCCTCGCCCGGTGCCGCCGCGTTCCAACTTCCTGCTCGGCGGCGGCGAGGCCCGCCCGGGGACAGCCCCCCCACTACCACCTCCCCGCCCGCCCGCCCGGCGGCAGCGGCTCCCGCCAGCGGGGCCGGGACAGCGCTCTCCTCGGCGCGGGGGGAGCCGGGGGGAAGCCGGGCACTGTCAAAGCGCCGGCCCCGGTCGCCAGCATGGCCCCGGGGTGCCGCTCTGCCCCGGCTCGATGCAGGATCCCCTGCTGCGTCGTGAGGGAGACTGTCCCTCCGCAAAAACAGGTAAAACGTGAGGGGTCAGGGCAAACCCAGCCCGGACCGGCACATGGCCGCCCTGGATGAGGGGCTTTCCCCCGGGGATTCTGCAACACAACAAAGTTTTGGTCTTTTCAGAAAGCAGCTGGCACAAGCATCTTATGGGCAGTGATCGGGTTCAAGGTATTTAATCCTACCCAGGACAAAGGAAACACTAAAACACAAATCACACACATAGAAAGCAAGGGTCATGCCAGCTAACGCCTGCCTCTGCCACGGGGGTTCGTTCCACAAAGCAATGCAGTGCTAAAAACATGCAGCAACACACACAGCTGCCTTGCTTTCCCCAAGCACACTGTCCTTTGGAGCAATAAATTCATAGCTAAACACAACTACCTACAGCTGTTCCCCTTAAGTGACTAAAACCGGGAGCAGGCATTACATGCTTTGGGAATATGACTGAGGTGCATGTTTAGATAGCACACCTTGCAACCAGAAATTAAAGGGCAGAAACAAAGCCCCTTTCACTTCCCATGCCCATTACTGACAGTGCCTTTATTTCAAGTCATAAGAAAATAACCAGGAAACAGCTAATGTCACTAATGAAATTCACCAGCACAGTCTGCACCAGTGTGTGAGCACATCAGGCTGCCCTTGCACAGCAGGCTGAATGATCTCAGGAAAGCACAGAATCTTTTCAGCTATGCATTTTAGGAATCTATAAAGCTGTTTCCTGTGGTTCTCTAAAGTCAATGTTACTGACTTCTGCTTCTAAAACAGGATTCTTGCACTCAATTATTCCTAGCTCAGCTAGATATACTAAATTCTTAATGGTCACAGCACAAGATCAAACCAGACATCCTTTCCAGTACAATAAAGCAAAAGTTCTGAAGGCAAGAAGGGCACAAATTTTCTGGTTCAGACTTCTGCTTCTGAGAGCATGGTTTTGAGAAGCTCTGAAGCTTGAAAGGCTGAGCCTAAACATGAATTACTTTGCCCACCAGAGGTGATGGCCTATGCTGAGTTTTGCCTCAGTTCCCTTTGTATACAAAAACAAAGGCTACAAGAAGCAGCCGGGACACACAGTTTTGTCTTTTCAACCAGGAGCAAAAAAACCATCAATTCTTTGTTTCACTCTATACAAAGTGGTGGCATTGCACAAGTGATACTACAGAATATTACTGACATAAGCAAAGATACTGATTTTTAGTCATCCGTCCGTCCGTCCCGTCCCGTCCCATCCACCCCCCCGACATGCAGAAATAAGAACAGGACACTCAGCACAGGTCTACCTTAGAGAAAAACCCCCACCACGCATCACACTCACACCAGGCAACTCTGATACAGAAGTCTGTCGCACAGCTGGTGAATGAAACAGCCAACTCCCCCCTCTAACTGCCCAAACGTGAAGGTCAGAATCAACCCAAGCCCTTTTAGATATCCAGAAGACCCCTCCTTGCACAGAAAGGTGACAACAAACACTTTTTTTCCACAACCCTCCCTGAGAAGCTGCTGGAGAAGGCAGAACTGCTGTCCTAGTAGATGTTGCCACAAGAAGTCCAGCTCATCAGAAATTCCGGTCCCTTCTCACACCTCTAGACTTACCTGCTACAATGTCTCTGGAGACAAGTGCAAATCTCTACCCAGCAATGCATAAGAACAATAGGAAAATAAATCCAGCTCTAACGAAGAGGACTCATGGGAAGTGAGACTGATTAAGTTAAGATCTTGTTCCATTAGAAATAAGGAGTGCTGTGTTTGTTTGGGATTTGAATGACCTGCCTAATTAGATTTTAATTTGCTCCTGCTCCCTTAAACTGGGTGGATATTTGACACCCAAAAGCTTTAGCAAAATACAGCAAAAGTCTAAATGGCACTGCTCTTACTGTCAATAGCAGCCATTAGTAAAGTTGTCTAACCAATCTGCAAAGCCTGTTGCAAAACAGGAATTTTGGCTGATTTTATAAACTGATGTATTATTGAAAGCCACAATGGATGTGGAAGCAGCTATCTGTTTTATCAAAACCGGTGTCATGTCTCTTCCAGACCTACATTAACAACTCCTTATTTTCCATGATGCTTCCCCTTCAGCCAGGAGCATTTAAATAAAAAAAAACAATAGCAAACCTAAGAGACTCACTGAGCACATTTTGCAACAGGACTAGATTAAAATAAGTGGATTTTTCCTTGAAAAGTTTTTATATGGACATTTAAAATAATATAGCCTAAGAAAGGACCATATTAAGACAGAGGTACTCATTGATCCCCTGAGGAACCAAAGCTGAAGGGTGCCAAATGCACATAGTATTGTTACTCAGAGCAAGATTCAGAGGAGAAACTTTGAGCTAGAGAGCTACAGCCCAGCTAAGGAGACCAGCAGTCCTATGAGAACAGTGACGTAAAGCTGGAGGAGAGCATCCTGATGGGCAAAGCAAGCTTAGGCATGGAATAGCATGTAATCCTTTACTGTTTTTCATACATAATGCAACTAATTTCTAATAGAAAGGCAGACTTCGCAGAAGACTAGGTTGTGTGATACTTGAAAAGTACAAGGCAGAATGGCCACAAGATGGAGATCTGGGAAAGGACATGCTGACCCTACCAACAAGTTCTGCAGGCAGGGAAAGCTTAAGGAGCATCCCCTTAAAGGAGATAGGTCATTCTTCAAAGGCGAGACCTTGTAACACAAAATCTATGCCCAGAACACATTGAAGAGGCCAGTGCCAGTGACTAAAAATTACCTCTGCACAAACATGGTTTGAAGTAAAGACAAATCCAATCCCCTGGATGTGAATCATGCAAATTGGGAATTATTTGTCATCAGGTGGAGGTGCAAACCATCGCTGTATCCAGTCATACTTCTGGTGACACCAGAATGACTTTATTTCAGAATTTAACAGTTGGATTTCATTTCCAGGTCTAGCAGATGCACTTCAGATAATAACTACATTATCCATACGCTTTAACTACCTAGCTCTTCACGGAGGAAATGTTAAAACCAGCTCCTTTTCAAACTGGCTCCAGGGTGAGATTTGGGGGCTTTGTCACAAGCCTTACAAATTCTGACAGGATCCCTGTGACCACTGAGCCCACAACCCAGAAACACCAGGCTTCACGTACTTAGGACACTGCATACCATGCCAGAGCTTCAGACATATGAGATCTTTCAAACATATTCTGTTCCTGTCATAGGGTGATGGGGAGAAAGCAGCAAAAATGCTTGGATGCACCAACTTGTTTCTTTTACCAATGGGTCAGTGGACAACTGTCACTGTAGCCTTGTCAGATCCAGCTCTGGCAACTTTACTTCCTACTTTCAACTTCTCAGTGCCCCTCTATACCTTGATCCAGTTTGGTTAAGCAACAAAGAATCAAAGAATCATAAAGCAGGCTGACAGGTGACTCAAACATTCTAGCAGAGAATCAGAAGTCACTACTGCACTGCAGAAGTAGGAGCTCAACTCAACAAAAATCCTGTTTCAGTAAGTAGCCCCAAACATACTACATTAAAAGCCCTACACCTCATAGCAATGCTCTATCTTACAACTGAGAACCCCAAGCAAAAGTTTGCAGACTTACCTTTCAATGTACTTTAGTGAGATGCAAGTAATGCTAGTAGCAAGATGTGATATAAAGAATAAGATGAGGTCCCAAGCCACTGGTCCCTAAAACTGTCTGGCTTAATTCATCTCATATTACGTGCAGTCCATGACTTCTACTTTCATATCTATCCTTCAGTTACAGCTCTGAAGTGAAAAATTGTTTCTAACGTGACATGCATTTCAGTGTCAAAGAGGACTAACACAGGGGAGAAACTAACACTGAGCAGCAGAAAGCTTGCTGCCTCTGGTCCAATCCCCTGGACAGGTTTGTATACCTGAATGCCCATACATTCACCCTCCAGCACCATGAACTGAACAACTGCATAATTACCATTCCTGACAAACTATGCTAACAAAGGAAAACAAGGCTGGTTTCCAGTTGCACATTCCAGTCAAAAGATGACATAGCGCATTGTGGGTTTTGCAGCACTAGCTGCTGGATTCAAGACAAGATAATTGGGATGTTACAATAAAATAGTATTTAATACAAGAGATAAGAGATTTGCAGGAAACATTAGTTTTGCCTTAAATGGCACTTTCCTTTATTTCCAGCTTTTGACAAAAAGTACCTCTAATCTGCCCTAGAATTCAGCTAACAAAAAAAACAACACCCAACTTTTGTGGGTACTACAGTTAAGCAGTACAAGAGCTTTAAGCCTTTGGGGACCACTGCAGCACACAGTTATATATGGATATTTCAGTGCTCATTTGCAACTGTGTTGAAATATTTAAGCAACAAGATCCGTAAACAGGAAGGAATTGGTTTACAAAAATTGCATTACTTAGTGATGCTCTGCGAAACTGTCGGGACATTTTTAGAAAGCAGATTAGCTTAAGTATTCACAAATTGCAATATAAATCAAACTAACTAACAGAAGTTGCCGAAATACACTTCCATCTCATACAGCCTGCCTTTACTGCATTTATTCAAGGTCAGGGGAGTTGTAATGAGTTGGCTGTCAAAGGTTCAACTAAGTTATCTGAGAAGGTGACTTAAGGCTTTTTCCTCAAAAAGATAAAGCTTTCAGTGAAAAAGTCTCTTGCCTTGTTGATCACAAATTAGCCATAGAAAATGCATGCCAATTTAGTAATACCTGCTTGTGGTAGTGAAGAAAAGCATGCAACCTATCTTCAAAGACAAAATACTCCATCAACTGCAAAGTTGTAGGTGGCAGTACGAGAAGAAAAAACCTAGCTTCTCAAGGAAAGCTTCTTACCCTCCAAAAACATGTCTTCTTATATTAGAAAAATATTATTTTGTTACTTAACCACTGGCACCCACACTTACAAGCTTACCTTATCTAGCAACACGTTCTGCCATAAGCGAAAGATACTGAGGTAGCTTCTGTCTCTTGCACTGAACGATGTGAAGAAAAACTGCAGGAAAAACAAAGTGCTCACTTTCTAAAAATAAAATAAAAGCTCACTTGTAGGTATTTTCAACAAAATCAGAATCCTTCCTTGTCTTGAATAAACTAAGGTTTTCAGCAACAGCATGATCCTCTCACATTCAACAAACCTCATTTGTGCCATTCCTCACACTCCACACTTTTTAATCACTTTCAGTAAGTAAAAGTTAGCTTCCCATTAGTATATAAAGACACTCGCTCTTCCAGGCATCTGATCGCAATCCTTTGTATCTCTGGCATAAAGGAAGAGGTCCCCCCTCAACTAACTACACAGCTACATCTTTCTCCCATTTTTAAATAGGATGTGAAACAAATTAGAGTTCCGTATACCTATTTCTTGAAGACCACAGCCTTTTCCATCCTTCTACCATATATTACTTTCATTAATCTTTTCACATAAGGAGATATGAAATCAAAATAATTAAAATATGTCACATGAGATGCATCATTTGTAGTATTAAAATCCTTCCCATTTGAATGTTTGTTTAGCAGAGAAAGAGGTTTATCTTCCTTGATGATTAAAGTTAACAAACTGAGAGAGAACAGACAAATACTGGAAGAGCACTGCACATGAGCATCATGTTTTTCAGTTTTTCCAAATAGATACCCAAAACCTACACTTCTCAGCACATAAAATTACATGTTCTATGAGTAGATTTCTCCACGACATCATTCTTTTTGTTTTCAACAGTTTTCTGAAATTCCAGAAATTCCAGGGACACTTTAAACCTAGTGAATTTGAAATTTTTGCAGTCTGGAGGATGCACATTCTGAAGTCATGCTCTGAACTTTAAAATGGTTTTCCTTCGAGAACCAATGGGACAACAACCCCTTTACTTTCTGGGATTCTAGGGAATTCTAGGTTGAATTGTCAAGCCACTATGTATAGGGACTAGATCACCAAGCCTGGTGATCAAATCTTTAAATGTAATTGGATTTAAAACTACAAGTGCTCTGCCCTGAACATTGCTGTTAAATAAAATAAAAATTAAAAAAAAAAAAAATACACCAAAACAAAACAAACAAAAAAAACCCCACCCAACCAAAACCCAACACATCACAATACAGGTTTTCACCTTCTCTCCTTTTGTTGCTATTTGTATGGCATTTGGAATGAGCCGAGCAGTCTTCTCCTTTGTCATGAAAGTGATATCCTTCAAGGCAATAGAAATCTAAGCAGAAAGAGGTTTAATGACATATTATAAATAACTTAAAACTGAAAATTTACGAAGTCACAGAACATGCAATAGGAACTCAAACTAACCCCAAGCCCTGGGATGCAATTTAGTTGAGATCACAAAGTCAATTACTATCTCAAATTGCTAACAGCAAGCATTCCAAAGTAGAAGCAAGTTAAAATGACTTAAGACTAATCTCCTTTCATAGTAGACTAGAGAAGCAAGTACTTCGTTCTTCTTTCCTTCCATTCACTGAGCAATACTGAAGGATTAAGGCACAATCCCAACCACATACAAAGCACAGATGTGAAAGTCCATCCCAATCAGTATGCTATACATAAGGTAGGACATAAATCAGATGACAGACTATCTAGCCCATTTTCACAGAGGTTTATTTGCAGTCCACACACTGCAAGGAAATCTTCCTGCTTGGATGTGTTTGCCTTGCATATTAGTATTCTAAACATTTCTGTATAGTAGAGCAGTGGAATCTTGCTTTTTCCTTTGTGTGCAGAAGGTCCACTTTCTCTCTGCATCAACACAGTCTGCTAAGGAGGTCCCAAAACTTAGCTCTATCATTGTAGCTAATAGGTTCAGATTGCCTTATGATATTGCATAGGATATCACTCTGCTAGGCAGGTAGGAACAGGTTACCAGGACATATGCTAGTTTGGCTGAAAAAAATAATCAGTCTTTGAATAGATCGTATATATTCACGGGTGTGATTTCAAAGGGAATTTTTTTAAATCTCAAGTCCACAATGAGAAACATTACATTGTAAAATACATCTGATGAAATTAAGCTTGTTTTTCAGTTAAACATTTCTACACCTCCTCATTGTCTTCAGTACACAAGGTATTTGTTATCTGTCCTGTGTACTTCAGAGTGCACATAGTAGAATTTAATGATTAAGGTATGAGCAGTCTTAGAGCTGCAGAACATTTTGACACATCTCCATCACCTATTAACTAGGTTACTTTCCTTTTCTCATTCATTGCCTTATGCTATTTCTGCATCATATGCAAAAATTGCTTGAATGAAAAATTTTAACTCATTAACCTAACTGGATAGAAATAGAGGGCCAATGTCACAAATACCTGCTTTTCCTCATACTGTTCAAAATCTACACACCACAACACGAGAACTTGCCAAGGTCATTTATAGATTCTCTTCGGCTGTTCTTAATTTGATATTTGCACCAGACTAAAACAAGTAAAGTTTTAACGCTAAAGAGTTCTTGAACAGGGCAACATTATGTACTGTATCATGCTCCTGGTTTTATAGGAAAACATTACATGTTACATCCCTTTATAGGACAACTCTCCTTAGTAAGGAGAGGGAAATTGCCATCCAGAAATGTAAGAGATCAGTTTCAGCATAACTCCTGAACACCTTCCTGCATGACTGACGGAGTAGGCTTATTTCAGCATTCATGTCTCCAAAGCTATTCTCATTTTATGGAGCAACAGATCTGCATTTCCGCTCAGGGATGGAGGCTCTATCTTTCCAGTGCAAAGTTACTAGATGAGATTTACAGGGCAAGATTTGAGGGAGTCATACCCTGATCGTACAGGACAAACAGGTGGGATTCAAGGATTCAAGCAAGCTAAGAGATCTTACTGTGGTCTCCCATCGGAAAATGTTGCTGTGGAAACAGAGCCAGTTTTCAGAGAGATACAAACGTCCTTGCAGCAGGATATCTTTCTGGAGTGCACAGGCATAATCTATGTATAGAGAGCAAGAACAAGTTTACTCACTTAATGCAGCTCAATTGACCCAAACATGCTAACTTAAAATGAGATAAGGGTATTACAATACAAATAAAAAGCTATTTCTTTCACTCTTCAAAAATCTGTGAAGGCAGACTTGTACTGGGTTGCATCCAGATCATTGTTCTGGGAACACCCCAATGCCAGGGCTGATGGAAATGTCTGTGTGAGGACAGCATTCCATGTATTAATCCCCCTGTGCATTATCCTGCATTTTCAGAGAAGAGGTATCAAGCAAGATCAGGAGTACACAGGAGAAGCACTCATAAATCAAACTTCAAAGTGCCTAAACAGCAGAATACACAAACATGTTTATAGTATAACAGTATATACACTGTCAACTCCTACACAACAGTAGTTTGTATGTTGTAGTAAGATAATTATTTTCCACTAAACAGATTCTAATCTCTAGCTAAAACTATCTGCAAAGTGAGACACTCAAAGGCAGCTTGAAGCTACCCAGTTCCTCAGGCATAAGGTATTTTCAGAAGCTGACTGTCATCCTCATTATGATACTGCCTGTGGCTGAAACATCCCTATTGAGAAACAGATTTCATCTAGAACACAATTACCCATCATTAGATACCTGCTAATTAAAAACAAGGGCAGAGGATTTTGATGCATTTTTTAAAAAAACCTCTCAAGTTACATAATTTCAGACCCTGAAGATTCAAAAGGAATTTTCACAAGTACTACTGCTAGAAACTCAAGACTTCCCTTTTGGAAGCTCAAGCCTAAAGAAGACTACCTTATGTATAGAGAGTGTACCTATTCTAGTAGGATGTTATTGATTCTAGCTTTAGAGGTATCAAAGAGTTTTGTTATTTTGAAAAGCAATGTATCTGCTAGTGTCCGAGACAGAATTTTGGTTTTGTGTACCACAACATGATGAACACAGTTGTTCTGAGTACCAAGAGGCTCACGAGACCCTTGCCATCCTAACTTCAAGGTAAGTCTGCATCTACAGGAGCTTTTATTATGATTTTTTAAATTCTCTTGGGTTTTCCCCTCAAATAATCAAGTAGAATTTCTTGCAACAAGCATGAGGCATGTATACAAGACATTATTGCAAACAGAATAAAAGAAATCCAAACCATTAAGTTGTAAGTGACGCTTAAAGAGAAGTCAGATACCAAAACACAGAGAGCAGTGAGAGGGAAGGCAGCAGGAGTCTGAGGTTAAGGACTTGAGGAAAGCATTATCAAGAAGCTTGATTCTGACTTTTATGTTTGGGGCAGGGAGCCAGACAAGTGATAAACAACACCATGACCTACCTACACAAAAAAAGGAGATGTTGCTTGTAAACAACATTTTCAGGCAAATTAGTGGCACTCTTCTAAACTCCCATTTCAAGTGTCTAAGTCATTCCTTTTCCATTGCAAGAAAATAATCATATTTCACAAAATCTTTATATACAGTGCTCATTACAGTGGAAGCTGCTTAGTTTTTTAAAAGCTAAACTAGAAATGGGAGTAGTTACAGTTATTTTAATGAACAGCAGCAACTAACTGCTTCTCTGAACACTGTAAAGCCTATAAAAGTTTCTTTGCATCAAGCAAAGAAAAAGCCCTTTGCTTAGAGAACGCAAAAAGTCCTTCCAAAGAAGCATTGCTTTTTATGGGGTAAAAACTCCATCATGTATACAAAGGAATGACTTTGCTTCTGATGGAGCAGGTCCTACATTATTGAGATTAGCCCATCACTAAATCTTTCTCCAAATCCTAGGCAGTCTGTTCACTGAACCTGTGCTTCAGTTTGCTACATGGCTTTCTGTATCAACCCTCTTTCACGAGACACACCAAAACAATGCTATGAAGTTAATATCCCTTTCTTCTGTTTCACTTCCGTACTGAATTCAAGTATTTTAAAAATGCAGAAGGCATTTCAGAGGAAAACTGCTTCCTTCTAAGGCTGGAAAAGGATGCAGGTAGTTAACAGTTTCAGAGCTGTCACTTGCATAAATTTGTCTTCCATTAATTAGGAAGGAACTCATTGCAAACTGGAAACATACTGACAGCCTCCCAGTATTCACTTCCTTAAAGATGGCATAAGGTGAACATTAAACAATACCACCCTTGTATTAAAACAAATCCCAATTCTGGGACAGTACATTTGTTACACAATGCTTGGGCAGCATAGGCAGACTTACCTGCAAGGCAAGTTATAAAACAGAAATAAGGTGCATCACTGCATGCAAAGGAGGTAGGGTTACAGGCTTACCTTCTCTGAATTGTGTAATGGAGCATAACAGGGAGCTCAAAAGGAACATTTTGATGCCAAGTAGTTATGCACCGTAGTCTCTGCCACCTTGTTCTGTCCCCCCCTACCCCATAGACTTATCTCCTCTGCTCCTCCAGCTGAGTGTTATATCTATGCCTGCACCTATGTCATGAGCATATGGGTAAGCTAAACTGGTATACTGGGATGTGAAAAACCTTCACTCAAGGCATGAGCCAGCCCAGAACTAGCAGCACCAGATAATACCCTTAATGCTCGGTATGGGGAGTAACCACATGTGCACATACCAGTGCGAGGCATAAAAAGTTTTTAACTGCCCTCTCTATACCATGGTGGCAAATACATCCAAGTGCACACCATTAAGTCAGGATAAAATGAGTATTTGTTTGTGTTTTTCAATTATATCCTGCAATAGCTGATGGGAATTATCATTTAAATGCGGAATTTTATGTCCTCGTATCATATAGCCGGCATTTGTCTCCAAAAAGTGTTTTTTAAATTACAAGTGGGACTGTAATTCTGGGACTGTGTCACTCAGTCCCAGAAGTCACATTAATCAAGTGCCCAGGGCAAGGGTCTAGGCTGGGGTTAGGGGCAGGTTTAGGGTTAGGGTTAGTATGACACTACAAGAAGTACACTAAGTTGTCTGTCTGTGCTGGAAAGAACATACAACAAATTCAGTGCCCTCAGGATTAACTCTACCTGGTTTTCTCACACTTGCATTGCACAAACCAGTACATGTATGTTGAGTTTGTATTCAGTGCTCACCAGCACCCTGCATAGTGATCTTTCTTTCCAGTTTGTCAGCTAACAGCTGTCACATCTCCACTGCTGTCAGGAACTAAAGTACTAAAAAGTAGCAGAAGTAAAAGACATCAAGAGGTTCCCATCCTGTGTCCAGATGAACTGGAGGATCTGTACCCTCTCCTTCACCTCTCAACCTCCTGAGGGAATTTGTCTTTTTTCAGAAAGCAGGCAATACAGAAGAGGGGTATGGACTTGACTTTCTCTGAAAGTATCTGATGCTAGTTCAGAGACAGAAAAATAGGAATTTATCAGCTATAATTAGAATTTGCCACAAAAAAAAGAAGCCTTGGCACTACAGCAGTCTGGAATTATCAGCCAGAAGACAAACGCTTTTTGTATGACTGCATCTTACCTACTATGAGTCTCTCGGAATCTGGCAGATGAGAAAACTGTCTCTTGAATTCCTCACTCCTGTATTTGTAAGTGGAACTTGAGAGCTGCAACAAAGAATGGTAAAAGGTTAAGCAAACAAACAGATTTATTTTCAGCCATCAACTGTATTCATATTGGATGTGTAATCTTATCTTGAAGCACAAATTAGCATCAAAAGAGCAATGAAGGACTGTAACTTTATGCTTGCTTATATAAGAATGTGCTTCTGTATTTAGGATAGCATTGGCCAAACTATTCCTTGTATCAGGCTAGATGCCAATTGCAAGGCATTACAGTTGTATGATGGCAGACTCCTCCACTCACAGGGACATGAAAGCCCCTTCCACAGCTAAGTCTTCCAGCACAGACTGAATGAACAGGCAGCAACGCCATGACACAGGAAGTGACAGAGCAGATCAAGTACTCATACAGGCCACCAGCTGGTCACAAGGACACAACCTAGATAACCAATTTCTATTTGGAGTACCATTTCAGGAATGCTACAGTTATAGAATGGTTTGGGTTGAAAGGGACCTTAGGATCATCTAGTTCCAACCCCCCTGCCATGGGCAGGGACACGTTCCACTAGACCAGGTTGCTTGCCAGTTGCTGTAATTAGACCAGTAGGAGCAAAGGCAAAAGTGTCCTCCAGTAAGCACAAATAGCAGCACCACTATCACCTCTTGATTCCCTGATCTGTTCTACATTTGGCCGTATATTTAAAAAGATCACTGTCTGTGGCTCCTCTGAAATTTAAACCGGGCAGTAAACTAACAGCAAAGTAGATTAATCCAGATGGACTTGAACTCAATATTCTTAGAAATGAATGTCCCTGTTCCCATTCAAATAAAGAGCTTCAGCATGTTCTCCAGAAACAATTCTGCTGTAAAAGCCCCATTTTTAATTTTACAGCAATAAAAAGGCCAGGTTTTTTTCTTAACAGATGTTGGCTGCTTATTTTAAGGGCCATCTTAACTAAATGCTGTGTAAGGCAGTGACTCAGCTGGACTACAGCTAAGACATGAAAAAGTCATTTAATCACTTTCAAGTGTTACCAAAACCAGGTACAAATATAGTATTAAAGCCCCTTTTACATTTTTTTTTATTTGTTTTAACCTTTCTAAAGATCTTAAGCACATGGCTGCTATTCTTCCTTGAGCACCTGTATTACTCCAAAACTTGACATTCACCATTAAATCCATCTACCATAAGATTAGTGGCTATTTACTCTGAGCGTGAGGGAAGAAAGAAGAAAGGAGGCAAAGAACCACTTTTGACTGTATGACCTTGCAGCAAGTTTAACAAGAAAATACCCAGTTTTAGCACACTCCTATAGCGTGTTAGTTGGACACTACTTTCTCATTACCTCTGTGATTGTTGTCAAAACTATCTCAGAACAAAGACAGACATCTTCAGCTTGAGGGTCTTTTAATAAACTAGTGCCATTAGAATTATTAAGATTCTCACATTTTGCTGTTTTCTACAGAAGAGATTACTCTTCCTTGCAGTTCAGAGGTTCCCTTAACACCACCTTACACACACATCCTATGTCTGTCATCCACCCATACTTGAGAATCAAGATCTTTGGCCACAAGAACATGAGTGCTACTTCAAGGTCAGGTGTTTAAGAGCATAAAACACATGAGAGGGCAAAGTCACCCTGACTCAGTTCAGCTTTAAAAGTTACCTTTTATTACCACTGATAAACAAAAGTCTGACCACTGGTGAGTACGTATTTGATGTCCACTAATATTTTGAGTATTGCAATGAAAAAAAGCAGTGAAGGGGTGAAACAAAAAAATATGTCCGCTCCTCCTCTTCTGAGAAGAGTGAGCATGAAAGCTGCAGGTACAACTAACAGGGCAACATATCAAATATGTCCTACTAAGCTGTATGCTTCCAGTTCTATTTCAGCTATTTCTGAGATTATGAAAATAACATTCTCTGAGAGCATGTCATCTACTAAAGTAGAAAGGCTATGGTTTCTTGACCATGCCACATTGTTCCCTGAAAGACACGCTTTCAACTGATCACCTGAAACAGGCACCTAATGACTGCACAGCTTTGAAGAAATGGAGTTCTGTGTGATTACTCCAGAAAGAGGCACGGGGGAAAATGAAAAGTTAACTCAAAGCTGCAAAGTTTCCACCTGGAGTTCCAGCAGAGGCCCTACAATTTACGCAGTCATACCTCAGTTGACTGAGATCTGAGCTTGTGACGACAAGGCTAACATACAAGGGGACAAAAGAAGCAGTCAGCCATGAGAGCAAAACAATCTTCAAGCCTAATTTACAAAACCATGATGTAAGAAGCCACGCTGTCAAGGAGAGAAACAATTTCTCAAACATACTGTATACAAGAGATAAGAGCTACACTGAAGTTTTTGTTGTAAGACAATAAGAACCAAGAAGAGAGGAGGAACATTACGGTATCACAGACACATTTATATTAGTGTTTGAATCAGCCAATTCAACAGGGCCAAGAATCCAAACTCCAGTTATCTTGAGTTTTACTTAGCAATTGAATTCTTTCAGAGCTTGAAACCTGCTATAGTTTGTCTGAGAAACCCTTGCTAGCATTTAGAAGTGTTCTTTATCACGAGTGACAAACAGGCTATAACAAATCATCTTATTAACTGTAGGTTTCTACTGAGTTCTTAGGACATTTATAAAGAGCCTGCTCTGAATCTTCAGCTAATCAGCATAAAAAAGTGAGCACATTGAAACTTTAACCTTATCCTTTCCTTACTTTACATGAAAACTAGCTCATTTAGATCAGTAATTATTATGTACTCAGTATATGCCTTGGTGATCAAAATGTCACTCAAAGGACTTACGAAAGAGCAGGGACAATTTTAACAATATTGTTATTACAAACTTTAAGGAAATAAGGCATTTCCATTTCTATGAAAACTGTATCTCTCATAATTACTATTATAATACCCAAGATGCAGCAGCATTTGAGGAAGGTTACCACCTCTGGGTTACAAAATTAACCACTAAGTATTAAAAGAAAAGCATAAATTAGGCTGTAGCATGGCATTTAAAGAGATGAAAATAACTTATTTTTAACACATGCACATTTCTAAGTTTAATTATAAGTCATCAGGCAAACACTTTGCCTAAGGATAATCTTCAGCATTTATAGGTACGCTATACTTTATCATTAAGAAAACTATTAGGTCCAGCCAACAACATATTAGCGTTCTTTATCTGAAGCCACAAAATACATTAGAAACCTGTAAAATAGCATAAGCATAAAAACCTCCTTAGTGCCAGTTACAGAAGACAGTTACGTAAGACCCAGATACTACTTGAAGACACATAATCCAGTGATTCTCATCCCTTGTTTAGAAATGGACCAGAGTCCAACTATGCAAAGTCATGCTCCAGAAAAAAAAGTTAACTTAAACAGGGCTAAGCTGAGTTATTTATACAATAGAAGCCTGTTAAAAACCAGCTTCTCTTCATATTTACAGCTCCAGAAGCATGGACACTTGCAAATAGCTTGTGCCATTTTGCAAACTGCAGAGGATAATTAAGCTACACCTTCTCCTAGGCGTACAGCAGAAAAAATAATCATTAGGAAATTATCTGATTGCACATACCACTAAGGATGCAAATAGTCAATCAACCTCAGCAGAACAGTGTGCACATTTTTTTAATATTTGCTAATGACAGTAATAATTTTGCATTTGCTTTGTTAGTGTTTTCCGCTTGTTTTAAGACACCACAAAAACTACATTACCTGACAATTTGCATTCTATAGTTTGATATGCAGCTATGCATAAAAACAGCTGAGAACACATGGAAGTTGACCTCACACTAGAGTAATACAACTCTGATGTCATCTCACTTTAAGAGATGCACAAAGAATCATAGAATGGTGTGGGCTGGAAGGAACCTTTAAAGGTCATCTAGTCCAACCTCCCTGCAATGATCAGGGACATCTTCAATTGGATCATGTGCCTCCCACTGAGCTTCAGACTTGGTATCAGTTACTACCATGTGCTTGGGGTCCCAGAATCAAACAAGCCTATAAGCAAGCTGCTGGACCTACTCCCCTTCTATGCTCAGAAGCCACACTTAGCCATCAAAAGATGTGCAATGAGATACATGGCTTTACTCCTCTGTCTACAAGCAAGCAAGTCCATGTCACTATCTCAACACCCCACATAAAGACCACCTGATGTGTTATTCTCCAAAGACAGAAGAGGTGGCATATGAAGTTTCTAGACATGGCCAAAACCAACTCTGGATATGAGGAAGGTTAGAATGAAAGCGGTTTTTAATCCTACACTAACACATTAAAGCAAACATTAAATATCCTGGCAAAAACTGCTGCATTTCAACTGAAGAACGCATTGTTTTCTCCTCCCTTCACATGCATCTAAAATCCTTTTTAGCACCAGGAGAAAGAAAAAGCAAGCACTCCAGAAGAACGACAGTCAGACAGTTATCTGGTAAGGGAGCAATTAAAAAGCAAGCACACAAACAGAAACAAAACATACCAATATTCCACTTTCAGCAAGTCTAAAGCATCACTAGGTTAGGAGAGGACTAAGTTAACAGCCCTGAACAAAAGCCTCATTCAGCAGTATAAGGCAGGCAAACTTAAGACTTCACATACTCCAAAAGAACACAAGAACTCTTGCGGCACACTTAGATCCATCCCAGTCTCTTTGCTGAGGCTATCTGTAAAAGGTGTGAAGTCTGACAATCCTTTCTATCAGAAACATTGATACCACTGCAACCATTTCTTCAGTCCAAGAAAACTCTTTACGACCACCCAATCTAATCTATAACACACAAACCACAGCTATCTTGCAATTCCGCTCTTCCTTTAAAACCAGAGCTGAGATGGATAAATTTTTTAGGAAAGGAAAAAAAAAAAGTAAGATTTACCTTCTTAAAAAGATCAATCCTTATGGAAAAATCCATCCTAGCTAATAATTCACTTTGTGAATTATTTTCAGATTGTGAGCAAGTTACCCCATATCTTCTTTTGGGGTAGGGATTAAACTTCCCAAGTCTATTAGCAAAAAGATTTTTTTCAGACTTATTCTCATGGCTTTTCTGAATCCCTTCCTATGTCCAATGTGCTTCTTAAAAGCCAGATGTACCACTGCAGGAACCACTGTAAGCACACACAAACCTGCCTCACATTTGCTTTTACACACAGAATCCCAGTGGAAGCTCACATCCATGTGACTACCAGTCTTCCTTATCTCTTTCACAGTTCTAGGGCACAGTTTTCCATTTCTTCTGAAAGCAAGCGTGAGGATGTACTTTGAAAGCGTCAGACTTGTTCTGTTAAGCCTGTCACAAGTAAACAGTCCAGATCCACTGTTACAGTGATCTATTTTCACTAATCATTCCTTGACAGAATCACAGAAAAATTCTGGATTAGAATTAACTTCCAATTATTGAGTACTCAGAAGCTTTACTCACAGTAACCTACTGTTCTTTACTGTCTCTTAAAGCATAAAAGCATTAATCCTGCACAGCAAAAAAAAAGCACTCACAGGAGCTGAAGAGTAACACCACCGTACTTAGGGTGACATGCTGTGCTGTGTACAGTACACTATGCACTTTGGGACTGGATGTGTACACAGTGCCCACTTTTGGTCTGGTCTTTTTTTTAATTTATTTTTAAATAAGGAGCTGTTTAATCACACACAATTATCCACAGTTGTATTTAATTCACAGGTCATATGAGGCATGTCAACCAGCAAGAAGAAAAACAAGCAACTGTTACTAGGGGAGGCTCAGCTGTTGTATTCCTTAGGAGCCTGCTTTCCAAACGTTCCCATGCTCTCAAGGAAGTGGAAATGCAGCTAAATGCAGCTCATAGCCACAGAGGGAGTGGGAAGAGTTTAAGGAGCCAGGACTATTTTACTTACATTCATTACATGCTCTTCTTCATTCACCCTTAACTTCTCTGGAGAGAGGAGTCTCATAAGCACAGGGCACTCTTCCAGTGGGCCACTGGCAGTCACAGGGCTGTGCACTAGGGTCATTACGTCCCTTTCTGAGGCCCAGCCCCCCTCTTATTTGCAGAGGCTGAAGGAGAAACAGATTTTAACACTTCTTAATTACTGAGCAGAAAATAAACCCGTGGCAGTTCTCCTTCAGTGGCATCTGTGTACAGGCAGAGTGACATCCAGTAAGAATTTTGGTGCAACTATGTCTTTCTTCTGTTGGAAATACAACATGTAAAATCACAAGGAATGGATATTAAAATTCAGATCACAAGCAAATACTCAAGCTACTTTCTAGGGTTTTGTTTGTGGGCTTGTTTTATTTTCCTTTTAAAATCCTATGAGATCCCATGAACAAGGCTAAAGAGAATCCCTAGTCCCCAAAAAGGAGTGTTCTATTAACTAGCTCTTACAGATGCACAGGAAGGTATACTAAAAATTATTATTTACCCCCCTAACTGACAGCTTCCAAAAATCCATGTAGAAAAAACTCCTCAAAACTATTCAAGAACTTCTGAAATACTGGATACCCAACTTACAAAATATGTAGTGCCCAGTGTCATGAAACTGACTGAATCTGGTACTTCAGAAATGTAGACTGCTCCAATTTACTTTGAAGTCTGGGTCTAGTCCATCCCACAGTAGCCTAGCCCATACCAGCTCCTGGTATGTGGACATCAGTCTCATCAAGCCATCACTGACCTGACATGTGGCAAGGCCCTGCTTTTCTGAAAGCCAGTTCTGGTCAACTGCTGACATGAACTCAGCTGAACTGGAATCCTGCTCACAAAAGGCCTGGTCATCTACCCTCAACAGCTACCCTGTGCTTCCAAAAGCAGGAATGAAAGTCTTATACTTGAGCTTTGCCTATGCAAGTACAGTGTCAAATCATGTTGGAGCACAGTTTGGGAAACAGCCACAGTTTGGGAAAAATCCACAAAGTTGTCACAATTATGATTTTGACAGACAGCAAAATTTAGTGTCAGGGTTTAGCATCATATGAAATACTGAGAACTCTGTTGCTAACATTAGGTTACATAACTAGGAATAGAACAAATGTGGGGTTGCTTTTTTTTGTGAAGAACTTTTAAATTTGCCTTCCTTTCCAAGCAGAAAGAAGGCTCAAAGAATCAATGTTTAAAAAGTTGATTTTTTTCTATTCATGTACTATGAGGCTCTCTATTTCTTCAGCGAACTTTAAGCTGCACAACCAGTTAAAGTCAGGTGGGGATTTTTTTGTTCTTTAGGAAAAAAAAAACAAACCACAAACAGTGGAAAAGATGCAGAACAATTTTGTAACAAAATACTTCATTTTAGAATTTGTGAGGAAATCTCCTGTAAGAAACTAAGGATAAGGGTATTGTTTATTAAGATTTATGTTAAGCTCAATGTAAAGGTTAGACAACAAAAGATATGAAACCGCTTACTCAAACAATCACCAGACACAGCTTGTGCAAGATAAGATAACCACAATGGCTTACACAAACTAAACCAAGTACCGCTTCATGAAAACATAGCAGATGTTGACTAAAGATAACTGAAAGATGTTCCACGATCTGGCGGAGATAAGACAAACAACTCCATATAAGGACATATGAGTAAAAGGTCAACTATGGAGCAAAGGAGGAAAACTTCTTACTTCAGTCTCAACGATCACCAAGAGGCAGAAGTTGACCCCCTAGCAACAGCGGAAGCATGCGCAGAGTACCTCCACTACTTCATGAATACGGAAGTGAGATGTATAAAAAGGGGCTGTTTGAATTGCTCAGCACGGCAGTTGGCGGAGCGCAGACTCCCCTGTCATCCAGCGCTGTATTTGCTCATATTCTACTTGCTATAATTAATAACATTTTAATTGGATTATGATCCGTTGTGGTCTCAATTTATGACAATTTTCTGGTGCCGTGACTCGGATAAGGAACGGTGGGCTTTGGTCCTCCGGGGAGGCGCCCCGTGACATTTCGCGGCCCCGCGACCAACAGCTCACCCCAACCTTACTGACGAACCTAAATTCTAGAATAATGAGCAAAGGAGAAACCAGTAAAATCCCATAAAATTCTGTGCATGGGAGTCCGGACGAAGACGCAGGACGCGTAAGTATATTGTGAAGTTGTTCACGGGTTTGCCGTTCGGGCGGGATTGGGTTTCCTGGAATATAACGAGTGAGAGGTTCGATATACTGAACCAAGCGAGTGTGGACTCTTAAGTACTGCGTCTCCCATCTCCCGCAAGGGACTGGGCCAGGAACAAGAGGAGCGAGTGAGTGTATGTTTGTGGATATTCCAGAAGATGGGGGTGAAGGGCAGCAAGCCTTCGACTCCCATGGGAAGGGTACCCATTGTACCTAAGAATACCCCTCTGGCATATATCTTAGACAACTGGAGATATTTTCCTGGAACCCTAGGAAAAGATAAACAAAAAATGATAGAATATTGTACTAAGATATGGGGAGGGAAGAAGATTTCTAAAAATGTCTTTTGGCCAGTCTATGGGTCAGAAGAAGATTGGGTAAGACAGCAATTAAACCTCTGGGTTAATAATAAAAAAACCCTTAACCCAGAGGAGAGTCAATATGCAGAAGTGTGGCTAGAAAGACCGGGAGCTAGACTTTACCCGCTGAATGAAATAAAAACTAAACAAAAGAAAAAGAAGGAAGAATTAGACGAAACCCTTCTAACCCCCCCCTCCTTACATTCCTCCTCCTGCTCCCACAGCCCCTCCAGAGGCCCCCAGAGCATTCACTCCCCCACCAGAGTCGGAACAAGAGTCTCCCCCTCCTCCTAGACGCGTAACTAGAAGTCAAAAAGGGGCAGATCAGATGTACCCCCTAAGGGAAATACCCATGGGGGGACCTCAACCTGTGATCGGATATATTTCCGTACCCTTAAATTCGGCTGACCTACGAGATTGTAAAAGAACCGAGATGGGAAACTTAATTGAGGACCCACTCGGAGTGGCAGAAAGATTAGATCAACTTTTGGGACCAAACCTTTATACTTGGGAGGAGATGCAATCTATCCTTGGTCAATTATTTACTACTGAGGAAAGAGATATGATTAGACAAGCAGGAATGAGACTGTGGGATGCTCAACATGTCCAGGGACCCCAAGCAGATATTAAATGGCCACTCCAAAGACCTAATTGGGATAATCAAGATCCGGTACATAGAACTCATATGCAGGACCTGAGAACTATAGTAATTCAGGGAATTAGAGAAGCAGTACCCCGTGGCCAGAATATCAATAAAGCATTTAATGAAATGCAAAAGAAAGATGAAAGCCCTACTGAGTGGCTAGAACGACTGAGGAAAGCCCTTCAGCTGTACTCTGGGGTAAATCCAGACGACCCTTTAGGGCAAGCGCTCCTCAAAACTCAGTTTGTGGCAAAATCATGGGAAGATATCAGAAAGAAGATTGAAAAGTTAGAAGACTGGCAGAATAGAGGGTTGGATGAATTACTGAGAGAAGCTCAGAAAGTCTACGTAAGGCGGGAAGAAGAGAGCAGCAAGCGACAAGTAAAAATGATGGTAGCAGCGGTCAGAGAGGATCGCAAAGGGCGAACTGGTGAACACAGATCTGCTGGAACGAAACAAGAGAACGTAGTAGTAGAGAAGGAACAGAGATATTGTTTTTACTGTGGAAAGAAGGGACATATAAAGAAGAATTGCAGAAAAAGGATCAGAGATGAGGAAATATTGAAAATGGAATAGGAGAGTCAGGGGCTCTATATCTTAGGGGACCGGAGTCATCATGAGCCCTTGATAAAATTAAAAATAGGTCCCCATAAACAAGAGTTCACCTTTTTAGTAGACACTGGGGCTGAGAAATCAACTATTAAGCAAATACCTGAGGGATATAAAGTTTCCCCTGAAAAAGTACAAGTAATTGGGGCAAAAGGAGAACCCTTTAAAGTAAGCAAAATCAAAAATGTGGTATTCGAAACTGAAAATAAATTTGGAATGGGTGAACTCTTGCTTGTCCCTGAAGCAGAATTTAATCTGTTAGGACGAGATTTAATTGTTGAATTGCAATTAGAAATTAAAGTGAAAAATCAAGAGCTAACAGTGTCTGCTTATCCTTTGACCGTGGATGATCAAAAACAAATTAACCCCGATGTCTGGTACTCTCCGGACACAATTAGTAGACTGAAAATTCCACCGATTAAAATCCAAATTTCCGAACCCCACATACCTGTGAGGGTAAGGCAATATCCCATATCCCTAGAAGGACGGAGAGGATTAAAGCCAGAAATTGATCGATTGTTAGCACAAGGAATCTTAGAGCCTTGTATGTCACCCTTTAACACACCCATTTTGCCTGTAAAGAAACCAAATGGGAAATATCGGCTCGTACATGATTTAAGGGAAATAAACAAAAGAACTATCACCCGGTTCCCTGTAGTAGCAAATCCATACACGCTGCTAAGCAAACTAGGACCCCATAACTCCTGGTATAGTGTGGCTGATTTAAAGGATGCCTTTTGGGCCTGTCCACTGGCAGAAGAATGCCGTGATTATTTTGCCTTTGAATGGGAAGACATAAAGACAGGCCGTAGACAGCAATTGAGATGGACCGTGCTTCCCCAAGGGTTCACTGAGTCCCCTAATCTGTTTGGACAGGCCCTGGAAGAGCTCTTAAAAGAATACCAGGTACAAACGGGGAACATGCTGTTACAGTATGTAGATGATCTGCTCATAGCAGGGAATAATAAGGAGGATGTAAGAAAAGAAAGCATTCGACTTCTAAACTTTCTTGCACAAAAGGGCCTACGGGTATCACAAGAAAAGTTACAATTTGTGGACGAAAAAGTGAAATATTTGGGACATTATTTGTTTAACGGCCAGAAGATATTGGATTCAGAGCGCATTAAAGGAATTTTGGAATTACCTATGCCTGTCACTAAGAGGCAAATTCGGCAGGCATTAGGGCTATTTGGGTATTGTAGGCAATGGATAGAAAACTATAGCTTTAAAGTTAAATTCTTATATGAACAACTGTCTAAAGACAAAATACCCAAGTGGACCCCTCAGGTATCAAGAGCAGTTTGTCAGTCTCAAAAGAGAGCTAAGTCAAGCACCGGTTTTAAGCCTACCAGATTTAAAGCGGCCATTCCATTTATTTGTTAACATACATGAAGGAACAGCATTCGGAGTATTAACTCAGGAATGGGCCAGACAGAAGAAACCGGTGGCATACCTATCAAAGCTGTTGGACCCTGTGAGCAGGGGTTGGCCGAGTTGTTTACAAATCATTGTTGCTGCTGCCTTATTACTTGAGGAAATGAATCGCATTACCTTTAATGGAGAAGTTGTCTTATAAGCGCCTCATAACATCAGGGGAGTGTTACAACAAAAAGCAGAAAAATGGCTTACAGATAGCCGATTATTAAAGTATGAGGGAATACTTATAGAATCCCCTAAACTATCTTTGAAAACTATTGGAGCAGTTAACCCCGCTGAATTTTTATACCCAGGGGAAGGTAATGAACTATTGTACAATTGTTTTCAAACAATTGAACAACAGACACGCATTAGGCCAGATTTAGAAGAAGAAGAACTACAATGTGGAGAAGTATTATTTCTAGATGGGTCATCACGAATAGTGGAAGGTAAACGATTGTCTGGATATGCCATCGTTAAGTTGGAAAAAGGAGAATTTAAGACAATAGAATCAGGCCCCCTGAGTGCCAGCTGGTCAGCTCAAGCCTGTGAGCTGTATGCATTGTGGAAGGCATTAGTGTCACTGAAGGGAAAGGATGGAACTATATATACAGACTCACGCTATGCGTTCGGAGTAGTACACACTTTTGGAAAAATATGGGAGGAGAGAGGATTTGTTAACTCACAGGGAAAAGAACTGATACACCCGGAATTAATTCGGCGAGTTCTGGGAGCATTGAAAATGCCAAATAAAATAGCAGTTGTACATATAAAGGGACACCAGCGAGGTACAAGTTATCAAGTTAGGGGAAATAATGCAGCTGATACAGAAGCAAAACGAGTGGCAGGCAATTATAGTATGGTTTTGACTATGCAACAAGTACCTGTTTTTAAGTTTTGAGTCTGCAGAAAAGGAAAAACTAGAACAAATGGGAGCTAAGGAACAAGATGGGAAGTACATATTACCAGATGGGAGAGAAGTCTTGCCGAAGGGCATAGCACTCGAAATATTTTCAAAAATACACAGTAAAACACACTGGGGAACCCAGGCATTAGTTGATCATTTCAATCAACAGTTTGCCTGTATAGGCGTATATAACATAGCAAAGACAGTCACGTCAGCCTGTGAGACCTGTCAAAAGGTTAATCGAAGCAACATGAGACAAAAACCTCTTGGAGGACGTTCCCCAGCATACAGACCTTTCTCACACATACAAGTGGATTTTACTGAACTACCTAGGGTAGGGCGTTGCAAATATTTATTAGTAATGGTGGATCATTTAACACATTATGTTGAGGCTTTTCCTACCTCCAGGGCAACTGCTAACCAAGTTACTAAAGTGTTACTTGAACACATTATACCTCGATATGGAGTACCTGAAGTAATCGACTCGGACAGAGGAACACATTTTGTGTCAAAAATTGTCAGAGATCTAACAGAAAGCTTGGGTATTAAGTGGGAATACCATACACCATGGCATCCACAAAGTTCGGGAAAAGTTGAAAGGATGAATGGAGAAATCAAAACTATTTTGACTAAATTAATGATAGAAACCAAATTATCATGGATTAAGTGCCTACCCATGGCACTATTAATTCTCAGAACCAGACCCCGAGCAGATGTAGGAATATCAGCGTTTGAAATGGTGCATGGAATGTCGTATAGAATTGAAAGTCCACAAACAAATGTTTTAATTCGAGACCGTGTGATTAATGAATATGTTTCACAATTAGCAGAACATCGTAACAAGCTTTGGGAACACGGACTGATTGTGCAACGACCCCCGTTGGACTTAAAAATTCACAATGTTAAACGTGGGGATTGGATATTGATTAAAGTGTGGAAGGAAGAAACCCTAAAACCCAATTGGGAAGGACCTTATCTTGTTTTGCTTACAACAGAAACAGCTGTCCGGACTGCTGAGCGTGGATGGACTCATGCCAGTCGCATTAAAGGCCCAGTAACGAGACCCCACTGGAAAGTAATCAGTACTCCAGTTAAAGCTGCAAAGTGGGAAGCCTATGTAAATAGGCAGAAAGCCCGAAACAGCTACTCTCCTGAAGAATTCCCTTGCTGCCAAGAAGATGGTACACCCCGTGGCTCGAAGCAACCGAGTCGACGGGCGAGGCAGAAGAGGAACAAACTGTGGAGAAAAGAACCAGAACAATGGGACGCAAAAGCAGCAATGGCCGAACTTCCCCAGGACTGGTAAAAATATACTTAAATTGGCAAAATTGACAGACACCCTTTTTCCTGGTATACCGTTAGTTTTGTTATTGATAATAACCCAAGCAAATGGAAACCCTCATGAACCTATGGCCTGGAAATTATATAATTTACCAGAGTCAAAATTAATTCAAACTCAGATCGGTCCAGGGAAGTGGAATTTCTCCGTGCATCTATATTCCCTGATACCTATAGAACAGGACTCCCCTGTTTTTACCCCGGATCTAGCAAAGCTTCAGGCCCAATGCAAGGCATTTTATATATGTCCAGCAAGTAACCCTGGCAGAAGTTATTGTAATTATCCAGGTCATTTTTACTGTGGCTACTGGGGTTGTGAAACTATTGCTTCAAATTGGAAAACGCGGGGAGATAAATATATAGATGTAACTTGGGGACCCCCAGGCTGCACTCCCCCAAAGCATGATTTTGATGGACACCCTAGAAGACCCTGTGGCAGCGTGTCCTGTACCAGAATTGAAATCATTATAAAAGAACCCCAAGATGACACATGGCTAGTTGGCCGTGTCTGGGGAATTAGATATTGGGAATCAGGAGCGGATAGGGGAAGTTGCTTTAGAATAGTTAAAGAAAAGCTTCCTCATGATCCTTTACCAGTAGGACCAAATCTGGTCCTGAATCCACCCATTTTCTCTGAAGAAAAGGTTGCCCCCGCAAGTGTCGCACCCACTTTTCCAGACTCCCTTTCAAAAACAACTAATGGCATTGTATCCAGGGATCTAGAGTTGTCAGAATCCAAAGACCCCTTATGGAATCTAATGCAAGCCTCTTATCGTGCCCTTAATGAAAGCAAACCAAATTTAACTGAGGAATGTTGGTTATGTTATAATGTTAGGCCACCATATTTTGAGGCAATTGGAAAACTAGGCAAGATTCAATGGTCAAATGGTTCAAACCCACGGGAATGCCCATGGGATGACCAGAGAAACCATACGCAAGGCATTACTATTCAATTAGTAACAGGCCAAGGAAAATGTATAGGTACAGTGCCCAAAAAGTATCAGCCTTTGTGCAACCGAACAGTCACTATAGAAAAACACACTATAGAGAAACACAAGAATAAAAATGACAAATGGGTTATCCCGACACCAGGAGCTAAATGGGTTTGTTCAGACATCGGAGTAACGCCTTGCCTATCCCTAAAGGTGTTTAATAAATCTCAGTTTTGCGTACAGGTGATTATTGTTCCTCGTCTGATCTATCACACCTCTGAGGAGGTGTTACGCCATTTTGAAGGAGACCTGAATAGACAAAAACGAGAGCCAATTACAGCGGTAACCTTAGCTACACTGCTGATAGCGGGCGGAGTTGGAGCAGGCACAGGCATAGCTTCCCTAGTAAAAGGTCAGGAATTACAAAGTTTGCAGATGGCTGTAGATGAGGATTTAGCAAAAATAGAACAATCTATCCAAAATTTAGCCACTTCAGTAAAGTCTTTATCAGAAGTAGTACTGCAAAATAGAAGAGGATTAGATCTGTTGTTCTTAAAGGAGGGAGGGTTATGTGTAGCTCTCAATGAAGAATGTTGTTCTTTTGCTGACCATACGGGAGTAGTCCAGGACACCATGTCTGAACTCCGGAAAAGGTTAGATCAACGTAAGAAAGATCGTGAGGCGGGCAGGTCATGGTATGAAAACTGGTTTAATGTTTCACCTTGACTAACCACTTTGTTGTCTGCTTTAGCAGGACCGCTTATTATGCTGATCTTGGGACTTATATTTGGGCCTTGTATATTACGCTATATTTTACACTTTATTAGAGAACGGCTTGACATAGCTAAACTGCTTATTTTAACCACGAGGTCTGGGGCAAAATATAAGAGTGTATCTATTAATGAGGATGAAGATAATGAGAATGAAGATTATTGTGAATGTGTTATGCCACGTAAAAACTATGTTTGTAATTGCGAGATATTGCATTGTAAGTGTTATGATAAATGTTGGGAGTGTGGAAAAAGGATTGCTTGCAGTACCGAGAATGAAAGTAGCGTCTAATAAACAATAATAGGATAAAAAGAAAAAGGGGGGATTGTAAGAAACTAAGGATAAGGGTATTGTTTATTAAGATTTATGTTAAGCTCAATGTAAAGGTTAGACAACAAAAGATATGAAATCGCTTACTCAAACAATCACCAGACACAGCTTGTGCAAGGTAAGATAACCACAATCGCTTACACAAACTAAACCAAGTACCGCTTAATGAAAACATAGCAGATGTTGACTAAAGATAACTGAAAGATCTTCCATGAACTGGCGGAGATAAGACAAACAACTCCATATCAGGACATATGAGTAAAAGGTCAACTATGGAGCAAAGGAGGAAAACTTCTTACTTCAGTCTCAACGATCACCAAGAGGCAGAAGTTGACCCCCCAGCAACAGCGGAAGCATGCGCAGAGTACCTCCACTACTTCATGAATACGGAAGTGAGATGTATAAAAAGGGGCTGTTTGAACTGCTCAGCACGGCAGTTGGCGGAGCGCAGACTCCCCTGTCGTCCAGCACTGTTTTTGCTCATATTCTACTTGCTATAATTAATAACATTTTAATTGGATTATGATCCGTTGTGGTCTCAATTTATGACATCTCCCAAGTTTATCCCTTAAGAACTCACTGAAATTAGCTCAATTTCACAAGCCATTTCATTTTTTTGAAATAAGGTTCAGCTTAAGCTATTCCAACAAGGTCCTTGGGAAACAAGCTGATAACCTTCTTACCAGTGACAAGAAAGCCTCTTGTCATTAGTAGTGTTACAGACTTTTCCCCCAAAAACAGAAAATAGTTTGGATTGAGAACATCCTCTGCTTATGAAGCAATTGCTTTATAATACTCAGTACTTACTTTGGGCAAATAAGCTTTCTAAAGCATTTTTAAATGGTGAAGCCAATGTACTTCCATAACAACTGATTTGGATATAAAAATCTCAAGTTTGACATGCACAGTGAGGAGCAAAGCATATGCTTCATTTCAGAAATAAAACTGACTGAGGCATGAAGCTAATGTAAAGTCAGAAGACATACAACCCCTACACACACCTCCTCCTCTAGCTGCCTGTAGCCTGTTCCAACCCATGCAAATCCCTGGCCAACACTCCGGCAGCCTCTATGGCTCTCCCTTCTCTCACCCACTCGCTCAGTGAGTGCTGGACCCCATCCAGCAGAGCTAGCTAGTGTTCTGCCAGCCTTTGCTTGCATGCCAGCTTGGAAACACAGGCTGAAACACACTGGCCTTGTGGAACGTAGACACAAATGCTGTAACAAGTGGCCAAAGAAAACTTCAGATGTGGGGGTGGCATAGAGCCTGCCCAGCTCCAATCTAAGAATCAGCATCATCTGAATGGATTTGGGAGGCAGACTACAGTAGCACAAATCATTTCAAGTTCACAAAAAAGTCCCAAAGGGGACAGCAGTGGAAAGTACTATTACCAGGGAAACACCCGCTTGGAAAGGAGCACTCAATGCCCAGCACCGCTGTATCTGATCAGCACTGATCTGTACCACTGAGGTCTATAGCCCACACACCAGTCTTAAAGATAGAGTGCATCTATACCTGGCAGCTCAACATGGACCCAAAGTCTACTCTCACAAGACTTGGCCATTGACCACTTTGTAATTCAAGCCCTTGCTACGAGACCTCCTCAGTTTGAGCTCCAGAGCAGGACAGGAAAATCCCAAAATGAGTATGCTATCACCTCCCCCCCCTCCCCCCCCTGCTTCCCAGAGCTCAGTCTCTGCAGGCATGGAGCAGACACTTTGAGGCAATGGATATAGGGTTTTGCATGCCCATCAGACCTCTCTACCTGCTCTGAAGGGGAAACAGCAGGCATGCATCTATTCTGACTTCTTTGTGCTGTCTGTCCCTTTCCATCTACCTTACCTAGGACCTGCAAGTACCTACATGAAGTCAGGCTCTGACTGCTGTTTGTGTAGGGGGCTGTTCCAGAAGCAAGGAGATCTACAAAGGAAACAGCAGGCTGAGCAGGCCACGAGCCACTGCAGTAGTGAGGGGCTGTGGAGCCCCTCTGCTGCATGGCACCACCCACCCAACCCCAGCTGCAAGACTGCATCCCTAGAAGCTATCACAACACACATAGGGTTTTCAGAGCTATAGAAGAGGCAGGTGTCTCTATGGTGCATCCTCCTCACCCACAGAAGGCCCAGCCTCCTACAAGTCGGATCCCCTTGGGCACTTGGCTGAACGCAGAGCTAATGACTCACTCAACAGCAAGGAGAGATCCCTCTCCCAGCACAGCCCTTCTGAGGAAGCAGAGAGAAGAAACAGAAAAATGCATTTCAAGGCATTTTAATTACTCAGATTTAAACCCGAAAGCTTGAAAGAGGAAGATAATTGAATACAATGGGGCTATATTTACAGTCATTTTGCCAGCCACAGCTGTTCACTAGGATTAAGCAGTTGTCTTTGTGCACCTAGCTGAGTGGTGGTGCTTCAGAAAGCTCACGGTTCTGTTGTCAAGAGCAGCTACATATGTAAATAACAGGAACTGGTTTCACCAGAAAAACAAGGAACTCTTCTGCCTTCCCAAAGCAAAGCTAGGATGCATTACAGAGAACAGCTGTGTATTGAAAGGGCAGCAAGATATTGGGAGGCAAATTCACACATAAAAATACTCATTGGCAATTCCTTTGCCTGTAGAAGACAGTAAGACGACTCAAAAGGATCTCAGAAAGGCCTTGACAAAGCCTGGGTACCAGTGTGGCTCAGGCCTCAGAAGAAGCATAAGTGCATTTCCTGTTTATAAGATAACATCTTCAGCTGATTAAACACCTGAATCTGTATGTCTGCAATTAGCAATAAAAATGATAATTTCAGCTTCTAATGTAATTATTTATATAACCACTACCAAGTACTTTCGAGTTTGGATGAAACAAACATTTACATTTTAAATAAGAAGGTTAAGCAAAAACCTCAAGAGATCTGGGCACATACATTAATAAACATTTTCCCCAACTCTGAAGTAGAAATAAAGGTGTTTTTAGCTTCCAGGAGGCAAGACGATCTAATCTCAGATTCATTCAACATACTGATTAGGAGAAAACTCCAGGAACAAACTCGCCAGCAGAGTTTCAAGTTGACAAGCAGGTATTCTTCATTGCGGCGCCGGGAGACACGGGGGATAGCTCCTCGTAATGCGTGTCCCCGAATTGCTTTACAGGTCATCCTTATATGGTCACTGAACATATTACATCATTTTCCAGTTAGTTTCCGGCATGCATACAAAAATGTGGTGGTCTTTAAGGGTCGTTTACTTTTCCCAACAAGCTTAATTAACATTACAGACATAGCAATCATCCTGCCCATCCACTTATCAGTTAGTTTAACTGCTCTCATCCGGGACATCTGCTAGTCCTGGATACTCCCTAGTAGATGCTTACACCAGCTTAATGGGTTTATTAACACCTCAAGCATAGCAATCATCCTGTCCTTTTACTTATCAGTTAGTTTATCTGTGCCCACCCTGGACATCTGCTAGTCCCAGATACTCCCCATCCCCAGGTCCTGTCCTTCTATTCTGCTTTTCTCACACCTTTTGTACTGAAGTCCTGAGGGCCTGAAACTATGTCAACTACATTCAAGCACCGCAGTTATTTTCCATTACAAAGCCATCAAACTTAACATTACTTAGAACTGATTACATTTTGTATTTTTTTGCCTCCTTGTCTCAATACTCATCAACACCACCCACAGCTGGCAATAACTTACGTGACCCGGTAGTAAAATTATGCCTATTATGCCCCTGCCAGAGACTGTTTCATGCTGCCTCCCTAAGACACTAGTACAAACCAAGATCACAAGGGTCTTGAGTGCCTACCTCCTTTTCAATTTGGGAAAAAAAAAAAAAAAAAAAGTGCATCTGTGCCTATCTTCCTGACTTCAAAGATGCAGCATTCAAGCAATCTGTTTTGTTTTAGTAATTTCATCTACTACACAAGGATTTGAAAAACACAAACAAAAAGCCCACAACAAATCAAAACCCTGTGATACATCAAGTTCTAAAACAAACATAATCTCTTATGTATGAGCACTGCAGTTACTATCTTAATAGTATGTAATTGAAGCGAGTTTGTCAACCCTCCCAGCACAAAGTTATCCTTTAGCTCAGACAATTCGTCCACTCCCCAGTTTAATTTTGAGTTCCTGTAACTATGCTGTCCAGATTTCAACAGCCCTAAATGTACTAACAAATATGATGCAATGGCAATTAAAAGCTCAGTGAGGATGATTTCCTTTTGGATAAAAAATACATTCCTTTCTGAACAGCAGTTTCATCTGACTCATTTGTTTCTACAGCATGTGTGTGAAACAATTAGCCAATGTTATTTGTTAAGAACATCTGTTCCTTCACCTGATCTTTCACTGCAGGCTGCTGAAGTAATGAAAATAAATATCAAGCTGCTTTAGACTTACTTGTTCCATTTAACCGAAAGTAGCCAAATACAGAAGCAAAAGAATGGCATGCCTCATTTCCCCTTTCCCATCCTTACTTTGCCAGAACTGGACTCCGGCATCCCTGGCCTTTACTTAAGTTTAACAGTCCCCAGATTTTAGTCAGAAAAAATGTTCATGAAGGAAACAATCATCTTGGTAGTAATTCCTCCTGGTGTTATTTACTTTTCAGCAACTCGTAGAAGGATAAATAAATACTTTGGATGAGGACTATGGTGAAAACCTGAAGAAGCATTAAACAAATTACAACAGTAGTTAACATAGTTAATGTCATAGTGACTGTAGTCAATTACATGAACTGTTTTGGTGCAAATTGCACTGCTCACCTCATTAAGCCTGCTAATAGCCTACTGCACTTGAAATGACATGGAAAATAGCACCCACCAAGCAATTTTTCCTACGAAATACCCAACTTAAAATCTCTTCCTATTCTACCTTGGGAACCAAATGCAGATTTTGCCTGTAGCTGTTTCTAGATTACAAAACCACTACCAGATTTGACCAAGCCATTCGAAGCAAAGACAGACCATACTTTTCTTCAACCTCACATAAAAACAGAGTGCAAAGGTCAGCTGTTTCAAGACCTGTACAAGCAGATCATACACACCATGGTCCATCATCACATACCTCAACTTGTTCTGAACAAGGAGCAATATCTTTGAGTCCTGATGGGTAGTCATAGCAGAATTCAGAAGCAGCTGAGAAGTTGTATGAGCCAACCAAAGTCCTGAACGACTTTACCTGTCATTTCCCTAGTAACTTTAGGGGATTGCAGTAACAAATACACAAATATCCCAAGTGTGCGCTTTACTGATTCTGCAAGCAGTTTCAATAAGAAAGCACTACCTAAGAAAAAATAAAATAAAATCCTTACTTAGCCCATGTGATTTCTAAAATGCCAATACCACCAAGGAACCTTGACACAACTCAATCACTGCATAACCATCTGCTACACAGGATGACACAAAATGTTACTTCCAGAGTGCTCATTAGAAAACAAGCCATATACACTTGGCTAGAACATTCTTACAGTTTTGAATAGGTAACTGCGTGCCTCAAATCATCTAAACCTCCACAAAATATTTCAGATTTTGATTATTTTTTCTCTTAAACATTTCCTGGAGAATTTCTACCCCTAGCTGCTACTACAGGCTTAATTAAATGTGCCACTGAACAATCACATCCTGTACAGTTTTGTTTACCTGCCTTCTTTCCCTCCTAAGGGATACAAGTAGCTTACCTGTACCAGACAAAGGCAGTGCTACACCACCGCCTGTTTGAGGAAATACTGAGCAAAGCTCTAACCAAACCATAAAGTTAAAAAAAAAAAAAATTAAAAAAGCAGCTTACTTCCATTTCCTAGAATTATCTTCTAAGCATTTCACTCCACAAGCTATGTGCTGCCCTTCAATTAAATAGATACCACCATTCAACCAACTCCACGCTCTTTTTCTGAACTATACTGAATTTCTAATGGTTTTGCTCCCAGTGACTGAAAGAACAGAAGTAAATCACAAAGCTGAAGTATTTTCTTCCTAATCTATTAAACTTAATCCTCAGGTTCTAGACTAATTCTTTATATGTGTAAAATAGTAATTCAATATTATATATAGCTTCCCACTGCTGCAGGTGAGGAAAGCTTATTTAGATAGGGCACCAACTGCCAGTCTCTGGAACAGGCTGAAACTTGACAGCAGTTGGATCTACCCCAATGCTCAGTTTCGAGCTGCATCAACAGCAATAGAGGGATTCCCAGAACGAGAAGCAAGTAAAACACTTTAGCTTAAGCAGCTATGTTCAAAAGCTAGTCAGAAATACAGATTTTGTTGTTTTCCACCATTTTAAAGCACTGCTTCTGTATAATCAGTGCTATCACATGGCTGAAAAGGCACCTATTCTAGATTCCATATATGTAAACAAAAAACATACCAGTGCTAGAAGTACAGCAAAAGCTTGTACTTATTATGACACTTTACAGAAAGAACAGCATAAGCGTGCTTAAGAGTCTTCTTCTTTGGAGACCTATAGTATTCACCCAGTTCTCATCCTCCTCAGCAGACTGCTTCATACCAGCAAATAAATAGGAGGCTAAAAATCCTACTCCAAAGTCACAAGCCATATCTGTCCTTCATAACCCAATCATTTGAAGGCACAGATGAGATTAAAAGTTTTCTTCAGAAGCAGTAACATAACAAGCACACAAAGATGAAGCAACCATCAGAAGGCCTTAAATACCAGCCCGCCAAAACACAGTTACCGATCTAACAAGCCCAGTAAACCATTCCCAGAGTGAACATGACTCTTCAGAGAAACGTGGAAGAAGCACTCAAACTATAGAGATGCAAGAAATACTTCATCTAACCCTTCTGGCCTTTGGCCCCAAGTATGCCACCTTCTATCTGTGCTGCAGTAAGTTATGTTCCAAATAGTAATGTATATCCGCATCTGTCCTGTGCAGGTTTGAGTCATATATCATATTCTTGGCATCCAGATTCTCACACGCTCCCACAGACTAGCTCTCACAGAAACCAAATCCATGCCTGTAAAAATTCAAACTCCATTTCCAAATCTTGTACAAATAAAAGCCTTATTTTCACTTTCGACTGTAGCATTTGTTTGCTTCTATTGTCGTACTCCTTTACACTGACCAACTCCTTAAACTGACATTACATTGCCATCAGATTCGCTTTTTTAAATGCTCTTATTTTTCCCAACACCTACTTGGCATCTCACATTTCAAATTCTTAAACAAGCCTCCCAGATAACAGCAATTTTCCGAGATGCTCATTTGATTTCAACTCTCCACCTACTTTTTCGTTGCAAGGGAATGACTTACTTTTTTGTTCTTTCTTTCCATAGGCATTCTTCTTATTGTAGACACATGTGGACTTACTTTGATTTCTTATTAACAGAAACTAGAGTCCTCAGACAGAACACCTCGGTCTTGATGTGAGGATCCTTTTGATTAGCTTCCTCTTTCACCTTTACCTTCTTCATTACAAGTAGAATACTTAAGATTTTCACAAGGTTTCTTCTTCCAAGGATATTAATTCAAATTATATTTCAGTATGAAGAGCTTAAAAAGGATAAAAAGTGAATTCAAATTCTCGAGATGAGGCTTCCAGGTATAACAATTTCCAAAACATCTTCGACTTTCATCATTTCTATTTGCAGTAGCCAAAACTGGCAATCAAAAGTAGGTGCAAGCTTTACAGGTTCCAGTGAAGAGGGAAAGCCCTCAGATTAAGTTTGTGATCAAGCTTTTTTCTTCCTCCAGTGAGGTTTTAGAAGTCTGGCTTTGTCCACCTCCAGGGAACAGTCTTCAGACAAGGGAGGAAAAAGAAAAAAAAAAAACAGCCCCCCCAAAAACCCCAAACAAAACACACAAAAGACCCACCCAGACACCATCCACCTTAACACCAGCAGTTAGTAACACTATCAATTTAAGAACTGCTTACAACAGCACAGAAAATTCTTTCTTCTCAAAATTTTTCAACAAGCTAGCCAAAGTTGTGGTTTGGTTTTTAAGAGATGGGGGGAAATTATGCATAGTAGGAGTCTCTTCTTCCTTCCCTGCTAATTTTTCCTGCTATCCTTCCTTCTCCCCACTCACCATAGCCAGGAGAGCAATTGTATCCCAGAGGCTTCCAACCCTAGCTTGCTGCTAATTACATGTGCTTACAGCACTTATTGAGCATTCATGATACCTGGCCTGACTTCCAGAGGCATGGCACAACTGTTTACTCCCACTCAAATCCATGAAATTGAAGTCAAACCAGTCAGGCTCTAACATCCACATCTGGTTTCCATCATCAGAGAAGCAAAGCGTACGTACTTAGAAGAAATGAATCCCTGGAGCAAACCAAAGTTGTCAGAAAGATGTAGCCTCTCAAAGTAAATAATCCAGGCAACAAAGCTGACCCCTGGATGCTACCACAGGCTACTCTTGCTGTTGTAGCAATTCCTTAGTCCTAGTGACCTATGAGTAGGAATGAGCATAACAAATCCACACCTGCTACAGGACACAAAGGTCATCCTTTGTCAGATGTTAGTGACACATGCTTTGCACACTGCAACAAGCTGCCTTCCGTGTTATCACCTACACATTTACTATGACTCAGTATTTAGGGAGTTTTAACGATTTGTTTATACAGTCAGCAGCTGATCATAAACCATACAAGTTATTAAAACACATTTTCTGTCTGGAAGACCAGGGAAAGATGACAATGACATAACATTTTAGTTAGAATATCTTAACTTGTCTTGAATTTGTGACTTTCTGCTTCTTGCAGCTTCCAAGTTGAGTCCCTTGAGGGTGAGATAAATGAGTACCACAGCATCCTATAACCAGCTTCGTAGAGGTTTTTTAAAAACAGTCAGTGACAAACAGTATGGCTTTATAAGCCACTTTACAAGCCACAGTGGTATCTTAGAAGAAGCAAGTATTTACACGACTCCTTTGTTTTAACTGCAAGATCATATTTGCAGAACCTGATAAACACTAACTTCAAACAAATACTAAGGTCTTGAAGTATAAATCAGACAGAAAGCAACCATTTAATCATACCAGACAACACCTCTCTTAGTGGCTGCTACTGTGCTGAAGAATCCCATTCCCCCTAAATTACAGGCACACATTACTACAGGAAGCAGAAAATGGCACTGGGAGCGCACACAATATGTACGTGCCTAAAGCTCTGTGCAAAGAAACTTCTAACCCTCATGTCTCAAACCTAACAATGCAAAGCCAGTAGCATGGTTATATTCCTCATATATTCCATTTTACTGACTTTAGTTTATACTGCCAAGCAGATCAAGGAAAAACAGAGTTGCTAACTGTAAGTCCAACAAACTGGCCCCAAGACCTAAGCACGGTTTTACCTCACAAACTACCAACTGCTTTAATGGTTGTATACAAACCATCAAGAGTTAGTTTGCACAATCTAATTTGCCATCTAACGAGAGCATAGCTGTAAGTTCCAACATCTGTGCAGCACACTTTGCTATTGCTTCACATACAGATATACAGCTGGGCACAAGGCAGAACAACCCTGTATCATCGCTGCCACTGTAGGAACAGAGGAGAAAATACTCAAGTATTCACTCACTGTCTAGCAACCCAAGTCTACAGCCTGCTGGGATTCATTTGGCCTGTCCCGTTTCCACTGGCTCCAGATTACTGTTGTTCAGTTTAAAAGTACTCATGCATTTCAGGGGAAGGTTATACCAGGGCCCAAGATACAAAACCAATGTTCAGACCAGCAGAACATCCGCTTAGTTTGAACAGGAGGAATGAAAAGGCATACGAGCTAGATTTATACAGACAGAGTTGGGAAATCTGATCCCGTAGTTCTGCTTGCAGGTCTGCCACAGATTCCCTACGGCCTTCGCTAGTTACTTAATCTTTCACCTGCTGAGCACAATGAACACTTCGCTGACCTCATCGGTACATGGACACAGTAGTCCCGATGATGCTCCTATACACAAGCTGAAGCATGCCAATTTACTGAGGCCTCCTGATGCAGAACCTGAGTCAGACTGTCAGAGCCGTGAGGAAGGGCATCTAAGTGCTTCATGAGATCAGGTGTTACCCTGCCTGTGGCTGCATGCCACAAGTGATTCCCTTCCCTTCTGAACTGCAGCAACCCATCTACAAAACTAACAGCAAAACTTACACTCTAAGTATACATCCATAAGTTTACATTCTCTCATTGCACCGGAGAGAGGGGGAGAGGGCAGGGAAGGAAAGAGGAGAAATCCATCAAAAGCATGATGACGAAAGTATTGAATAATTAAAGACAGCATTTATTATTATACCCTTAACTTTCAATGAGGCATCTCCTTGGACCGGAGCAAAATTAAATCCCACCTTCCTGTCCTTCCTATTCATAAATCCCATTCTTTACATAGAACACTGGAAGCTTATTTACTCTTGTGAAAAACAAATATGTTTACTTGACAAAAGACACTAGGAGCGCACATCTGAAGAGCTACCCAGCACTGAGAATCAAAACTCAGCCCTTACTGTTAAAAAGCACCACCAACAACAATGTCTTTCTAAAGGCATGGAGAGAGACATGGATAGGTTAATGAACTATGCAAGGAACTGGGAGACAGGACTGGGCACAGAAACCAGAAGTCCTGTCACTAACTTGATAGGTGACATCAGGTAAACAGCTTCACCCCCTCTCAGTCTCAGCTTACACTTTAGTAAGCTGATAATGATAAAATTACCTACCTCACTACATGGGTGGAGAGCGCTTTACTAATTCATGACTACAAAGCAACTTGAGAACTGTGGATATAAAGCCAGTATATATATATACACATAAAAATCAGGAGATATATATATATTTATAAAGAAAACACAAGTTGGAAGAAAGATAAAACATGTTACCCAAAAGCTCCAGTCAGCACTCCAGCTATACTGAGCAGGACCCTGCATTTTCTCTGTGCACGAACTAGGAGTCTCCTCTGAATCAGCAAGGAGCTGGCTAATAAGACCATGATCCACTTCATGAACTTCCTATGAACAAAGAAGCAAGGTATGTAATTCCAACAATGGAGGAGAAAAGCAAAATAAGATGGTTGATCCACATAACAAGTACATGGTAAGTAAAACTTGACATGCTAGTTTCACCAAGTTGAGTGGCATGGAAGGACTTCCCACTTACAGCTTTTCCAAATGTTAAATACATTTTTTCCAAGAGTATACTATAGTTAATTATTGCTTTAGTTTTTATGAGTATTTTATTTCCACAGCAGCCACTTAACTTGAACACTCAAGCTGCACAGACAATTAAAGCCGGAATAACATCAACATGAGACATCAACATGTCTCCAGAATCTGTGGGACCTTTCAAAACTTAAGAAAGGTCACGCTGGTGCAGCATTTACTAGCTGACAGATATGTTATTATAATGAGATACATCAAATATTTATACTTGGTTACACTGCAAGTTGTCCGTTTTGTTCTATAGCAATAAAAGGGCAACATGCAGAGGCAAACAGTTCCATTCATATCACTTATTACAAAGATAAGCACACTTCTACGCTTACACACAATCTCCCTTAGTATCTCTCCCACTTGGGAGGTCAGTTTTACTTTATGAAGAGAAACTGAGCCAAAAAACTCACTTGCCCCAAGCCGCCTAAGAAACTGTACACAACCAGCGCAGGGCCCTAACCGAGCACTAACACCACCTGTATTACTGGACCCATCAATTAGAGATGAAGTTGGGTTTCAGGTCTAAAACGACTCGAAACCAGAGCAATGTTGGCACTCACACAAACGCCCATGGCTAGACAGGGGTGCCAACACCCCGCCAGCAGGCCAGCACTCTTGCGAGGCTCCAGCCAAACCGTAGGCCCCGGCTGGGGGTACGTTCGAGAGAAGGCACCGGGGTGAAGCAGAAAACAGGGACACCCCGGGCTATGTGGGGCAAGAAAAGCTGCTCACTGGCGGTCTTCCACGCAAACCCACGGACTCGCCACTCTTCCACTAGTTGCTGCTCATCACCCCGGCTTCACGCACGGCAGGCAGACCCGATACTGCCGCGGGATCACCCTCCCGACCCACCATATTGATAGAATCCAGCGGCTGCCACAGCAACCCCGAAGCCACCATCCGGCAGTGCGGCTGGGTATCTCCCCAGGGAGCTCTCGGCACCCGGGAGCCCGGACCCTCTTCCCTACGGGGTCCGCAGCAGCCCCGCCGGCCGCCCTCAGCCCCTCCTCACCGGCGGCCCACCGCGCCGGCAGTGCTCGGGCCCGGACAGCAGCCCCGTCCCGCGGCCGTGCCCGCCTCGTCCCAAGAAAGTTTCGGAGCGGTGTGCGGGGGCGGCGGAGCGGAGCGCGGCGGGCCCGCACCTCCGGGCAGCCCCGCGACCTCGGCCCGCCCGTCGCGTCCGCCGGGGAAGAAGCGGGGATCCGCCCCCCCACCCTCTCCGCACCTACCTGCGCAGCCCGCCGGCGGCCAACTCGCCCCGGGGGTCGGTGCGGCGGCGGGCCGTGGCGGGGCAGCTGCTGGGGGTATGGAGCCCGCCGAAGGCGCGGGCGGGGAACGCACAGACCACGGCTCTTACCATGGAGGGGGCGAGAGCGGCACGGCACCCGCTAACTGCCTCAGCGGGGCGCACGGCGGGGCCGTGGCCGCTATTTAAAGGAGCAGGCGCTACTGGGCCGCAGGGCCGAGGCGGGAAGTGGTAGTCAAGCGGGGAGCCGGTACGGGGAGTGGAGAGGTCAGGTCTGCGAGGCCGGCGATTGCCGCCTCGGCTCGCTCCAGCAGCCTCTCGGCGGCTTCCACAAGGGTTAATCACGAAGCCTCGGAGCCGGTGGAAAGTTTGAGGACTCTAGCAGGAAAAACTTCGCCGGCGGCGGGGGGGTCCGGGGAGGCGGCGTTAACTGCTTCCGTCCTGAGGGGAAGACCCGCGCCCCGCCGCCCTCCCTTGGCGCACAGCCCCGGCAGTCGTTAAACAACGCCCGGGCCGCGAAAGCCGTTCCTAAACGTGACGAGGGTTCAGCGGAAAACACTGCCGAGAGGCCGCTCCGCGGGGACACCTAGGGGGAGGGAGGGGAAGGGAAGCCTGCCATCAGCCGCTTGCCGCCGTGTTGGGCCGGGCCCCGCGTCCCGACTATGCCGGCCGGCCTCGCGGGTGCTGGAGGGGTAGCGGGCGGAGGCCTGCCCCAGCCCAGCTGCTGTGCGGGGAGGCTGCCGGCTGAGCAGGGGTGAGGGGAAGTGAAGGAAGTAAATGGTGGGCAGACTTTTTAAAGCTGCCCGGGGGTGCCGGGCAGCTTTAAAACTGCTCTGGCTTTCAGAGGTTTGGAAAGCTGGGCTCCAATTAAGTTCGTGCCCCTCAAAACCGGGAACCTGAGCAGAGCAATAATGGCTTGCACATCTGTGCCCTCAAGTCACCTCACAGGAAAATGAAGAACCCTGTGACCCGGAACGAAATCGCCACCTTGCTGGGGGGATGGCTGGTAGGCAATGAACGTGGATACATGGATGGACTGATGGATGGGTGGACGGACGGGTGGATGGACGGATGGATGGATGGATGGATGCCTGTCCAAGGGAAGGAGAAGTACAGCAGCCTGGCATGGGAGGGCTGTTTCTTCCAGCTGTCCTTTTTCTCACAAAACTTCCCCAGAAAGTGGGTCGAGGCTTTCCCTGAAGGCACATCTCTGGGCCATGTGATATCTGCCCACTGATACATTAGCAAAAGTCCCTGTGGCTGACATTCCTGCCTGCAGCTGCAGGCCCAGACAGGACAGCTTTGTGGTGAGATGGCTCTGGCTGGAGGCCAGGTGCCCACTGAACCTGCTCTGTCGCTCCCCCTTCTAAGCTGGACAGAGGAGAGAAAATACAACAAAAGAGTCATAGGTCCAGATAAGCACAGGGAGAGGTCACTCACCAATCACTGTCATGGGCAAAACAGACTTGACTTGCAGAAATTAGTTTAATTTATTACCAATTGAGTCAGAGTAGGGTAATGAGAAATAAAGCTAAATATTAAAAACATCTTCTCCCATCCCTCCCTTCTTCCCAGGTTCAACTTCACTCCCAGTTCTCTTCCTTCTCCCCACCCTGCCAGCAGCACAGAGGGACACCACTGCCAACTGTGAGTCTCCAAAATTTACAGGAAAATGTGAAAAAGCATGTCTGGTTTATTTCATTTTTGTTGCTTGCTGTCTTGACTTTGACCTCTGAAACTCAATTTTTTAAGCTTTTCTCAACAACATTCAGGGGACCAGTTTACTTTTCTTTTTGTCCAAAAATTGTGATTCTGCCTGAATCATGTTGGGTTATCCAAGTGGAAAAAGCTTCATGTTCAACTGACGGCTGCCAGCAAGACTAAAACCCCTTGTATTCCCTCAGTTGAAAGCTGGCTGACCTGACAGTTATGCTCAGGCATGTCCTATTTGATGGAGGATTCATGAGAGAATTGCTGTTACAGGCTGACATGAACAGAAACAGCATTTGTGGGTAGTGTGTCCATCACAACACACTTGAGGGCTTTTTAGAAACACACCAAATACTTAGGTTTGAATCAGACACTGTTTGGAATCCTTTGGTCCAGCTCCATTTTCCCACGCTGTCTTCTCTGACATACAGTCATGGCCAGTACTCTAAGCCAGTAAATCAGCCCTAGTTCCTCTTGATCTGCCAGGTGCCTTTGGCTCTGCTGGTTATTCCCTCCTCAAACTCTTGATTGGTTTTGACTCTTCTAACTTCTTCCTTTTGTAGATATTTTGGGTTTGCACACTAACAGTTTGGCAGTACTTCCTTCAGAACACCCTCACAATCTACCTTCCATCTTCCTACTGAAGTGCTATGTTGTTTTGCACTTGGTTCCAGTTCCCTTCTTATGTATAGTTTACTTTGGAGTGATTCCTGCCTGGCAATCCCAGGTCTTCTGGCTCTCCCAACCCATTTCAGAGAATAAATACTTGCCTTTTAGGTTCTTTTTAGCCTATCCTGCTTTTGCCGATACAAGTGTTACCACACCAAAGCTAGAGCAACAAATAGTCACTCAAGGAATGGGTTGTTTCTTTTGATGTTCGGTCAGCAGAGTTTTGCAAGTCAGATGTGGGATTTCTTGAAACAGTTACTGAGAAGCATTCACATGCAAAGATGAACATGACAGAATTCATTAAAAGCATATTCAAGAAAGCTGCATGCCAGTAGCATGATGACAGAGTTCCTTACGGTGTGGTGGGGACATTTTTTGGTGTCCTTTTTGCTTTCAAGTGCAAAGAAAAGCAGGAATACTCCTGCCTATCTATCTCAGCTGAATTGTGCTTTGTATGTGTTTGAACAGATATGGAATTGAGTCTCTACTGGATACCCAAGTACAATTCCATTATCTGAATAGTCTTAAAGATAAATAGAATGGTTAGATAAGGTGTGCCATAATCCCTGACCCTGCAGCTGAGGGAAGTAGTGTAAGTGGTGTCAGCCAGCCAGCAAGAATGTCACATGCTTGGTACAGCAGTGGCACTGCTGGCGGGGATGGATGCTGCAGGTCGGGGTTTGGGGCTGCTGAAGCTCTTCCCACAAAGCAGTGCAGCGTGTGTACCTTTCTGTGAACCTAGACTCTGTTCCAGAGCACATCTGCTAGTTTTGCAGACAGGCCGTCTGCTGTAGCAGTTTTCCTCTCCAGCCTCCTTTACTTAAATGGAGTATAAGCTCTTTGTCTTCTTACCTCAACTATGGAGGGGTTCAGCAGAAGAGAGATCTTCTTTTGAATATCTGGATATTCTGTACTCAGCCCACAGTTGCAGTATATACAAAGCCAAAGTGGAAAACAATGTTATTATCTTCCCTCTGCTTTCAGAGCATTTTCAGCATCTTCTCAGGGAGAGATCAGAACAGCCCCCGGGAAGTCATTGTTGTCACTTCAAAAGTGGCTGTCATCCAGAGCAGAGCACTGTGAGCTCAAAGCTGTGGTAACTTTAGTAAGTGTGACATTCACAGGGCAGAATGTGAGGTCTTGTTGCAATAGCATACACATATTGTTTTGCCCGTGCTATCAGAGGGAGAGACGGTGAGGCCATATACTTCAGCAGCTATGAGCCAGAACACTGGGAAACTCTATAGATCTGCAGCATCTTCATTCCTCTTCTTCTTGCTGGTGGGTGAGTACTAAGCCACCTTCCTTAATTAGAAGAAATACCGCCTACTTCTACAGTTTGGCTTGAGAGGTTCTCTTCTTTTTTCAAAACTCAACTTTCCACTGAAGGCTTCTTCAGGATGCAGGAAAACAGTACCTAGTGTTGTGCAGTGCATTAAAACATACTTTGCCTTATGGATGCATTCCTGATTAGCTAATAGAAATGTTCAGAAAGAGTATGTCTTTCTCAAGATGTGTATAATCATCAGTAGAAAACTTATTTTTGTTTTAGTTTTCTGATGTATTAGCAACTGGTTATTGCCACAATACATTTGCAAAAGCCAACCTCAGCCCAGGGCAAAAGTCATGTAAATTAAAATGAGCAATGTGCAGTCATTGATCACTTAATCTTAGATACCTGGGAGCTGGATGCAGCTTGTAAAGCACCTCCATGGCACCAGCGGAGTGTGAAGTTGAGCTCTAAAACCAACAAAATCATTTCAAAGATGGTCATTCCAGAATGAGATTATTTGTTTCTGGGTTGGAAATCGAGCCCTGTTTGCCCTCAACCTCTCCTTCATCTATTGAGTGTGAGCAAAGGAGAGGAGGCTCTACTAGAGAGGTAAAATTTTGCACTGCCCTCCAGCCACCATTCTGCTTCCCTGATGGTGGCAGCTTGCAGGGCTGCTCAGGAATACTCCAGGCACCAAAAAGTAAATTAGAGGCGTCAGGGCTGGAAGAGAGTGCAGGTGTATTTTATTCTTTCCTGTTGTCACCCCACCTCCTGTAGCTTCCCTTGTGCATCTCTCATTCACAGCCAGTGGTATGGCCTTACATGGGGAAGTATCAACCTGCAGATTCTATAAAGGGGAGGCTAATGGCTTAGTAGGTGCCTTATTAGTACTGCCAAATGTGGAGTACATTGTCACATTACATGAAGTCCCAGAGAGCTTTCTCCCCTCGTGGTTGAAAACTGGCCATGAGCAACCAATGTCATATGACGGTGACCTATTAGATCATCCAATCAGTTTTCAGGTGAAGACAAGGCCATCCATGCTGTATTTCTCTGTCTATCTCAACTGCTTTCATCCAAAAAGCCTTGAATTCCTTTCCTTCGGGGGTTGAGCCCTACAACCCACATGACTGAGGACCCACACATCACTGCTAATGAAACACTTGACTTAAAAAAAGCTTTGAAGCAAAGTCAACAAGGCATTTGGCATGCTATGCTCCCAGATGCCAGTATGATAAGGGCATTGTGTATTTGAATACCACTGAACTATTATGTTCCAGTTATGCAACCTTTCAAAAGAAAAAGAAAGAAAGACAGAAACAAAGAAAAATAGAGTCTGTGCTGTGATCTTCTCAGTGAAACCCCCAAACAGAGCTGGGAAAAAATAATACAGCCTACTCCTCTTGCGTTTTGATTTTCCTAATTAGCTTTAAGTTACATGCTTTGTATTGAATCAAAGATGTGGGATAACAGATGATAAGGCCAATTTTTCATGACAGGAGGTGCAAATAAAACTCATGATGAACAGAGACAACATCAAAGCACATTGTTTCTGCCCAGTTATGTTCTCTGTGCCACTGACTGTGTAAAAATGATAACTTTTACATCACTAAAAGGAATAAAAAATCATAATTGTGTTGCAGGGACTGTATATGGTAAGGCTGGAATATTTGTAGTGGACAAGAAATTCTGTGGCCATTCCTTGAAAACAAGGTAGCAGTAGCACATCTGCTTTAGCTGAAGCAGCAGTATTCAGTTGATGATAATGGTTAACAAACAGAGATTTTAAAAGAGTACTTATGACAAAACTGCCCAAATTCACTCCAACAAACAACCAAATCCGTCACATGAGAATATTTGGTGCACAAAGATTGTAGTATGTCAAGCTACCTTCAGCTTTGTCGAGTATTTCAACTAGACTCTATACATCATCAAAGTACCTTGTCAAGATACTTCCACTTTATGACTGCTGCATTGATACAGTTATCTAAATGGAAAGGGAAAATCTGGACCTCACATTCCCCCAGAAAGATCCAATGGGCTTATTGGTAAAGTTATGTGTGATCACGATAATATCTCATCCACTATCTTTAATAAGGACTACTTGTTTTAAGGGACTGGATCCAAAACTGCAATAATACTTGGGTACCTAAATCACAGGCATCCAGTTCCCATGGATCAGTCTTCCAGTTACAAGGCCAAGATTTTCACTTTGAGGTAGAAGCACGGAGCACCAGACAGCTCTGAAGATTTTTCACATGCTTTGCTGATGCCTAGTTTCATAGACAGCTTGTATGTTCTATGTTTTCACATCTATGAGTTATCTCATCTGATATTTAAACTGTAAGCTCTATACCCCATCCTTTCATAAGACACCTAGAACAACAGGGCCCTGCTGGCTGACATTGATTCTCAGTGCTACTCCCATAAGAGTCATAAATAACAATAACTATGGATACAACTGTGATTTTGTGTATAAGCATGCCTGGAGGAGCCATGCAAATAGCTCTCAAACCAATAATCAAGGCATTTGGTTTTCCATTGCCTCAGATATTTGTCCCTGAGCATAGAAGAATATTGTCATTGTGAAGCTTTACCAGACCCAGACAATAGCTTTCATATCCTTTGGATGGCAATGAAAGACTCAAGACAATGGAAAATCAAGTTCCACACTGTGGAATGGTCTGCAGTCCTTGGGACATCCAACTAGGGTGAAGGAGGACTATTTCACTTGAAGAAAATAAAACAGCAGGAGAAACTTTTCCAAAAATTGGTCTGAACACTTTTCTTAGAGACAGCTGTTGGCTTATTTTCAAGAGTTTGTTTTTTCCTCTTTTTGAGACAGCAACTATTCCCCTCATCTTCTGAGCCCAGGCTTGTTTCCAGAAATGAGATCTACTCACAGTACTCTTATCTCGAGGCTGTTTGATACTATGATTAGAAGCTGAGTAAGAGAAGGCAGGTTTAAATCTGTATACAGGCATGTTGTCCATATTTTTCTAACCCAGGTTAGCAGGACAATGTGGTCCCTTCACAAAGGATAGATATCACCCTCAGTATCAGTACTTGCAGGATGTTAAAGTGCCATTCCCCAAGTTGCTGATAGGATCTGCTGGGCATTCAGTTTCTGGCAATGGAAATTCTGCCATCAATTTCAAGATTTCCCAGCCTGAAACTGGAAGTATGTGCCAAAACGTCTGAGACACTCACATTACATTTTGGGATGCAGGCAGCCGCATTAAGATATGCATATATTCACTGTACTTGTCGGAACAAAGCTGCTTGTGTATAAGTGTATGTACATTTTTTTGCTTTGCCTCAAAAGCAGTTGAAGCAGGAACATTAGGCCCCAAGACCTATTGGGGTGGGAAGAAAGAAATTAGTGTTCTATGTGGAAATACAGCTGAATGGGTTCTAAATTTAACCCAAAGCCATTGGACAATGGCATTACTCCTCCTCTAGTATGGCAGTAGAAAGGAACTGAGGATCAAAAAAAGACCTATCTTTACACATTAATATAATCTGAGCAGAAACTAGGAAGAAAATGCCTATCATCCTAATAGTGACTACCCTCAAGTCCTAATTCCAGGAACCATTCTTTGTGCTGGTTAGGATTCAGGAGCAGCTGGAAGGTTTGTCATGATATCACCCTCAACCTTCCTCTTCTTTCTTTTTCCTGGTGCAGATATCAGTGTCAGTGGAACTGCAAGCAAGGAGAATGCAGCTGTAACTGGCATTACAGCACAGCCATCATCGTTGACAACACCTGAGCCATGGCACCTTTTGGTGACTCAAACACCAGCCAAGGAAAAAGCCAAAGAGGGTGAAACTGTGGTCTTAAATTGCCACTTTAACAGTCCACAGCATCTCTCCCTGACTGACCTGATGGTGAAGTGGTACAAAGAAGATGAAAAGGGGCAGATGGACCTGCTAGAAAACAATGTGACTGTCTTGACAAATAACTCCAGGTTTTTCATGAGTGGAGACTTGTCCCAAGGGGATGCCTCCCTGGTGATCCTCAATGTGACAATCAATGACCATGGTATTTATTTCTGTGAGGTTACACTTCCAGACAGGACGGTGGTGACAGGAGATGGGACAAAGCTCAGGATCAGGAGAGCTCTGGGTAATATTTGATGTTATTTACTTCTTTTTTCTTCTTTCTTCTCCAGAGATGGTCTACACACATGCAAAAAGAAAGAGGTTGGCCTGCTTGGTCTCTACCTGTTAGGGCTTTGTGTCATGAAGTGCAGTTGCTCCATAGCATTTCTCATTATTTTCGTTAAGCCAGATAATTTTCATTGGCTTGCCTCTGTAAGCAGTCACATGGGTATTATTATAAGGAAGTGCATTTACAACCAAAAGAGAAGGAATAGTTTTATCACTAAAATCAGTGTTAGTGCCAAGAATGAAACAGCCAGACAAGTTTTCTTATACTCACATCTCTGTTTAGCAGAACCTCCATGAGTGACAGGTGTCAAGATACTGTCTTAGAAAACAGTTCCAAACTCCTTTTTTTGGATATAATTTCTCTCCAACCCACAAACTTGCATATTCATTCCTTATCTCTGCAGCAGCATCTTTTGCCATAGCATCTAGCTGTTAAGGGAGATTGCAAGAGAGATGGGCTGTCCTATCTAAATCCCCAGAAAGTGTAGCAGTTTCTTAAATTGGAATAAAATAAAAATTGAGCTCCATAGTCCGATACACTCTCTTCCATGTAGAAGTCCATGATTTCATGTTAGACATAATTGATATCACCATAAGTAGCTTCCTCTGCAGCCACTGCAGAAAACATGCTGGCTGCATTGCATATACTTGTCTGGACAACATTTGTTGTTACTCTCTCTACCTTCCTTCTCCACCAGGCTTGTTTGGTATAGAAGAATCCATTGGAACAATAATTGGGGTTGTGGCAGCTGGTGTTGGAGGAATAATGGTTCTGATCATTATTTTAACCCCCCAGCTGAAGAGGTGTGTCCTCTGCATGAGACAAGGCTCTCACCAAGGTAAGAAACACAAGCCAAAGCCTGGAATACCTTGCCAGAAAGAACCTAATCGTCTGTTTCCAAAGGTACCTGTTTTTTTGAACTTAAGCAGGAATTAGCCATTCACTTACTTCTGGTCAGACACAGTACCTGGTTCAGGAAATAAGCAACGTGGATGAAACTCTAACAGGGCTGGCTCTGTATTCTCTTTTTCAAATAGTTCTTTATTTATGTAGGGTAGAGCTTCATGCGTGGGCCTAATGAGTTCCTATAAACAAAACAATAGGATTTTATTTAATTTCCACTTCAGCAGAGTTGTTTGATGAGATGCTACTGCTTCTTTTAATGAAGTCCTGGGTCCCCTTCACTTCTTCTAGGTTCATGCTGAAGGATGGTTCTTCTTCCCACCAACTATGTGCTTACATCTGTATTCTTGTAATGCTTTGCATACAGAAAGCCTGTGATGGCCTAAGTGTGTGTTTGAGGTGTGGTTTGGAAAGCCTAGTAATATCTTTTATTAGATCAGCCGATCAGGTTGGCAAAACTAGACATTTCCATGCCTAGATATGAGCCAAATAAATGACTCGAGAAGAAACTGATGAACCTGAAAGCTGGCCTGGTTTTTTCCACCTCTGTCAGCTGGCCCAATTAGAGTAGACTGACACTGAAGGCTGGATTTTGAAACGAGCCTAGTTCCCATTTTGCACAACCAGGATGTGGTCTGCGTTTCAGACGGAGCCCAGCTGACTTTCTGCTTTCAGTGGTGAGCTGTGTGGTTTGTACCTCTTACCCCAGCACCCAAAAATATTCCTCGTCCTGCTCAGAAAGGAAATCCCTGGAGGGAAAGATGCTCTCGCCACTTACTGTGCCGCTGCCGCCACCTGATGGCCAGCGTGGTGGAGACAGGGGCACAGTCTTCCAGCCCTTGCCGAGACACGCACCCACACCCTGTGGCTGCTGCTGTCCACACAGCATCATCCCTTTGCAAACCCTCTGCAGGAACAGTGTCACAACTTCCTTACTTGCCAGGAAACCTTGGAAGAGTTTATCGTGTTGTATTAACTCTGTATCACTCACTCTCCTTCTTGCTCCGTGTAGCTTGAGGTGCAGCTTTACAAGAGTCACTGGAAGATGCAAAACCTGCAGGTGGAACAACTTCTGACACCCCATAAGCCAAAAATGGAGCTCTAGATGGAATAAAAGCCTTTACCTCAATACATGTTGTCTTTGGCATTTTATTTTTGTTAGTCTGTTTCTTTTTCCTGCAGCTTTTCAGACACAGTGGCATATTCAGCATCCTCCTGCAGCCAGGAGCAAAACAGCCTTTTGTGAAGACATTTGTATTATTGACTGCCAAAACTCACTTAGTTTGACCTCATACCTCTGAATTTAGGGTCTGATGAGGTACATTGCATCTTTCCCTGCCATTGCTTTTTATTTTAAAGGTAGTATTGAAGTTTGTTAGCTGTGCTTCAGAAGAGACAGAAGGAGCCTGACCTACCCAAACCCCACAGATCCCCAGCTGCTAACACCTACCCAGAAAATCAAATGTATTGCTTCTGGGAGTGCAACCGTGACTCCTATCTGTCTCCACTTCCCAATATAGAGGCTCTTGTCCTGTTGGCTTGATAGAATCAAAGAACGGTTAGGATTGGTAGTTCCAATCCCCCTGGATGGGCAGGGACACCACACTAGATCAGATTGCTCAAGGCCTCATCCAAACTGGCCTTGAACACTACCAGGAATGAGTCAACCACAGCTACTCCGGACAGCCTGTTCTAGTGTGTCACCACCCTCACAGTAAAGAATTTCTTCCTAATATCCAGTAGCCCCCTTTGAGATACTGGAAGGCTGCTATGAGGTCTCCACGCAGCCTTCTCTTCTCCAGGCTGAACAGTCCCAACTCTCTCATCCTGTCTTCATATGGGAGGTGCTCCAGCCCCCTTATTTTCCTTGTGGCCCTCCTCTGGACTTGCTCCAACAGTTCCATGTCCTTCTTATGTATAGGACACCAGAACTATGCACAATACTCCAAGTGGGGTCTCTTGAGCCAGGCTTGCTCCAGCCTACAGGTTTGTACCAAAAAGGCAAAGGTGGCCAACTTGAATATAGCTACCAGGGGCTGAAAGAATAGGATTTTGTTTTACTTTTGCCAGAAGGAAACTTAGTGTTTCAATATAAGCCTGTAATGCCCTTAAAATGAGTGATGAAAGATTTGTTTGATGTGACTAATGTTCTCCACTGTCCCCATTTCCTGACAAGAAAGTATTTGATTCCCAGGTGATCAGTAACCAGGGGGTATGGCAATATAGGAGAGCACCTCCTATATGTATAGGAGAGCACCGTATCAGCTCTGAAGCATGTGTACTGGGTAGGGAATAAGTTCTTTTGCAAAGTATGGGTGTGCCTGCTAGCAAGTAGAAGTCAGAAACCCTTGCTGGCTTTGCAACAGCAGTAGGCCAGCGTAACTCTGCTTACCTCTGAACACATCTCAGAAGGGTCCCCAGTGCTGTGAGGCAGGAACATGAGGGATAAGACAGCTGGCTATATAAATTAAGAAGAACGCACACACACCATGCAGGAAAGGATGGAGCCCTGCCCTGGGCCAGGCTCTGCTTTTCCTTCTGGTGGGAAGCAAAATCCCTTCAAGCAAAAATAAAGAATAAGGAGGCTTCCTCCCTCTTTGATGTCCCCTCTTCTGCAGGTCTAGGAAAATTAAGTGGGTCACTCTGCTTCCATTTTGGCATGCCCCAGGACTTCCGAGGCCGGTGTATCTTTCCCAGAGATGGTTTGTTTCTTTGTTGGTTTGTTTTAACAAGACAGCCCAGCAGAAATCTCTACGTATTTTCCAGATCATGTCTGTGGGAGGCAGGTCAGGCAATGTGAAAGGACAAAAAAGCCATTTGGTGACGGGTAATGCGTTCCCACTATGCTGCAGACCAAACCCTCTGTTTCTGGGAAGGCCATGATCAGAGCAGGATCTTATCCTTCAGCATGTATGTTACCCTGTTACTCCTCCCCATAAACCTTGTCCTGACAGAAATTCTCTCACACCATTGTTATCCCTGGTAAAAAAGGTAAAATTTTATTCCAGCGCCTTCAGATTCAAAGGGTTATAAGAAAGGTCCTAAAAAAACCTACTCTGGCCCCCCATATCCAAAATGGCAGGTGGGATGAGTCTGTCCACATAAAAAGTCTGGCCAGAGGACAAAGTGTGGGTTGTATGGGGCTGCTCCCCAACACTTGGCTGCCTCTTGGTCACACAGGCACACCATTTTTTCACACCGATCTGTCAGGTTATCTGCAAAAGGAAATGTGAGTGAAGAATGAGGGATTCTGGATGAAGGCAAGAAACAGTTTCAGGAGGAGCTATTCCATAATAAAGCAACTCTTAGGGAGCAGAGGCTGTGGGAGCAGGAGGAGAGAAGGACCAACAAGTTGTATGTGTGTAGATCTGGCCCTCCCCTGTGCTGTCTCTGTTGATAGGTCTAACCCTAACTGTCACCAAGAGCACCAGAAAGTAGCCCCTAAACATAAACTGGCAATGCCTGTACAAATCTGCCCTGCTCAGAGCACTCCCCACTTCTAGAGCTGTGTGAACAATGGGGGCTTAGTTCAGTGGTGGAAGCTAAAAATTATTTTAGCTTAGCCTAAGCTAAAAGTATTCCATTTCCCTCCAGTCAGTCCATTTCCCTGCTAACTCCCCCCTTTGCAAACCAGACCAATTTCAAAGGAAAAACAATGCTGCTGTGAAAGGAGCAATCTCCCACAGGGACATTTGGAAACTGAGGGTGTAGAAGCACCCACCAGATATCCTTCACTCATGCTCTGTGAGTTGCTCTTATATCTCTTTTGTCTGAATGGGATCAGGTACTATACCTTCACAGCCCAGAAAAACCTGCTGTGCGGTAGCCTGGGGTAGGAAATTTGCCTTCTGAACACATCTCTAGAGTTCCTTCCCATGGGGGATGTCAGGAGAAGTGAAGCTTGATGAGGGCTTGTGGAGAACAGTTAATGGATGTTTCTCAGGCCTTGTCTGGACATCAGTCTAAGGAATTAATGGTCTTTGTTTAACTAAGGTTCATTAACCAGGCTGGAGCAACTGCAGCCCTGTGCACTTTTATGGGACAGACATTGCACGTGTCTGGTGGGCTCAATAGTACATCTCACATGTGCAGTGGGGGTTGTTCCTTCACAAGAAAAAGAATTCTTTTTTTCCATATAAAAAATAGCTAGCAGACAATACTGGTTAGCTATGAAATATGGGTAAGTGGGAGGGAGAGGAGTTATATATTAAAACATTAGCCAGCACTTAGCCGTTCTTTAGCCAGGACTTTGTACTTAATAGGTTGTTCTGGCACTTGGAAAAGAGCAACTGCAGATATGCTGTGCCCTGTCCCATACCTGCTACCAGATTTTTAGCTGCTGGAGAGGCTGAAGACTGCACCAGTAGCCTGTGGAGTTCTGATAAAGACAAACAGACTTTTAATGTTCAAAAAGCAGCCTGGGTGGAATGGGAACAAGTTTTACTCTCACATGTTTCTTCTCAGCCTTTCAAAGTGTTCCACAATGGATTTTACCACCAGGAACTTTTTGGAGACTTAGAAACAGAAGTGACAAATTCTAAGACTCAAGTCATCTGGTGTATGTCAAAACAAACTGGTTTGAGCCACTGATGAGCTGTGCCTGTGCAATTTAAGACCTCGGCTGGGTATCAGCTGTAGAGCTGAGCACAGCCTACACTTGCTGTATGCCTGAAGATCTCAAGAGCACTTGATTCTGCAAGCCTCAAAATGCCCGCTGAAGCCTCAGGGCTTTAAGCTGGAGGCCCACATGAGGCATGGGCACAGGCTGGCACCCTCTTTCACCTGTCTTGCATCCACGTGTAATAGCGCGGCTCTTCTCCAGCAGTACACAGTGGTGAGTAAAAGAGTGAACAGGCCTGCTGGAAGGAGGGTCAGAACTGCCATGGGAAGACCACCCCTGCAGACCATCACACGGCTATGAGGGGAGGTCAGTGAGGAGCAGGCATGCTTAATGGGAATGAGTGCAGAGCCTCCAGAGAAGCATCTGCATCCCTGCCACACTGAGATGGCTGATGTGTGGGCATCACGGCCCCAACTCCCACTCCTCCACCTCAGGAGGACTCAGGTTACCTGGAATGGTGGTGCTGGAGCTCCAGCCTTCCTACAGCTCCAGCTGGGGACTCTTGGCAAGCCTAGCGATCCAGGCAAGGGATGGGCAGAGAGCTTGCAGGAGAACAGATGCTGCCTAAAGCGGCTTTGAAACCAGCTCAGCATACAACAGACCTACCCCTGAGGCCCACAAAGCTCTTAGGTCAGCCTAGTGCCTGCCAAGGAGGGAACAAAGTGAACCCAAAGCGAGCAAGCATTTCCTTACCACACTGCACAGCGTTCTGCTCACATGCCCACTGGTAGCGCTGCACCTTGGGGCTGCAGCCTTCCTTCTCTGCCTTGTCATAGCAGCAGTCATGCCTGTGGCAGCACCTGTGGGAGAATAAAAGGTCATCCTTGGGCATCCTCCTGCATGATTTGCTCAGGGGCGTTTGCACGTACTCAGGAGTGCTGCAGTCACACACAGCTCACGACAGCAGTGTTTGCCCCACCTGGTCAGTAAATGATCTGTTGATGAACCAGCATCCTGTCACCCCTGTGAAAGTCTACATGGCTCAGGAGCTCATTAATGCCATATTTGCTCCTATGACAACCGTGCTTCTTCCTCTGTGCTCCGAAGGGCAGGTGTGGTCAATACATGCTAATCTCACTGGAAGGGACCTGGTATGTTCCCATGAAGAGTGTGATCGTGGCTCACTGGCTCAGGCTCAGACTCCATCCCAGGATTTGGAGTCAGGATGTGTTTTGTAACCTCAGCATCACCAGGCAACTTCATCTCTCCAGTTCACGTGGGCCTGCAGCCTTTGATCTATCCAGTTTCTGAGGGCTGGCTACAAACTCATCAGCCTCAATGCTGGAATTCATATCAGTTAACGTCAGATGCCTAAATGTAAACATCCACAGCTAAGGCACCGAACTGTACTCCGTTTATGCATGTCTGGGGCACAGTTCATATTACTATACTGCAGAGAGCTGCCCCAGGTGAAAACTATTGCATTTGCAAGTGCAATTGCATTTCATTGACCATAGAGGGGGCTGAGGGTGACTAGCTCAGTCTGTCCTATAGACTGGTCAGCGAGATGCTTCGCACTGTCAATTGCTTAAGAATTTATAGACCATTTGACCCCGCTTGAATTTTATTCTGGTAATTTAGGGGCTCAAAATACACCAAGAAAATATTCAGCAGCTAGAGATTCCACTGCCGAATAACAAAGGTTGCTACAATGGTGCAAGATCAGAGGCTGGAGCCAGAGAGGAGCAATCTCCTGCATTTCCAGAAGCTTGTCCCTGCAAGAGCACTGGGACTTCACAGAGAAACTGCTCTACTGACTGGGAATCATCGTGGCAGCCTGATCTTAGGGGTAAATGAAGAGCAGACAGCTTTCAGAGAAGCTCTTGAGTCTTGATGTTCATCTTTCAAGAGATTGACGAGGTGGCCCAAAGGGAGCATAGCTGTGCTGGCTCCCCATAGATTACCAAATCCAGCTGAAAACCTTGACTGTTGTCTTCAAGACCTGAGGCCAACATACCTGAAAAGTCGGTAAAAGTCTGGGATCCATCATTGTGTCCCTCTGGAAAAGTGGGACAACCCTGCAAGGAGGGCAAAGGTCCCTTGTGCAGGAACCAGGGCTTCTCTGGAGACCCATCAGGAGCTGCTCAGTACCTTACCCGAGTGCTCAGGACCATCACAGACTTCATCATTTGGCTGCAGGATTTTTTCCTCTCAGAAACTTGTTTACAGCTATGAGGCTAGTGAGCAGTGTGAGGTGATAAAGCCCAGGGGAAAACGTAAAACTATTTTGAAGTGCACCAACCACTGATGCAAATTCTAATAAAATCACTGGAACAAGATCAGGGGAATCATGTGAAAGGGACAACAGAATCAGTCGGCTCCAATTCAACCTTCATTCAAGCTGCTGTGATTACGCACAGGCTGAATTTAGTCCAGTGTGCTTTCCCTGCTGAATGGGCTCCTAGTTTAGTAGCTGGAAGTAGCAATTTCATCCCACAGAGGAGTCTCCCAACAAAATGCCTTTTTTCTCTCAGCTCGTGAAGATGAAACCTGTGTGATGACTATGTCCAGACTACTCACTGCATTGTGAAACCTAGAAATGTAGGTTATCAGGAGCAGACTAGTATCTCCTTCCATGCCAGCCCCTCAAAGGAGTTCAGAATGGGACTCAGACCTATGGGATATATGTATGTAGATGCTTTCCCATGAGGAGTTACAGCAACTGCTGTAATTGAGAAAACTTTATTCAGCCCATAGAACCAGTTCTGCTGGATAAGATGGCAGTAAGAGGCTGTGGTTCAGATCTTTGTTGGTCCAGTAACACCTCAATCCTGGGCTTGTTCTGAAGAGGTTAGAGATGAAAAGCCAAAGGAGAGAAGAATTTGCAGCCTTGTGGATAGATTGAAAGCCTCAGCATTCTCCAATGTTTGAGTCCCTATACAGTGTGTCATACGATGTGACAGGGATGGACTACAGCAGTGAACTATGACTGAGGCTTGTGTCATTTGGAGGAGTTGCTGTAGCCCAGGGCATCCTGGCTAACATACCTGAACCAGCAGCACAGTCTCATCCATTCTCAGGGAGACGACAGATGGCAGAGCAGGCCCATCATCAGTGTCGCATATATGGGACACAGAGCACATGAGGCCGTGGTGGAGAGCCACAGATTGGGCTGAGCTGAGGCAGAGCTGTAGAAATTGTAGGGTTTGTGAGGTCTGGGGAGTGAATCAGTCAAGTTGGTAAAGTTGGTGTCAGTGATGGAGGAATGTGGGGAGGAGGAACAACCTGAAGGTAGACAGGCAAAGGAAGGCATTAGGAGCCTGTGTGCCAAGGGAATGAAAGTGCTCTTCATGGAGAGACAGAGGGAATTAACAGAAAAAGAGGTAGGAGAAGTGAGGACAGGTCTTGGAGAGGGCAAAAGATGGTCTGTGAATCAGGCAAGGACAAGCAAATGAGCACTAGAGAGATGTGCTAGCTAACTGTTGCTCTGTATCCGGCTTGGCAGAATCAGTGGATTGCATAAATTCTGCAGGACCATTCTGCTTCCCATCAGACCAGTTCCTCCTGATGATACCCATAACTGCAGCAGGGTGACATGTGGCTCACATCAACACAAAGTGAGAAGACTTTGGCTCATATTTGACAAACATCTCTTTCAGATGTGCTGAAACTGCACTGCCAGAGAATAAAGACTGATGAAACCTATCACTGTCCTTTGCCACCTTCAGATGGTCCCCTCCTGTCTGGAAATGCCCTTTCCTGCACCTGGGTCAGAGTGTGGTGTTAAGCTTTTGACAGTCTGCTAACGCTCAGTTAGACCCATGCAAACAGAGCCAGCCAACACTATGTGGGAGCACTGCTCAACAGGTATGGAAAGCAAACACAACTGTGTCATCTACTGAGTAAACAACCTGTTCATCATGGCTGTCTGGGCTATGAGACAGCACTAATGGCTACAGACAGCTCCAGCTGGTCCTCAGGAATCAGCTGATCAGATTCCTGCCTCTCAGCAAATGCCATTAGTAAGAATTTGTCACGTTGTGTTTGTCGAGTTAACAGCACCATCACTGCTGTGCATCCTTTTGTTTTGCTTTAACTCACATATGCCATTTTGCTTGTCATGGTATTTGGTGTTTTCAAGGAGATGCTGAGCACCTTCAGGTCCTGCTTTACAAAATGAGTGCTGCAGCCATCCAGGGGAACACAAAGGAGAAGGAGAAAGAAATCTATTGACTTTATGCAGAGGGAATGCCATTATGGCTCAAAGTCAGTGTGTGGAATAAACCCTATAAAAGGATTACCCACTCAATGGTATTTTTAATTTTCCCATAGAAAAGAGGTGCTCAGAAGCACTCTAGCCCTGTCTAGACAGATCGACTGAATTACTCACAAGAAAATTACTCCTTTTGTAAGGGTCTCAGTAACAAACCGAGAAGTGTCAAGGGGGTGAGTAATTTGAAACAGTGTTTGTCACCCTTGGCCAGTCATTTTGCCACTCTGCCTTCCTTCTGTTTTAGAATGGCAAATATGAAGAATGTGGTCACTTTGGCAGCCATGAGTACTCAACAACACTGAGCTTTGCAGCAGTGCTCAGGAACAGAAGATTCCTCCAGCAGCCATGAAATGGGAATTTTTAGGGCTAAATCTAGTGGGGCATTGCCAGTTCCTCCTAGCTAAGAACCTGACTGAAAACCTTTTTGTTGGTTTTGGTTCTTTGTTTTGTTTTGGGTATTTTTTTGCAGCCCAGCATTGCACCTAAGGAAAAATAATGAATGCACGTAAAGGGTCAAGCTTCCCTTTTACAAACCACCTGGCGCTTTGAGGCATTTCCAGTTGCAGAGTCTCATTTTCTGCCATTAGGATAAAAAACATATCCCATGGAAATCAAACGGCAGCAGAAACACTGGCTGATGAGCGTGTGTCCATATATTATTCCCTCTAGCTGTTTTTCAGGAGTGCTGACCACTTGCATCTCCCAGAGTCACCTAAACTTGGGGGTCACTCAACCTCTATGGAAAACAGCTTTTAGGTGTTAGCTCTTCAGTATAAGTACTCCAGATGAGTGAAGTCGTGCTTTACTTTAAAGGCCTGCTTATGAGAGCTGGTACAGGGCTAACAAAAATTACACCACCTTACAGACACTGCTGTAGGTGGTGATAAGCCAGTCTAGAGATAGTACTGAGAAGTAAAAGAAATCTCTACACATGAAAGCGATGACATTTTGTAGGCAGCTACTCATCATTTCTAAGTCCCCTATTCATAGATGAATTCATAGATTTCATAGATGAAATGTTTCATAGATACAAACCAGGGATGCGATGAGAGGGCTTTGGAAGTGAAACATCTCACTACATCAATGAAGACAGTTCCACTAGTTTCAAGGGACACCTGTTCTTTCATGCCCAGAGGAGCTGGTCTTTAACCTTGGCATCTTTTGTTCCTTTTTTACCCTTTTTCTGTCCTCTGCTAAAAGCTGCACTTGCCTATTAGTAGTACACACCCTATCGACTGTAGATAAACAGATTCATGTGCTCTGTCTGTGAGGTTTCAAACCAGATAAGATTGCAGGTAACGGGCTCAGAGCACACAAAAGTCCGCCATGCTCAAGATTTAAATGTATGCTAATTGCAAAGTACAAGGAAGAAACCTTTGATTGCAACACCTCCTAGACTCATTGCTTGTAGCCTCAGGAATAAGCACAGCATCTTCCCTACCAACAAAGAAAAGGGGAAATAACACAATGCTCTCCCCTGTTGTTGTTCTTCCTCTATTCAGTGTGAATTAACAGGCAATGAAGGCAATGGGGTTTATTATTTCTTGCAATGATCTGGATTTCTTCCAGAGGATGAACACTGATATTCCCATCACAGCCATTTTCAGGACCTGAGTGAAACAACCCTCCAAATACCTTGATCACTTCCCTTTTTTTCAGGCAGGGCTTGCTCTCTATGGATAAACATGCAACTATTTCAGGAAATCATATCCTGGTTACTCCTTTGCCCTCCACCCCACATAGCCCCAAGAGCTTTGGTCCCATTCAGAAGGTGGCTAAGCCCTCATTCAAACACCAAGTGATACGTGAGTCCTCACAATTCCCCAGTGATGTTCGCATGTACTGAATTCCCTCTCTATGAGGTAGCAATGAGTCCGTGGAGTCACCATAGCATATACGGGGAAGAGTGGGGAGATCTGCACTGCTTCTGGACACACAGTTGAGGTTCTTCTTACCAGTCTGTTTTATCTTTAGGCCAGCCATGTCCTCCCAGTCCACAGTAGCATCCGTAGCCAATATACGCCAAGGGAGACCGTCCTGTACCACACGATATAGCTCCTGCCAATTCAATGATTCCTCGGGTGTGCAGTGAATGGGATTTTCCCAGAGCACCTTTCCAAACTGCAAAGACAGGACATGGCTACACACAAGGATTGAAAACGCTTCACATGATCCTCCTAAGTCCTTAGTGGGGGATTTTTTTGTTTGGTTGGGTTGGTTGAGCCCTGGCAATCTCATTAGCCATGACATTCAGCCTGCAAAGTAGACTGTGTGGGGCCTTATCTGGGGGCTGGATGCAGAAATACCCAAGCCAGCTATTTCTGCAGAGATTGCTCAGTTCAAGCAAGACTCCCTAGCTCTGGTGCACTAGGGTGTGATTGCAGCTATATGATACCTGAGAGCAGTGTACCTGGTTTAACAGAACATGTACCCCAAGCCTGGCTTTATAGTGCCTGCGCCAGCACCATGCAGAGCCAGCTGGGCTTCACTGTGCCCCAGAGCTCCCAAACCTGGGACAGCTATGCTGTGGTCCCAAGTGGGATGTGGAACAGCAGAGGACAAGTGTGCAACCAGACCTAACCTGGGCTCTAAGCAAAAATAGACGTTTCTGTGTTACCCACGGTGCCTTATATTATCCAGATTTCCCCTACTATTCTGGATGTTTTAACCCCTTCTCCATAGAAGTTTCTGTGTTACCCACAGTGCCTTATATTATCCAGGTTTCCCCTACTACTCTGGATGTTTTAACCCCTTCTCCAGATCACAAAAAGCTGACAGTACTATTAATTTCTGTAGGGTCAGCTACAAGTCCCTGAGCCTGTAAAGTACACTTTGTCTGGGACAGAGTGCCTACATAAGCCAAGATGTATGTGTAGCAGCTTTCTTTTGAGCATCTGGAGGTGCTGGCAACACTTACCTCTGCTTCCGTTATTACATTCCATCTAAGTCATAACATCAGGTTGGCTGCATTAGCTTTGACGAAGGGAGCTCTGTGTCCTGTGCCAGTGGCCCCCAAACTGGTTGAGGGGGTTTCGAGGTACAAGTCTTTCCAGCAGGGTTGTCATTCCACATGTTAATTTGCAACTCTTCAGAAATCACAGGCTTTACCTTGCAGTGACCCTTACAGAAACCAGGAGTGCCCTGCCCCAATGCTCAAACAGCTTTGATGCTCAGCTGCAAACGTTGGTGCTTATCATGTTAAGCATAGCGACAGACGAGAGTATTTCTTGCCTGTGTCCACTGTGAAGGACAAAGAGCACTTTGCACTGCTCTATCGTGCATGGCAAAGTTACTCACCCCTAGTATTGAACCCCACAGACTGACTGCCTACCCCATCAGTTCATCCCACCCATGCACAGCCACCCCAACAAGAAAAGCCTGCTGGTATGGGGGGTACTTTGCAGCGCACTCAGACGGAGAGGGAGATGATGCTGGGAGCTGGGAACCCGCTACTGAAGTTTCTTTGCCTCCTGCACGTTTGACCTCTTCAAAGTGCTGTGCAAACACAGACTAATTAATCCCCTAAACCACCCGAGGACGCAATACTATTTAAAACTGTTGCTTTCCTTTTAAAACCCAGCCTCTAATCCCCTTCCTTGGGCTTCACACCCAGGATCTCTTGGGCTGTCTCACCCCTCTAGCCTGATTGAGGCACCAGCAAGGACAAGGAGGGTCTTTCCCCATGCAGAACAAGGCAGGGCTTTGCTCCTTCTCTACAGGCCAAGACCTTCAGAAAGGGGAGTGCTGCCCCACAGCATTTCCCATCCTGCGATTGGTGCCTCAGGCTGTGCTGGTATGGGTTTCACATAGCCTCCTTATGCTTCCCGGAGCATTCCTCAGGGATTAAATGCACATTCCTGAAAAAGTAACTGCGCTGCTCACCTAAACACTGCTTGAGTGTTCGGGTTTCATGCTAAAAACACATTAGACGGGTGTTATTCAAAACTAAGAGATGACCTATTTCCCTTGTCTAAACAGTGGGGCTCCAGAGTTAGAAAGGGGCTCAGCTCCCAGGTGCCCTAGGGGGAAATCACAAGCAGTGAGCTGCCCTGGATTTTGGGTTAAAATCACACGTTTTCAACCTGTTGCAGTTTGCAGACCCTCAAAATGGAAACAAAAACTTCTCTGTAGGCATTCAGACCTCCTGACAAGCAGTTTGCAGGTTTTTCAGCTGTCTGTTGCTGACCTCTTGGTCTGCTGGTCACTGGCTAAGGCTGGTGTAAGGTAACTGCAGCTCACCCAGAAGAAGAAAGACCTTTCTTCTTTTAGGGGTATCTCTGAGGATCAAGGAACTGTAATTACAGTGCAGAGCTGCTCATGAAAGTGGAGAGAAAGCCCCAAAGGGAATTGAGTCAAAGAGACTTGGTTAGTGTGCTTAGGGCTGCACGCTCTGCAAGAGCTTGAAGTCACTCCAGCATCCAGGCAGCCTCTGATGTTCCCACTCTGTTCTTTGAAGGCTGGCTGGGCTTTGAGCGGATGTGTTGCTGCAGCTGAGAGGTCAACCCCAGCAAGTAAGCTTCAGTATTCAGGTGCATGGCTAATAACTTGTCCAAGAACTGAAACTGCTTTTTCTATGCTGGGCAGCTCAAGACAGAACAGCTGGGAAAGCCTTGAAAAGGTCTGCATCTCCCCAGCAGCCTGCATTTAGCCGTTGAGGAACATGCACAGTCATTAGTTATACTACTAACAGGGCACCTTAGCAGAGAACATACCTGCAGGGAGGGGAGCAGAGGTGGATCTGACAACTCACACATTCTATTTCCTGCTTAAACGGGCAGTCTTTGCTGTGGATTAAGTCAAGGTTTAGGTGTTTATTTCAGAACTGTACTGCAGGTATAACCTCAGTCCTGACAGCTTAGTGTAACATCTTCTCTGCGTATGAGGGCTTTGTGTTAGCAGACATTTATGGCCCTTTTTAACAGCCTTTTTAGAAATTATTTTAACTTCAGATAAATTTTAAACTGCGTACTCCATGGTCACTGGTAGAACAAGAAGGTACTTCCAACTGCCCATGGTGGGGGTTGGAACTAGATGACCTCAAGGTCCTTTCCAACCCTAACTAGTCTATGATTTCTATGAAGAGACGGAGATACCAACAACTTTGTAGCAGGAAACTATTCAGAAGGAAAATGAGCTGTGTTTATACAGCCCCAGCAATGCGGACCGCTAGCGAGGTGGGCAGGCGGCTCACTTACACAGCCCTTGCTTATAAAGCTGGAGAGAGTCGAGCAGCGCTTTGTTTTCCTCTTGGCCAACACACGGCTAGGTGCCCGCCGTGAGGCTGGCAAAGCTGACAGCAAGCGGAGGCACGGGAAGGGCGAGGGGCCGGGCGGTGGTACTCACCTGCCTGGAGCAGCAGCAGTGCCAGCAGCAGGCGGGAGCCCATGGGCAGGTCGCTGTCACGCTCCGGTGCGCCGGGGTTCAGCCGCTGGGCTGAGGGGCCGAGCGAGCCGAGGGGCGGTTGTGCTTAAGCAGCCTCCCTAGCCCGCCGCCTGGGTTTATATACACATGGCTCTGCGCCCGTCTGCAGCGAAACACCCTCTTCTGCGAGGTCCCGAGCCCCAGCACGGGTCCGGTCCGTGCCGTAGCGGGCTCCCTGCTGCGCGGGGAGGGCGAGGGCTGGCTCTGTTTGCCTGGCATCGCCTTTGGGAGGGAGGGAGGGAGGGGCTGCTGGAAGGGCATTAGGCTGCCGGTCCCTGGGACAGCCTGAGACACCCAGGCACTAAGCTGGGCTCCTTCTTTAAGCTGTTTGCTTCCAGACCCTGGTTAACCTCTGAGGAGCTGCGGAAAAGGGAGGCCTGAGGCTGGGCTTTCTGTGGCTTGCGGCATCCCTCTGGCAAGGATTTTCTCTTTTTATAAGCACTCTTTCCAGGGTAATTTTGATTTTGTTTTTACATTATTTTATTTTAAGCCTGATTATTTTTCACATTTAAAAAAGGAGAGACAAAACTATAAAAATCCAACAGAAAGAATACTGTTAGGTGCAAGTGCCTAATTATAAACTGACCAACAGAGCTAATTCTGTGCCACTCCTGAGAGAAAAATACCCTTTTGGCCTGTTGCTGCAGCTGACTGACACCAACTGATTTCTTGAGGACTCATCAGTATGTGGGTCCCAGCTTCTTCCCCACAGAAGCTGGGGACAGTCCCATGGGGCAGCTGTGCTCTGGTCAGCCAGATCGGCAAGGTGGCCTCCCTCTCTCACAGCCTCTGCTTGCATGGGGCAGCAGGCAAGGTGAGCAGCAGGGATGGCCACAGCTCTTTTGCTTTTGGGGTTGAAACAAATTCCAGCCCTCCAAGGCCTTAAATCTCCTGCCTTGCTTGGTATAGCAGCCATCTGTGGATGGGGTCTAAGCATCTGCCCCTCCCAGGTGTGGGTATTATGGGCTGGGAGAGGGAGAGGAAGGGAGGAAGGCTGCTTGCCCCTTCCTCTCCCAACACAGGACTACCTCAGCAGCACCCCTTGCCCGAGTTCCCCATGGTAAAGCCATGCCTGCCTTCTTAACGGCATGGTTTTAAATATTTGCTTGCTAAATATTGGTATTTGAACCAAAGGTCGGCAGCAAGGTATTCACTGGGATGCTTTCTGCCGGGGCCAGCCCTGCTGCAGCAGCTGGCAGTCTTTGCTGAGCAGGACTTCAAGATCCAGTGTAGATCAAGTGATACAGGGCAAAAGGGACAGCAGAATCCCTGCCCGCCACCGTGATGGGCTGTGTGCTGGCAGCAGCGAGGGAGGAGGGCAAGGGGAGCACCCCGCTGCTCTGTGCCCCAGCTCCTCCACTGCACCGGAAGGCCCAGGAGGAGCTGCGCAGCTCACACCTCCTGCCCTCGGAAACTCCCTTCAGTAATCATGTATTTACTCAGGTAATAAAGCCAAATCCTATGTATGTGAGCTGTTGCTGACTAATATTTAACCTGAAGAATGTATGTTTGTGGAAGGAGGATGCTGGAGGGGGGGTGTGCTGTATTTGAGGGCCCTGCAGATACAGGTCCTCAAAATGGGAAGTGCAAAGAAGGCAGGCTTTGAAGCAACGTGTGGGGTCTGTGTGAGCAAGACACCCTGTTAGAGCACGCTCTATCCCTGACAGATGCCTGACAGGCCCTGCTCAGTGGGGACCAAGTGGGAGTTTTGAGCAACCTCTGCAGATGCTCCACAGGATTCCTGGGATCCCCAAGGCCAGAGAGCTGCCTCCAAGTGCCCAGCTGAGGTGAGACTGACTGGCCTGTAGTTCCCTGGGTCTTCCTTTTTATTCCTCAAATATGATGGGTAATAGTTTGGCCACTTCATCTGCGAGTTCCCTCAGGACCTGCAGATGCATCTCATTGGGTCCATGGACTTGTGCACCATCAGGCTCTTTAGGCGGTCTCAAACCTGATCTTCTCCTACAGCAGGCGGTTCTTCATTCTCCCAGTCCCTGCCTTTGCCTTCTGCAATTGGGGTGGTGTGGCTGGAGCACTTGCCAGGGAAGACTGAGGCAAAAAAGTTGTTGAGGACCTTGGCCTTCTCCATATCCCCGGTAACCAGGTCTCCTGTTTCCTTCCAGAGAGGGCCCACATTTTCCCTACTCTTCCTTTTATCGCTGACCTATCTATAGTAGTTTTTCCTGTGCCCCTGCCATCCCTGGCCAGATTTAATTCTACCAGGGCTTTAGCTCTCCTAACCTTATCCCTGTCTCCTTGGATAATTTCTCGGTATTCCTCCTAGGCTACCTGTCCTTTCTCCCACCCTCTGTAGGCTTCCCTTTTGTGTCTGAGTTTGTCCAGGAGCTCCTTGTTCACCCATGCAGGACTCCTGGTGTTTTGCCCAACTTCCTCTTTGTTGGGATGCATCGTTCCTGAGCTTGCAGGAGATGTTTAAATATTATCCAACTTTCTTGGGCTCCCATTCCCCATGGGCTTTATCCCATGGTGCCTTACCAAGCAGATCCCTGAAGAGGCAGAACACTCTCCTGAAGTCCAGGGCAGTGAGTTTGCTGTGTGCTCTCCTTGTCGTACCAAGGATCTTGAACTCCACCATTTCATGGTCACTTCAACCAAGTCTGTCCTTGAGCTTCACATCCCCCACCAGCCCCTAACTGTTGGTGAGAACAAGGTCCAGCAGAGCATCTCTCCTTGTTGGTTCCTCTATTGCTTGGAAAAGAAGGTTATCATCAATGCTTTGCTTGTGCCCTGCCCTCCAACAAACATGGGGCTGGTTGAAGTCCCCCAAGAGGACTAGGGCTTGTGAAGGTGAGGCTACTCCTATCTGTCTGTAGAGGGCCTCATCCGCTCAGTCTTCCTTGTCCGGTGGCCTGTAGCAGACCCCCACTATAATGTCACTGTCCCTGCGCTCCCTTTAATCCTGACCCATAAACTCTCAATAGTTTCTTCATCCCTCCCCAGGCTGAGCTCCATGCTATTATGCCCTTTCTCACAGCCCCCCAAATAACAGATGAGGGTTTTGTCCCCCATTCAGCAGTAAATACAGAATAAATACATACTCTTCTGATAGCCAAATGTACCTGCAGTGTTTGAAGACGACTTCTGCAGACTATTAGGGAGTGATGCCCAAATTCAATATTAAAACAGAAAGCAGAATTAATAAATTGCTCCCTTATAATTGTTTCACACTGTTGGTTGCTGTTGCCTAAGTTGATCAGCATATTTATTAAATAGTATTAAGTCCTAATCATGCTCTTACTATGTCTTGGCAAGTGCACTGGGATCATGAGAACGTTTTTTTACTGTTTGTGGAAACAAAATGAATTCCCTGACTCCATCCCTTCACGTGCATTTTGCATGTTACCTGTTTGAGCTCCACTTCTCACTAGCAGCAAGAGGGTGTTGGGTATTGTCTCAGCAAACTCAGCTGTACAGACTACTGGCTGTCCAATCTGAAAATGCATGCACAAGAAACTTTAAGTCCCCAGTCACTTGCATGTGGCAATCAATCCGTATGGTTGAAAGGCTATTTCTTCAGATGAACTAGCTCTGCTGGAAACAGAGCTCCCTTGGTTTGCACCACCAAAGCAGTGGGCCCTTAGGGACGATGCTGCTTCATGCTATCGGGTTTCTTGTTGTTTCCACTATTAGGGGAAAGTCTTCAGTTGAAGGGGAGAAGACATTATAAGGACTCCACAGTTCTGAACAATGTTTACCCAACAAGGTTCAAGGTGTCAGAGCTTCTTACAGAAGCCAGGCTGTCCCTCATCCAACAGAGGCTGTACTTTCTCAAATGAAATACCAGTCATCTCTGTGGTTGTCACCACCAACTGCAAGAAGAGGTCTCTGCTCAGCACCAGCAGATTCAATGATGCTTTTGCTGCCCAGGCCAAGGGTTTTTCCTATTAGGGGCAAAGGAAGCTTTCTTGCAACACCACGGATGTTAAACGTTCCCTAAAAGAACTGCCTGCCCTCCCTGGATGGTTTATAGGAGCATGACTAAAGAGACTCAAGGACACAGAATGACAATTTGGGTACTGTGAGGTAGAAGGGAAAGAATCGGTTCTAAAGGGAAACAAACTCCACATTACCTGTGCAGAGGAAAGCAAACAAACAAACAAAATCTAACACTGCCACATGATTTGTGGTGACATAACCAGTTACACATGCATTGGAGGTAACACAGCAACATAACAAGTAAACAGACTTATTTAATATCATCTTGCATGGAAGGTCTGTCCGTGCGTTAGTATTGACACAGCCTAGCCAAACTTGATGAGAAAAGACAACAGTATTATTTCTGTCTTCTAACTCAGCCTTGGACGGAAAGTTCTAAAGGTGGCTCCTGGTTTGAGGGTGTCTGGTATCTATCTATCTCCTTCAGCTTCACTGCTGCTCCGTGCCGAGCCTCATCTTGATGGTGGCACTTCTGAAGGGTGAAGCTAAAGCACCAGCCTGCAGCACTCTCAAAGCCAGTGCCTGCTTTGCCTACAGTCAGCCACACACACATATACCTCAGGTGATGAAGAAGTAAGGGCCACCTCTCTCAGGCTTTTGCTGTTGCAGTTTTCTCCCAGCACAGTTTCAAAGGTGCACATTGAGCACTGCCTATAGCAAAAGCCTACATACCTTACCAGCAGAGAACCCGTACACAGCTGGCTTTCATTTTAGAGCTCTGGTGACATTTCCCATTTAAAAGAGAGGAAGTATTACCAGAATGAAGGGATACCTAAATGGAACAGGCTGAATAAAGGAGTCTTATTCAAATACTGACACCACCTCAGGTGGTTTGGTTTAGGAGAACCACCAAGAGGTTGGTCTGCTTTATCTGATAGGAGGCCCAGGGAGCACAAACACACAGAGATGAATATACACTGTAATATCCAAGATAAGATCCTGAAATGCTTGTGAGTTTCCTGAAAAGGAATGGCTAACATAAATGTCTGTGTCCATTTAACAGGAACCACTGTCAGAGACAAAGACTAGCTCATACCAATGTCACCAAGATTCCTGATACTCATCCAGACTCTGAAGCCCATTAAAATGCTTGTTCTGACGTGTCAGAGTTTTAAAGTCTGTTGTTTAAATTGATGGAAAATCCTTAACAGAGCAAAATTACACTTTTATTTCCTGGTTATGAAGGTAATGTAAACAGAGGTGTGTACATAGCTCTTCCTGGGAGACAGGAAGGGGCAGTCTGGGGGCAGGAGGCATACTACAGATCAGGAGCACACAGAATTCTTATTCCACCTTTGCAAGTACATTTCAACGTTGACAACTGTTGACCACCATCCTCACTCAGCTCTGCCAGTGCATTCCAGTGCTGCCTATCTATGTAGTCTGCTGTGCACTGTCTCCTCCAAATGCTGCCTGCTTTAGCTTCCCATTTCCCTATTGTTCAGAGTTCACTTTCCTTTTTTTCAGTTGCTAAATTTTTCCGTGCCTCTGCACTTGCCGCTGCACACCTCTCTCCTTCCATCTTTTGTCCCAACCTGGCACTCTCACCTACAACATCATAAATAGCTTGAAGACTCACACTGGTACTGTCTCAAGGTTCAGTTACCAACCCAGACAGAAGAGTGCTTTTTATTGAAGGCCTCCATTCATAAAAACAGTTGTTCCTGTTTAGATCATGGAGCACTTGGGAGCTCTGAATCTTCCTTTAGGAGGATGGGCAATCAGACTCCTCCTGAAGAAAAGAGGATATCTATTACACTATCTTCACTCTCTTATCTGGAATGCTTTATTAGGATGCATCCAGTATACAGACTAATATCTTTTCTATTTGGTAGCTGAGTATATAAAAAGAAAGGCAATAATGGGCTAAATTTTAGGGGTTGTTGCTATTCCTATGGGAAACGTGAAAATAAGCATTCCCTGAAGGCAGTGCTATGACGATTCACGATCTGCTTTCCTGTAGCCATTCTGAAGGTTGTCCATGAGCTCAGTGTTACTGTTGTAGATTCGTTAGGAGAAGCACTGGAAAACAGAAGTTTAGCTGCTCTCTTTTCTTGACATTGACCAGCCATGATTAAGCCATGATCAAGCTTATCTTGATCAAGGGACCCTACTGGGAAACTGTTCTTTGCTATTTTGCCAAGCACAGTCTGAATTACCAAGCCGAAGTTCAAATACTGTAATTTACACAGTTATAGTACTGTTACTTCCACAGGCTCTCCAAACCCTCTGTCTTTCTATACATGTATACACCCCTGCACTAAACTCATATTTGCCACTGCTACCTTGTTTTTGTTTCATGACTCATCACTTCTTCACTGCTGTGGAAATTGTTGTCTTTGGGTTTCATAGGCAGTAAATTAAAAGGTTTGGAAAAAAAGAAAATGAAAACCCATCAGAACAGTGAGAAGAGCTCCACCCTTCAGGAAGAAGAGAGGACACAACTCTCTGTTCAGCTGGGAAGGCAAAGCTCTGAGCTGGTCATTGTGGTCACCCAATTGGTTTGTTTCTTTTCTCTCTAATCAGCCCCCAGGGGAGGGCATGCTGCATGTGTTACACCTCATCTTCAGGCTTTGTACCTGTAGCAGATAAATAAATAAATATTTGTGGGCCCAGGGCCAGTCCTTTTCTCCCTTACATGATAAGGATTTATCTGACCAAAGCCTGTACCTTTGTGCCCAAGGACAGGTCAGGTGAGGACTGGATGCTGCTGTGCTCTGAATACCTAATAAGTGGGTGCCTCAAGACACAGCGAGGAACTGCCAACTTAGGAAGCTCCCAGACCCATAGAGATCTCCTCAATTGCCAGTAAAACTGCCTCTTTTACCTTGAGCAAGTAATCCTGACAAGGAATTTTGGTTATGATTTCATGTAGTCTTTTGCTTACAAGTGGAGAAAAATTTCAACCTTTACCTGGCTCTCTTGCCTGCTTCTCATACCAGTCAGCTCTCACAGTAAACTTTAAGACCACACTGAAGGACATAGATAGCATAATAATAATTTTAAGTGCTTATTTGTCATTAAAATGATGGTTGTGACATGGTGGAATGAGATCCATGCAGGCTGTGCCTGTTGAAATGCCTTATCAGTTCACGATACCAGCTGAGGCTCAGGGGGTCACTCAGTTCCCAGCACACCAAGAAACTGCCTACAATAAGACTGAATGCTTGTATAAGGGGAAATCTTGCCTGTCTAATTTGATGGCCTTCTATGATGGGGCTACAGAACTGATGGACGGGGTAGAGCAGTTGATGTCATCTACCTGGACTTGTGTAAAGCGTTCGACACTGTCCCACATGACATCCTTGTCTCTAAATTGGAGAGACATCAATTTGATGGATGGACCACTCGGTGGATAAAGAACTGGCTGGATGGCTGCACACAAAGAGTTGTGGTCAATGGCTCAATGTCCAGCTGGAGACCAGTAACGAGTGGTGTCCCTCAGGGATCGGTGTTGGGACCGGTCTTGTTTAACATCTTCCTCGCTGACATGGACAGTGGGATTGACTGCACCCTCAACAAGTTTGCCGATGACACCAAGCTGTGTGGTTTGGTTGATACGGCAGAGGGAAGGAATGCCACCCAGAGGGACCTTGACACACTTGTGAGGTGGACTGATGCCAACCTCATGAGGTTTAACCATGCCAAGTGCAAGGTCCTTCACCTGGGTCGGAGCAATCCCAGGCACAGCTACAGGTTGGGCAGAGAAGAGATTCAGAGCAGCCCTGGGGAGAAGGACTTGGGGATGTTGGTTGATGAGAAAATGAACATGAGCTGGCAGTGTGCTCTTGCAGCCCAGAAAGCAAACCCTGTCCTGGGCTGCATCAAAAGGAGCGTGATCAGCAGGTCGAAGGAGGTGATCCTGCCCCTCTACTCTGCTCTCATGAGACCTCACTTGGAGTATTGTGTGCAGTTCTGGTGTCCTCAGCATAAAAAGGACATGGAACTGTTGGAACAAGTCCAGAGAAGGCCCATGAGGATGATCAGGGGACTGGAGCACCTCCCGTATGAAGATAGGCTGAGAAAGTTGGGGCTGTTCAGCCTGGAGAAGGCTGCATGGAGACCTCATAGCAGCCTTCCAGTATCCGAAGGGGTGGCTATAAGTATGCTGGGGAGGGACTCTACATTAGGGACTATAGTGGCAGGACAAGGGGTAATGGGTTAAAACTTAAACAGGGGAAGTTTAGATTGGATATAAGGAAGAAGTTCTTTACTGTGAGGGTGGTGAGGCACTGGAATGGGTTGCTCAAAGAAGGTGTGAATGCTCCATCCCTGGTGGTGTTCATGTCCAGGTTGGACAGAGCCTTGGGTGACATGGTTTAGTGTGAGGTGTCCCTGCCCATGGCAGGGGGTTGGAACTTGATGATCTTAAGGTCCTTTCCAACCCTAACTATTCTATGATTCTATGATTCTAACTGTATGAAGACAGGCTGAGGAAGTTGGGGCTGTTGAGCCTGGAGAAGGCTGTGTGGAGACCTCATAGCAGCCTTCCAGTATCCGAAGGGGGGGCTATAGGGATGCTGGGGAGGGACTCTTCATTAAGGACTGTAGCGATAGGACAAGGGGTAACGGGTTAAAACTTAAGCAAGTTTAGATTGGACATAAGGAGGAAGTTCTTTCCTGTTAGGTTGGTGAGGCACTGGAATAGGTTGCCCAGGGAGGTTGTGAATGCTCCATCCCTGGCAGTGTTCAAGGCCAGGTTGGACAGAGCCTTGCGTGAGATGGTGTAGTGTGAGGTGTCCCTGCCCATGGCAGGGGGGGTAGAACTAGATGATCTTAAGGTCCTTTCCAACCCTAACTATTCTATGATTCTATAGTTAGCAGGAAAAGATCTATAGTGATAAAGAAGTGGGTAAATTCATGCAAGGCTTTTGGCTGCCTTAGCTGGGCAGCAGGGAGTAGGTCAGTTCTGTATAGCCCCAGTTAAGATGGCTACGTTCAGCTTCAGTGCATTTTTCTATATTTAAGTCACTCATCCTTCCCACTTGCTCCATTGTATGTTTGGAATTTCTGTATTTTCATTGGCACTTTCTGCATCTTGTCCCCATCTATATATCCCACTGAACACCGAGTGCCCGATCTCTATCACAGCCATATTTGCACAGCAAGCAGCATGTTTCTGCCTGAAGAGATTCTTCTTATTCCAAACAGCTCTGGTATGTGCTGCAGTCAGCTCCCAAACTTTCTGACATAAGACTCATTAAGGGTTTCAGCAACTCCATAAACAATACTATACTGGACACTCAATCCGCAGTGGTATTTTGGGACACGTGACAAGAAGATTTGGCTTCTCTTTTCTCCAGTCAAAGGAACAAGTGTGAACACTTGTAAGGCTCATGCCACTTTGCCTATGCAGTTTCTTCCTGGCCTCTGCCTGGAAATTAGCTCACAGGTGACTTGATTTTTACTCCTACTTCTATTGGACTGAAGACAGAGATTTGTTTAGTTCCCAGACTCTCCTGTTGGGCAAGCAGCATTTTACAATATGACAAGAGCTACAGATGTATGGCGTTGCACTTATTCCTTAAATGTTTTAGTTCTGCTTTTTTGGCTCCTTCCAGGAGACAGAAGAATCATTCTACCAGTTGTTCTCAGAGTCATAGGAATTTTAACGGCAGATGCCATTCTAGTAGGACAGCTACTGTGCTGTGAGGGTTCATATATTCCCTGAATCAGGTCCTTAATGGCATTCTCAACCCCTCTATCTCATTACTAGTGTTCTTACCATGGTAAGCGAACATTCTGTCCAAATTGCTGATATTAATTTTTGGCACCAAATTGTAAGAATATTGTGGCTTTTCCCCAAATCACATTATATGCATATTGTTGCATGCATCCAGCAGTCAAGTCTTCAGGGTGTTTTGTTTAAACTGTTTGGGCCAAGGCAAACATGCACCTTGGATGAGTTTTCTAGAACTGTCAGAGCTGCTTTCCTGGTTTTATGTACTTCAGGACAAGGATTCTGTCCATCTGCTTAATGGCTTCCATTTTATTAGAAGCACAAATTATTGTGGGGTTTTTTCTTCAGTAAGTATTCTGTAAAGTTCCGCTGGACTGACATGAGTCTGTTTCTTAGAGTAGCTTACCCACAAGATGTTACTTGTTTTCTTTTCAAAACATTCATACTTTTTTTGCAGCTATGCTATGGAAAAGCCAAAATTGCATGTGCGCTCTTCCAGCACTGCTTTTGTTTGTAGAGCTGCTGAAGGTAAAATTTGCCACTTATTTAAGAAGTTTAACTGTAAATAAATACATCCATCAATCAAAATGTATTTCTCAGTAATCTCTATGTCCTGATATTTTAACCCTTACAGACTTTTCTTTGGTGTTGCGGTTTGGCTTTCCTTGAGGGAGGGACAGTTAAGCCACTGTCTAGTTGGAACTCGGCTTGGCAAGCTTGCTGTCCTCTCTTGCACAGTGCTGAGCACATCTGCACACATTCGACCACTGCCAAATTGTGTGTTTGGCGCTTTGTTTCTTATTTGGGAGCCTTTTTTCTGAGACTACTCGTGTATTCATTTTTGGTTACCTGCACTATGTTAACACCAGATATGACCAAAATCTTGTTTTCCGAGTCACCTACTTACTTTAAAAAAGTTCTTACATTTTCTTCTCTGCATGCTTTTTCTGGCTACAGTCACTGTTCTTAGTAAAAGAACATTTCTGAATTTGCATTTCCTACTACCTACATGTGGGATTGGGGAGAGGGCATCAAGTCCAAGTGTTTTCCCATAGCTGTAGGTCTGTACTGGTGCATTTATTTTTCATTGTAAATTCAGGGCTCTCTTGTACTGTTGGCTCACTCATGTCTATACCATCACACAGAGCTTTAACTCAAAGCCTGATGTTAACAGGCTAATGACAGGGTGCTTTGTGAAAAAGTAAGGAACAGAAATATTCAACTGGCTGACACTTCCTCTTCACCAATATTTTTCTAGGTCTTCATAGGATAAAGCCTCAGACAAGGTAAATTTGTCAGCCTCAATGCCCTATGACAATTTACAAAGCAATGTAATCCTAGAGATTAAATGTATTGGTGCAGTGATCGCTGGGGAGACATTTCTCTTAGCTAGAACCAAGTACTAAGATCTTCTTTGCCGCAAACCCAAACAAAATCTCAAACTAAAACAAACCCCATACCCTGAAAACCAAAATATGGTTTCAAAAAAAATTCCCCACATCACTGACCCTAGGTAAGCAACAAAGTCCTGAAGTCTCTCCTTATTTTTCTGTAAGACTCTGGGCAAGATTTTGAAACAAAATCAACCTCTAACACTAAAATCTTTGATTTTTATTTAAAGCCCTTAAATAGGTGATCTGGTCATACCAGACTTGAACTTGCAGCATTTCCTTATAACTTCTGAATATGAGCACAACTGCATCAGCTTCATATACCCACAGAGCACAAAAAGTGCCTACCATCATTACATGGAGATGCCAGAAACTCTCTTCAAATGTGGTTATTTCTAGCTGGACCCAACTCTCCTCTTTCTGGGCTTAACTGCTCGTCATTTTACTATTCTCTTTTTGTTTGTATATTTTTCACTATAAGATTTGTGCAGCATTCAGTCACATGAGCTGGAAAGAGTTTGAAGAACTCATCTGAGAGAAGCCAGTCATAGGTTAGAAAGAACTTCATTTAGAAAATAAAGACAAGGGAACAAAGAGGAGCTCAAGAAAGAAGCACCTCTGGTAGGACACAATGAACTCAGGTAGGGCAGAATCGACTGTCAGAAGAATAGCAACGTGAGAAACAAATATTTCCTCTTTGAAAGATAAATAATTCTGTCTTAGAAGTCAGTAACATGGAAAAAGTCTTGCTGGACTAACCTCATTTTGAGGAAAACTTCAAAGAAGTTTTCAGGGAGCCAGCTGACTGAATACCTCTGTGTGAACAAGCTCAAGAAAAACACTACCTCAGAACAGATATTAAGATATCACTAATACGAAGCCATCTTCTTTCCTGCAAGGCCAGAGAAATATCAGCTTTATTATTTGCAATTCAAACTTATTTTCCAGACCTTGCTTTTGTCAAGCACTTTCTCATCTCTAAGTTCTGATGCTTTCCTTTGATCACTTTCATATCAGCCTGAGAAACATCAAAAAGAAGTCTCAATGCACAAACATCTGCCCTTATTCTCTTACTTGTGACAATTTTTAGCGTCACTCCATATGAACTAATTCATCATTGTCTAAAAGACAGCAATGCTGGGCTACAAATACTATGTATGGTCTCATTTTGCCCCTACAGGATACACCCTGTAAATGGGACAGGAATATAATGTGAGTTGTATCATGAAGAGCCCGAGCCAAGTGACAGACTTCTTGAGAATGCTGCACCGAGTTTCAAAGCATACATATGTATATACATATAAGCGATTATGAATTTTACAGAGCAGATCTACATGGCATCACAAAAGCAGCTGCAAGATTTCAAGGCGAGTCTTTTGTTTGTTCTAAAAGCAGGAGGATCATGTCTCAATGCATTTCATTCATACCTCCCAAAAATCACCTAAAAAAGTCCTTGATTCATTGTATAACAGTGACATCAATGATTAAGAAAAAGGGTAAGATGACTATGAACTATAATTGAGACAAAGGACTTCTCTGTTTAGTAAGCACTCAGATGGCAGTAATTCCTTCGGAGGAAGCACTAACAGAGCCCATGCCCTCTGAAAGGCCTCTTCACAGGCAACTTGTAAGAATCAATATTTCAGCAATTCAGGCTTGAACTGACAAATAGATTCTAAGGTTTTAAAGGGAAGGAAGGACAATCATCATAAATACATAGATACTATAGCTTCCACAGGCTTGTCTCACTGAGAAACCAGATTAAATAAGCTCCAAACAAAACACACCTCAACCAACCACAATAAGTTAAAATTTTAGGAAAAAATCTACGTAAGTGACTTCTTGGAACACATCTCAGGCAAAATAAATAATTGGATCTTCACAAAACTCACTTGAGGGTCTGTGTTCGATTATGGAATACAAATACCAAAACAGGTAACCAGCTCTGTGACAGAATAAGCCAGGAACTCCCGCAGAACTTAGGAGCACTCAGCTGAACTTGGGAACACTTAGCTGATGAGCTCTTGGGTAGGTAATATTTTTTCCATAAGATGGCTTGGATGAGGAATATAAGTGTTGGGCTGAAGGGACAAATAATCACCGAGCTCAGGATGAAGCATGCCTACACCAAGATTTTTCTTCCTGTCTATCGTCTTAGTTGCTCTTCACTAAAAGCTAAGCTGGTTACCCCTTGTAGTGTCACCAGTGTCTGTGGAGAACTACTGGCCATTGCCCATACCAATTCCTTTTGTGAAAACCAGGACTTGCCCCACTCAGAGTCCCTCCTTCTACAAAATGGCTCCACTGCTCCCTGTTCTGTAGGTTACAGTTTCCAGACATTCTAGAGGTGCTGTTCCTTCCTCTCAGAATAACCCCAATGATCTACAACTTTAACACGTATCAGCTGAGGCTGAACATGGTCAAGTGAGAAAAAACAATTATTTCCTGTATCTTTTACCCATATCCCAAGTTACTACATCCCAGAATAGGAAGCCTACAGAGAACATGACCTGAATTTCATCTTCCTGAATTTCATCTTTATCATTGACTTTCTTTGTCCTGCTTATTTCTCACTGTTTCAAGTATCCCTTAGGATTTTCCATTGGGCAGGGGAGCGTGACTTCTGCAACAACTTTGTGGAAAATCTTCCTTTCCAGTGAGAAGACAAAGGTGACTCCCATGATCTCTAGAAACCCTAGCAGTTAACCTAAAAATTACTGGCAATAAAGGAAAAGCCTGAGTTGAATGTATGATACCTCCTCTGAAAAATGGGATGAAAGATTCTCCACAAACTGTCTTTACCTGCAGACCAGAATCTTTGCATTGTGCATGATGGCACCATCGGGGTTTTCTTTTACTGCTCTATCAGTTGATCCCTGTTTCCTTGCCAGCTTGTTGAACATGAACAATGCCCAAATATCAAGAAGCTATGAGCTCCCTGCTGGCACCTCCCCGGGTGAAGATGACAGGGTAGGGAGCATAATGGCAGCAGACAACTGGCAGGAACAAGAGCTCCTTTAGCCCAGACTGTACTACTCAACTCTCTTGCTGCAAATTAAGGTCTTATCTCTCATTCTGTAAACACTGGATGCAGAGAATTTAAACCATAAGCTGAGCACGTGGAAGAGCAGAGCCAACAGCATCCAGGCCAAGTTAAAAAGGGTGCCAGTGCTTTAAAGGCATTCATAGGTCATCGCTGCATGCCCTAACAAATGTTGCTGTGCATAACATTTCCAAAGCCTCAGGCTTTCAGACACACCCAGCTGGGTGTGTAACAAGGATGTGGACAGACTTCAGGTCCTCCGAGTATGGCCCAACATGCCTCTGAAGGGAGCAGATAGCTTACTGATTGTGGTAAAAGGGCTATGAAGGAGAGAACAGAGGGAAGAATCAGTGCAGCAGCTGGGAGAAGGAAGCAAGGAGATGCAGAAGGGGAATAACAAGTCTATCACCTGGATGAGGACACTCCTGTCAGCTCACAAAGGTGGCAGGAGGTAAAACACACCCATCTGCTCTGAAACAGGTTTGGCTTCCTCTCCGCATAATGCTGTGTGCTTCCTTGCGCTCCCTGTAGAGGACAGGTCTAGCTGCTACAGCCTCCTCTGTGGCCCCAGGCCTATAGGGGAAATCACGGAGTGCTGTCCATGCTGTCCCTCGCAGCACTGACAGTTATCCAAGAGCTGTTCCTGGGCAGGCCTGCAGTGGCTCAAGAATGGTGAAGCCACTCCAGAACCTGTGACCCACTCTCAGGGACTTCTTACTTCCCACTGCAGCCCATGCCTGACTCACCAGCTCCTCCTGCCTCACCCCCCAGTTCAGCACTGGGAGGCAGGGGTGACTGTCAGCAGCATCCCACTGACACCATTCATTATGTCCTTGCTCATCATTTGTGGTTAATCATTTTCCAGAACTTGAAGACCTTTTGTGAACCCAAGCAGTTCCAGCACTGGGCAGCCGCTGTGGTTTCATACCAGTGCTGCTGCTATTCTGTGTAGAAGTAAACATCAAAATGCAAATCAAAAGTTTAGTTAAATGGGACACTTGAGTGCAAGACAAAAGCCCTTTGCCTGCAAAAGAAAGGACTGCAACTCAGAAAGCAGAGCTTAACTCTGGTGAAGACAAACCCCACCCTTTTCTCAACCAAGGCAATTTAATGAGGGTTGGAGAAATGACTTCAGTCAACTGACTACCCACACAAGCAGTTTGTTTAAATTAGGGAATCAGCAGTGGTAAGGGAGCAGGGTCTAGTGCAGGGCTGAGACCCAGGAAGGATCTGGAGAGGCTGTGGAACCAGTTCTCCAGCGTCTTCTGTCAATAACACCGTAGGCAGGAAGGTTCTGGCAGAGCTGAGGCATCGCAGAAAATGAGCACCCGCTCTGCACTGCTGCTACAGCACACTCTTGGTCTCATCCAGCCAGCGCTCCAAAACACACATCACTTTGGTGCTTCAATACACAATCAAATCAACATGGGTGTAAACATATAGGATGGTCTGTTTTGATGCTCTTTACATGTTTGTCACATGCAAATCTGTTGATGATGAGGGAGGTTTCTTGGTGAATTTACATAGAAAGCATTTAATTGAAAAGGTACTGCCATACTTAGCCAATAGTGTCACCCACTAGACTCTGCAGAGAAATCTCCCAAAGAATCAAATTAGAAGCTGCACTTGGCCTCAGAAGAAGGAAAAAGCCCATAATTCAGGGCAGTAGTGATTCAGTAGCTTAGCCCGAGTCTAGTCATGACACATCACAGTTGGACACTGTTGGGAAAGGCTCTCATCACACCCAACACACTGCAAAGGATACCTAATACCAGCACTTAGAGCTAACGCAAGTCTCCACCGCTGAGTATGGAAAAATGGTGGGGCACTGGCAGAGCTGCACTCCCTCCACCAGGAAAGGTTTGCCTTGGATCCTCCACAGACACCCTATTGAAAGGCTACTGAGGATGTTTGGATCCACCTTATCTTCAGTAGGTACTCCAAACTTAAAACAATCAAACAACCCATGCCTGTCTGATACTGAGACCTAGCCCAAATCACAGATGTAATGGGTAGGTCCATTAAAAAGTTACATACGTAAAGGTTTCCACTTACTTCTGAGATAGTGATACAATACAAAACCAGATGATCTTCTTTGCAAGCATCAATCTGAAAAATATTCTAAAACCATTTAATGTAAGATAGAAGAGGCCATTAAAAAAAAAAATCACTTTTTTAGCAGAGTTCTGATTAATGGAAGTAATTAATTTTCATTACACAACAGATTCCAGTTTTCTTGAAAATTTTCAATCTTCACCTCAGAAAACGCAAGGCTAGAGAGATACTCAGATCCTCTGCAAAAAATCAGTTATCTTCACCCTTTATCTGTACACAGAAAGCATGAAGCACAGAGACTTGACACTTGCTGCTCTAACCTGATCAATGCATAAAACACTGTCCCTGGGGTTATTTTTAAGAGTGGTAATTTTAGAAGGGAGGATGGAGGGAGGGAGGGAGGGAGGAGTGGAATACATTATGGTTGTCCCTTTTGTCAGTGGTCATCAATTTGTACAAAGGTTTGGCACTTATCAGTAGGCAGACAGGCGCTTGTGAAGTCTCATTTTGCATATGGCTGTTACTGCCATATCCAGACACCTATAGAGTCTTCCAGTTAGAGTAGCCATTCTTCCACTGAATGAATAGATCTGAACCATAACTTGGAAAAAGGCTACAACTTTGCAGTCTGCAGTCTTGAAGGCTGTAGTTAAAAATATAGGCCAAGAATAATATTCTACAGCAACTGAACCCAGTAGTAAACATGCAAACTTTTGAACTTTTCCTACTAGAAACCAGGTTATAAAGAAGCTCTATAGCACAAAGCTACAGAGGTGGTGGAAGCCACTTCAAGATGTTAAGATACACAATCTACTCAAGCAGGAAATACACACAGACTGAGGTGGACAATCAACCTGAGATACAATGATGACAGAGTGCTGACATTTCAGAATCTCTTTGAAGGTGAGCAGGTGCTGGCTGAGTGCAAACAAAGCCAGCGAGGAGGAAAGAGCTTTTCAGAAGTCATTGCCCTGAATCCCACAACAATGACAGCACTGCAGGAGACAGACTGAGCTTGTACATAACTTGGTGGCAACTGTAAGTGACAAAGAACAGAATTCCGCCCCCCAAACCAAACACCTTTCTTAAAACACACGTCAGAGCACTTCAGATGAGGGGAAAGGAGGCATTCACTATCACTGTCAGCAGAAAGACTCCAACACACCTTCCATGAGGAAAGGACTAGATGGCCAGCATGCAATCCGGAAGGAAAACTAGACTACCACACAGTTTCTAGCATGATAACAGATATAGAAAGGCCTCTTGGGTCATCCAAGACTGTGCTATCACTCGTACCCACAACATGCTACTTCTTCCGTAAGTGCCAAACTGTCCCCTCTGTTTAAACTTTTTTGTGTCGGCAATATATGGCCTTTGTATTAAAGTAAGGACATGGGATTGACTGTTATCCTGCTTTCAGCAATCTCTCTTCTAATATCAGTGGGAGCTGTCTTTGCAGTCACAATAAAACCCCTCTTTGCAGCTTCATTGACCAGCAGGGGGAGAGGACAGGGAAAATGTCACTTCAAGGAAGAAAATAAGAAGAGGCTGCTACCCAGACTAAACACTTTATTGCTCTGCACGGCTTTCTGCTAGTCCTGCTTTCCTAGAGGTTCCACAGTGGTGGCAGGAAAACAAGCCCAAGCCTACGAAGAGGAAACATTGTCATACAGGGGCATGTTTGAAGCACAAATGCAGCTTGCTCAGCTCAAGATTCAGCAGACAGAACCTTTATGGACTTCTCATAAGCACATAAGCCAGTGGGTGAGCTCTCCTTATGCCACCACTGTGAGGGTACTGTGGGTGGGCTGCACAGTACCAGTCATGCTGGAGCCCTGGGAGCTTGCTCCCACAGAGTGTCAAGAGTCCAAGCTGGTTTAGGAGGAAAGGTAAAGAAATACTCAACAGCAGGAGAAAGAGGATTATCTTGAATGACTTTCTCAGTGAACCTGTTTTTTATCACCACCCTTGTTTCATTCTGTAAAGATTCCAATGATGATAATAAAAGGAGAAGTAGGCTGATCCCTATCACACACATGACAAAAAAAAAAAAAAGAAATGGTACTAGCAGATACCCCTGATCTGGTGTTTGCTGACCCAGCAAACACAGCCTGGGTAGAAACACCTACTGGGGGAAAAAAAGGGGAGAGAAGAACAAAATAGTAAAAACCCTAGCTGTGAGACAAAAATGCCTATTTCTGTGTCACTCTCATCAACAGTATTTCACAGAACCCCTGCCATCAAAGAAGTACTCATTTTGCCAGGATTTATTTCTTCTAAGACACACTTCTTATATTAAAGATGCAGTAAGGAACTGAGGGGTGTTAAAGCCTCAGAATTAAACAGTTTAGTCTTGGAACACTGTCTTCTAGATAAAACATGCCACCCAGTCTGGCTAGAGCTGCAGTGATTTAGAAGAAATATGTGCAGAAGTTGTGAGCTAATTAGAGATTATGGGATGTTCATTCCCCAGTGACTGAGCAGGAGAAAACTGAAGTGAGCAGGAGCCCAAGAACTGCATTTACAAAAATAAAATTTAACCTCATTGTTTCTGGTGTCTTTTCCCTGAAAACAGAGAATGATCTGGACATCAGCTCTTCTTTCTGCAAGTAAAATTCGCTCCAGACCATTCCCTCACCCTCCCATCAGATTAATGCAACACAGAAAATTTTTGAGTCTTTTTTTAATTATTATTATTTCATTTAAACAATACTTTTGGGACAAGATGGGAAAAGAGCAGCACCTTTTAAAAAAACTTCTTGTGTGCTATACAGGATAAACAGGTGAGCTTTAAAATAGTTAAGTTTATAGATGTACATATACACACATACACTAAACCAAATTAAAACCAAAAAACTCATGAGGGGTCATTTTCAACACAACAAGAGAGAGGAAAACCTTATTTCACAGCAAGCAAAAGCACCACAAGTTAAGATCAGAGCGTACAACCACAGGTAGTGCAGATACCAAACTAGCCTGGGTCCTGGAAGCAGTGTAGCTTGAGCAGCACAAAGCTCCATGTGGGCCAAGTTATCCCATTCCCTGGCACAAGCGAGCACATAGCCTTCCATTCAGCATGCTGTGCCGTGCTGTGCAGGCTCTCTCACAGCCAGCTGCTCTGCCTGCCATCAGTTCTGGCAGAAGCCATAGGAAGTAACTAACTAGTGGGAATAAGAGACCCAAAGCTAGGCTACAGGACTGATTGAGCTACAGTATTTCCACAACAGAGGTTTATGAGTTCCCCCATGTCTCTTGAGTACTTTCTGTAGGTCCTGCCTGCTTGGATCACACAGCAGACAGCTCCTGATTATTTATTATTTGTGCACCAAGGTTCCCATTCGTCCTATACCTGCATCTTTTCCTATGCCTCTTCCACCCCACACCACCACTCCTATTTCCTCCAGGCTGACAGGGTAATAAAATTAGGAAGGGGCATGTCAAGGGGATAGTCAGCAACCAATTGGAGCTTAAAAAATAATAGTGATTCTTAAAAAAAAGCAAACCCCAACAATTAAAAAACCTGCTCAAGTTCTGCAGACTTCTGGCAGAGTTTGGTCATTTAACCCAGAGGTCTTTGTCTTCAGGGCCTGTAGGCTAAATTGCCTCAACTGGCAAGAAGCACACAGAGTACAAGGTAAAATCCTGACTAAAAGAAAAAAGTCGCAAGGGTTGAGGACAGCAGGGGCTATAACATGGAAACCCAGTACTTCAGCAGCAGCACTTATGCTACACGGTACGCTTTCAAGAGAGTGAATTCCTTTCTGTTGGTACGAGCTGCCCAGATGAAAAGAGCAGCTGCCATAAATTGCAAAGGTGCTGAGACACAGGCAAGACAGAAGGACCAGCCGAATTCACCCCTCACATCATTAGGCAGGGGCAGCTTGTCATGGAGCAGCTTAATCCCAGCTACATAGCAGCCAACGAGGCCCAGCGTACAAAGCCCTGGAGAAGGAAGTAGGAAAGGACAATGAGCTCAGTGCTGAAGTGCTCCGACTGTCACTATGGGCTTCTGGAGAATGGAGTGGTGGATGGCAGAAGACCTACCTGCTAGGAAATGGAGGACTCCAGTGGCAATGGCTGGGTAGAGGCTGCGACAGGCACAAGCACAGAGCCCAATCAGAGCCCCAAAGCACATGAGGCCAAGGCTGACAAAGGGCAGAAGAAACTGCAGTCGCCAGAGATCTGCACATGGAAGAAACACACAAGACAAGTTTGTTGAAGATGGGCTTGAAACTGATCTTCTCCCACCGTCTTATATTCCCTTCTACCCACACTGCTTCTGCTTCATCAGACATTTTACATTCATAGCTAAAAAGGACCAAAGGCTCCACTCAAGTAGGAAGATTTGTTAACTTGCAAATGCCTGTACTGCATTCACGAGCAAAACCTTTGCTAACACATTTAAGTTTTCCTTTTAAACTTTGACCTGTTGCTTGTGCTGGTGTAAAACCCAAGAAATGCAGAGCAAGATACATATGCTTTCCTCACTAGTGACTGTATTTGAGAAACATCTTTCCCCTCCCCATCCTACTTGTTTACCTGCCAGAAGTAAAAGACACTTACAAGTTCGATTTAAATCCGTGCCACTATTGTGATTTCCAGGCTCTATGTACTTTTCCATAAACTGGTCAGAGAGGGAAAAACTGATGCAGTTTGTAATCATATCTGTTTCTGGGGAAAAAATTAAAAATTACCATTAGGTGTCTTCCCCCCACCCCTCTTTACAATTCCTCAATTGCCAACCATTTGAGCTGGGAAGCTCCTTAGAGTTCCATTTAGAGAAAAAAAAAACGAACTCTCAAAACAGATCTGCAGGATGACAATTGAGATCTGTACGTTCTCAATGTAGTTACTATGATGTAGTTACTACAGTCAGCATTTAAACACACAGAATCTTCAAGCTTACCCAAGTTATCCAGAGAGAATTGTGCCATGCTTGGCAGATTGGGGAAAAAACATGGCACATGATGCTCAACTATGCTGTTACATATTCTTGTAGTCAGCTGTGCTTATCTCCATGTGCAGAATGTAGTATTGTACTAAACACTTCATTCAAAAATGGGATAGGAAGGACTATTTAAAGAATAGAAAATACTTGCTTCTTTGCAATAGATTTCTCCTCTTTTATGTCTCAGATTTTGCTTTGAGAACGCTATTGAGCAGAGCTGGTTTAATGTCTACCAAAATAAGTATTTTCATGAAAGAAAAAAAAAGTATTTCATGTCATGTGTTTTTCTGCAGAAAAAGTGTTTGAAAGTATATTTTTTTCAAGAGAGTTCAAAATGAAGGGCTTCACACACACAGGAAGTCTCCAAAAATCTACTTTGAAGCAATTAAAATTGCTCACCACACTTTTTTAGACCCCAACCACTGTGAAAAAGAATACAAATATTTCATTCTACCTCAATCACTACAGTACAAGGAGTTCAAGATGTGCTGATGCAACAGTGGGACACTTGTGACATGAGCAAAACAAATGGCTGGGTAAAAGAAGTGCTCCCTTGACAAAGCAGTACCTTTATTCCATTGCTGGGTCCCAGGACCTCTCCTAAAAAGACAGTGACTGGCAGAGCAACTATAACTGTATCCCCAGTAGGACAGCAGATGCAAAAAAAATCAAGCTATACCAGACTTCATTTAGATCAACTACCGTGTGTCAAATCCAGAGTCTGCAGCACTGACAGCTACAGACCATTCTGCTTCTTTTGCTTCTTTAAAAATTCAGACTGTCTTTACTAAAACCTCACAAAACCAAATAAGCTAGAAATAAGCTTTCTGGAGGAAAAAAGTGGCATGAACACGTTCTTAGGAAGTTCGCACGTACCACCACAGGCAAGCTAGAGAAGTGTTAATTGCTCTGGAGATACCTGGTGGGCTGTACCAGTGAGAGTTCTTGGGTACAGTGATACATCTCCGCCACAATCCAACTGTGCCGTTACACCGGAAGAGCGCATCTGTGTAGGTCTTCTCATCTGCCTCTTCACTGACAAATTCGTCCCAGATGCTCCTACCAGCTTCACTGACATTCTCAGCTGGGTAAAGGGTGTGGTATTCGTACCAAAAGTCAGTGCCAATGGAAGCTGCCATATAAATGGTGGAGATGAGGCTGAGAACACAAGCAATTACCAGCGCAGTAGCAAAACGGTTGTCCATCATTGCACCCTTGCTGCTGTAGGGAAAGAGAGAGCCAAGTGAGTAACTATTCTGACAGTAAACCTAAAGTTATCCTAGCAGTGTCAAACTTGTGACATCATTCCTCTTATGCAATTTTCCCTCAGGATATGCATGTCTTTTCCAACATGCTGGAATCAAAGGAACACTGAGCAACTCTACAGTACTAGTCTGCATCCACTGGACCTGTGAGCTCAAGACACTGGTATCACCCTTCTCCCAATCACACTGTGCTAGCTGCTCTTCATGAGACAGCAAGTGACAGAGCAACAGCAACTCTGTCCCCAAAGCAGATGGCACAGCTCACTGCCATTTGTGATCCTGATTGTAGGGAACTGCAGAGAATCCATCCACAGCATCCAGGCAGAAGACTTATCTTTCCTTAAGGGATTAGAAAGGGTAGAAGTTATTTTTAACCTCACATCCCATACAGCTTTCACAACTTCCGCTTACACCAAAGGTTAAGAACCACAAGCATGCCAAAAAAGCTCTTCCAGGCTGTTCACAAAGGGCAGCCATGCCAAGGTGCCAGAATGCCTTTAGAGAAGCAGAGAAATGTATCCAGCCACTAGAGATAGTACATGAAGGAAGCACTGAAAGGCCAATTTGGAAATTGTGATAAATGCTGCAATAATGCCACAATATATAGAGCAGTATTTCTGAAGAACTAAAACAATGCGGGGGGGTGTGCTCTGTTCCATGGGAACAAGATGACAAGACTTCTAAACCTGAAAGGCCTGCATGTGCTGGCATGGGGACTTTGCTCTGACTCCCTGTTATTAGGGGTCACTCATGCCCTCTTTGCAGGGTCATGCTCACAAGTGACATAAATTCAGGATCAAAGGAAGCATGGAGGAAATAGATACCATGCATGATTACACTTATGACAGCAATGTGACTTTAATGAGTAATTGATTGCTAACACATGGGATGTTTTGCAGATAGCGCAGTACGTCAGAGGGCTCCTCTCAGATGCCTGTTATTATCACAGGTTTTCTGTGCCTGATTACATTTATGGATTATGATGAATCAGGCTTGATGCACTTACCAGAAAAAAAAAGAGCTCAACTGAAGTTAACTTAGCAGCTAGAGCTGCTCTGGTGACACGAGCTGCTAATCAGCTCTTGTCTCTTGTTTGTTCCACCTCCCTTCTCCCACATACGTTGATCAAAATATTTTGGTCTAACTTCTTTCAACTGAACAAACTGCAACTGGAAAGAGCAAATGTCTTTAAACACAACATTTACAGGGGAAAACATGAAAGCTTAAGTCAGACCTGCCAGTAGGAAATTCTGCACTATGAAACAAGCGCAAGTTAAAACAGGGAGTTTCAAAGGCACTGGTATTTGCTGCTTACAACACCACTCTTATTTCCTTTCCCTCTATTTGGCTGAAACTGGCTAACAGGGCTGTGGAGGAGAAATACTGTGTGCCCGTATCATTCCCTATGCTTAATTCCTGTATTAAATAAGGTACATGCTCTGCAATATTCAACCCTAAACTGCATCCTTAGCAACAAGCAGGAGCAGAGCCGAGTTTTGGTGAAGTGACAAGCAGCACTTATTTAAAATTCTGCAAGGTTTGCATGCCACAACCATATTTAAGTAATAATCCACAAGCAATGAACTTTCATAAGCTAGGGCAAATACCGAGAGGCAAAACATCATATCTGGTCTTATTTACTTAGAAAACGTAGAATCAGATCCAGACTTGAAAGCAAACTCTCTTTGCAGTGTTTAATTCCTGGTTACGTACTTCCATTCTCCAGTGATATCCCAGCATCTCACTCAAAGTACACAGGACACTGGATGAGTAGACTAGGGAGAGAGCAAGCTCCTGTATAGATATGATGTCCCTGTTTATCCCCAGTGAGTTCACTGAGAGATCCTCTCTCCTTCACAAACTTCTCACAAAGCAAACAGGATCAGTGGCATCCCCAGGGCCAAAGCTGTTGCTGCCCAGCTCCCGCTGAGCTCAGCTCAGAGCTGAGCAGATCCTCTGGGAACTCACTCTTGAGGCAAGCAACAGAACAGGCTGGTGAGCAGGCTGGTCTGGATTTTCAAGTATATTGCAGTCACATTCGCTGCAAGAGGAACCCTCTGCAATAGGCTCCTCTCTTTAAAAATGGGCTCTCTCTGAAAGGAGGAATCACAAGAACCTACAACCTCATCCTCAGAGTAGTGTCTGGCTCTAATAATTAAGAATGTAAGCAGGACATTACCAGGCCACTGTTTTGCTGCCACTGACTTTTAACAGATATGCTTATAATAATAAAGTCCTATCAACTTTGTACCTAATACAGAGAAAGAAAAGAACTGGCTCAAAAATCTTACTTTCAGATACAGCATCCCTGCTACCAGGTACAGAACACTGGTGCTGGAGATACCTCTTTCAGAGCATCATTAAAAGGCAACCACAGACTTCTGGCCAGCCTTCTGTGCATTGGCATACAGTAGACTTGGCAGATTTGATGTTCGCTGGCAACAAAGAGCAGTTTACAGGCAAAATGAAGGGTTAAACATCAAACAGTAAATTAAGGCACTGTCCAGTGTCCATTACATACTTGGGTAAAAGGGACACGACCAGCTATTGTCAATTGATTCTTGTAATGCACAGCTCCAGGGACAGGCAAACAGCAGCCCCCAGGTTGCAGCAGGTGGCTGTGTAGCTTTTGTCCCAGAAAGAACACAAATGGATTTTCAGTACAGACAAGACAGTGCCAAAACAAGAGCACATCCCCAATTCCTTGTAATAAAGGTCCCCTCAGTGTTTCTGCTTAACACTTCAACTACTTAACAAAAAAAAAAAAAAAGATGAAGTACTTTAGGCATTTTAGGCATCTTCTACATTGGACATTCCTCCTGCCACAGTGTAGCAGACTTGACCACCCTGCTCCTTCACTATGTATACCCACTGCATCTTCATTTACCACCCCCGCCTTTCAAAAGGTTGTCCTTTGCTCTGTTAAAGGGAGAACCATCCTTCCAGCCCTAAGCAGGGCTCAATGGGAGTAGTAAGCACAGTCAGTAAGAAACAGTTACCAGAGAAGACCACGAAGAAAGACACTGCATGCTTACAAGATTATGCCACACTGCAAAAGGTTCTATGCAGAACAGTATGTAGAAGGTGCCTTAAAATAAGCTTACTTATAAAAAAATAACATTACTACTACCAGAGATTACATTACAAAGACATAAATATTGGTAACAGAAATATTTTGCCTTTATAGACTGTCAGTAAGAACCTTCGCTGTTTTTACAAAAGGTCTGTCCATATGACACTGCCAGCACATTTTATTGTAACAGCAGGAGCAATTTCAAACAAGTTACGGCTGAAACTAAGCTACGCAATGAATATAAGACAAGTCAAGGCAGTAGTGAACAGGCACTCAAGCAGAAATGTTTCACAGGATATTATAACTACGCTCATTTTTTAAAGGAGTGAGACATAAAAAGTTCAAAGCAGCAGCTCATAAAAGAGAAGACAAAGGCCAAACCAACAGCAACATTCAAAGCAAAGACCAGATGCATGCACTTCATTGAAGAAGGAGAAAAAGAAAAGGTCAAGTCAGGAGAGCTGAAAAAACAGAACAGGAGATAATGCTATGGAACACTTTCTTACCTTCAGGGGTCCTCAGGGTCCCTCAGGACGCACAGCTCCAATGAGTCCAGGTTACTTCAGAGACACAGCGTGATTTGCGACATGTGGCAAGTGGAGAGCATGAAACGCAAACTTCCGGACTGCCCTAGCTGTTCCATTCATTCAGTTTCTTCAACACCGCCAGTCCACAAAACATGATCTAGGAGTAGAAAGCAAACCAAATAGCCCGAGATCATAATTTCACTTGGAAATCAGTTCACAAAAATCTCATTAAGCAAAAACATTAAGAAGGGGAGAAGCAATGACTCAAAAGCCCTCGGGCCATCAGCGCTTTGCCCACCACCACCAACCCAGGGCTCGGGCGGGCCGGCAGCCGCGGGATAAGCGGCTGCACGAAGGATTCTCGCCCCGCGCCAACCCAGAGCCCCGCAGCCAGCCGGTTACCGGGGCCGAGCTCCGGCACGGGCCGCAGCTGCCCAAGCGGTGCCGACACGCTTTGTCCACCGCCGCCAGGCCGCGGCACGGGCCAGGCCGCCCGCACCATCTCCACGGAGCGCGACCGCGCTGCCGGGCGCTCCGGCCTCTGAGGAGGCAGCCCTGCGAGGGGGAGCAGCTGCCCGGCAGGGGGACAGCCAGCCCAAGAAGAGCACCTCAGCCCTCGACCCTTCCGCCCCCTCCCACCCTCGACAGCCGCCCAGCCCGCTGCCGTACCCACCACCCATAGCCGCCCCGCGACCCTGGCCCGGCCCCGCCGCGCCGCTTCCGCCCCGCCCAAGCCAGGGAGACCTCCCCCCCCCCCCCCCCCTCCCCGCCGCGCGGGGCACGCTGGGGAATGTAGTTCTCCCCCTTCCCCGGAACAGCCGCGGCGCTCGGGCCCAACGGCACCATGGGAGCTGTAGTCCAAGTTGCCCCGTCCCAGCGCTGCCGCCGCGATGCCTGCTGGGAGTTGTAGGCTCTCACCGCCTCTTGGGCCGCCGCTCTTCTCTTTCGACGCCCAGTGCCCACTGCTGGGCAACGACCTCACCTCTTCCACGTCGCGCCGCTGGCACTTGCAGGCCCCAGAGCAGCGCCCCGCCAAAACTGTGGCAGCCCAGCCCCGCACCTCCACGCCTCAGCCCCTCACCTTGCACAGACCTTTTTGGCGTGAGGTGCAGCGCTGATTCATGCTGAAATAATTGCACACCTGCAAGACATGGGTGCTTGGGGATCTGGAGTCATGGGCCTAGCGTCCTGTACCTGCTCAGATAACCAGGATTTTTTACAGAAACACAAACAACCCCACTTTTACAGGGTGCCCAGAGAAGCTGTGGCTGCCCCATCCCTGGCAGTGTTCAAGGCCAGGCTGAATGGGGTTTTGAGCAACCTGGTCCAGTGGAAGGTGTCCCTGCCTGTGGCAGGGAGGTTGGAAATAGATGATCTTTAAGGTCCCTTGCAGCCCAAACCATTCTGTGATTCTATAATTCTATGAATTTCAATTATTTTGTCTCCCCATGCAGCCATGAGGCTCGTATTTATTTCTTTTCCCACCCCCCCTTGATCGCTTGTAGAAATGTTAAGACAGTATCCTGGCTGAATGGCTTGGGAAAACACCAAGTAAGGGAAAGAAAATACTTGGTAAAAACTGCAAAACCTGTGAAGGCCGGCTCCATGACCCAAACTGGACATTCCCCCACATCCCTGGTATAGGTACCCACATGAATTACATGAGGACTCTTACAAGCGGTTGACCACTGCCCTGGCTGAGACCACGGCACCCAGTTTTGATTTTACCAACCTCTGAACTAGCGAACACACACCCAGAGAAAATCGCGTCCGAGTTTTTCATGTTGCTGAGGGCTTCTGTAGAATGACCCCAACTAACTCCTCTCCCAGAGCACCAGGAAGCATTTCTGCAGTAAGGTAAGGAGCTGGGATGGCAGAGGTGAAAGCAGTGATACAAGAAACTTCTCTGACTTGGTGCAACAAAATAATATTTTATTGAAAAGTAATTATAAATTATATGTAAAGAATAAACCTCTGCCTAAACACACCCCTTCTCCAGACCATGGAACCACCTCACCAACACCTCATCATGTAACTGTCTGCAAGGATGTATTCTGGCATCTGCCTGGGATTTATGCTAGTTACTAAAATATTTAACACTTTTATCAATGGCCTAGAAGAAAACAGAGCATCGCTGATAAACTTCACAGATGACATAGGGCCTGAGGGCAGGGTAAATAATGAGATGGAGAGAGTGCTGGTACAGGGTGACCTGATCATTTGACAGCTGGGGACAAGCAAACATGCATTTCAGTAAGGAAGGTCATCGATGAGCTCATTCATGTAAGAGGAAAAAGTGGAGGCTATACTTACCTGATATAAAGCTTTATCGTGGGAAGCACAATATTAAAAGTACAAATGGGTCACAGAGGATTTCCAACTACCAAGGATGGTGCTGTGGCCAAAACCCTCAGCTTTCCTGCAACCTCAGATGTATAAACAGAGCAATCACAAGGAGGAAAGAAGTTGTATCACTCCTAGAGTTGCTGCTGGTTGCTGAAATAGCATGTCTAGTTTTGACATGTTGAGAGAAACCTGAAAAGGGACATGAAAATCACCGAGCAATTAGGAAGCCTTTCTCAGTGAAATATATCACAGAAGGTCAGTCAATTTATTTTTCTGAAGAGAGAGCTAAAAATCCTTAGCAAGACTATAAAATACACGTAATGGCAATAGGGAAAAAAAAAAGTCAGTAATAGTTTTTTTAGTGTCCTGGCAAAACTATCAGCAGTTGAAGCTATAAAATGTTAAAAGAAATGAAAAAACCAACAAAACGGAACGAAACAAACAAAAACCCCACAACCAACCAGAAACCTCCCTCTGTATTTTAAACCATTGGTTAAGCAGAACAGGAATTGTTTACTGTAAATTGCAGTGAATTATCCAATGCTGGAAGGTTTGTAAGTTTTTCTCCTAAAAGTTTTAATCTTGTACAAATGAGAATCAATTCTGGAAAAATTTGCAGCCATTGCTACTTCCATTACTGAATTGGACTATAGTGGCCCCTTTATAATCTGCTGTGATCAATATAAAGTGTGCAGCTGCTTGTAAACAGCCAGAGGGAAGAGATGTGTTTTCCTTTTATTTATATAATTTCAAATACTCTCTGCAGATTTCACCTGGATCTGTTTCTTCCCCCTGGAAAAACACCCCTGCATAGAGTACGAGTCACCCAATGAAAACATTACAGATGAAGATACAGAATCATTCATTGCCAGCACCTATGTTTTTTCGTTTTCTCTTCTTCCCCAGTGTGCCTCAGTGGAACCACTGGCTGATCAGTTCAGCTACACAACAGGGTCATTTGGGAAGGTTTTGAAAGTAAAAGTTTGCTTTACTGTGCAGAAATGGTGCCAGTTTGTGCATGAAAGCACAAAGGAAATAACTCCTAGAGGGAATAAACCTTAAATGCTGTTCCTGCTTTTTGGAAAACTGAAGTTTCTTTGATAGCAGAGCTGAGTCACATGCATTAGTTAGTACCTTTAGCAGAAGTTCTCAGGCACTGACAGAGAATTTAACACCAGAGTGCTGCAAACAAAACAAAGAAACAAAATCTTAGTATTTTGGAAAAAATTGTGTCATACAAAATTTGTGTCATGTCAGTTCTCACAGTCTAAGGAATTAAGAAAACATTTGTAGGAGGCAGCACCATATTTAATTAACTATATTAAATGAAGTTTATACAGGATGAGAATTAAGAAATGAAAAAACAGTCTTCTTATATGCACAAGTTACTGATCCAGACCTGAAAAAGGTGTTCAAGAGTCTGAATATTTCTTCCAATATTACTAATTAATTTACTACAAGATATTGCCTCTCCACTCCCAAAAATATGCTCTTTGCAATAATAAAAAGGGCAATTTCAGGTTTTGTGTTTTAGTTACCATCTGTGAACATTTCACATAGCCAGAATGAGCAGAAAATCCCATGGATTCCCCTCAGACCTCTTTATACAGTCACATTGGTTTTATTTCTGCTTTCTATATTTTTCTGTCTGTGGCATAGAACATTTTAGGCTAAGAAAACTCTACCCTCATTATAATTTTTCAGAGAGAAGACCTTCTAGATGTGTTTCTTCCTAATACGATGAATAGAACAGATTTGCTTTAATGATGCCCACTTGTCCTCTGAGTCAGTGGTCTCCAAAATGTTTTGCCATGCATCTCATCAGTAAAGACATTTTGAGCATGCATCCCTATTATATGGTGGTTTTTTTTTTTTAATTATATACATGTACTACTGCACTAATACATTATATACATTAGAAAACATACACAGAAATATAAATTGAACAAGGATGAGCTAAAGAGGAAATAAACACCACTTTAAAAATATTTAAGTGTACAAAAATTATTTTCTTCCCATACTACACTTTGTAGACTACTGTTCTTGGTATGAAACTATTTCAACCTACCCCAATGCGTTGTCTCAGTGCCTGCAATTTTACTTGAATCAGTTACCCACTCCTCTTTGTGCAGGGCCGAACTTCTGTTGGTTAGCATTCATCTGGTTACCTCTGAGCCTGCCTTCACCTAAGTTACAGCATAGTAGGGCAATTGCAGCCAATTTGGTGCGGGTTTTTGGTTGTTTTTTTTAAATTAGGTCTGTGAATCTCTGTTCCTTACAGAAGGTTTTTGAAGTACAGTCATTTAGAAACTACTACACTTTCTTTTACAGCCAAATGAACCTCTGTTCCTTCTCAGAATCTGTAATCATTAATACTTTACAGATACGTAACTCATTTTATTTAAATGCCTGTGATTATATAAAAACAGATGTGCAAGTTGGAATAAAACCACATTTAAGTTACTAGTAAAATAGAGAATGTAAAAAAATAAAATTAAAAAAACCCCAAACAAACAAAAAACAACCCCAAACCCACACCTTGCTACCACAAATGCTTCAATTGCAGAAATTTGTAAGGAGTGTGTGACAGTCTAAATCAACAACCCTTCATACTTCCTGTGCAGATAGTTCTGCTGTGCATCTCTTCTACTAATTTTGCCACGACATTAGAATGCTACCATAATACATGTATCACTGTGAAGAAAGACATGAAATATTTTCCCTTGGTACTGCTAGAAATACTTCAGCATTTCCTGTGAGGAATATTTAAGGAACGGTACAAACACTGACATGACAAACTTCACAAGTGCGTTTGAGAAAGGTTTATCAGGGAAGCATACGCTCTAAAGCCTAACTGGACAAATACACAGTCATGATTACAGAATCTGCTGTGAGTGTGTGGTTACAAAGGCTCCAGGTTCACTCTCAGGTTCAGAACTACCCACCACCAGTGGCTGTATCTTCTCAGAGGAGTGTCAGAGTAGTAGCCGAATGGCAGAGCGTACACGCAAGACATGCCAGTAGCTGTTGCTCCAGCATAAAATTTTGTTTGGCAAAAGGGTTTACATGTATCTGTTGAGGTGTGGGAGGAGGAAAGTGCTGTGGAAATCTGGGAAGGGGTGAGGAGAGCGTGGAGGCTGTCCTCCTGATGACAAAACATCTCACTGCATCTCTTGGATCTTAGCACTTCATGTGTTGAGCTTTCTGGAATATCTATACAGAAGTGCTATAAGGGGAATTTCCCTGTCCTCAATATTTTTGAGTTTGGCTCAGGGAAATGACCTCTGGGAAGAGAAAGATCCTGTATGGTGCCCCAAGCGAATCAATAGCACATAAAAAGCCCACAAGGCTTAAGACTACTGACAAATACGTCTGCTGCTGCTTCACTTGGGTAATTACAGATTGCTTTATTATTCATGACAATGCTTTATCCCACCTTTGCAAATCTTCTGTCCAGATGAGGAAGTGTCACGTTATAAAATGGCAACACTCAGTGACATCCGCAAGAGCATTCAAGAAATACAGAGCAAACTCAAGAGAACAGAGTTGGTACCTGTTGGAAAAGGTTTACTATCTAATTTTTTATTTTAGTAAGTAAGGCTGTTAAACTACAGGGAGACAACAAACTGAGGAACCCCCAACACAAGAATACATGGCATATGAGAAAGCTTTATGGTTCCATTAAGCTTCTTAAAAAATCACTCACTTTTTGTCTGCTCTGGGATGGTGAGAGGAAGGAGTGAATTTCAAGGAGTATGCAGCAGTCTGAGATGGAGGTAGAGAATTTTGTGCCTTATTTCTAAAGCTTGCAACTGCATGTAAGCTGCTAGGAACTAAGTGAAGAGTAAAATAACACATAGATCCCTTTTTGGAAGAGAGACAAAACTACTGTACCTCAGACTGCAGGGTTCAGGTGATCTGCCACTCTAGTACTGATGGAAAGAGAATGTCCTAGTGCTTCTTGGAAGAAAGAAAACCTGAAATACATTCTTTGAAGCAGAAATAAGGAAAGATGAAGCAAAAGTCATCTCTGCACTGAATGCATAAAAAAGCATTTCTGTAATCTGTAAGATACTTGGGCATACACAATCTTAGATGAAAAGTGGGTATACCTTCTGTAAATTTCAGATGGCAAAACAATGATTTTTAGCATGTGCTTGCTTACAGGTTCATACGTCTATGGCATACAAATTACTATGTCCTCACCTGATCCAATTTATCCAACCTGGTCATTTCTGGTGATTTTTTAGAGGTTTTCTGGATTTAGAAATCTAATGTTTTAATAAATTTGTGTTATCAGTTCTCAAAGATATCACTTGCCCAACAGGTGTCAAGTCTGGCAGCAAATGGGGTGGGGAAACTGAGAAAGCTCTGAATTTTTAGCAACTGTAGTACCTCCTGGATTCACTAACTGAACAAATATGGAGCAAGGAGTTAAGCAGCTCATTGGAAAACTGGTGCTGGACTTTTATAAAGCTGACTACATCCATTTTATTAAGTATTTCACATCATTCTAAATGCCAACGATTGATAGAAATGTTTCCTTCAAAGAAACCAAGGTACAATTTTTTAAAGTGCACAGTTAAAAACTTCCAACAGCACTGGGATACCTTGGCTGTGTTGCAGTATCTCATACTCTGTCACCTCTTTTATTAAATGTTAACATAATACTGCTTGTCATAAACACAGTAAGTCAGTACCATAACGTGTCCAGGATGCATAATGTGCTAAAGTCAAATGACTGTCGGAAACCTTTGTATTTCCTGATTTTTAAAGATTCTTATCTCTCTTCTCTTTTGCACTTAGCCTTTGAAGCTTTTGAACTAGCTTTCATGACACCCACAGAGGTGTTGACTAGAGGCAGAAGTCACCTTATCAGTAAGTGATAAAATGCATGGAAACAAATCTTGAACAGCAATATGGGTTTTAATGTTACTCACAGCCTGGTAAGATAAAGCACATTCAACATTGCCAATGGAAGAGGGAGTCAGCAAATATACAACTTTGAGTCTGCTTTTTTAAGAAATAAGCTGATAACAGCTTGCATGCAATCTATTAAAGAGCAAAACCTACATCCTTTTTACTGGGCAGCAGTTGACTTTAGTTCTGTGTTCCCTTCTCCCAGCTTTGCCAGGGAAGAAATAAGCTGGAACACAAATTCATTCTGTAACTAATTAAAGGGACTCTGAGCTGAGTCTCTCACAAACAAAAAGACTTACAGCAGTAGTCCCTGGATCACTTCAATCACCGTAGAAGAGACATTCACATTTCACTGAAGCTAAGAATTGTCTGCTAGGCAGTCAGATGCAGGAGATTACTCATAGAATTACAACAAGGCATTTTACAAATCTACAAAAATTACTTTAATTAGGGAGTGGTCTAACTAAAACGAATTACTGCCTCCTACTTAAGAGGACACAGCAAATTCTACAGTGAATGGTTACACCCCTCTTAAAATGGCAAGAAGATAATTTTTAGCCTGTGCTTCCTTACAGGATCGCACTTATGTCACACTTATGTCAATAGCTAGAGTCCGCTAGTGCCTTACAGGTAGGAAGGCAGTTGTATATAACTAGCTTCTTATTAGACATCAGCCTACCTACACAAGAAAGAGTGCCGACCTAAATACCCCTTGATCCATCAGCTGGTTTTAATAGCAGCTGGCTGCTTTTCCAAGTGCCTGAAACTCTCCCAGGCACCTGCTGCACAGGAGAGCATAACCTGAGCCCTGGCAGTAATTTGAAGAACTCAGCAAGAACTCTGAGTCATCAACAGCCTGGTCATCCTACTACTTACTTCATCAAGCTGTTTTGAAAAAAATGCCACTGCCCTTTTGTAGGGTCCTAATCTCTGAGCCAGGATCCCCAGAGCTACCTGTTGCCTTTCATAGGAGTTGAACGCTTCCTTGGCTTGATCAGTCCAGTTTAAACCAGAAGGATTTCCTTTCAATAGTTTGTATAACTGTCTTATCACTATTCCATAATCATGGATCCAAAGTTGGCACCATCCAGTCATACCCAAGAATGTCTGAAGGCCCCTGATTGTGGATGGTCTTAGCGTTTGGCAAATGGCTTCCTTTTGGGCTGTTTGAAGCTCTCATAGTCCTCTGGTTATTTCATATCCTAAATAAGAGACTCATGTTTGAATTAACTGTGCTTTTTGTTTTGGACACTCAGTCCCAGAAAATTAAACAACTCAACAGTCCATTGAAAATATTCTTCTTTAGTTTCAGTAGCAAGTAGCAAATCATCAATATATTGTAGCAAAGTTCCTGTCTGAGTGGGTGTATTCTAGTTCTAGATTCTAGTTCTCGAGCTAATTGATTTCCAAATATCGTCGGGCTATTTTTGAATCCTTGAGGGAATACTGTCAAAGTTAACTGAGGTTTTTTTCCCATTTTGGGGGTTTCCCCTTCAAAAGCAAACAAATTTTGGCTTTCTTTAGCTAAAGACAGGCAGAAGAATGTGCCCTTTAAGTCCAACATGGTAGACCATTTTTTGTTATTGTTCAATTTGGTTAATAGGGGGTATGGATTAGCTACTACTGGGTGAATATCCTCCACAATTTTGCTGATTGCCCTTAAATCCTGAACTAACCTATAACTCTTTCCATTTGGTTTCTTTACTGGTAAAACAGGGGTGTTATATTCTGATTCACATTCAATTAGCGAACCATATTTTAAAAATTTATCAATTATTTCTCTGATTCCTTTCTGATGCTCTGATTTTAAGGGATATTGTTTTATCTGAACTGGGTGCCCCCCTCATTTTATTTCTACTATAACAGATAAAGCATTTTTAGCCTTACCCGGAACTTCAGATACCCATGCTCCCAGATATACCCGATAAAGACTTCTTCTATTTCAGGGAGGTCCTTCTTTCTGCTTTTCTGTTGAATAAAAGATAAATTCAGGACTTCAATTAATTGTTTGTCTTTAACTTTTAATTCCATTTCTCCTTCCTTAAACGTTATGATTGCTTCCAAATGTTCTAGTAGATCTCACCCTAGTAAAGACTTTGGAGAATTCGGCATTTATTGATGTTTATACATTCCTATTTGTTTTCCCAATTCGTACTCAAATGAGGAAAAGTTGTTTTCCCAACTGTACAGGTCTCAGAAAGAATGCTTTTTCTTGGCAGCCAGTAGCTCCCACAACTGTAACAAATTCTTTTCCAATGGAGTCAAACTCTGATTTAACACCGGATAGGCTGCTCCTGTATCCACTAAAAATTCCACCTCCTTTTCTCTGGTCCCTAGCTATGATTTAATCAGTGGATCTGCTAGGGTAGATTCCCCCAGTCCCTGTTAGCCTAGCTCCAATTCAGTCACCAGAGCTGTCTGGAGATTCTTTAGGATAGGGCAATATTGCTTCCAATGTCCAATTTTCCTTCAATATGCATGATGATCCGGTCCCACAGACAAAGGATTTACTTTATCTTTGTCTGACATTCCTCCTCTGCCTCTGCCTCATCCTCTTATACTACTCCCTTTACTAGTTCCTACTTGTCCCAAACTGCCACCGTAGCTGTGGCTATGGTACGAGTCAGCTTTTTCTTCTCTACCGGTTCTCGATTTCTATACACTCTCCACACTTCCTCTATCAACTTTTCTATATCATGATTACGTGGCTCTTTAAACTTCCGAAGCTTTTTCCTAATATCTTCTGATGATTGTCCTAAAAACAGATTGGCTATCTGCTACTTCCTTTCCTGAGGAGGGATCTAACGTAGTAAACTTTCACAACCACTTCCCTCAACCTATCCAAAAACTCGGTGTTTCGGTTTGCCCTTGTTTTACAACAAACAGGGCTGACCAATTTACTGGTTTTGGAATTGCATTTTCCAGTCCAAATTTCATCCAATTTTGATATCTTTTCAAAGCAGCACAATCCTTGGGCAGATTGCAATCCCAGTCTGGTGTTGCAATGGGGATATGATCTTCCACTTTACCTGCTAATGCTCCTGCAGTAATCTGACCACGTACGTGAGCACGGGTTGTTTTTAATACCCACTGTTTTTCCGTTTCAGTTAATGCATCCAGCATTACATCTATGTCCCATCAGTCAGGATCTTGGCTTTTAACAATCAATGCAAACCTTTTTGCCACTCCTATGGGATCATCCCGATACTCTTCCACAGCTAACTTCCAAGCATCCGAATCTCCCATTGAAAAGTTCACCTTTATTCTTGTCTGACCCTCCGGTCCCATTGCCTGTCTTAAAGGTGCCTGAATTACTGGCCCTGTTTTGCTACAAATGCTTGTGGCAATTGGAGTAACATTTTCAGGTCCTTCTGTTCTATCATCAGCAACTGCAACCCCTTCCTCCTTGTCAATATCAGAGGGATTCAGGCCAGGGCACACTCTTCTTGGAAGTACCAGTAATACATAATACTCCACCATATCTTCCTGTTTACTCCTTTTTCTTAACTTTAAACATCTTTCTCCAGTATCACAGGCTGAACAACTTCTCTCCAATTTAGATCCCTGTTTTTCCCTGTCCTTTTCCAAAACTAAAATTAAGGGATCTGGCAGAGCTACATTAATCCCACATTCCCTCTGCCACTCAGGGTGGTTTCTTAATCTGAAAAACATATCTGCATACACTACTTCATCCCATGTCTCCGGGTTCCAGTTGGGATCAGATACAAGGGCACAAACTCATGGCCCCACTGCCTTTGTGCCTTTTTTATTGCTCCGTTTGTTTTTTTTTCCCTACATCTCTCACCCTGCTCTGCAGTGGCTAAAAATCCCTGCCTTGCAACAGCACTTCTGCTTTAACCGTTTCTAGCTCAGAATGTAAATCCGCTACTTGTTGCTCCAACTCTGTGTTCTTACCTACCATTCCTTTGTAGGCAAATAGCAAACAGCCCCCCCTGCGTCCAGCATGGCTCAGTTGCACCTTCAAGTGGGTATGGGGGTTTGTACAAACTCACCTCAATACTTTAACACTCCCATGGGGTCCTTGGCTCCACACAGTTCAGGTCCCACATTAGTGCAAGTTTCTATTTTATCCCACAATGTGCTTCACAGTTCCTGTGTCCACCCCGGTCGCTCCACAGGAGAAGCCACAGCCCGAGGCACTTTCTTATGAAACATAATGACAGCATATTACACAAAAACTTCAACCCGAGCCTGACAACAAAAATACACAGAACAGTGTCTCCTTGTGCAGCTACATGCCCCACTGACCAAGCCCTGCCCTCAACACACATATAAAAGGGATCTCTCAAGTACACTCCACACAACTACAATACTTAGAACACAAATAAAATCCAATTAGACAAACAGCTATTAATGATGCAATCACAACATACAGTACAGCATTAACCGTATCATGTTGTCAATACCAAAATCAGTACCATGATAATCTGCAAATTAGGTCAAATACCATCACAGAGTTCCAAACAAATTCGAATGTATACCAATTGGGCGCTAGCAGTCGGGTATATGCCTTGCCTATGAGATTTCTATATCTCGATTTACAGAAGGCTCCAAACAAAAGGTTAACCCATCAAAATCCAAACTCCAAACAAACTCCTGTGCAGGACATCTCCTGTGACTTATGGAAAGTTAACCAAAACAAAATCATACTTACAAAAGAATACCTTCTTAAAGATGGTCCTTGTCTGCTCCTGCAGGGATCCAAATGAGTCGAGGGGTCCCTCCGGGAAAAATTCCTGAGGGCCCTAGGGAGCCCTGTCCTCAGCGGGTCCTGCAGCTGAGCAGAGAGGGTCCCATCTGGGGTACCAAACTGATTCAAAGAACTTGTAAAGAACTCACCAACAAAGTTGGCAAACAACTATTCTTTATTGCAGTGCTGGGAGACATGGGGGATAGCTCCTCTTAACACACCTTGTCCCAGCATCAATCAGGCTGTGATTATATTGTTTCTTAATATACGTATTCATTATATTTCTAGTAATTGACATACATATTCATAACATTTCCCAGAACTACTTCACATAGGTTTACACATATTTGCACATGCGCACGATAGTGGTCTTTGGGACCCCTGGTGGTCATCTCTTCATCATCTTCATCACTTTGGCTGAACTTCAGGTTTGGAAAGTCCTGTTTTCAAGCTGCCCAACACTAGTCCAGTTCTAGCTTGTCATTATGAAACATTTATCCAAAATGTTTCCTTTTTCCTATTATTATTTGCCAACAAGGTCAACGTTGCTTAGCTACAAAGCAGAACTAAATTTACTTCTGTACAGAAGAGTATATTTCATTTTGTACTTCCCTGTTTCAGCAGTGAATCTGTGTGCATCCAGAGTAAACTGGAGGGGCTAATTTACTCTCCATGCAATTTGGAGTTGCTGTTTGCCTGTGCAGAGACACATAGGTGTGTTCTACCTGCCCATGGCTCAAGCATGCTGCGTAAGCAATCTGCTCAAAGCTGTGAGAATCCTCAAGATATGCGTGGTCTGTGAACATGCAGGTGGGAGGGGGAGGAAGGAGAAAATTAATTTATCTGCAGAATAGAGGAAGGATGATGAAGACCGGTAGTAGAAGTTTCTTTCACATTGGTATGCATTGACAAAACTAATGAATTCGGTAGTTCAGAAAGTGAGACTTTTCATTTGATTTATGGATCACTGAAAGGGCTGTTTGTAAGGTAAGCCACAGATGGAGAAATATTGATATTGCAAATGAAAGATGAAGGAGATCAGAACTCTTTAAGAGAAGCAAGCATTGTACATAACAACAGCTCAAGAGCCATGTGAGCTGCACAGTCAGAGGACAGAAGGAACAGAAACTGCTCTGGAGACCAGGACTGTGGATGATAAGGAAATGGCAGAGGTGGCAAGTCACGTTTCAAATTGCAGAGTATGTAACACACAGGAAATCTGTCCTCTATGTTTCTAATCCATTCATAAAGCTAGGCATGGGGTACACAGGGCTGGGGGAACTGGAGGAGCTGCAGGGCAGGCAGGGGGTGCTGGCAGAGCAGTGGAGAGCTGTGGACTGATACAGAACAATTCACTACAGGGCAGAATGGGTAGGGTAGTTTTAAATATTTTCCCTGAAATATTTTCATACGAGAGAATTACTCTCAACAGGAAACAACAATCATAAACAGAGAAAGAAATTATAAAACCCTCAAAGCCTCAGAAAAGTTGAATATTTTCCAAAAAGCAATTTACACAAAATGTTTTGAGAAACAATAAAGAATGTGGCACCTGAATTCTCTGTCTTCTTCTGAACTGGTTCAGTCTCAAACCTTTGCAAACTAGCAATATCCTGTCCTAAAAAATCAAAAGTTCAGAATCTTGAAAACTACCTTACCTCCCCCACCATAATAAAAGCAAACCCCAAACCTGGTTTGCTTATACAGGCAAATGCAACATGAAGATATAATCAGTAAAACTAAACCTGATTTTAAAAAAAGAAGCGTTTATTCTGAAGACAGGGTTTTGACTAATCAGAGACTATCATCACTTGTCCGCTGCCTAAGTGATTGCGTAAAAGTATATAAATTACCCCACCACCACCACCACTTTTCTCCTCCCCCCTTTCTGCACTCCTCCCCCCTCACTTGCTATCATGTTTTTAAGGAAGACCTTGAGGGCAAGGGTAGGGGAAGCTCAGAGCCTTCCTCAGAGCGGGGATGGGGACAGCTTGGCCAGAAATGGAACTCACCCAGTTTTCCCCTGTGACTACAGTCACTTTCAACTACAACTACTACTACTACTACTACGATGACAACTGCCCATATCAGAACCTGCAACATATGTCTACTTTTCTCCCTATCCTGTACACTGCTCTGTTCCTGGTGGGCATTGTGGGCAACTCCATCCTGATAGCAGCCTTAGTCTTCAAGCGACGGGTCCAGAGGCTGATTGACATCTTTATCATCAACCTTGCTGCATCTGACTTCATCTTCCTCATTACACTTCCGCTCTGGGTGGACAAGGAGGCATCGGATGGGAGCTGGAGGGTAGGAGCTTTCCTCTGCAAAACTAGTTCCTATGTCATCTCAGTCAACATGTACTGCAGCATCCTCCTCCTCACTTGTATGAGTGCTGACCGGTACCTCGCTATAATGCATCCCTCTATCGCTAGACGGCTCAGAACAAGATCCTACTGCAGTGGACTCTGCATCTGTGTCTGGTTATTATCCTGCTGCTTAGGAATGCCAACCCTTTTGTCCAGAGAACTGAAGAAGCACTATGGAAAGACTTACTGCACAGACAAAGCCGTGACAGAAGCCAAGCAGATTATGTCACTGATGCTTTTAATCCTGGCCTTCTTCTTCCCACTGTTGAGTATCTTAACCTTTTACTGCTCCATCACCAAAAGACTCTGTGTGCATTATCAGAGAACTGGGAAACATGATAAGAAACTGAGAAAATCCATCAAGATTGTCTCCATTGTAGTAGCAGCTTTTGTTATCTCCTGGGTTCCCTTCAATCTTTTCAAGCTTATGGCCATCCTTTTGGGACTCATGAAGCAGCCTGACTGTTTTCCTGATATGGTTGCCCAGCTGGGTATGAAGGTGAGCAGCCCTTTTGCTTTTGCCAATAGCTGTGCCAACCCTTTCATTTACTATTGCTTTGACAACTACATCCGCAGAGCCATGCTTCGGTGCCTGTGCCCATGGGTGAAAAGCAGTGGCAGCGGCAGCAACCTGGATACTCTGGACACTCGCCTAAGCCACTCCTTATCCAATTTTATTGCCGGGGAGAATGCTGCTAGGAAGAGGAAGCGCTCTGTGTCCCTCTGACAGGGAGCTGGGACTGCACAGGAAGGAACTTCTCTCTCCAAAGACAGCAGGCAAAGAATAAAGTGAGAGAAGCTGAAAACAAAAGGAGAGATTAACGACAAAGGTGCAAATGTAATGCAGCTGGCACTTCAGGTGGGAGGAACTGCTTCCCTTTAAATGCAGATCGATGGAATAGGAAACGTTAACCACAGATTACGGTTCACAGAGATCACTGTGTCACTGAATGGTGTAAAGCAGAAACCATCGTGCCAAGAAATATCCACAAATGCTTATACCAGAACCCCAGCACAAGTGCTACAAACTAAGACGAATCATGTGACTCAGATAAAGCTGTTGTGAGGCAAGCTTTGAACTTTTACATGTATATATCTATATATATATGTTTTTATTCTGTGCGGAGCAAGAAAAACAACACAAGTGTTTCTTCTCTCTGGTTCCTAGCTCACCAACAAACATGTCACAGTGGCCTCAAACCAGCCTGATACATTCTGGGGGTTTGGAGGTTTTCTGAATTTAGAAATCTAATGTTTTGATGGATTTGTGTGTTACTAGGTCTTGCAGCTTGAGTCCTGTGCATTTTTCTTTAAGTCTCAGCTTCTTACTATGGCATTAAATCTTCAGCCCAATTTCTGATTTCAGAAAAAAAGCTAACTTGAAGGCAGAGAAACGAGAAAAGCAAAAGCAATACTTCATTTAACCTTTCTCTTAAAGGCAAAAAACCCAACAACAACAAAAACACTTGTGGGTTTTGAGACTTCTTTGAGGTTCTGACACAATTTCTGACTGCTTAGGTTGTTCGTACAGTGGTGTAACAGACCTGCAGACCTGCTAAAAGGTTTTAAATGGAAGACAGCTACACCAGCCAACATAACTCATAAGAAAGAGAGAGCAATGTGCAAAGCCTGAAGACCTGGCTACTGTCTGGACAGCAGGGAAAAGAAAAGGTGAACTGAACAATGGAAGAGGTATCTCTCTCATGTACCTGCAGCACGAGTGCATTCAGTATAGCTTTTCTTTTCACACCTCTGTATGTTCTAAACATCTGTAAATAGGGATGACTATTTTGGGTGTTACAAATAAATCCTGGTATTTGCATTTTTTCTTGAGCTTTGCAGTCGTGTTAATGTAGGCAGAGAAATGAAAACAGAGCTCACCCAGCAGCAGCGCAAACCTGGAAACCAAGGCATGGACATCCTGCCCAGCTCCCCAGCCAGTTCCCTGCTGTGCCCACAGGCTCACACAGCAAACCCTCATTGGAGCTGTAAAGAGCTGGCACTGCAGGGTCAGCCGAGGCATTGTCTTTCAGCAATTCCTGGTGCTGCTGTATGCTCTCTGGCACACAGTAAGATACTTGAATATGTGCCTGCGCTATAAGGGGGGCATCACAGAGACACAGGAACTTTTTTGCTCTCCCCTCCCTTCACCACATGCATATTTTTCTCTCCCCTCTTCTAAAAGATTTTGGTTGCCTTCCTCCACGTGACAGACTTTTTCCCCCATACCTAAAGACCAAACTGCTTCAGGCTTACAAATGCATGAAGAGCATCAACTGTGTTTTCAGACCTTCCAGTGTCTGAAAATAAGAACAGTGTCAGTTCAAGTTTTAACCCTGTTTGCAGTGTCCCTCAAAAACTACTGTCTCAATAGCCTCTTCTCAATCTCTCAGCCTCCCTTCACCTTTACTAGTACATGAAACTTATTTTAATTACAAAAAGAAGCTTAAGACTTGCATTTCAACTAACTTACAATTTTTATTACAGAAAAAAAAATCACATCTTAGTAAGTCAGATCTCACTCATTATTTCCTTAATCCCCACCCAAAGCAGAACTGTGTCTTTGGAATATAATCAGTCTACAAGGCTTAAAATAAATTTAAGTTAGGGCTGTCACTTTCTTTTTTTTTTTTTTTTTGGCTTTTTGTTGTTGTTTTTTTTTGTTTTTGTTTTGTTTTTTTTTTTACTTCATTAATTAATACTTCAGTAATTTAATACCTCAAAATGCCAGATCAAATTGGAACAATGACTAAGGAACATCTACCAAGGTCTCCTTCCATTGCCTAAAGCTGTAATACAGGCGTTTTGGGGAAAAAAAACCCCAAACTGATCAAATATTGCCAGGTTTGACGAGAATTATATATAAATTCCACAGCAAATGCTCCCCATGAGCAAGAAAAAATACAGAAAAGGCAACTAATTCAACAAAGCAAACCTCTCTGGATGCTTTTAGGCACTCATCCAAAAGACCGCACCCTACGAAGGCGCTTATTTCGCTCTTGTAAACCGCAAGACATCTATTGGACATTCTCACAACAGTGTAAATGTTATTTTACATTATTTTTTCCAAAGAAAAGGTAGCCTATGCTTGAACAAACGTACTACTGGAATTTTCACTATTCCATGTTACTATTCATTATTTGTTTGTTAGCACTCACACAGCTTAGAATGACACCAAACTTATGGTGACTGTAAGTATTTAATGTGGTGGACTTGTGTAATGTAACAGGATGCCTATTTTATCTGTTAAAAGAACTTAATGGCTGTAAAGTGGCTTGCTATATGAAATGGAAATGCTGCAATTCTGGTACGACACCTGCAAAAGATCTTGTATAGTAATTTGGACTGTTTATTTTTTCCTCCACTTTTATTATTTTAAAATAAGTCCAATATGGTTGCAGTTAAGGAATATGGTTTGGATTTTTGTAATCTGTCAAATCCTTTCATTGTCATGAAAAGGTAGCAAAGCAATTACTAGGAAATCTGTCAGCAGATCTGGATGGAGAACATTCATCTACCCATCCCACAAACCTTTTCATGATTTTGGAGATGCTTTTGTATGCCTTGAAAGAAATCAAGACTTTTTGAGGTTTTACATGAAAACAACTACACCACCAGCAACACTCCCAACAATCTAGAGATTGGTGCATCTTCCTGAGATGTGCATAATGAAAATTGGAGTGCCTCTGCTTCCTGCTGTAAATCAGGACCTGCTTATATGCATCTCTTGGGTCTCCATTTTGGCTTCGATGAATCAAACATTTTTCAGAAAGAAAGTATTTCATCTCAATACAGAGAAAAATTATACCCAGATCTAAAGCTTACTTAAATGGACAAAGAATGTTTGTAACCTTCATTTCAGCACCAGATGTGTTAACACTAACAACTGTACCACCTCTAATTTTGGTACTTCGAGTTGCAGATGACCGAGTAAAATGTCTCACAGGGGATAGTTTCAGATCCAAAATTATTAGGGCTACCTTACTGCCCTCCAACAAGTAAGACAAGTGTTGTAGTCACTGCACTGAACTGACACTTAACAAGAACTGCAGTAAAGGCTGGCTCTTGGAAGCTAAGAGGAGAGCTTGCACTGACTAAGGTCCACCAAGATGTCACCTGCAACTTCTTGTTCTGGCTCTGTTAGACTGGTGGGATGTAAAGCCCCTCACAGGGCGTCTGTGCCTCAGCTTTGGAATAGGCTGAATTGCAGTAAGAACACTTCCTGACTTTGCAAAGATGCTGCAATGATACATATGTTGACTCCTGCACAGGCACAGTAAGGTCCTTTACAAAAGAAGAGGTTTTTTCAGGTGCTTGTAAGGTACTGCTGAACAGTACAAAGAGATGTCAGCTGAGGGGTGGGAATACTTCTAGCAGTTACACACCTCTAGAATACTAAATTGTTGTCTATCCCTGTATGATCACTTGTATTCATAAGGTTAAGAGGGACTTGTGAGTAGATTTGCAAGCTGCGAGCACAAATCATTATGTATTCAAAAATTTCTAACTGAAACAGTTGGACTCGATGATCTTAAAGGCCTTTTCCAACCTAAACAATTGTATGATTCTTCTCTTGTTTAGAAGCCTTCACACAGTTAAGGAGCACGTTTCATGGTAAGCTAAGAACAGAAAGCAGTGACCACAAATGGCCTAAAGACCATCCTCAATGGGAAATCCATCCACTCAGGCTATTTCCCAAATATGCTAGTGTTCTGCATGTCACCAGATAAAGAGATATCAGTCCATTAGAGAACAATTAGTGCACTCTAGGTTTCAATAACAACCCAAGCACCTGCTCAGTTTGCAGATGCAGGTGCTCACACTTGCTGCAAGTAACAGGGAGTTTTGGACTATCTCACTCTCAGTAAAAGCCAGAGGGAGTCTGGTTCCAAAGATTTAGGCAGCTAAGACTGGAGTGTATAATAAAATAAAAGAATGGAAAATATGGGAGATGAGAAAGCAAGTGGATTGGAAACCAACCGCCTTCAAGAATAAAGGCAGCCTTCTACATGTGACTCAGTAAAAAAGCCTTGCCAAAGGGTAGGCTGCTTGGGTTGACACTTATTTTTAGATATAAATTAAAATATAGGTATTATTTTCCCAGCTCACCTCTGCTACCTTTTGTAACAGATTGCAGCAGCTTTGGAAATAGAAGCCACACGTTATGGTTTGACAGCATACAACACTATCAGGATCGATCATCTAAACAATGCATTGTGACCAAAACATGTATTTTCAAACTTCAAAACAGTTTCCTTATTAGTAAGAGAGCAGATTCTTAGTCAGAAGTTCCCACTAAGTCTAGTTAGTGAATATTCTTCCTCTACTGTTTAATTTTCACATTTTCTAGAGCACATGGGATTTTACCAGAAGGATTGCAACAACAGATCTCAGAAAAGAAGAGACCCATGTTTCTCTTTAAATTTGGACTGCATTTAGCTGCTAGGGAAGGCGATAGGGGAAGTAAGGTACGAATCTGTGATCAAAGAAAATGCTTCCCACAAAATGATTACTAAATTCAGAGACTTTCATTTGTAAATGCCTAGTTTCAGATCTTTTGCAAAGAAAAGATTCCCAAAAAGGACTATGCAGTCGCTTTCTGAGCAGCAGGTTCTTAAAAAATAAATGATGCATCCAAAAGTCCCTAGTCTATTCTGGAAAAAAAACATCATCTCTGTCTTTTACTGTGAAAGGGAGACCCAGAACCTGAGGACCCTCTCTCTTTCTAAACTGATAAAACTAGTTATATGAATATAAAAGAACAGCAGTTCCTCAAAGGATGCCCTTTGTTTTACCCTCAATTTGAGGCAAAGAAAACCAGATTGTGAAACTGTGTGGCTCTCTGCTCAGAGAATGAAACTTGGTCAGTGTTTTTTTAATCAATCCAGCTTTTCAGTCTTGCTTTAAAACTGGCATGCAAAATGACGAGAAAGTCAGACTTAAAATGCAAAGAGCATTTTTTCCACTGAGGGACACAGTGTATAAATAAATACCCAGCACATATCTGCCCTATATAGTACCATGCACCTGACTTGGCCACTCACATAACTTCCCTCTATGCACTGCCTAAGCACCTGCATGACCACAACACCCATTTCCCCTGTTACCTACTCCTCACCCTCCCTCCTCTGGGAACCACAGAAACATTTACCCACACCTCAAACAGAGCAAAACATTCAAACCATTATGAAAAGACTTAAAAAAATAAAAGAGAGCAAGAGAGAGAGGTGCATATTTGGTTTTGCATAGCTTTGAACCTGTGGGTACAATCACGCCACTTAAGGAAATGTAGCAGCTAAGAGTAGAAGCTTGATAGCTTTCAAGAAAGACGTATAGGTATATAAATATCCACTCTCCTCATAACTAACCATTATGGATGGAAGGATCTTAAGAAGCAAAGATACAAATGCCCTGAAAAGTGCAATGGCAAGTCCATGATCCCCCAGTAGCTCAGCTGTAGATAAGGTGCCAGATATTCTGACTTCTAGTCAAAGATTATGGTACTTCAGACCATTCAGGAACACTCAAGTAATTGCAAAACCCTTGTGGGTATCTCACCGAGAGAGAGAAAAAGGCTCAGGCAACAGCAGAACAAAGAGCATATGGCAGATATGAAACGTGCTAAGACAAAGTACCAATGAGAAACTAAGCTGTTTCTTCACAGCAGAGCTACCACACAGGAAAAATAAAAAGACAAGACTAGATCTAGCTAGAGAAAGGGAGAGAATAAACAAGCCTTATAATCCAATAGCTTCTAGGGCTAATGTTTTGGCAGCATGAATCAATGGTGGTGTGGCATGCTCACATTTACATAGCCACTTTAGAGGTTGCAGTTATCCTGAGGCTATTAAAATGTCTGATTCATGAAATGAGATGTAACCCTCCTACTATTCTAATTTTTAAGAACTTGTGCAACTAGAATAGGTCCTTACCTCCGCTGTCACCCAAATAAATACCAAATGAAGTCAGTGGGGAAATTGCTGGTATTGTTGAAATCAGCTGGTGTTTTTTACAACTAACTCCACGAGAGTTGGGTCTGGATGAATCACAGAATGGTTTGGGTTGGAAGGGACCTTAAAGATCATCCAGTTCCAAACCCCCCTGCAATGGGTAGGGACACCTTCCACTAGACCAGGTTGTTTAATGCCCCAGAAGACAGAAAGCCTAACTAACCCAAAGTCTACCTAACCAGTAGTGAATCCAACTGGATTAGGGTGCTCTCTATCAGAGTTCATGATGATAATGATTCACCTCCAAAAGGTCTGAAGACTCACAAAACTCCTATGATTATATGGCCTCACTCATCCATATTTAGAGGAGCCACCTGAATAGATGCTTCCAGCTGTGCTGCTGGACTAGGTTTTCTGGTAGTACTAGCTGCACCTTCCTTAAATTGCCTTTAAGCAACTTGGACAAAGTAGGGCAAGATCATGCCAATCTAGGCACCTGTGTTTTCTCCTAAGGCATGCATACTCTTCTCAATGTAATTGTAAGAAGGTGAGCCAGTGTTGCCAGTAGACACAGGGACCTCCCCTAGGCAAGCAGTGTAGATCCTTCTGTAGTTTGTGCGTGGTTTAGACTTCCTTTATACCAGAGTGTGAACTGGTAACTGCAACACTGGGAGCTCTGAACCTCCTCATCCAAATGCATCAACCCCAGGAAGGGGCAGCAAAGATACAGTGATGGGAATATCAACAAGCCTCAGGGAATGGGGACTGTCTGCTTGGCTTGCAAGCTGACAATGAAATGCATGCTGCCATTTCTTCATCTATACAAACCTGTGAACTAGTCAAATACAAGTAGCTCAGGTATCCTAACCCATGCAGCTAACACAGCTTTGGCTGCACTGTAGACCAGTGCATCACACAGTGAAAAAACAGTGGTTTGAGGGTTTGAAGGCTGAGTCCCCTCTCCATTCTATGCAGCAAAGCTAGTGCCTTCCTCCAGCACCCAGCAGCTGGACACAAAGCATCTCTGGGGAACATCCCCTAAAGATCAGGCGAAACCAAGCCTGCCACCCTCAAGCGTGGGGTTCAGGATGAAACAAGATTTCTGCCATGGAAAGGGACCCAGCTAGGAGAGTGCTGGAGGGAGCACTCCCTCCAGGAAAGTGAGCTTTCCACTCTGCCTGCCGGAAGGCTGTCCTTCCACAGTAGTGTTTCCATCCCTGTACACCCAGCCTTCCCACAGCCACCAGTCTGGCTCTCACCAGACCTCTGGCACAGCCAAACAGGCACCAGGGCTACAATTAGTGTGCTGCTCTACCTCTGGATGCCTCCCAGGCAATGCCCATTTCTGCCACACCTAAGAGTCAGAGGTGGACAGTGAGGTTAAGTGGCTCAAAAAAGATCCGTATTTGCCTCAAGACCAGATAGGAGAGCATGCGCCCTAAATCAAGTCCTGTGAAAAGGTCCACAGGAAGTGAAAAAGGAAGATTACAATAAAAACAGGATTTCCAAAACGTTGCACATAATGAACAAGATATACATTATAGTTAGTCTTATAAACTAAAACAACAGCAAAAAACAGTTGTCAGTTGATCTTATGCTGAATTCAGGCTTTGCATGGAAGTGTCCACCATTTTGCAGGCAGAAAAACAAACCAAGGGCTCCTGCCACAACAGTGAGCATGAACTGATGAGTCTGCCAAACACACGTAGAGTGAAGGTGATAAACTGTGGTGTAAAAACACAAAGGCTGAGATGTCTGCTAACAGCAGTAGAATGCTACTGGGTTTTAACATAGTGTCTCATGTTCACAGAAAGGACAAACAGTGACATGTAACCTTCTTCCTTTTTACTTTAAGAAAGCAAACTTGTATTCTGACTCATGCTTTAACATGAGTGGCATTACCAGTGCAGCACAGCTGTAAAAGACTTCAGGCAATCATCTTGTTCACTAACTAAAATCACATACATATAGATTATCCTTGACATGTATCTGTCAAAAACCAAAAGGGTAGGTCATCGTTTATCCTCAGAATTCACAAAATCCACTGAAAATTATAAGACGCTATGCAAATATATTCAGAGGATCCTTTTAATTGTTTTTGAACTCTTAAGTTTAACCACATGCTTTCTTTGCAAACATGAGGGGAAACAAACCTTCATTTTCAAAGAAATTTGATGGGCTTTCAGAATATAACCACTTATGAGCATCACCAGACTGTTGGCTCAGTCATGGAACAGACACACTCCAACAGCTTAGATGCTTCAAAAACTGTTTTTTTATTTACCCAGTTATTGAAGTCAGGTCTGTGATTTACTCCAGCAAGGGAGTCAACCATAAGCCCTGGTACCCTGTGGGAGCAAGTGCTTGTGGAGTACTGAAGAACTTTCTGCATTCATGCTCCATATTCTATGTGTTATGACATGAGTTAGTAATGTCTGCATTATCTTCTAGCCCTCTATGGTGGCTAGCTGCCAATGAGTTGCCCAAAAGACTTCTGACAGTGCCAGGTATTTCTGTCTTCTCTCTTGTCTTTTGCCACAAGCAATTTTCTCCAGGTTGGCAGATGACAACTGCCTGCAGCATATTTCTAACACAGCACATGAACTGGCAAAAATCACTGACCTACATTGAGTCAACTCGATATAGAAGTATTTCTTTTCCTTCCTCATTAAGCCACCCAGTGCACCCTCCATAATACTATCTGACAGAGCAAAAGGTGCTTACATCTGAAGTGGAAAAATTTTAAACATGACCGCTAATAACGAGTCCTCGAAAGAAGGACAGAGTTTGTATGTACAAAGGGCATTTTTACAAATACAGAAGTTAATCAGATTAATTACTGTTTTGGATGAAGCATAGCTTCTCAATACTAAAGTATTAGATGTCATGTATATGTGTACTGATTTCATACAGTAGATCTTTATTTTTCTGAGGTACTAAAGTACTATTTGGGAAAATGGACAAGTCCAAATAAAACCAACATTCTCTCCCTCCAGCAATATCTACCAGAGTTATTTTTACAAAATATGACTTCTATCGAGTCAAGCTTATTATTATAATACTAAAAGCACCTTTCAAATCTACAACTACTGCAAACTTTTACCTGCCAAAAAAGACTTGATGAGCTACTTAAGTTGCTAAAATAACTGTGTAACTATGTAGCGCCAACAATTTTTGACACCCAAAAACCAGAAATATGAGACTTCCCGCTTTCATGCCAAGCAAACCAGCTCAGAAGCATGAGAAACCTAAAATGCTCAAATTAGCTAACAGCTACAGGGGCAGTTTAACTGACCAAAGAGAGCGTTAAACTATGGTTTAATGTTACAGCAGCCTGTAACTATAACAAGGTTTGGTTTGTGAGGGGTTTTTTCTTAAAAAGCCCAAACTTTGTGCTTTATGGACACAACTGAAGACAGGTTAGTCCTGCAGATCATGCAGCCACACCAGCTGTTTTACAGTTCCGCGCTCCCCAAGCAGCAAAGCTGACCTGAGCACACCATTTTGAAGACCTCTCTGTGGGTAAAGTTACCTGGGAGGTTCCATACTCCACTCCAAAGGGAGCAGTCCTCTATTGGAAGGACTTTCATCATTATACCCCAGAGAAAGGCAAGATACAAAGGAGCCTTTGAAGAGAAGAGAAAATGTTACAATTAGGGAAAAAATCATCTTTAAGTGGTTGTTCTAAGCAGTAACCTTAATCCACTTGTTTTCTAACACTGAGTTACACATTTTCTCTTGCACCTGCAGCTTTCACCTCTTAAGCGGACTCTCTGAATAAAGCATCCTCTAACCTAACATCTGAACCTGTTTGACAAGGGTGCTACTGTAAACCTAGAGATGGGAAGCTGTTTTGTACAGAAAATAAAAGATCTGTGCTCTTCACTGCCATATATCACAGCTGTACTTGTAAGTATTTATTCTACTGTTAAGATCTTCAGTAATCAGTGCAACTTGGGGTCCATAGCAATTTCTCTTATAAACTGTTTCCAGATACAGCAGTGAGCAACTTAGACAACTCCCACGGAATATGGATGGTCCCAGTGCTGTGGCGCACATTCAAACACCACATTTACGCTGCTGGAAAACTTTAATGAAGCAGTTTTATCACAGCTCCTGTCAAGGCAGGAGCTTGCATTTGTACTGCAATTTTCTCTGTTTTTGAATAGGAAACCCAGAATGCTTCTTAAAGCTTTTTTTCTTTTTTTTTTGAGAAGTGGCCTAGTTCCATATCTTCCCCAAGTCTAAGTGTAAAGAGGAATTCTGTAATATGGCATCAGTTGGTTTGGCACAATATTACTCCCCCCCAAAACCAAGGGTCTGAAGCACAGTATAGTCATTATACACCCAAGCTACAAGAACTCCTCCCTCACTGGTAGGCACACAGGTAAGCAGCAAACATAAGCGAAAAACGTCTTTCTACCCGTTACCGAAACAACATTCAAACCGTCCCCACCCAACACCACCCAGCTGCAGCCCCTCAACCCCAACTCAACACATGCCAAAACACCCTTCCCCTTCCACAAGCTCTATGCTAAGCCTTCCCTCATTGGGAGAGTGATTTGCCTGTCTCAGCCGCACCAAAAGGTGGGTTTATTGCTGTAAAACTGCTCCTCCGTTCCCCCTAAGCATCCTTGCCCGCCTCCCCGAGTCTCCCCAAGTAGGGCTGTGGATCCCCTTGGCCTTCCCAGGCGAGCCCTGTGGTGCCCGGCCGAGGGGAGGCTCCCGGCCCGCTGCCAGAGCCTACCTGCGCTCCAGGGCTGCTCCCGCCCGTGCCGCTGCCCCGGCCCTGAGAAGGGCGGGAGTGCTGCTGGCGCGGCGGCGGCGCGGCTGGGAGCGGGGCCGGAGCGAGGCGGGGGATAGCGATGGTGGTGGGCAGGGGGGATGCCGACGGCATCGCGTGCGAAGCGGGCCGCGGCGGCGGTGTCGCTCTGAGTCAGTGCTCGCCGCGACGGAGGAGGCCGCGGGCTGTGAGCGAAAGGGAGGCAGAAGCTGACTGATCTCTGCCGCCCGCCGGCGGGCTGCCTGGCACGCAAGGCTTGCTGCACCCACCCGCTCCTCGCCGGCACTGCGCTGCCCCACCGCTGGCCGCCCTCCTTCCCCTCGCCCCGGCCACTCTCAGCGGCCCCTCCTCAGACGCTTCTCCTGGCCCCGTCGGCTAACCCCGTCCCTCCTGGAGGGCTGATGGCTGCTTTCCTCCTTCGGCCACCGCCCGGCCTCCCCGGGAGCCACCTGCTTTTTGTGGGTGACAGTCGTCGTTGTTGGCACCGCGTACACACAGATATCCCCTCTCACACAGTCCCTTTTGTGATTTTGGTGTTTACTTTTAAAATCCGAAGAAGCTTCTCGGCTAAAAGTATGTGGGAAGCTCAGGACCATCGGCAAGAAGGTAGTGTCAGCTCTGCACCTCGCTGGGCATTCACCATCTTTGGTCCGCTCCCTCACGGCGACGGCACCTCTCGGTCCCTGCTTGCACAGCACAGCCGTGGCTGCCATCGCCAGAGGACAGCAAAATACAGTACCTGTAGATAGAAATGTGTGTGTGGAGGTGAAATTACTGCATAGCTCTTCAAATGTGACTACCAGCCATAAATTTCAGACACTACGCAGGAATAATAACCCCCCATGTCAGGGGGTTGGAACTGGATGATCTTAAGGTCCTTTCCAACCCAAACCATTCTATGGTTCTGTTTCTATGACTATTCCCAATCACACAGAATCACAGAATGGTTTCGGTTGGAAGGGACCTTAAAGATCATCCAGTACCAAGCCCCTGCCACAGGCAGGGATACCTTCCACTAGAGCAGGTTGCTCAAAGCCCTGTCTAACCTGGCCTTGAGCACTGCCAGGGATGGGGCAGCCACAGCGTCTCTGGGCACCCTGTGCCAGTGCCTCATCAACCTCACAGTCATTGTCATCTCTCCTTGGAAGGAGAAAACACCTTGCATTGGGGTTTCTGCTATTGAAGGACTTGGGCTGCTTGTTGACAAGGACAGGCATCACTGCTCAGAGCAGCAGAGAGCCTGAGGCCCCTGTTCTTCAGTATTAATTGATGATTTTTCTAGAGTGTTAAAGTAAGAAGTGAGGGGAGCTAGAAGTGTACAAGCCAAACAGTTTTTGCCATCAGCACTCTGAGCCACTGAAAATGGTGCAAAGTATTCACCACAATAAATACTTTTTTTTTTTTTTTGAGAAAGGGTGTTATTGCAGAAGTCAGGAACACAAAAAGGTGTTATTCCTCCATCTCAGAAACAAAAACCTGCCATTTCTTAAGACTTCATTTCAATGAACCTGGTTGAACTGGTTATACCACAAGCTTTCCCAAAGCTGCTGAGTAAATGGCGATTACTCACAATGAAAGCTTCTGTGACATGAACCTCACTGAAGTGAATGCTTCACTTACAAAGACTCTCCAAGAATCGAGAAGCACTGAGGCACAGACATCACTTGAGAAGTGATTTCCATCCCTATTTTACAAAGAAATTACAGTTTAAGATGAGTATTCCTACTGAAATGTAGGAATAGATGTGAAATATTTTAACTTTGTGAGTAAAATGTATGCACTCCTCATTACCTGTCCTATGAGTTTGCCCCAGGATCCATTTTGGGATAAAACGCTTTTTTGCCCCCCTAGCTGATCCCAGCCTGAATGCTGTCTCAGCTGCTAGTATCTGCCTTTAAGGAACTCAACAAAGGGTGGTGCCAGTATCATCAGGGTCAGAAGTTGCAGTGGGAGGTTGTCTCCTTTGCTCTAAGTAGGTTGCCATACATTGTAGATTGTACAACAGATGAGCCATCTCAAAGGTTTTCTGCTTCCTTCTTTAGAAGCATAAAAATACATAGATAACTACATGATCAGGAGATTCCATACAAATACAGAGATCTATGGGCTGATTCAGTTTTGTCTGTATGCTAAAATCAGTCAGATATCTAGCACCTCATCAGCATGTGCCTAGCTTGGATTTTTCTGGCGGTTACATAGTAGAAGAACAGAGGTTTATATTTAAGTGCATTTAGCAAAATACCAAACCTGTATTAAGTTTTAGCATGGAATTCATAGCAGGTACAGCTCTGTTCCAGCTGTGTAGTGATGCAGTACAGAAATGCTGCAGGGTTTCATTGATGAATTCACACATGGTGAAATACAACATGAGCCCCTTATACTTTCCAGGGTTTTTTTCCTACCCTTTTTGGCAGTGCATGCAAATAGATTGAAAATATTGAAGAAACAATTACCAGGACAAACTCTTAAGGGTACATTCAGGCTCTTTCATATAACTCATGACCTTCAGAAAGCTTTCAGAAAGAAATACTTTTGAAATGCCAAAACCCCAAGCTGTAGCCTGAGCAAACTTGGAATGTTGAATTCTTGCCTGGGTCAAGAGGCGATTTAAGCTGCTGATCTTCTCCAACAAGGGCTGTATTTTGGAAAAGAGAAGGACTGAGCAGATGGATGCAAAATAAGCAGGTAAGAAATCATCTCTGTAGCAGAAAGAGCTAAAGATCCTGGCTTTTCATGTGGTAAATGCTTTTATCAGCTCAAACTGTGCTTTTCTAAGCCTTCTAAATACCTGTGCATTTGCTTAATACGTATGCATGTACGCATTCATGTGTGACCGAGGAAGTGTAGGCAGTCTGAAAAAACCAGGCAGCAATAACGAAATGTGCAAAAGAGCTCTGCAGAAGTGAAGTGATCAGAGATGGAAGAGCTTGATGCTGTGCTCTGTGTGGCAGCACTGATTTTATTGATTGCCTACGTAGAGAGACCTGGTCCTGTTCAGACTGGAGAAAAGATGACTGAGAGGGGATCTTATCAATGCCTACAAGTATCTTAATGGTGGGTGTGAAGGGTACCACTTCCTCAGCTTACCTGTGAGTATGTTATGCAAGACAGTGTCGAAAGCCTTGTTGATGTCAAGGTAGAGAGCATCCACTGCTCTCCCCTGGTTTACCCAGCCAGTCGTTCCATCATAGAAGGCATTAGGTTGGCATAGATTGGTCAAGCATGATTTCCCCATGGTAAATCCTTGTTGACTACTCCTGATAACCTTCTTTTCCTCTACATGCTTAGAGATGATATCCAGGATGAGCTGTTCTATCACCTTCCCAGGGATGGAGGTGAGGCTGACGGGCTTGTAGTTTCCTAAGTACTCCTTTCCCTTTTTGAAGACTGAAGTGACACTGGCTTTCCTCCAGTCCTCAAGTACCTCTCCTGTTCTCCATGACCTTTCAAAGGTAATGGAGAGTGGCTTAGCAATAACATCTACCAGCTCCATCAGCAATCATGGGTGCGTCCCATTAGGGCGCATGGATTTGTGGGTATCAGGTTTGCCTAAATGATCTCTAATTCAAACTTTGACCAAGGGAAAGTTTTCCTTTCTCCAGACTTTCTTGTCTTCAGGGTCTGGAATTCCTGAGGGCTGGCCTTGGCAGTAAAGACTGAAGCAAAGAAGGTGTTCACTAACTCTGCTTTCTCTGTATCCTTTGTCAGCAGGGCACCAATCTCATGCAGCAGCACTCCCACATTCTCCCTAGTTTTCCTTTTGCTACCATTGTACTTGAAGATTCCCTTGTGACGTTTAATTCCAAATGGACCTTAGCCTGTGTAGTTACATTCCTGCATTGTCTCACAACATTCTTGTATTCCTCCCAAGACTGATGGACAGTTCAGTCAGTAGGCACTTGTTTTCCCAAATGATCTGAAATCTACTTAATTCTTACCTAATTAAGGAGCACAATCAGTAGGACTTAAATTTCATGGTCTTTCCGATATGAGGTTAAAAATGCCTGAACAGTCAGGGTCTGCTAGCTTTGTCTGCAACAACTTACTAATTACAGCTACATTCTCAGCAGAATGGGATGACAAGATGAATGTGGTTTTATAACAGTCAGTACAAACAGGAAACTTAAGGAAGTGTAACAACCAACATTTTTTTTTATTAGAGGGACAATGGCCAAGCCATTCAGGAGGAATTAATTCTCAGGATTTGGCTACAGAAGAGCAGTACAATCTCGTTGCCATCCCTATGCCCAGCTGTGGGGTTGTTTTCAGAAGAGCTTTCAGCAGATGCCTTCTATCCTTTAGTCTTTGAAGCTGTGTTTCCTCTAGTGGCATTAAGAGGAGCATCAATTCTGTCTTGCTGGCTGATCTTGGTCCATAGTAGGGGCAGGGGGAAGGAGGAGACTGTAGGGTGTTACCAACTCACATGAAGAAACACTGACTTGTCTTCATCTAGCTAGTAGCCTAGGACTTTTGTGTACCACAGGTTCTTTATTTTTTCCACCAGCTGTTCAGCCAGTATACTGAGTTTAGTTGTTTCTCTGATGAGGAAGTTCCTGCAGGAGATGACAGTATATGTGGTAAGATACACAAATACATGATGTTAATTATCACACTGCCTGTCACTGAGAGTGCAAACTTTGTCAGCAGTCCTAGAGGGGTTTTCCTCAGAATACAGGACTAGGCAGTATGTGTTTGCCATGAGTTACATAAAACTATCTCTAGGGTCATCGTGCTTTTGCTTTTGTGAGGAAACTAGTTCCCCTTCTTTGAGGAATATGCATTCACAGCTAGAGTAAATTCTGTGGTTTACACTGACAGCAATGTTTCCTGGCACCCTCCCAGGGTGACTGATCCCCCACCAGACAGTGGCCCCCTCCCTCACAACCCATGTATAAAGCGCAGTAGTTGCTATCTGCACAAGCATTGCCATGTTCAGTGTGCATCCCTGCGAAGAGCTTGCACTTTCACATGAAACCATATTGTCCCACTCCACCTTCCAGCACCCCACTCCCATTGTGGTCACACGAGGTTGCTGATTCATTTACCACTGGGTCTCCCCATATAGATACATGATTAATCTATTCTTTGTCCCACTGCTTTCTCTCCCTATTTATCCATGGCTATTGAAGTGTTAGTTTCCATACCTGGTCACAACAACCGCTGGAGTCTGGGCAGCATCTGCCAAGAGCTGACCAACTTTAGGGGACATCTTGTTCACAGCTTCATAGATGTAAGCTGCAATTGCATCAGGGATGACCAACCAGTCACGACGGTCTTTCTCAAAGATAGACTTTGAATGCACTTCTGAGAAACAGGAAGCAGAAAAACATGAGGCTTCTCCAGCCACTTGTGTCTCTGATATCTTACCCCCAAGCACAATGAGAAAAGACTTGAATTCTGAAGTTCAGGCCTCCCCCAGTATTTGCTCTCACAGCATCCATCAGCATCTTAGTACTAGGTCATAGGCCTTACATAGCCTTGCACCAGGTATGGACAATTTTCATGCCAGACCCTTGCCAACTTGTTTCACACTGCCAAGCACTGTACATTTATGGTCTTGAACTGTGCTATTGGGCTTGAGTCCTACTTCATGGATGGGTTAGACTTCTCTGAAGCAAGTGAGCACCCTTAGAGCTGAGCCTTGTCTCAGGCAGACAGAAAAGCTTTTTAGACTCACCAGGGAGAGTTGTGCTAAGGAGCAGAATCAGAGCTATCACCAATGCCCTGGATTGCAGCATGATTTGCAGTAGCAGTTCTGCTCTCTACACCAAGAGACCTGCTGGAATCAGCATACAATTATTTTGTTTGTTTTCAGAGAAATAAAGCATTACAAGTTAAACACCAGCTTTTTGCTATAAACCTAACCAATAAATGAAGAAGAGAACAGGAAAGATCACGGTGCATTTCCTCTGAAGAAGCGAGGGGAAGATAATATAAAAATGAAAGCATCCTTTTATTGTATAATCGCAAATGTCCACAATGAATGATAGCTTTCAGAGCTCTGAGAAATAGGTGCCAGTTCAAGCTACTTTTTTTATACAAGAGCTAATATGCCTTGTTTCAGCACATGAGCAAAACACAAAAACTGGCAGAGGTCAGAATTGAGTTACTCCACACATTAAGTACAACTGAAAAAAATCACAAAAAGGGATTTATTCGTTTGTGGTTTCTTATTTATTTATTTTTAAATTTGGTAAATTGCTCTAAAGAACATTGTGCCAGTGAGTGCATCACATACAATGATCATCTTAGTGACCCAGTGATCTGACTATTTTGTCTTGCTGTAGTTGAGGAGAGACCCAACAACCCAACTAGGTTCTCTTGTCTTTTCCACACTGAGATTAAGGAAGCAGATAGGAGGCAGAAGAAGTTCTCAAAAGGGAATAGTAAGTGCAAACTTTATCTCCTTTATTTTATTAAAACAGTCAGAATTGGAGGAACTCTTGAAAATTGGTACCTGGTACATTAAAAAGCTGGCATTACATCTAAACAAGCGTTTCAAAAATACTGCCCTTAAAAACTTGTTTAGAAGTTAAAGTTTATACCGTGAGTTAGAAGGCTGGATCAGTCAGAGCAACATGAAGGAAACATCGCAGTGTTAGGAATTGCAATGGCAAAAAAGGCTACAAGTTTATTACATGTGACTGCTTTGCTAAATCCTGTGCCAGGTAGCTGCAAGTCAATGCTCCTTCTTCTCCTGCAGTATGGAAATTTGCTTCCATTTTTGATTTCCTTCTACATACACATTACCTCCAAAAGCTACCACTCCATTCACTAAACATTTGTTGAAAGCAGCAGTTGATCCATTACCAGCCTTCCTTGATTTTTAATCCTAGAGTCAGTGTTTCCCTCTGTAGACAAAAGATACGAATTTGTTTCCCAAGAGCATAAACAGTTGATCTTACCTGCTTTAGAGCCTGCAGTCCCTGTTTTGAAGGCAGCTAAGAAAAGGTTATGTATCTTCCAACACTGAAACTCTGCAATCCCTATTATTGGCTTGACCATCCTATGAGCGTCTTATGGAGCATCCATCACTCAGCTTCAGTCCAGGCCACCACAAGCACTCCCACCCTCCTCCATTTCAGCAGTATCCTTGGCTATGTAGCGTGAGAAAAGGCCCACGCTTTGGCTTGCAATAAAAAATAAGGCAAAACTGGGGCAAGATAGAAGACCACCTCCACTCACTTCTCTATATCCTAAATACAACTGTCACAAAGTCAATAGCACCCAGATCAAAGTTCCACTCTTACCTGTCCTGCTTTCTCTCTTTGTCAGGCTGAAGCTGAGGTAGATGCTCACCTGAGACACTGTCATTTATGCCGAGCTAATATAGCCATAGCAGGGGGTCAAAGGTCCTGCTTTGTTTTCCCATTTGCTCTTCTGCAAACATATCCAACTCAGTGGGACAGGCAAGAAGCTGTGGAGGACTCTGGACCTGTTTTTGAGATTTGGTAATGGTCAGTCTGACCTGAGCCTAAGAGACATGGAAGGCAGCTCCTGGGTCACTGAGTCCCCTACTTTTGCAGTCAACCATGTCATAGAGGCCCCTTTCATAAGCTGACCAAATTCCATGTTAATAATAGCTAGAGCTGGGCTCAATTTTCCTCACACTGTTTCTACGGAAAGGCTTGTGCCCTAACCACACTGCTCTGACAGTTGGAACTTGCTTGTGGCTAGTCCAACAAATGCATTGACCAAACAGTGCACAGGGGTAAGTATGCACCCAACTCACATTTCTTTTATTTATTTATTTATTTTCCTCATGCACAAGTCTTTTTGCACACACCACCAAGCCGGACACACATCTGAGCCAGCTATCAAAACCTACGAGGGGGGGCATCTAGCTCCAGGGCCCCTAGCTCAAGAAAGACATGGGCCTATTAGAGCGAGTCCAGAGGGCCACAAAAAAAAATATCAGAGGGCTGGAGGGGCTCCTGTTTTATGAAGAAAGGCTTAAAAAATTGGTTTTACTTATCCTGGAGAAGGGAAGGCTCCACGGAAACCTTAAGGCAGCCTTTCAATAAAGGGGGAATATAAGAAAGACAAAGGCTTTTTACCAAGGCCTTAGTGACAGGACAAGGGGAGGCAGTTTTAAACTGAAAGAGGGTAGATTTAAATCCAATATAAAGAAGAGTTCTTTATGATAAGGATAGTGAGACACTGGAACAGGCTGCCCAATAACCCTGTTATTGAAAGTGTTCAAGTGTCAGATTGGATGGGGCTTTGAGCTACCTGATCTGGTCAAAGACACCCCTGCCCAAGGCAGGGGCAGAATGGATGAAATGATCACTAGAAGTTCCTTACAACCCAAACCACTCTATGATAGCTTCTCCCCAGGCTCCCTGGTCCTGGTTAGAAAGTGGCTGCATTGCCACTGTAGGACATGTTTTCCCATAGCTCAAGTTCCAAGTGCCCGTTGGCGTTTCAGTCTGGCTGACCATCTGTATTTGGCACGTGCAACCACTGAGCAGTAGGGGGAAGAGACAGAAAGGCTCCAACACTGTGTCCAATAGGGCAGTAGCTAAGGGGAGTGGGGAGGACATGAGGCATAAATTAAGCCTACCATGTGAGACCAAACAGACCTCCATTCTTATGTTAGCCATTTACTTACTAGGTCACTGTCACATGTGGAAAGTGTGAAAAGCTCAACCAGCATCTCCATTTATCAATCAATCAAAATTTCTAGAAGACTTTTCTTCTCATGGATTTCAGACTACTTTACCACCAAACAGTAAGTGTTCTTGTTTTACACACACGGCAACCAAGTCAGCGATTGTTACAGCTGGTCACACCATTAGAGGGCTGCCAATGGTTCCCCAGCCATTTTTCCATTCTCTTGGTATTTATTCAAACTACATTCTTTCTTAGAAAAACAAAGAAAAAAGTATGCCAAAACAAGAACAACAACAAAATCCCCCATACAATCAAACCATTCTGCATTTTTGTTCTAAAAATCACAGAAAATTCTTACCAACATATAACAAGGTTAATTCCAGAAATAAGAACAGATAATTTTCAGTTCTACTTATGCTGCAAGCAGTAGAAAGCAATTTATGGTCTAGGAAGAACACACAAGAGCAACTAGTTGAAAGTTCTCTTGTATTTTAATTATGCATTTGACAGTCATTGAAAAGAATCTACACACTTACCATATGCTTTTATAGATGGAATAATATTCAGAAGACCAGCACAAGGCACATTATAGGCATTAAACTTAGCAGAAATAGCAAGAAGCAGTCACTACTTGTGGAGGTTAATTTAATACAACCTCAAGTGTCATCTCTCTCCTGTGTCAGGTCGACAAATGGAAGGCACTAAGCATATTAAGTGGGTGTTTTAAACTGATGTGCTGCTGGAGGTAGTAACACAAAGGGGGCTTAGCTACCCTATGTAGTAATACGTACCACTGAAGAGCTTTGCATTGTGGTTGGTATCACACGAGGTAACTTCCCCCAACCTGAAGTTAGCCTAACCTTAGCTAGTGCTATCACGAATACAATCCCAGAGATAGCAACTGGGCTTTTCAGCACTTTCTACTGCCAAACAGGCACTTGCCAAGACCAGATCAATGATTACACAAGAAGCAGCCCCTGCCCTCCATTCCTGGAACGGCATTCCAGAATGATAGCGGGTTCTGCAAATAAGCAAGAAAGCCAGATATTGCAAGTCCTTTCTTAATCAAATTAAAATTACGTGATTTTTTCTCTCTCTTATGAATCTCTGGTCTGAGGTGGAAAGCAGCTGACAAGGAGAGGCACGGCCATCCTTATCTGCCCATGTGGCATGGTTACTTAATCATTACATACTCATTTTAAATTAGGGCAACTCCAGTGGCCATCAAGGCACTTTTATCTGAGACAGAAAATTCATTCTTGGGGGTAAGGTATATCCCTTTAAGTGCATGACAGGAAGATTAAAAGTCTAGAATGGCAATAACTCCCATATGTGAAACATACTAATTTTTAATTTCCCACTTTTCTGTCTGTTGCAGTTGTAAAGCACGAATATATACATTTCCTTTGTCGCTATTTCACGCTTACTAACTGGTGTTTTACAAACCGCAGTGGGTCTGTGTAAACCCATGTAAACCAGTAAACCTGGTATCATTTCTGCTTCCTTGCTGCATAACCTAATCTACTTCTAACACAATTTAAGAAGGTAAGACTGAGATACAATCAATTTTCCCTGAAGAGGTTTAATGTTTGTATAAACATGAACTAGATGACTGAAGGGGATCTCCGGTAGGATAAAGAAAAAACTCTTCAGACCTCACCCAGCACAAATTAAGTTCACACGATCTCCAACTGGTCACCCTAACTCAATGATGGAGACTAGAGGAACAAATAAAGATGGAGGGCTCCTTCACAGCATTTTGGATAAAAGCACAACCTCTACAGTTAGTGTGCTCATTCTACAGGAAGCTTCAACAGCTTCTACTGTTACACAGAGTCATCTGGGTTTTCTTTTCAAGAGTCTTCTTGCTGTGTGAGGGAGTTCTTGCTCTTGGGAAAACTTGGTGGATATATGTTGGCTTATACACAACTGAATGCTAAGGAAAGTGAACATATCTTGGGATCTCACTTGATGTCTCAATACCCTCTTCTCTTGATGGAGAGCGGGGCAGCCCTTCCCTGAAACCTGGACATTTGGGATGGATTGAGATTACAGGAAGTTGTTCTGCATGATGCATGGCACTATTAGAAGCACAAGGAGAGAGTCAAATTCCAAACCATCAGTTTAGCTTCCAAGGGTAGAATTTGCAGGGCCCTGGGTATCTGCTAAAAGTTGACACACGGCAATGCTAAAGTCATAACAGAATGCTAGTTTTGGGAGGAGGAGTCCATATTATTTTCTGTCACTCCATCACCATAAAATCCTCCTAACTAATAAAAATACTAGCACATCATAGAAGACAGGGTGCATAAAGTCCTCAGGATGTCATTAAATAAGAACAAAAGTGATTGACAGGCAGTGGCTGAGAACCAGATTCAAGAGTGATACTGGCTTTGCAAGTCTGGAGAACACAATTCCATGTATTTCAGATGTAACTCATGGGTCAGTTACATTATTCATAGTTTGGGTTTAATGGAGACAAGGACACACTTAATACAGCCTTCCTTTCTTGAATTCAGACTTAGGAGTTTCCACTCATTTTTATTTGTGCTAGCCATCAACTGTTGATGAACAGCCCCTCTGTCTTCAAAAGTAAGCCTCTGGTTCTGAAACAAAGTCAGCCAGAGAAGCTAGTGGGTCCTCCTGTTTTACCTCCATACACACAATTAGATATAAGCACTGTCAGCCAAGAAACTGTAGGAAAATGAGCATTCTTTGTAGTGGCCTTTGATCAACCAGTAACTGCATCAGAGCATTCAGGCAGGAGCATTTGCTCCAAGCATGATGCTTCCCATCACTGTCCAAAGAAAAGAAAAAAAGGAAGTGGGCAAAGTGAAAACCTCTCCCTGTCAGTCTTCCAGGGGAAAGTATAAGCACATCAGTAATTAGGACATTAAAGACCACACAGTAGCAAGTGTCCCATGTGGCACTGGATGGGAAATAAGCTAGGAAATGCAGTCACTGATAACGGCCAATCTCTAGTGCCTCTGGGTTACAAAATAATGCACAAGATGCTCCAAAAGCTCCCTGACAACAGTTGAGTCTCTGGAATCTTAAGAAGTGCCTTTGGCAAACCAGTTTCCTGTGGAAGCAGCCAGCAGCCAGAGAGCCTCTCCTTTTCCAGCACGTTTTAAATGAAAACAGTGGATGAATCACATCAAGGATAAATGACAAGTTGTTCTCCTTCACAACTGGTCTTAAGAGTATAAAGAAATTCTCCATTCTATTTGAGAGGTGAGAGATGAGAAATCCCTGCAGTCTAGCTACACATCAGATGCACAACGTATGTGGAGCTGGTTAAAGTGTCAGGGTAAGGATCAAGGATATTAATAAAAAAGGTGACCGTAAAACATTTTCAGAGCCCTTTATACCACCCCATGTATATGATACATGGCACAGAGAGCAAAGGGAGAATATAAAATGCATGGAAGAGTACACGGCTTAGGCAAGATACACCCACCAAAGCCATGCTTCCTAGAGTTGAAGAAAATTCCCTCCACAGCGTGAGGGACAGTAGTCAGTACTGAGCAAGCTCAGCTCCTGTAGAGATGGCCAGACCTTGGTCAATTTAGCCCTTGAAGTTTACAACTAAATTCAAGCCTGGTTTAAAGGCCAAAATAAGTGACTTTTAAGGCCCTAAGGTGTAAACTTAATGTAAGACAGGTTGTTTCAGTCAGTGTAAGGCAGATAAGCTGCAGACGTGCTAGTGAGCCCTTATTAAGGCAGTCAAGCATCCTTCCAACTCGGTGATCCTTGTGTTTGGGAGAGAAAAGGAAGCAACTGCCCCAGCTACGCTGAGCAGCCCAGCAGAAGCACCAAACATTACATATTCTGAAGCACAACAGAGGACCTCACAAAGGAGATGCTGTGCCTTTCTACACCAAACTCCCAGGGGACTGGATCAGGTGACCTTTGGAGGCCTCTTCTAACCTAAATTATTCTATTCATTAATTCTAATCATTGTAGCTCTTCTCCAGTAACCAGTGTGCAAAGGACCAGCATTCTATGGAGTGGGCTCCTTGCAGTGTCAGGGCACCTAACAAAGACTCTCTTTAAAGACTCGGGATATACCATTTACTGAAAAATACCTGCTGTTTCCAACAGACCATGGCCCATTGCAAACCTAAGTTTCCAAATCACAGGAAGAACAAAAATGGGTTATGTTTTGCTTTCCTGGGCACTAGACGAAGATCCTTTGGAGCCACAAGTCTGAGGGAAAGCTGCTTTATCTGTTTTTTTGGGGTTTTTGCTGGTTGTCTGTTCAATCAAGAGCAGCACCCCAACCTACAGAGTAGAAGGATCTAAGGAGTCCGGTGAGAATCTTAGTTCTTTCATTACTGGCATTAAATGACTATGCTTCTTCCACTGTGGGAACTTCCTCTGTCCTGCAAGAGAAAAGAAAAGGTTCAGGAACAAGGAAGGATGAATGGAAGTATTATGTTTTTCTACCCGCTCTGATCACCATAACAAACCCATTCATACACATACACATCCAAGCTGGGACTAGAACTGCAATTCCTTCCAATCAGAAGGGAAAATGGTAATGTGCAAAATACAGCCTTCTGAGAAGACTCCCACCAGGTGAAATTCTGCATATATGTGATAAAGGACACTTAACATTTTTTTCATTTTAAAACCCCTTAATTTTTAAAGGCGGAATACACTGTCTAACTTAGAGACTAGTAATTGGATATGAAGCTTCTCACACTTAGGTTGCTACCTGAAATCTAGTTCCAGTGTAAACTGACAATATGAGTTGTGAAAAATAGCTGTTCAGTGCCCATATAATTCATGCTCAGCTCTCAGGAGCCATCCTCTTCCACCTGGCTTGGAGGATGGCATATTTCTCACCACTACAGTCTCTCATGATCTTAAAGCCTGTATCATGTAGCTTCACGCCTCTTACCTAGACACTTTCCCATATGAACCATCTTAGAAATATCACCAACATACTACAGAAATTAAATACTGGAGATATAGGAGATAATAGGAGAATCATGCAAATATTAAAAGACATCAGAAATAAACCAACACCAGAGAGGGTTGTAGAGGATACTCAGTATTGCTGCCTACTTGGAAGTGCTTTCTCCCCCCAAGAGTGCCAGAACAGCTATTCTAACACCAATGCATACATAGAGCCCCAAGTGACTGTAGGTGGGGACAGGAGTGAGAGTGTATAACATGTCACATAGTGTGGGACGTGATAAGGGACCTGCTTTGACTGCTTACTTTGCCCCTAAACGCACTATAGCCATACAACACGTCTCTTCGTAGGCAAGCTGCGCAGGGCACCCAGTGCTCCTTACCCTCTGTTTGAAAAGCCAACAGGCTGCAGAAAGTAACATTCACTTTTACTCCCCAAAACCCATCTCTTCCCTTAGACGAGAAAGTGAAAAGGCAGCTGACTCACCGAGCGTGGCCCTGCACTGCCTTTGTGCTTCTTGTCCTGACCTGGGATGATTTCTAAGGAGCGGTAACTGGGGGGTTTATCTTCTGACCATTCCCGAGACCGGGACCGCTGCTTGCGGTTTGTCACCGGGACATGAACTTGCTCTTCTGAGGAGCTCCATGACCCTTGGCGAGAGGGAGGAGAGTAGCTGTGCCGCCGCTGACCTGAGCTATTGCTTCTGCTGGTGTGGTGCTGGTAGTCTCGCCTCCCTGCGGGCTCCTGCCTCCCACCACGATGATGGCCGGAGCGCTCCTTGGCCTCCTCCGGATAGAAACTGCAGCTGCTGCTGCTGCCCCTGCCCCTGTCAGCCTGGCGTGGGGGTGACGCATCCCGTCTGGAGTGCGGGGGCCTGCCATTGTAGCCATCTCTCTGCCTCTGTGGATGGTCCTCTTGCTGCCTGTCCCAGGGCTCCCGGCTGTAGCTGGAATGAGAACCCCCACTGGAAGGCAAGGGCCACCTCCGGTTTTCCCTCTTGCCCTCTTCTGCATAGTCCCAGGTTCTGAGGGTACGGGCAGCTCTCTGTGGCCGTGAAGAGTTGCTGCTCCCATGGATGGAGATATGATCTGTGAGAGGTGGCATGATCTCAGAGCCCAGGGAGGACAGCAGGCTGGGCTGCACAGCCTGCCACTGGTGGGAGGGTGGCTGGAGCTGTGACACGTTAAGGTTTTGGATTTCAGACTCCAGATAGTCCAAAACACCCTTGTTAGCGGAAAGCTGAGCTTGTGGCTGCACCAGTGGAAGACTGTTCTGCAGAGACACATCTAAGGATAAAAGCACAGAAGCACAGAGAAAGTCAAGGGGAAACAATAATAATGATCCTGGCTGAGTCCCTTTTGAGCCTCTCTTCTCCTGCTCCTCCTCAATGCAAGAGCTGCACAAGTTTCAGGCACTACAACCAGCACATCCAGACCACACAAGGTAAGGTGCAAAGAATAGTACTAGTAAGCTGCAGCTTGATCTGTCTCTTGGGCAGCAAAGGTAAGAAATCAGTCATACAGCACACCTGTCCTCATCTGCACAAAGCCACAGCTAATGTGACAGGTTGGTAATAGTCCTGCTCTGAGGAAGAGGTAGGCCCAGATGACCTTAGAGGTCCCTTCTAGCCAACATCTGTAAAAAGCTGACTTGAAACAAATTTAAGGGAAACTTAAGCACAGGAGATTCAAGGCCTGTGGAAAACACGGGCTAAGAAACTGCCAAGGAATGTACTCGCCCATTTTCTGCTAGCATGGACTTCCTTAAGAAGACTCAGTGTATTCTGTCTTAAATCATGGTAGCTCAGACACCAGATCTCCTTAAGAAAAACTGGTGCCCTAACTAGGAAAAATGGTAACTGTATAATTAATTAGTGGACTAAAAAAGTATATACTCAGACATCTTAAATCTAATATTTAAGATGTTTGCAAATTATTTCTTCAAACAACAGTTAAGACTCATCAGACACAAAGGAAATCTGTGAGTGCTGTATCATGATCAAAAACTTAATTTTAGATGAAAAATATTTTACATTTATCTGAGAAGTTGTTATTTTAAAATCCCATATTTTCCTTGGTGATTAAATAATATTACTGGTAATAAGTTATTTTATTACTTATTTCTCTGGGACTTCAGAGACTCTGTCTTCCCTCCTCTATTAAAGCTACAAATACACAAATACAAGTGATTCTGGGGCAGAACAACTGGAAAATTCTGCCTGGCTTATTAAAGAGTTCTTCATTTTTTGCTGCATGCTGGCTAGGTCTATTGCACAGAAGGCAGTTTGCCCTTAATCATTTAAAGACTAGACATTTGATAAGAACTCAAACAAACTGCACCTCACTTGTCATGTCAATTTTGGCTATAAGGAGTTGACCGTGACCAGTACAACAGAACAAAGAAACGGTACCCTCCTCTACCACATGAAGCAAGATAAGCTGGGTATATTTACCCTGCAGTCACTAGGGTGTGGCACAGATACAGTTTAGTTAGCATTAAACTACTTCACCAAGCACTGAGCCTAGCAAGACACCCAGGCAAGTCTATAGTACACTCAGATGTAGCAGAGCTGTCATGCTAGGACACACAGTCATGCTAGGAACATCTCTTGTAATAGACTAAAGATTCACTGCTGAACCTCCCCCAAAAGTTACCTGTTTCTCACCCCAATTTGCCTCTGAAATGACACCTACGGTCTCACCTCGTTGCAGTAGAGGGTTCAGCTGGTAAGAGGAAAGTTGTGAGTTCCTGTCGCCACCTCTGTAGAACATGTTGGGTGATATCCAAGGTGCAAGTGCCTGAGCCTGCTTCATGATCCTGTACCGTTCCAGTGCTGTAAATGAAGAAGAAGAAAGCTTACAGTAGCTGTCCAGAGAGCACAGCTTGCAGATCACACACCATTTTGCATAAAGACTGTAGACTTTGGATGTGATCAGATATAGGAAATTCATAGAATGAAAAGCTCTTTCCACCCCACAAAGGTAAAGTAGAGTACAGGGAATGCCAATACAAAGTTGTACAGCTTCAAAAAGATACATAAAACAGAAGAAAAGGGTTACCACCTGACATTCAGGGTACAATTCCAGCAACTGGGGACAAATGGCACTATGATTAAAGTACGCAGCACATAACCAAAGGCAAGACTTCCACCTGCCCTGTCATTATGAGTACAGTTGTGGAAAGGCAGGAAATAATGTTTCATACAGCAAGGCTATAGTTTTCTCTCTCTTAAAACTCTTTCAGCTCATCATTGGTCCTTTCCCCTTTTGGCTTTGATTTAAGCTAAACACGATCTTTGTTTTGCCACCTTCATGTAGGCTCTGCCCAGATCATACTTTCCACACCATACTCCATCATTTCTTCTCCGTTCTGCAAACAGGGCACTCAGACATGCACTGTCCAGCTTCTCCCTTTTCAGTCTTTCAACCATTCTTGTCTCTTTCTGTAGTTTACCTCAGCATGACTGCTAAAATTATGAAGGTATGGTCAAACTGGTGAACAAACTGAGTTTCCTGTTCTCAACATCAATGGCCAGTGTGCCAAATGACCAAACTCAGTGGAAATTTGTCTCCCTCAGATTGCCCACTAGTGCTAACTGCAGACCCCTACTTGTGGGGTCAGGCTCCAATTCCACTTCACTTTTTGCAGCATTTCCATCTCACCTCCTCTACAGACAACCTCACCTTCCCTGTGTTCGCTTACTGCTGCTTCTTTTTTGGGAATACCTAAAAACATCTTACAGAAACTTACTTCTAGCATGGACAATCAAAACTTAAGTTTCTGAGCAAGAAAATTCTACAAGTCCCAGGCCTTGCGAAGCCTGACTCTACATGGTTTGTCTGTCATTACCGGGTGAAGGTTTTCTGCAACAGAGCTTTTGGGCTTTTGCAAGATTTCTTTTATATGCCTCCTCTGGAGTTTTAGAAGTGGCAGGCTTTTACTGCAGTCTCTTCTCTGGTCAGGCAGGACCAGAACATTCCTGGCTATTCAGTTCAGCAGACAGATAGGAGCGTAACTGCCTTTGAGACTTTTACCCCTCTGATAAATCTGGCTGATGAAATTAAAAGCTACTGGAAGGAAAGAGATAGGGGACAGATAGACAGGTTGACTGCATAAGCCTTGCTTCCTTGAGAAACCAGGCTACAGCTAAGCTCCAGTTAATTCTATCCCTTGGGTTCAACTGCAGCAGGCAGCATTTAGCCTGCACGCTCTTTGGGCCTGAGCTCTTCATTTCAGGTAGCACTCCAGTTATTAAAAATTTCCTCCTTTAGCTGGTTCACTGAATACAGAGCACCTCTTGTAGCAAAACAGTGACCAACCATGCCCCTCAACACATCCTTCCCTTTTCCCACAGTTCATGCAGCTCCACTTCATTCTCCACTTCAAAATCTCCTTCTCTCCCCAGCCTGGCTCCAACCAGAGTGAATTGCAAAGCTGGAAATTTTGGGGGGTTTAATCTTAATACTTTGATTTTTCTTCAAAGATGTGTGGCCTTAAGTAGCAGATTTCAAGCATTTTATGTCAAATTTGTATTGTTATTTTTTTCTTCCCCATGGGATTTCCCTCCAGTTTTGGTTTCAAACTTAGAGGAAGAGAGAAAGAGGAAAACAAAAAAGGATAAAAAGAAGGAAAAGGCCTTATCTCTTTCTCTTCTGTTCCTCCAGTTATCAGCTTGAGAATGTCCTAAAACCTGCTGACCACAGTCTTTGCCCAAGGAGTAAAAGGCTCAGCAACTGTGGGCAAATCTACTTCAGGGTTCCCCTCTTTAGGGTATGAAGACAGTCACTACAACCAAAGTCATCCTGTCCCTGTAATTCTCTGATCTCTTCCTACAGCTGGACAAGCGCAGTATTACCTTCAGACCTCCTTCACTACCTTCATCCTTTCTTCCTTCCACAGATACTTTGCCTTCCAGTTTGAACTGATATATACTCTCATTCCTACCTGAAAAACGGAAGTTACAGATCTCTTTTTTAAAGTGCACATATTTATCTGTGGAAAGTCAGATTCACCTGAATTCCAAAACTGATACTTATGAATTGATACCTATACCTACCTACTGCTGTAAGACTTCGGCAAAATGTCATGTTGTTCCCTCCACTTACTCCCCGCTGAGAGAGGTTGCTCTTCACCTTTGACAGACTTTATAGCTGCTGGACCATTTATCCAATTATATAAAAAAAAAGTCAATGTTTTCCAACCTAGTCAGACCCAGGTGCAAGTATACCCTATTTTGCATCAATTCATTAGTGGAAGAAGTCCACAGTAGAAAAGAAACTAATAGAACAGAAGGAGGTCATACCCTGGTCATTTACCCTGGTGAGCTTTTCTCAGAGCTTTCCATGGGAAATGTTTAGTATTTCTGTACACCAATTCCAAATTACCCAGACAATGCACTTGTCTTATTGCTAGGTTCAAAACCATGTTCGTTAATGACCTGACTTAAACCACCCAGAATTATATTGCCTCGATGGCATCAATGACTGTTCAGCAGATCCAGGCTACCCTCTAGTGGCCAGTAACTGGGAAGAAATCACCCGTACCTGGCTCGCACTATAACTCATGAGACTTTCTTTAGGATTTCTGTCTTCTCTTCAGCTGTATGGAACTGTTATTCCTCAGGAACCCCTGTATCAATCTTTCTTGGGTGACTTGCAAAAAAGTAAGTCAAAAGCAGGATGAAGTGAAGGTGCACTAGAGGAGGGGAGCAGGCACGAGGATCCCTTGCAAACCAGATAAAGATGGCAGGCAGCTGGAATAAAAATTAAAGCCAAAGAATCCAGCAGTCAGTCAAGCAGACTGGACTCATCTGTACTTTACTCATGAGCAGGAAACCGCATAAGAATCCCTCCTACCTATCCTCAACAGGAGAGACGAAAGACAACAGAAGCAGACTGGAGTACGCTATCATCTCCTACAGCACAGAAAACCAAAGAGGAGCCCGCACATATTCTGAATCCCTTTTTTGATGAGAACTAGAAGTCTGAAGATGCGTGTCTTTCATCTCCATCACTTCTCTCTCCCTTCATAGCGACTAATTTTTCTGTCAAATTTCCATAGCCTCAACACTACGCATTTCACTCGACAGCCTGCAGAGCCCCCAGAAAGTGTTTTGATTTGTTTTTAGCAGTAAGAGGGATGCTCTGTTTGCTTTTTGCAAAGGCTAAGCAAATTAAGCTTAAACCTAAAACTGTCACAACGTATAAACACCCAAGGTACAGCAATTAGCTCTTTTGCAGGTAAAAGAAAACCAGAAACAGAGCTCCTTGTTCATAAATCCCCTTCTTGTAGCATCTGGGGAAGAACCTGGTTATTTCAGTGATAAATAAATGTATTTTTTGCAATTTGTTGCTGTCAGTTTGTGTAAGCTGCAGAGGGGCTAGTCTGCTTTGTGTTGCTGCTAAGTGTCAGTTACAGGAACACAGAGGTTCTATGACCTTAGCAGCCAAAATTAAAATGGTGGCCTTATTAAGAGAACAGGGTCTTGCTGCAGAATCTTTATTACTGCTAAAAATGACACATGAGAAAGTTTCTCTCGACCCTCAGAATTCATTTGCAAATGCATTTGCACCAAGAGAGACCATCTTTCTCCTTTCTTTCTCCTCACTTCCTTCCCCAAATAAAACCAAACAAAACCTTTTTCTTGTGGAAGGAGCAGCTCTGAAATAGCATTCAAATAGAAAATTCAACTTTTCACGTAAGGTCCTCTCAGAGCAACACACCTGTAGGTTAGGCCAGTTTGAAGAGTAACACCACAGCATTTGCTTGCCCTCCTCACATGCACAGGCATATGAGCCACAAGACAAGGAAGAAAAGTCCTGAGCTACTTGTACAAGGGAGCTGATGGTGCCCTGGATGAAATGAGGCAAGTTAGAGGGAAGGTGTGAGTGAGGAGCAACTTCTTAAAGTAGGACACAGAGTAGCAAGATGGGCTCCATGTATCCTAGCTCCCGTCCTCTAAACTCAGATAAGCTGGTCGTAGTGGTCACATTGCCAAAGAAATATCTCAGTCTATATGGACACTGAACTGGAGGGAGAAAGTGGACCTCAGCAAGATCCCAGTCAAGCTTTTGTCTTGACAGAAGCTGTGAATGGACACACATTTGCTGGAACCTCACCTTCCTCATTACAGCAGCACCGGGTAGGGCAGCAGACACACGGGATGTGGCAGCAGCAATACTGGGGGCAGCACTGGCACCAGCATACTCCAATCAGCAGAAGGAGGAGAAGGCCACCGAGAACGATGAGGATTACTGTGAGCCAGTCTGTGGGAAAAACAGAGAGAGAAAGAGGATGCTCATGTACCTGGGCATAGCAAATTATTCAGCACCTCTCCTCTGCTGGAGACATCTTGGGATGGGGAGGAAGAGAATAGGAGATATCTACCACCCAGGCAGAAAAACACAGGCACTTACGGAGAACAATCAGCTTAACTTCTTTGTCCATATCACCCGAGGTATCTCCTGGAGCTTCCACAGTGCAGTAGTACACACCATGGTCCCACCACATGACCTCACTGATGACAAGGTCTGCCCCTGTGGGAGAGGGACTGAGAGATCAGTAGGCTGTTTGGCACTGACAGACACTACTTTCAGGCCTCACTTTAAGAGGGCTTTCTGCCTGCAGGTGACATACAGTACTGCATCTCCCCTCTTCCCAAGCATAGACATCACCTTCAAACAATCCCATTTGAGTCCATTAAGAACTCCTGTAAACAGCATTAACTGCTAGTCCCTTTTTTCTTCGTGTTGCTGGAAGGCAAACACTACTTAGAAGTGGGACTAGTTCTCTGTGGAGTGAAATAACCAGCATGCTGCTGGATGATGGATGCTAAGATAACTGGCTGCTGCCAACTGCCAGCCCTAGGTTTTGGAACACAAATCACTGTCCTCTGTTAGGCCAGCCAACCCAGTAACTCTTCTGGCAGGAGTAACAGGTATTGTTTCAGGGACAGCCCAGGGCATATAATACACCTGGACAATTATGCAGTACTTCATAAAAGTAACTGTTTTCTAGCCTTTGGGCTCCTTAGCTTACTTCTGTGTTCTTCAGCAAAATGCTCAGGTATCCTCAGCTCAGCCTTCGCTTGTAGTGCTTCCAATACCCTCAGGCCAGCCCTTCATAGCTCTTATTCCACTGCCACCTCACAGAATGTGTAAGCTACAGATGACATCAGCCCTGATTATGCTTCTCTTCACTTAACAGGCCCAGATACTGGATAGTTACTGAGTTTGCTGCCTGCCTGGAGGTGAAGTCACTTACGGTTCTGAATGGTGATTTTTCGTTGCTGATAGTCAACACCCAGCACAGGTTCCTTCTGCCCATATTTCTGGATGACAATGCGCACCTCTCGCTGGCTGTCATTGCAGTCAGTAGATGGGTCCTGGTGAAGATTTAAACCAGCCTGGTATGCTATAAACACACATCAAGTAAGATGTGAAAAGTTATTTCAAAGGACCAATTCCTATCCCCTTGAAAAGTAGAGAAAACTCCTGCATGCATATGTGCATTTGCTTTGGTTTAGTAAAAGCAAGCATGGTTTCAGACCAGCAAAGAAAAGTTGCTTTGAAGTACTCAAAAGCAGAGAGAGGTACAGCCACTGGAACAACAGCTTTCAAGAATATAGGAGCTGCAGAAGAGATGCCTCCCTTACTCACAACTGAAAGAACAACAGTAGAAAGAAGCTAATGGTGGTAGGCTGGAGGGCAGCTCCCAGTATGAAGATAAACTGCAAGGAAAAAAGTCCTAAGACTCCCAGGAGTACTGGAACTAAACCAAAAGTGTGATTATTTACCAAACAAAATCTCCAGACATACACAAACTGCTGTAGGGATTGTCTCCCTTTCCCTGCTGTATCCCATTAGATGTTGCAGAGCTCATAAAGACAGAAAAGAATCCATCATCTGACTCCAGCTAAGGATTATGCGTAGAGACACCTAACAATGGAGGACCAGGGGCATTTTTTGTGCAATACTCCTACAGCAGACTCACAATATAAACTAACATTGAAATTCCAGGTATTTGGGAGCTGAGATTTGTGGAGACAACTGATACAGTCAGCCCTGTCTGTAAAGGGCTTGAAATGAAAAGACGAGAAGACAAACCTTGTCAAAGGCTCCTCCATTGCTATATCTCCAACGGATCAGGAAGAACAGACCCAACTAAGCAAACACTGTGACCCTCATGCTTTCTGTCCCTGCTGGAGGCTATTAGCTTAAGCGTGGGCCCAAAGTACTCACATTATCCTGGGATCAGGAAAGCCAGGGACCCACCTGCTTGCAGACTAGGCTGCAGCGCACTACACAAACCATCCAGACTGCATAAAGGAGAGTTTGGGCACCAAGACACCAAACAAGTCCAGGCTCCCCACTCTGACCTCATTCTTAAGTGTGCCATTAATCTAAGGTTGGCCAGCTTAAACAGACTGCAGGGTTTATAAAAAATAGTTTTCCTTCAGTTGGAAGGGACCTACAATGGTCATCTAAGTCCACCTGCTTGACCACTTCAGGGCTGATCAAAAGTTAAAGCATATTATTAAGGGCATTGTCCAAAAGTCTTTTAAACAGTGGCAGGCTTGGGACATTCACCACCTCTCTAGGAAGCCAAAGAAATATTTCCTAATGTCAAGCCTGAACCTCCCCTGACACAGCTTTTGAACCATTCCCACACATCCTATCACTGGATACCAGGGAGAAGAGCTCAGCGCCTCCCTCTCCAACTTCTCTGCCCAGGAAGCTGCAAAGAGCAGTAAGGTTGCCCCTCAGACTCCTTTTGTCTGAACTAGACAAACCTGAAGTCCTCAGCTGTTCCTCATAGGACATGCTTTCCAGCCCTTTCACCAGCTTTGTTGCCATCCTCTGGTTGCATTCAAGTATCTTAACATTTTTCTTAAGCTGTGAATCCCAGAACTGCACACAATACTCAAGGCCACACTAATGTTAAATACAGTGAGATCATAAACTCTTTTGACCCTCTGGTTATATGGAGTTTGACGCACCCCAGGATACAGTCTGCGTACCATCTTTCAAGAATCATCTTAAAAACTCCTGAATTAAGGCTGCACACACCAGAATGTCTGCACGTGAAAGTGCTGCCACCAGTACTAAATGTTATGATTTAGAAGTCTTTCTGCCCTCCAAAATGCACGTTTCTTATACTTTCTAAAATCAGTAACATCTGGTCACTGGTATCTAGCTCCAACCATGGGGTCTGCTATGGAAAAATGAAGTCCACTTGTTGCAGGACCCTTGCTTTGAAACATGCTGAAGCATGAGGCAGCTGGCAAGATTGACATGTGTCCAACACGGCTGAAACTCTCTGCCTCCTCTGACAAGGAGGACAAATACGCTGCTCTGGCTGGGATTTCTACATCATATCAGAAAGCCTTAACATTGCAAAGGAAATCACAGACATTTTTTCTTGGAGCACAGGGAAATACCACCACCTGACCTTGTTTGTGGGCAGGAAGAGGTCAAAAGCCTGTATTATCCAGGAAGTCTACCCTTCCCTTCCTGTCTGTTTGTAGCAGTACTCCTTGGAGGACAAACCTAACACTTACAGGCTGAGTAGTAGTCAAAGATGGGGTCTTTGCAGAAGGATTTGAAGCGCCAGGTCACCACCACATCTTGCAGCTGAGCTGAGGTGCTATAGTCACACTTGAGGATGACAGTGGCAAATAAGGTGGTATAACGCTCAGCATCCTGCACTGTCACCAGGAGGGAGAGGCAACCTGCAAATGAGAACACAGAAGGCGGTCAGCTGGCAAGAACAGACCTTACATCACAGTTTTCACTGCACCAGACCAACAATCAAAGTATATCTCCCTAGGCGTCATCCAGGACCTGCAGCTATGGACCTCATCAGTTTCTCTGGTGAAGCCATCCAGAGTTACAAACCCTGGTTAGAATGTGAGTCCCATCTTTCCCTGACAGAAGGTAGCTTGAGCCAGCTGCATTGTCCTTCCTTATGGACTAAATTATTTTCTCCAAAGCAACTATCAACAGCCAGTATGTAGCACATGAGCCTGTACTCTCCTTCTGCAGGAGGAAAACTGTCCCTCCAAGCTGAGGAAGATCATTCATTGGGCCCAGAAACACACAGGATGGGATTGCTTTGGCTTGTCAGCCTAACAGAAAAGTTCTGCAGTGCCATCCCTTCATAAAAATACCAAATAAATTTTATCATGGTCTTGCTAAGACAGTCATCAGAATGTGACCAGGAATAAGACAATACAACATCAGTTAATCTGTTTTCTACTAGTTCAGAACAGCACATTCAAGCAGCTGCAACCACTGAAGAAAGTTGTACAAAGTTGTACAAAGTTTCTCGTAAGCTATGCTTTATTTTAGCCACACTCAGAGACACCTCTATCTTATTTAAACTTTGATAATACAGTAAGTTGCGCTTGTCGTTAACAATAGCGAAGTTATCACCAGCTGCCTTTGATAAGGGAATACAAACAATGTGGAGCAAATGTGTGATGCCCTCTCTGGAATATACCCAGGAGAACAGTGGGAGGTTGCAGTGCTATGCTAGTTGCTTCTTAACTGGGGAACACAGCAGCAGGAAAGGAGGGAAGGAAATGGAGATGCTTGGAAGGTACCAACTGAAAGGGTCTCCATGAACCAACACTTGGGATTTTTTGCTATTCAAAGATTTTCCCTCTATTCCATGTTTCAGGATGAGAGCAAGAGAACAAGGAAGTATGTAATAACCTCTGGATTGCAACTGCAAGCATCATTCTTTCAGTGTCCTCTTAGGCTGCACCTCTGCAGTACATTCCAGGCTCACCCAGTTTCCACCTGGTAGAAAACATGCTGCAGAGGTGCAACACTGATGCCACAAGTAAGTCTGCAGTAGGATGTTGTGAATGCAGTACTTGCTCAGGTTTTGGTTTGAAATGGGCAGCTGGGCAGCCAACTCAAAAGCACAGGCAGAGTGAACTCATTTGCCTTAAAAATACCACATAAACAGAGAGGACCAGAGTAAACTCTGAGTCCAAGGCTTTCCTGAGAAATAAAATATACATGCTAGAAGTACTAGCGCCATACAAACCTCTAAAACCCCAAAGGATCTCTAGTTTTTCACAATGCTGTAGCAAAGTTCCATACTAGTAATGGGTGTTTACAGTTGCTCTTATTTAAGAGCACTGTGCTTCAACAGATCTTGTTTCAGCTTTCATTGTGAAATAACTGACCCACAGGATCTTACTGTGGGAAACCACAAGAAGTCAATCCAAAAATCAAACTCTCAACCTGGCAAAACCTTGATCTCCTTGTCAGTCAAATTAATTTCCATATGAATTCTATCTGACCTGTTGAGGCTCATGTAAACATAACAGGTTATCCATGGATTTCCTACAGCAGCATCCTTCCAGCAAAAATAAAATACTCAAAATCACTATATGCTTTTCACTTAGAGAAACGTGTTCTGAAAAAGAAACAGAGTTGAAAGATTAAGTTCCTTATTTTCTAAAGAGGTTTAAAACCTACTGTTCCCACCAGAGGACAGTCTGATGTCAATGCACATCTGATGTTTCATACTAACCTCCTCCAAGAAAACCAAAAAGTTGTGGCATTAAGGCTGGTTTCTAAATTTGGACTGCATTACTCCACCAGATGCTGCTATCCTGGCTGGAAAGAGCAAACCTGGACACTACCAACCTTGAAAGTTACAGCTATCTCAGGCCTATGGCTTTGCATTGAAGACACTAATCTTCGGAGCCAGTGAAGCCAAATTTTAGCCAGAACATCATGAGGAACACAGCTGTCAGGAAAGACAATCAACAAGTACACCTACGTACTTCTTTGCCTCTGTTACTGGTTTTCTGTGAAAAACTCAACGTTGGTTTTGGTTTTAAAGCTAACTTTTAGTTTTAAATCTAAATCACCAGCAAAGACCCAGGCATCCAAGAAGCAAACCGACCATTTTATTTCCTACAGATCAGAAGCAGTTGGGCAATCTGCAAAGCTTGCCAGAAAGGATTCTGCTTGCCGAAGGCCGCCTGTGGACACGAAGGTGAGCCCCTGCTCTCCATACATGTACCTAGCAGCTACGGCAGCACTGCAGCCACACCAGATGCCCATAGAGGCTGTGGTGGGCGCTTGTGACAAGCCAGAGGGGAACCCCTCCGTGTTTGCCTCTTGTGCTCAGGTCCAAACCACGCTGGCCGCACACAAAGCGACACCGGAGGCTGCCAGGAAGCAGGCGGCCACTTCCTCCTAGGACAACAGGTAGCCGCACCTCTGGGGTAACGAAACTCCTCTCCGGAGGGCTTTTGTACTGAGCTCGGGAGAACCCCGCTCCTCCGCCCGGCAGCGTAGTTCACCATGGGGGAAACAACGCCCGCCCGGACCAGGCTGCCCCTTTCCCTCACGGCGGGGCCGCCATCCCTCCCCACCACGTTAACCCCGGGCAAAACCCGAGGGCGCCTTCCGGTCCGCGGTGCCACAGGCGTGCCCCGGGGCGGGTGGGTGCCCGAAGGGTGCCGTGACTCCGCCGCCACTCTGGCCCCACTCACCGGCCGGCAGCCAAGCCAGCAGCAGCGCCCACCGGCAGCGCCCGCGCGGGGACATGTCGCGGCCTCCTCCGCCCGCCCGGGGCCGTCGCGCCAGGCCACCCCGCCGCACCCACAGGCCCTCCCCTTCCCGTGGCACCTGTCCCAGGGCAGGGCGTTGCCGCCGGCTGCAGTCCCCTCCCTCCGCGGCCCCTCAGTGGCCGCCCGCCCGCCTCTCACCGACACCTGCACCCTTCGCCACAAGGCCAGGCGAATACCAGCTGCCAACTTCAGAAACTGTTTATATATATATATATGTATGTGATGTGCACACAGGTGTATGTGGAGATACGGACACCGAGCTCTGCCGCCTGGGAAATACCGCCGTAACCGACCGGAGCGCGGGAGCAGTTGCCCGTCGTGTGGGCAGTAAGTTCAGGGAATTCGTCTCATTTTCCAGCTGAGTTTTGAAATGAGCGCAACGGTGCCCAAAAGAGTTGTTACTTAAAAACCACAAACAAGCAAACTGACCACCCCCCCACTGCGCGACGGAGTCGTAACCGCGGCTGCCCCCTCAGCCCCGCTGGGGTAACCGGCGCCGACCACCGTCTGCCGGACCCACGGACCTACGCATGCGCGCACCCCTCCGCGCCAGCCCCGCCGAGCTGCCTGCCTGGGCGCCGCGGGGCCGGTTGCCTGGAAACCGGTAACGCCGCGATGGAGGCGGCCCCAGGTACGGAGTGCTGGGGAGGGTCAGCGCCCGGGCCCGTTCCGGTCCCACGCGGCTTCGCTTCGGCCCTCGGGGTGCCTGCAGGCCCATGGACCTGTCCCCCTCAACCGGGGCATCTGCTCCCTACTCTCCTCTGTGGCACCCTCTCCATGGCCCCTCAGAGGCTCCCTCCCCTGTTCTCTCTGCGGAGCTCCAGGGGTTTCCCGTTTGCCCTTTGATGTCCCCCATTGTCACGGGGGGGCTTCTGCCTCGCTGTGGCCTTTTCCTGGTGTCCAGCTGGAAGGTGGCCTTGGAAGAGGAAGGGCCTGCAACCCTGTGTGAGGCCAGTGCTATCAGGCTTGTGTGATGGAGTTTATGTGGGACCAGTCTTCCTACACAGAGGCTTTTAGGAAAGAAAAGCCTTTAAGCTCATGTAGAGAATAAAAGAATACTGCTCAGCTTCAGAAAAGTGAAACAGGAATGAATGTTATCTGCAGCTGAGATAGACCACCCTGTACTTCATTTGAAATGTGGGACTTGGTTCTGCTTTACCATGTGTGAGACAGTTGATTCTAATATTGCTGATACTGTGGCAGTGTTCTCCTGTTCGTTTTTATGATTTTCCTTTACACTGTAAGTTAATAAGTAACTGTGCTGATGTCACCTGTTTTAGTTTCTGCTCAATAAAAACTTAGTAACCCTTACTCACAAGGCAGACTTTCAGAGACTTGAAACTTTTGCTTGCATGAGGCAGAGCTAGGACATCTTGATCACACAGAGGACTGCTTTAGTTGTAAGGTTGGAAATTAGATTCAGGTTCTAAGCAGGGCTCTTCTGTTCATGCCTGTTCTCTGATTAGGTGAAAAAAAGAGACAATGGAGCTGCAATAAAGATTATATGTCTAGATCCTGCTTTGTAGCTTTATCTTTCCTGTCTCTGTCCCTGCCTAGTAAATATTTTATATACTTAACTGCTGTGAGAATTAATGTCTTCTGTTATTCTCCTTGCGCTCAAGTCTTGTACCTGTTGTAAGAGAGACAGTAATATTCTTTAGTACAAAAATATTCTTGCTTGGGATTGATTGCCTAAGACTGACTTTTATGATTACTACTTTTATTGTTGTAATGCTGACTGATAACAATACACAGGCAGTACTGGATAGCTGTGCTCAATTTACACTTGGATATTTTGCTGTGTCTAGAAGCACTGAAAGATTTTTTTTTTTTTTTTGAATGCAAGTAAGTTTTGCAAAACTCCGCTGCTTAAACATGTTGCTGTCATCTGCAGCCCAGTAAATTGCTGATACTCTCTGTCATCTGAAGGCTAAAAACAATGCTGAGAGAGTTATTCAATGGCATGCTGTTTTTCATAAAGAAAAGGAAGGCTCAGGTAAAACCTGTTGTATCTGAAGGGACTGTGTCTGTGGACTGCATCTGAAGATGAGTTAAAAAGCAGAACTTGGCAGATGGGAAGAAATCCAAAGTTAATCCAAATTAAACTAGAAGAAGATGACACAGCCTGGAACAGATGATTAGTATGTAATTCCTCATGGCAGATACCCCTCATGATAGCTAAAACTTGCAGTTGTTTTTTTAGGGCAGCACTAACCTCAGGCCAGAAAGATAGCATAGACTAGCTCATAAGGCTCATAGTATGGTGCTGAGTCAGAATTGGAAGCAAGAAAGCAAAACAAAGTCATGGGGTGAACTGAGCTCCTTCATGTGAAATAAAGACAAGCAGAGGAGTAACACATAAGACAATTTCTCCTGAAGTAAAGAATAAGTGACACTGTGAGTCTCCTTTGGAACTCTGGAAGGATTTTTTGATGCTTATATTGACACATTCTTTTCAGCATTTTTTTTGATCTTCCCATTATACTTTTTTTCCTCTTATAGGAAGTGTTTCTTTCCTTCCCCTGTTTTAAATTACGGGGTTTTTGTGAAAGCAAATTCTCCCTACGCTTAATGCTAAACAGCAGGAAGTCCCTTGTTGGACAAAAAGGACTTTTTAAAATTACTGCTTAGCATGTATGAGCAAATTAGTCAAAAGAATTCATACCTAAGAGAGTGATCCCACTTGTCCTTTGCAGAAGAAAACAAAACAAGTCTTCCAGAGGAATCCCGAACTGCAGAGGAAGAAGAGGAAGTTGTGGAGCAAGTGGAATCAGACCATGGGAGCGTTGGTTAGTACTGCTTTCCACTGAAGAGATGATGGCACAAACTTAAAACCCCCAGTACTTTCTAGTTTTCATTTTTTCACTGTTATTGTTATGAACAGCCTCTCAGACCAGTGCCTCAAAGTACAGTAATTGAGTTTCTCTGCTCTCTTTTAGTTGGCTTACCTCATGTACTTTTGCTCTTTTTCATGACCCCTTTCGTTATTTTTCATAGAATGCCTAGGAGCCAAAAAAAAAACCAAAAGAAAAAAAACAAAAAAAACCCCAACAAAATATCAAGACAAGGTGAAAAGCTTATGAAATAAGTAAAGGGCATTTCATCTGAGGCATCAGACTGAAAAGTGCCTTTAACAAGTGCTTGTGACTAGTTGGAAGTCAAGTTGACTGTATTCTGCCTTGCAGTCCAGTGATGAACTACACTAGGTCACACATTATCAATATGCCTTTTTGAGGACAATGGTGTCTTCTTGTGGTCTGTTTTATGTGCATTTTTCTATAATTTTTATTCATTGTTTTGAATAAGGGTATGTATTAATTAGCTGCTAAAAAATAGACACTTTAAACTTTATTTGGTTTCTTCATTTTCAAATATACACAGTAATATTTTTAAAAGACTGGGGGAGAACTTATTACAGACTGCTCCAAGACAAGTTGTTACTAAGATATTTTCCTTATTTTGAGCTATGGAGTGCTTATTACTCTGTTGAAGGAGGCAAGGAGTGTGTGAATCCTTCCTTTTTGCAATTAGGTGCAAATATCAGCAAGGAGTCTAAAATTGCGTTGAATATAAATTTCTGTTATGTTCCCACTTCTGAGGTGCAGGAGGTGAATTCGAAGAGCAAGATAATAGTGAAGAACTCTTGGAGGCACAAAAAAAGCCTGACCAGGGAGAAAAGAAAATCTCAGAAGCTTTCTTCTATAATTATGAAGATATATGTTCACGGCCATTTGTCACGGAAAACTCTGGGATACCCATTAACCTTCTTACTCTTAAGTATCCTTTCTGTTCTGGCTGTGCAGATTTAAAGCTAAGGTTATTTAATATGTGTTCTTAAAATTGTAATTGTCTAATTCGGAGTGGCCTATGTGGCAGTAGTGGGACACCTTTGTTTAAGATACAGATGAGAACATGACCAGTTATGGTTCTGGGTGAATTTAATCTTAAATGTTGTCTTGACCTCATAAGCATTTATTACTGGACATAATGCTTACTGTCATAAGTACTCTTGTAGAAATAGATCATGGGCAAGTTAATGTGACCAGGCAGAAGACTAATGTAAGAATATCACCTGCAAAGTTCACCCTTTTTGTGTAGCCACGCTTGAGAAGCTGAGACAAGGGCAGGAAAAGAGCAGCTGTGTACTTCGTAATTCCTCACAGTACTGCTAAGGGAGAAGCGGGGAAGAAACCAGGTAGATTTGTAGCCTGGTGCTCAGGAGATCTAAAGTGGTAGAACAGAGGAAGAGATGCCCGTCAATTAAGAGCTATAAGTCCTTTGCTAGGTATGGTCAAGTAGGATACGATATGCGACTTTCATATGTGCTGGTAGTTTCCTCTACAGACAGTCAAGTTGCTGTTGAAGACTGAATTTTCCCTTCTCTACATCTGCCTGTAAACATATAACAATTGAGCTTGAACACTTAGAATCATAGAATCATAGAATAGTTAGGGTTGGAAAGGACCTTAAGATCATCTAGTTCCAACCCCCTGCCATGGGCAGGGACACCTCACACTAAACCATGTCACCCAAGGCTCTGTCCAACCTGGACATGAACACCACCAGGGATGGAGCATTCACAGCTTCTTTGAGCAACCCATTCCAGTGCCTCACCACCCTCACAGTAAAGAACTTCTTCCTTATATCCAATCTAAACTTCCCCTGTTTAAGTTTTAACCCATTACCCCTTGTCCTGCCACTATAGTCCCTAATGTAGAGTCCCTCCCCAGCATACTTATAGCCACCCCTTCGGATACTGGAAGGCTGCTATGAGGTCTCCATGCAGCCTTCTCCAGGCTGAACAGCCCCAACTTTCTCAGCCTATCTTCATACGGGAGGTGCTCCAGTTCCCTGATCATCCTCATGGCCCTCCTCTGGACTCGTTCCATCAGTTCCATGTCCTTTTGATGTTGAGGACACCAGAACTGTACACAATACTCCAACTGACATCTCACAAGAGCAGAGTAGAGGGGCAGGATCATAGAATCATAGAATCATAGAATTGTAGAACCGTTAGGGTTGGAAAGGACCTTAAGATCATCTAGTTCCAGCCCCCCTGCCGTGGGCAGGGACACCTTATGCTAAATCATATCACCCAAGGCCTCGTCCAACCTGGCCTTGAACACTGCCAGGGATGGCGCATTCACAACCTCCCTGGGCAACCCATTCCAGTGCCTCACCACCCTAACAGGAAAGAATTTCCTTCTTATATCCAACCTAAACTTCCCCCGTTTAAGTTTTAACCCGTTACCCCTTGTCCTATCACTACAGTCTCTAATGAAGAGTCCCTCTCCAGCATCCCTATAGGCCCCCTTCAGATACTGGAAGGCTGCTATGAGGTCTCCATGCAGCCTTCTCTTCTCCAGGCTGAACAGCCCCAACTTCCTCAGCCTGTCTTCATACGGGAGGTGCTCCAGTCCCCTGATCATCCTCGTGGCCCTTCTCTGGACTTGTTCCAACACTTCCATGTCCTTTTTATGTTGAGGACACCAGAACTGCACACAATACTCCAGGTGAGGTCTCACAAGAGCAGAGTAAAGGCACAGGATCACCTCCTTCGACCTGCTGGTCATGTGCCTTTTGATGCAGCCCAGGATATGGTTGGCTTTCTGGGCTGCGAGCGCACACTGCTGGCTTATGTTTGTTTCCTCATCAACCAACACCCCCAAGTCCTTCTCCACAGAGCTGCTCTGAATCTCTTCTCTGCCCAATCTGTAGCTGTGCCTGGGATTGCTCCAACCCAGGTGTAGGACCTTGCACTTGTCATGGTTAAACTTCATAAGGTTGGCATCAGCCCACCTCACAAGTGTGTCAAGTTCCCTCTGGATGGCATCCCTTCCCTCCAGCATATCAACCGAACCACACAGCTTGGTGTCATCAGCAAACTTGTTGAAGGTGCACTCAATCCCACTGTCCATGTCACTGACAAAGGTGTTGAACAAGACCGGTTCCAACACTGATCCCTGAGGGACACTAGTCTCCAGCAGGACATTGAACCATTGACCACAACTCTTTGCATGCAGCCATCCAGCCAGTTCTTTATCCACCGAGTGGTCCATCCATCAAATTGATGTCTCTCCAATTTAGAGAGACAAGGATGTCGTGCAGGACAGTGTTGAACGCTTTGCACAAGTCCAGATAGATGACATCAACTGCTCTACCCCTGTCCATCAGTTCTGTAGCCCCATCATAGAAGGCCACCAAATAGGTCAGGCAGGATTTCCCCTTAGTGAAGCCATGCTGGCTGTCACCAGGCACCTTGTTGTTTTTCATGTGCCTTAGCATGCCTTCCAGGAGAATCTGCTCCAAGATTTTGCCAGGCACAGAGGTGAGAGTGACTGGTCTGTAATTCCCCGGGTCATCCATTTTCCTCTTCTTGAAAATGGGGGTTATATTTCCCTTTTTCCAGTCATCCTTGTTTTGATCTCTTGCCCGTAGAACAGTTCCTAGTACTCTGATGCACATCTCTTACATTTTGTAAAAGAGAGCACTGATAGAATATGAATTTCTTGCAGCCTCAAAGGATCCAGCAGAGACAAGCAGTGTGCCTTGTAGTGGAGATGATAGGATGCAATACGAACTTTAGGTGTTCACTTGTGATTTTTCCTCAGTTATAGATGCTTGATACATTTTACCTTTGCTGTATACTGAACAAAACTATCTCCTACCATGAGGCTCTTAGTCACTGGTTTCAGTATTCCTGTTTCAGTTTTGGTTTAAGGATTTCTATTTGCTTAGTAAACTTTTCTAGAAAGCCAGTGTCAAATCTTTTCCTTATTGAGCTGTTCCCAGACATTCTTTTGGATATGACTGCACCAGAAGGGCAAACCTGGTGATGATGGATAGCCAAACACTGCTGTATATAGCAGGAAACTATGTGGTACTCCTGGACCTGAAAACTAAATCTCATCATTATGTCCACAGCAGTGGGGGTGGTGGAATTGGATTTATTACGGTATTGCTTTTGTTTCTTGTTCTAGGATGCTAATCACTTTCTAGAAACAAAATACTCACTTGGTTGCTTAATGGGAGATTTCTGCAGCTGCATGTGCATATATATAAGAAAGTATAATATTGATTAAAGGAATGTGTGGACCATGCAATGTGGGCTACTCATCCCTTCAATATAATTGGCAGAGGATGAATAATCTATATACCTCAGTCCCAAACTCAGGTACCTTAAAAGACTTTTTTTCTTAGCTCTTCAGCTGTCCTATTCACAGCTGATACTAGTATAGAGCTTTGCTTGCAATTAAAATTTAGAGACTCTAGTTCCTAGACAAATGAAGAGAAAAAGTATCTTGTTTCACTCTAGTAAACTCTTACCAAAAGCTTGGACTCTCAAATGGTATCTCTGTATTTGAAGCACCTTGCACTATGAATGACTCTGACATCTCTCAGTTTTATTCCACATCAGTAAGGCTTGCACAATACCAGCCTCACACTGTTGTGCTCCATTGTAAGCAGCCTTTTCTGGGGAATTACAGTACATCTAACAGTGTCATTCAGGATGGCTCTTCTGCAGCTGTCTGGTGAAGTAGATGGCTGCTGTTGCAAAGGCTTTTATGGAAAGATCAGCTAATGGTTGAGTGAGGTAGGAATAATAAAAGAATGCTTAATAAAGCCAGTTATTTCACAATTTGTCATGGCTCTGCATTATAAATGCAATATATTGTGTGCATAGTGGTTTTACCATTTTATGTGCATGGTGGCTTCATTCTGATATTGAGCAATAGATGGGAAGTTCAGAATAAACACACAGAAAAATGCAACCTCGTATTTATGGCAATATCTTTTGACTAATGAATAAGTAAATACAATTACTCAATAATTAGCAGGATAGAGACAAAGGTGTCATTACAGTGTGCAATGGGACTTTTGCTTTTTTAAGGCACACCCTACTAAGCAGTACTTTGCAGTAGGAGAAAAAGGAAGGAAGCCAAACCTCATCATCTACGATTATCCTTCACTGAGGCCCTACAGAATACTGCGAGGTAGTGTAAAAAGTTCTATTTTTATTTTACACAAATGGGCTGCTGTTTGTCGATCCCAGCAGATGGAGTAGTAAGTCACTATAAGTTTGGAAGGAAATACAACCTTTGGTCCTTCACAGCAAAATAGAAAACACTGTTTTTAAGCTTTTTCACTATTGCATGGGATGAAACTTATTTACTGGAAATAGCCAACTGAAAGCTATTACCTAGGGCAAAATAATTGCAGTGAAACTTGATCTTCTAAGTAGATTTTCCTATTGTTTTTTTCCTCTTTTCTGTGTGTGCGTACTGGGGCTTGCGTGTTTCTTCAGACGGAACAGAGGAAGCCTATGTTTTTGGTGATTTCAAACATGATGGCACTTTGCTGGCCAGTGTTGGGAGCAGCCCTGACTACATGCTGACTATTTGGGACTGGAAACAAGAAAAGATTGTGTTGAGGTCAAAAGCTTTTTCACAGGATGTTTACAAGGTCACATTTTCTGCTGATAACGAAGAACAACTGACTACATGTGGAGTAGGACACATCAGGTAGGTTTACTGATTAGGATTAATACATATCACCTCTGAAGTCATAACAGGTACAAGACGATTAATAAGAATGTATCATTAGCAAACGCAGACTAATGAGGAGTAGTTACATTCAAGTTACAAAGCTTGATCTCATTTTCAAAAGAAAATGCTAAGGTCCCCTGTAAAAAGAATAATAAATAAGCAGCCCTTACTTAGAGGCATCATCCCTGGTAAGATTATTACAATGTCTGAGAGTGTGTTTAGGAGATCTTGTGTCAGAGAGGGATGTTTTTTCTATACTCAGGTTCTGGAAGATGGCTCTCACATTCACTGGTCTCAAGTTACAAGGAACTTTGGGCAAGTTTGGAAAAACAGCAGTGTCTGACATTATAGGTTATGTGGAGCTGCCTGATGGGAAGGTAAATAAGAAAAAGTTCAATTGATTTAAGTTTCCTCTCAGGGTTTGATATAAGGTCTACTGAGTAAGTTGCAGAGTTACTACTTGCTTCAAAATGACCTGAGTTACACTCTCAATGCACTGCTCTGATAAGCTAATACTAACATTCATTTACCAAAATCCTGGCTTGCTTTGTAATAATTGAAAAGTATGGTTAGTATTGCAATGTCCAGACAAAAGATCTCTGGTTTAGAGCTGAGGGTCCTCTAATGGGGTAGTGAAAACATTAGTAAAGAAATACAAAAACTATTAGCCTGAATCTTTACATGCATTTAACATCAATGGATGTTAAATACATTTACATGCATTTCAGTCCATGTAAATTATTTCGCATTGGTAAAAAGTTGAATCTTCTCATCCTTTACGCCTTCTCTTGCAAATATCTGTACACTGCTATCAATTTAATGCTTTCATAGAAGGAAGCCACAAATGTTAACCAGATTTTTGCCAATATTTCTGCATGGTTAAGTGCAGGTGCTCATGTGCTTATCTTCGTTTGTATTGAAGGTTATCTCAGGGACTGAGTGGGGCAACTTGCTGCTTTGGGAAGGGGGCCTCATTAAAGTAGAGCTCTGTCGACATGAACGAAAGCCCTGTCACAGTGGCCCTGTCAGCCAGTTAATTCTGGAGGAAGGAGAACTTTTCACTGTTGGAAAAGATGGCTTCATTCGGGTGAGTTTTTCATCTTTTCTTTCATGCCTTTGAGTGTGCAAATGTGTGGTCAGCAGGCAAATGTTACATGTTTCCTTTACCCAGGCTTATTTGTGGAGACAATTTTGCTGTGTAGTTTCTTTCTGAGAATAGATTTGTAGAACAGAGTAAGATCACATCACCACAGTGTATATGTTTGAATAGAGAGTATTCATGCAACATTCTCTGTTTAATAGTAGTAAATAAGTCACCTTTTACTCTAGTAAATCAAAATAATTTTCAGTGATTCTCTAACAGCTTTGTTTTTTCCAGCATTCTAACATCTTTTTTATGTGTAGTTTTGGTTAATCTTTATAACTTTCAGGCTTATTAACACATTTGGTATTATTTCAAAGGATAAACTACAGCAATATTTGAAATTAATTTTTGACATATTTGAAAGCTAGATTATTAATATTAAAATGACATAGAAATTAACTAACATCTCAGAGATGTATATATACTGAAATAGAGGAACAATTAAAAGAAAAAACATAGAATCATAGAATATTTAGGGTTCAAAAGGACCCCAAGATCATCTAGTTCCAACCCCCTTGCCATGGGCAGGGACACCTCACACTAAACCATGTCACCCAGGGCTCTGTCCAGCCCAGCCTTGAGCACTGCCAGGGATGGAGCATTCATAGCTTCTCTGGGCAACCCATTCCAGTGCCTCACCACCCTTACACTAAAGAACTTCTTCCTTATATCCAATCTAAATTTCCCTGGTTTAAGTTTTAACCCGTTAACCCTTGTCCTATCACTACAGTCCCTAAAGAAGAGTCCCTCCTCAGCATCCTTATAGCCCCCCTTCAGATACTGGAAGGCTCCTGTGAGGTCTCCATGCAGCCTTCTCCAGGCTGAACAGCCCCAACTTTCGCCGCCTGTCTTCATATGGGAGGTGATCTCATCCTGAACTTAAAATATAATTCTGTAAATTCAGGTCAAAAAGTTTTCCTTATCCATGCTACCAGAGTCTGCTCTCACCTGTCAATTGTCAAGGATTTTGCAGTCTTGTTTGCTTCCTCTCTAAGGGAAGACATGATGTGTCTTCTGCTGATGTGTGAAAAAACTTAGAAAATGAATGGGAAGCGGACTGTTACAGACAGTGGAGGGTTTCAAACACCCTGGAGTTTTTGTTGTTGTGTTTTATAATTGACATTCATTCCATTAGGAAAATTCCCTTAGTTATAAGGTTGCCAACTGATGTCTTGTCCTTATCCCACAGAGCAGAATATGAATGTGTTAGATTTTCCATTCTTCCTTCTGTGCTGCTTCAGTATGAGCAGTGCTGAGGGCAGGCAGATACCATTTGTTCTCTTTATTTCTAAGGCTGCCATGTATAGCTCTGCTAGTGCCAAGGCTGAATTTAATCCACTGTTCTTTCAGAGTTGGACAGAGAACTTTCACATATACTTTGCATTGCACCCAAATGTATTATAGCAGTTGATGGTTATCACTGTTCTAGGTTACTTTCAAAGCAGTGAGGCAGATATGGCAGGTTTTATACTCTACCTGTAGAATCCATACTCCCCTGGTTTCTTATAATTTTGAATTTTTGTATTAATTTTGTATGAAAACATAACGTGGACTTAAAACCCCATTTGTTTCATGGTTTCTTATATTTCCAATGCCATGAAGCTTTGGAACTTTGAGACAATAGATGCTGCTGATTCTGTGGATGATACAGGGTTACTGGAGGTGGAGCCTATGAATGAACTTCATGTTGGCAAGGATGTCAGCCTGAGCTTCATGTCAAAAATTCGTGACTCTGGACAGGCCTTTTGGTATGCTCAGGTAAGATACATTTAAGTACATATGTTAGCGTGGGAACAAACACATAACCACCAGAATGGTTATATGAAGTGCTTTATTGCAGCACTGGGAAACCAGGGGTATGCACCTAAATCTGGTTCCAACCTCGTCACATTGCGTTCGCAATTTATACACGTTTAACACGGATTACAGCATTAGCTAATGCATATGCATTAAGGATTGCCACATCAGGAGTGTTACGACATCAGCCTCTTCTACGCTTGCGCAGCCCCCTCTAGTGGTCGTCTGGTGGTCGTGCCGGTGAAGTAAGGAGTCTTCCTCAGATGAAGTAAGAAGTCTTCCTCAGGACCTTTTCCTTACTTGGATATATCCCAACCCTTGTGTGGACGCTAGCATTTTCTTATCAACCTCTGGTATGCTCTTCTGGCTACCTTATGCATAGGTTCTACTTGGGTATAGTCTCCAGTACATGCCTTTCTAAATCCACCCATACACATAGGTTTTTGCTGCTAAGACTATCATTGCAACACTGGTTACAGAACAGCCGTGATACAAAATTGCAAAGTTACAACATTTTCTAATATACAAAACCCCAATATACAAAACCCCACTATTGATTTATAAATTTCTCAAACATAATCATTTCTACTATTTTATATCATTGTTTTATCATAAAGGCTTTGCCCTTTTCCAACATTTCCCCCCTTTGAAAATACTTAAGTAAGTATTTTCATTCTCTTAGGTATCTGTTTCCTGATAATTAGGAGGAGGTGTCAGATATTTTGAGTGGTCTCTGGTCACTGCTCCTATAATTCGATGAGTCCATGCTCTGTTTCGGGCTACTTCTTTTTGAATGCAAAGATACATTAGATAGATCATCAGAAACACAATCAGCATCATGATTACAGTCTGCACGAGGGAACGTGAGGTGAAGGCCCAAATCATCAAAAAGCGCCCCGATCCAATTTTGTTCAATATATTCTTTTTCTATTTCTTGTTCAATGTTGGTCAATTGGGAAATGTCGTGTTCTACATCTGCAGTCACATTAGGAATGTGAATACAGCAATGATCCACTCTGTCTTTTAAATATCCACAAACATCATGTTCTTTAAGTAACAACATGTCTAATGCCATTCTGTTCTGCAAAGTCGTTTTAGTTGTCGCCTGTAATTGCAAATTTAAATCCCTGAATCCTTTCTCTGTTATTCTGGCTAATCTTTTTTTTTTGGCCAATCAGACTGTCAATCATTTCTCTATTTCGATATGCTGCTACTTGGGCAAATAGAGATTCAATAGCCCATCCTATTTTAACTCCTGTGGAGGGTTCCTGCCAGGTGTCTTCATCATCACTGTCGTTATCGTCTACATCTCTTTTTGTTCGAATTTGCAGGGTTTCTAATCTGCCTTTGAATGGTGACCTTTTGCAAATTGGACAAAGAGTCGGTAATCCTAGGGTGATTTCTTTAGCTGGACCTTCCACGGATAGGTGGGTAGTCCAGGTTCCATCACTTGCTGCCCAAACAAAATGTCTCATACTACGCACCATAGAATATTTACAGTCTACATTGTCAACTGGGACATGTATTATTTTTCCTCCAATTCTCAGTCCTCGACGTGCGCATCCTGCCATCAAAGCAACTTTAACTGGAGGTATTGTGATTTCTTTGGGGTCAGTGTCGTAATCTAAACTTTTGGTACAATTCCATCAAGGAACATTTTTTATAACATCTCAACTAACTTTATTTATGGACAGCAAATTATTGATGTCTATGTTTCCTGTTACGTTTTGCTTTCCTGTCCATCTAAGGCACCAAGATGTGTTTCCAATATATTGAAATTTCTGCAAAATGCTCATTGACCAAATTGTGTCCCAGTTCTGTTTTAAACTGTTTGTTTTTTCACATTCCCATACCTTTTCTTGTTTGTTTATCTTCATTTCTTTCTTATAGACACACTTTCCCCATTCACCTCTTATAGAGGTAAACTGAGCATTTTGGTACCTATTGCATACTGATTTTAATATCAAAACTGCAGGATCTCCAAAAACACCTTCTTCCTGATATTCTGTCACTGTTATATTTTTCGTTACCTCTTTTTCCTGACAAGTGATTGTTCCATTAATTTCTGAAAGTGAAAACGTTATTATTCCCCATTCTATCGTTTCTCCAGCTGCTTTGGGTATCGGCAAACATGCTGTTATTCTGCTCATGTTTTTCATTTTTGCAAAATCCTCAATCAGACCTATCATTAAATTTTCCTCAGGATTTCGACGATATGATTGGATTATCTGTGCTGAATTCACTGATCTTTTAGTCCTTTTCTCCATAACTTCAATTTTGCTGTGGCTAATTGCAGATTCAGTCCTATAGGATCATTTACCTTTTCCCAAACTACCTTTATTAGTGTTGGTCTTATCGGAATGGTTTCTGTGAACTTGCAGGTCAGAATGGCATCTTGTTTTAAGTTTTGTCAAAACATTTTTCTGAGGAATTCCTAGGATAGGAATAGATGTCAGCTGTGTTAGTGACCAAATGACAATCAAAGTTTTGTAACAGAAGCCAGACATCTTATTTACATTTCAGCTTTAGTCTCTTAGGGTCTAGTATCTGTGTATCCCAAGCCTTTGGAACTTTCTTTACTCGCGTATAATGTATCCAAGAATTCACCCCTTCTACCTCTACTGCTGTAAATGTAGTTAGCAGTACTTGGTACGGTCCGTCCCACCGTTCTTTTAATGGGTCTTCGTTCCAGTTCCGGTCCGTACTTGGTCTCCCGGTTGGATGTCATGTGCTGGATTTTCCAGGGACAGTGGCCTATTCCACACCAGAGTGCTCCACAGTCGAGTTAAGGTTCTACCAAGAGACAGCACATAATTATAAACATCCTGATTCCCTTTAATATGGGTATTAGGGTTGGGTTCTGGCACCTCATACGGCTTTCCACAGAGGATCTCATAGGGGCTTACTGACATTTTGCTTCTGGGTTTTACTCTGATTCTTAGCAGAGCTACAGGCAATGATTGTGGCCATTTTATTTTAGCCTCCTGACATATTTTACTGATCTGTCTCTTTATTGTCTGATTCATCTTTTCTACCTGTCCGCTACATTGGGGCCTCTAAGGAGTGTGTAAGTTCCATGATATTCCTAATAGTTTACTAACTTCTTGTACTATGGTTGCAGTAAAGTGTGGACCCCTATCTGATGATATCCCTAAAGGGACTCCAAATCGTGGAATGATTTCTCTAAGTAACCACTTTACCACTTCTTTTGCCTGATTGGTACGACAGGGAAAGGCCTCCGGCCATCCAGAAAAAGTGTCAACCCCTACTAACAGATATTTGTATCCTTGTACCTTCGGTAGTTCTGCAAAATCAACCTGCCAATAATCTCCTGGTTCCATTCCCATTCCAATTCTTCCCATTTCAACTTGTCTTTTTACGACTGGATTGTTTTTCAAACAAATGTCACATTTTGATCCCACTGATTTTGCCATAGTTAACATCTATGTGGAAATTATTCCTCGTTTTAAATAAGTTACCGATGCTTCTGCACCTCAATGACATTTTTGATGTTCAGTTTGTAGAATTTTCCGCATTATTGTCGGTGGCACTATTACTTGTCCTGTTGCTGTTACATACCACCCTTCAGAGTTCTTTTGGGCTTTTAAGAGTCCTGCTAACTTTTCATCTTTTTTTGAATAGTTTGGACTTTGTGGAAGATAGGTGTGGAGCGGGCTTACCTTCAGAGGTATCAAAGCCATCATGTTCCATACCCTCCGGGCTATTTGTCGGGCCGCTCGATCTGCCAATGTATTTCCTTCAGATATCTTTGAAGTTCCTCCTTGATGCGCCTCGCAGTGCATGATGGCTACCTGTTTAGGTCTTTGCACAGCAATTATTAATTCTAAAATTTCCTTTTGATACTTTATGTTAGTCCCTTGTGAGGATAAAAGTACCCGTTCTTTCCATAATGCTCCATGAATGTGTACCACACCAAATGTATATTTTGAGTCTGTCCATACATTTACCTTTTTGCCGTTGCTCAGTTCCAACGCTCTCGTGAGAGCTATTAATTCTGCCCATTGGGCCGATGTTCCAGGAGGTAGTGCTTTGGCTTCGACTACCTCTTGTTGCATTGTCACAGCATATCCTGTGTATCGTGTCCCGTTCTCCACAAAACTGCTTCCATCTGTGAAGAGTTCCCAGTCTGGTCGTTCAAGAGGTACATCCTTTAAGTTCGCTCTGGTTGCATATATATGTTCGATGACTTCTATGCAGTCATAGAGTTCCTTCTTCTAGGTCAGTTCCTAGAAAAGCTGCTGGGTTTGGCAGATTAGTAGTTCTCAAGTTTACATCATCTTGTTCCATTGGGATTGCCTGATATTTCATCATCCGGCTAGGGGACAACCAATGCCCGCCTTTTTGTTCTAGAACAGTGGTTACCGTATGTGGCACAAACACACTGATATGTTTTCCCAAAGTTAATTTCCTAGCTTCTTGAATCAAAATGACAGTTGCTGCTACTGCCCTCAAGCATGAGGGCCATCCTGCACTCACCGGATCGAGTTGTTTTGAGAAATATCCCACCGGTCTTTTCCAGCTTCTGAGTTTCTGAGTTAATACTCCCAATGCCAACCTCTGTCTTTTGTGGAAAAACAATTGAAAATCTTTTGTCAAATCTGGGAGTCCCAAGGCCGGTGATTTTGTTAACGCCTCCTTCAGATTTTTGAAGGCCTCTTTCTGTGGTTTGTCCCAAACAAAGGCATGTGATTTTTTGGGCTTCATACAGGGGTTTGGCAATAAGTCCATAGTCCATTATCCATAATCTGCACCACCCTGTCATGCCCAAAAATATTCTTAGTTCATGCAAGTTTCGTGGTTCTGGGATGGCACAGATTGCCTCTATGCTATTTATTCCCAGTTTTCGCTGCCCTTGTGAAATCTCACATCCCAGATACAGCACAGTCATGCATGCAATTTGTGCCTTTTCTTTTGAGACTTTATAACCATTCAAGCCTAGCTGATTCAGAATTTCAATTGTCACCTTTATGCACAGGGACCTTTGTTCTGTTGCAATAAAAATGTCATCTACATATTGTAACAAAAGGTATTGTGATCTTGGTACCTGTATTTTTCCTTGGGTGGTCCATGCTTCCAATTCCTTGGCCAGTTGGTTTCTAAATAGGGTCAGACTGTTCTTGAATCCCTGTGGGAGTCTGGTCCATGTTAATTGTGTCTTTCGTCAATTTTGTGGGTTTTCCCTTTCAAATGCAAACAGTTTCCTGCTACTTTTGTCAAGGGGAATGCAGAAGAAGGCATCCTTTAAATCAATTACTGTAAACCATTTATATTTTTCCTTCACAGATGTTAGCAATGTATAAGGGTTTGCCACCACCGGGTGGATGTCTTTTGTTATTTCATTTATTGCCCTCAAGTCTTGTACTAATCTATACTCACCATTTGGTTTCTTTACTGGGAAAATTGGCGTGTTATATTCTGATTCACATTCTTCTAAAATTTGGTATTTTAAACATTTCTCAGTTGTTTTTATAATTCCATATCTTGCTTCTAGTTTTAATGGATATTGTTTAATCCTTACTGGTTTGGCTCCGTCTTTTAATTCTACTACTATCGGCTGAGCTGCTTTTGATTTTCCCGGGATTTCGGTTTCCCAAACTGTCGGTATTACAGCCTGTTCCACTTCTTTTGGAATTTGTGGAATAGGTTTGTCTTTGAGAACTAAAATCTGTCCTGTTTTGGATTCAGGGATTTGCATTATCAATTCACTGTTTTCAAAAGCAATTGTAGCATCCAATTTACTTAATAAGTCCCATCCCAATGGAGGAATGGGACATTCAGGCACATATAAAAATTCATGTGTCAATTCTTTTCCTCTAAATCGTAAGTCTAGGGGTTGCAAGAATGGCCGTACTTCTTCTTTCCCTGTGGCTCCCACAATTGTCGTAGTTTTCTTTCCATGCAAATCATTTAAAACTGAATAAGTGGCCCCTGTATGTATTGAAAATTTTACTTCTTCCTCTCCTAATTGGATTTTTACAAGGGGCTCCTGATTTTCTACTTGGCTTAGTCAGCTCTGGTTATCAAATTCTCCAACACCATTGTTTTAGCTATGTCGGATCCTGCAAAAGGATTTCTTGGAGACATGAACTGCCCCCCCCGAGGGGCAATTTTTCCAATGTCCTTCCTGCTTGCAAAGTGCACATTGGTTATATCCTATTCTTTCTGTGCTCATTCCCATCCTTGGATTATAAAATCCTCTGCCTCGTCCCCGTCCTCGCATATTTCCTCGTCCTCTTCCCCTAGGGTTAGGGAAACCTTGTTCTGTTCCCTGTATCACTGCCAGTAAATTCTGTTGTTGTCTCCGGGAGCTCTCTTTTTCCCGATTATTATACACCTTCCAAGCAACCTCTAACAGTCTGTCCAGGTTCCGCAAATCTGCCCCTTCTAGTTTTTGCAGTTTCTTTCTGATATCATCTTGAGGCTGCCCCAGGAAAATCAAGGCTAATTGTGCTTTAGCCTGTTCCGTTTCCACATCTAAATCCGTATATTTCTTTGCTGTCTCTTTAAGTCTCTCTAGAAAGGCAGATGGTGATTCTGCCTTCTCTTGTCTAACATGATACAATTTTGACCAGTTTATTGTTTTGGGCATAGCATGTTGTACTCCGAAAACTACCCAGTCTTGTATCTCCATAAATTTCTCATTCCTCCTTGTGTGTTATAATCCCACATCGGGTCTTCCATTGGGAAGTTTTGATCTATATTTCCCGTTACTAATCCCTGTTTTATATCTTCCCGGACTCTCTCCCGAGCACTTCGCAGCACCATCTCTTTTTCTGTCGAGTCCATAAGGGTATCTAAAAGCACTTGTATATCATCCCAGCCTGGGTTTTGAGTTTTCATAATCATTTTCATTATTCGAGCTACTTTATCAGGATTTTCTCTATATGTTCCTACTGATTGTTTCCATATAACCAAATCCCCGGGAGAGAAAGGTACTGTAACGTACACTGGTCCCTCAGTTCCGACTCCTTGCCTTAAAGGAGCAAGCACCACACTAGCTGTTTGAGGCTGTGCTTTTCCTTCTCGCCCTCCCCTCCAGCGAGTTCTGTGTGAGACTGGGGTGACAGGGGGATTTATTTCTTGACCTCCCCTATTTTCACACCCTTCCTCACTCTCAAGATCACTATCGCTTTCCTCCTGCTCCCCTCTTTCCTCATTTGTCACTAGCAGAGCTACTAACAAACCCAGATCTTCCTCATCCTTTTGATGTCTCCGACTATTCCCTAAGGCAAGGCATTTCACACATTCCTTTTCTCCAACACACCCCTTACACTCTCCAGCATTGCTTGTCTTAGCAATCATTATTCCACAAGATTTCTGCCACTTATCATTGTTTCTTAAGGTAAAGAAAAGATCCACATATGGTACTTCATCCCATTTTCCTTCCCTTTTACGATACAACATCAACTGCAAGATAGTATTATACTGTAAAGTTCCATTCTCAGGCCATTTTTCCTGATCTTCTAGTTCATATTGCGTCCACCAGACATTACAATAATTAGTTTACTTTTCCGCATACTTTGCCCGAATCCACCCTCCTTCCAATGGTTTAAGATATTTTAAGATACATTTAAGACGACTTAGGAATTGACAGCATTTTGTAAATACAAAGAGATTTCTAAAACAAGTTTCTCTCACAACTCACACACACACACACACACATCAATATGTTACAGAATTTATACAGACAGATGCTGATCCTGCAGCACAAATACCAATACCAATACCAAACCACGTTTGCCGAGCCTGCAGAGCTTTCGCTACTGTCTAACGGACGGCGCCTAGGCTTTTACCCCGAGAGCTCTCTAGCCCCAACCAAGTGCAGCTTTCGCCGCGTCTAACAGGCAGGCTTTACTACTAGCCCAGCCAAACACAGCTTTTTCGCTGTGTATAACAGGCAGGCTTTTACCAGACCTTTACCAAAGGTCGATACCATACATTTACTAGAAATCGGTACTGTAACCCAAATCAAAAGCACCTTTCTTACTGTGTCAGAGGTCCGTCGTGAGCAGCGGAGGTCAGTCGCGGTCGATGGCTCCCCGAGAATCTCTCGGTGCCGGCTGGAGCAGGATCGAGAAGCGATCCACCTCAGCAATGCCCACGAGGTCCCACCTGGGTCGCCAAAATGTTAGCGTGGGAGCAAACACATAACCACCAGAATGGTTATATGAGGTGCTTTATTGGAGCACTGGGAAACCAGGGGTACGCACCCAAATCTGGTTCCAACCTCGTCACATTGCGTTCGCAATTTATACACGTTTAACACGGATTACAGCATTAGCTAATGCATATGCATTAAGGATTGCCACATCAGGAGTGTTACGACATCAGCCTCTTCTACGCTTGCGCAGCCCCCTCTAGTGGTCGTCTGGTGGTCGTGCCGGTGAAGTAAGGAGTCTTCCTCAGATGAAGTAAGAAGTCTTCCTCAGGACCTTTTCCTTACTTGGATATATCCCAACCCTTGTGTGGACGCTATCATTTTCTTATCAGCCTCTGGTATGCTCTTCTGGCTACCTTATGCATAGGTTCTACTTGGGTATAGTCTCCAGTACATGCCTTTCTAAATCCACCCATACACATAGGTTTTTGCTGCTAAGACTACCATTGCAACACTGGTTACAGAACAGCCGTGATACAAAATTGCAAAGTTACAACATTTTCTAATATACAAAACTCCAATATACAAAACCCCACTATTGATTTATAAATTTCTCAAACATAATCATTTCTACTATTTTATATCATTGTTTTATCATAAAGGCTTTGCCCTTTCCCAACACATACAGCTCTGTGGAGATTCATAGAATGAAGGAAGCGATGTTAAGTAAGAGTAGAAGTCTATTACAAATCAGTATGTTTCTCTTTGGTAGAATTCGGTCTTCTTCTGGAGATATAGGTGTATGTATATGTATATAAAAAATTCTTCATCTGTATTTATATCATCTATATTTTCATATATATATATTTTTTCTTCTTTCAAATGCTTGAACAGGCTTCCTAGAGAGGTGGTTTATGACCCATGCCTGTCAGTGTTTAGAGGCATTTGGACAATGCCTTAAAAAAAAATGCTTTAGCTTTTGGTCAGCCCTGAAGTGGTCAGGGAGTTGGAATAAGTGATCATTGTAGGTCCCTTTTAACTGAACTATGCTATGCTGTGCTATATTTTTAGTGTATAGTAACAAGTGAGACTGGCTTTCAGAGGCAGAACTACATAAGAATAGGAGGGCCACAAAAATGATCAGGGGGCTGGAGCACCTCTCCTATGAGGAAAGGCTGAGACAGCTGGGGTTGCTCAGCCTGGAGAAGAGAAGGCTCTGGAGAGACCTTGTTGTGGCCTTTCAGTTATTAAAAGGGGCCTATAAGAAAGATGGGGAGAGATTTTTTAGCAGGGCCTGTTATGGTGGGACAAGGGGTAATGGTTTTAAACTAAAAGAGAGGAGATTCAGACTGGAGGTGAGGAAAAAATTCTTTACAGTGAGGTCTATGAAATACTGGTATAGGCTGCCCAGAGAGGTGGTGGGTGCACTACCCCTGGAGACATTCAAGGCCAGGCTGGATGTGGTTCTGGCCAATCTGCTCTAGTTGAGAATGTCCTTGCTCATTGCAGGTGTTTGGACTAGATAACCTTTGAAGGTCCCTTCCATCCCAAACTGTTCTATGATTCTATGATACTGTCAAAAGGTATTGTCCAAGTTCTGTTATCCTGGACTGATGAATAGGACCAATGTCATCACATTTAGTCATTTCAATTTCACAATGATAATCATTAAGGACTTTTTAAGGAGTTGCTGTGGGCGTTTTTATTTCCAAATTGAGTTTGAAAATATCCAAGTTACATGTTATATTTTTTCTTCTTCAGGATACCAATGGAGCAATCTGGAAGCTGGATTTGACTTTTTCAAATACGGTAAGCTTGGCAGTTTGTTTTTTTCTTTCTTTTGATTTCTTCACTTCCTTTGCAGTAAGTTCTTTAATTATACATCTGCAGGGAAGTTTGTGTTTTATGAAGCTGCACAGTTAAAAATGTTAGTGTTCAAACAGATTTTTTTTTTTTTCTTTTCCCCTTAAAAATGTATTTTCATAATGTTATTTATTATAATGATTGTGCAGGATTATAAAAGAAAAATAAAATTGAGTTTTGATTCCTGAAACTTTGCCTGTGGCAACAGGTAAAATCGTATTCCAAGAATTTCATGATACATAAAAGATTTATGAAGCATACTGTAAAAGCGAATATCAAAATTGCATAACAAAACCTAGAATTCTTTGAATGATGAAATTATTTCCCACATAGCATAATTCCTAGGCTTTAGAGCATTTTTTTTTTTTGTGTTCAGAGCAACAATTCTGTGTTAAAAATACTAATTCCAAGCCTGAAACCTCTTAATGAAAGGCATTCCCCTTTATTTTTGCATATAAAATGATGACATTTTAAATTAACTTAATCTTCCTACACTAATTTTTCTCATAATCTTCTTATGAACATTTCATTAAAAAACAAAACAAAACAAACAAGAATTGCAAAAATTGCATATAGGTACCTTATTCATGCCAAATTTTGTTCACACAAACAGCACCTGCCTAGATTCTCCAGGCTTGCTGCACATTTACTTGCTAATACTATAGCTGGTGATACCAGCTCTAGAATGTAACAGAATTTCTGTTCTTCTCTTGTGCACTGCAGACCCAAGATCCAGAGTGCCTGTTTACCTTTCACTCTGGAAGGATTGAGGCCATGAGTGTCTCTCCCATCACATACCTTTTGGCCACCACTGCTCTTGACCGTAAGTCAAAAGGACACTATTCCTTTCCTCTCATAGCAGTGTAATTTCTGTTTTTGAAGAGCAATGATATTTGGTTTGGAACTATTCTGTTTTGAATTGAAGTTGTGTATTTGTTCTTGAAAAGTCACTTGGCAGAAAATTATTATTCCTGGGATCAGTTCTAGTTAATACAAATCATTAATGTTTTGAAGTAATTCATTAAGACTGCTTAATTTTAAAAGCCTGGCATTTGAACAAGAGAAGTTTTTAATGGGAAACTTTGTCAATTCTGTTTGTTCTGAGGGAATGGCTTACAAGATGAGACATTTGGTTTGAATAACAGCATTTGTATTCAGGGCTCTGGATCGATAAGTGTTGGGATTTTTGTTTTGTAAGGAATTATATACATCTGTACCATAGTGTAAGTCTGTGAATACTATTTGTGGCTTCCTTAGAAAATGCAACAGCTATCGTGCTCTCAGCAACAGCTAACATAGTTACAGACATGTTTATTTAACATGCAAATATTGAAAAGTAGCCATCTCACAGGTAACTTTATCATGCTTTGAGAGAACCATCACCGGCCACAACATTAACAATGTTATTTACACTTCTCAGAACATGCTACAAGGTCTTTAACTTAAGTCTTGTCAGCAGTAGCTCCTCATTTGTCTGTGTTGTGCAATGTCCATGCTCTTCTAGCTTGAAGACAAGCTACTATCTGTTGAGCGAATGACACTTAGGATATATGCCAGCTGGAATGGAATTTCATGCAGACCAGTGTGTGTGTGTATGAATCTATTAATTTCACCTCTGGTGAAATCTTTCTTTGGACAATCTCCCATTTTCATCCATTTAAATATATTCCTCCCTGAGCAATACCAAGTAGTAGTATATCACCTTTTCCTGTGTTGTCAGTACAGATTTTCCTTACAGTACGCTACAGTTCTGTGATTACTTGAAAACTACAGATGGTGGTCAGCAAGGGACTTCTCATTACAACTCTTAGCCCTGACGACTCTTGGGAGTGTGTAAGTTAATGGGTGAAGAAACCTTATGTTTTATTCATGAGCACCATGCTAGCTCTGGCACTCTTAACTGTCAATCATGTCTTTCCAGGAGGGCATTTGATAGTTGGAGAGAAAAATTAATAACATTCTATCCAGCTTTGAATTCAAATGAATAAACATTTCTCCATAAATCTTAACATGTAAGTGACATTGCAGGTGTCTCCTTTCCACACAGGATCTGTGCGTATCTATGATTTCATCAGCAACAGACAACTGAGTGAAATGCAGTTCAAACAAGGAGGAACAGCACTGACATGGGCACCTCGTGTTGTGAGTTTTTGCTCGTGTGTTAACAAAACCCCATAGGGGCCTATGAGCCTGCCAGCAGCAAGAAAGTTGCTTGCTACACAAGACCTTAAAGATGTCGCTGTTAGGCTGTGGTGGAATTTACTATAGTATGTATATGTACACTTGTGGAGTAGTATGAATGTATATAGTACGTGCACGGTTTGACTTTACTGTGGATTATCAGGTATCCTATTTTGTGTTTTTCCCAGATTTGAAAATCAGATCTCAGTGTGCAGTCCCAGGAAATAGTTTATAGACTAACAGCTTCTATTTAACCCACTCAGAGTAACTGTCAATTAACATGAGTCAGTAACACATTTTGAAATGACAGCCCAGGCAATCCACAAACATTTGGAGATAAATCATAAAAAACTGTTGCCAGGACTGATCATTTGTGGAGTGTGGAGTCTATCACCTTCAGACATATTTGCTAATTTAAATTAAAATAGCATCTAGTTATGTTCTTGAAGCAACATAACTAGACACTGGTCCGTTCATTATAAGCAAATTCATGGAGCAAGGTGCTTACTTGAATTTCCAAAGTAAGGGTAACATTGGGACAGTGCTGTTAGAATTATAATCCTGGTCATACAGACTTTCAGGGATGCTGTTAGGTAATGACCTATACATTCAAGAAGTAAGCTGACTGCCACAGTAAATTGTACACCATTACAAAACTGACTCAATTTAGTTTTACAAAGGTTGGTACTAAACACAATCTGAAAAATCAATCTAGCTGCATTTAAGATCCCATTAGATACTTACACATAGCTTAATGTACTCAAATGTATTTGAAAATTTGTGATATTAATCTAAGAAAAATTCATCCAACATAATTTGAAGCATCTGTATACCATAATGTCCTCATAGGCAAGCTAACAGCATACAGGCTAAATAAGTGAACAGTGACATGGATTTAAAACTGTCCAAATGGCTGGGATTCAGGGAGTGGTAACTCAACACAGTCCAGTTAGAGGCAAGTCTGTAGAGATATACGCTACGGGTGATGGTGGGTGCCAGTATACTTCATTAATTACCTGGACACTGGAACAGAGTTCCTCAGCATGTTCACAGATGATACCAAACTGAGAGGAGAGGCTGGTACTCTAGAGGGTTGTGCTGGCATTCAGGAGGATCTGAACAGGCTGGAGAATTGGGCTGAGGAGAATCTCAGTAATTTCAGTGAAGGAAAACACAAAGTATTGCATCTGGGTAGGAATAATCCCAGGCACCAGGAGTGCCTGGAGGTCCACCAGCTGGAAATCAGTTCTGCAGAGAAGGATCCTGGGAGTCACCAAGCTAACCATGAGCCAGTGATGCACCCAAACAAATCCAACAACTTCCTGAGCTGGGGAAGGGTGTTATCATCTGCTTGAGGGAGGCGATCCTTCCTCTTCACTCAACACTGGGAAGGCACATCTGGAGTGTTTGCTCCTTCGTAAAGAGATACAGAATTAACGGAGTCAAATGCAGATCCATAAATTTGAGGTCTGTGAGTGACTCCTCTTGATCATTTACTGAGCAATGCTATCATGCACCTGTTTATTACAGAGGTGCTTTTTAAGATAAGACATCACGGTCTGATCTCCCCAGATAATGGGAAGACAGTTACCCCTAGCTCCCTTCTGAACAATAACCTTTTTTGTACCCTAAGATCGTACTTTTGCCAATTGCTCACAGAGCTTAACCATTCACTCTCATCTCTTCACACAGAAATCTTCTGCTCTCATTTGTGGTGTTTATTAATATTGACCTGTGCTATGTTTGGAGCTGGCTCAGCTTGTAAATCACTTCAAGAGACTACCATGTATGGCTAATATCAGCTAAATCTGCAAGCCCAGCTGAAACACAGGCCTATTTCTGTTAACTGTTCTCTCTCAATTCAAGCCTGTCTACACTCTTTGCAATTGGCTTACCTACAGGGTCTGTGATAAAGACTCCATAGCCTCCTCTTTCCATTTCAACTAGCTGTCCCTGTTGACAACTGCACTATACATAGGACATCCAGACCCAAGTCTGTGTCCTCACCTCTTCAAAAATTATACCCACATTCAATGCCCAGTATTATATTCAGGGTAATACAATAATTCCTTTTTTGAGTTCCACATCTGAAGTACTGTGTCCAGTTCTGGGCTCCTCAGTACAAGACAAGGAGCTACTGGAGAGGGTCCAGTGAAGGGCCACAAGGATGATCAAGGGTTTGGAGAATCTTTCTTATGAGGAGAGTCTGCAGGAGCTGGCCTGTTCAGTCTGGAGAAGACTGAGAAGGGATCTCATTAATGTATATAAGTATCTTAAAGGCAGGTGTCAGAAGGATGATGCCAAACTCTTTCAAGTGGTGTCCAGTGACAGCAGGAGGAGCAATGGCCATGAACTAAACCATGAGAAGTTTCACCTCAACATGAGGAAGAATTTATGTTGAGGGTGGCAGAGCACTGAACAGTCTGCACAGGGAGGTTGTGGAATCTACTGCTCTGGAGACATTCAAAACCCTTCTGGACACATTCCTGTGTAATCTCCTGTGGTGGCCCTACCTTGACAGGGGGATTGGACTAGTTGATCTTCAGAGGTCCCCTCAAACCCTAATGATTCTGTGACTCTGATACATATATATTTGTATATCAGTATGAATTACAGCCACATCCACTTGTTCACATTTCCAGTTTCAATGGTATGTTATCAGTAAAGGCCAAAACTAATCCAAACCAAAAAATAACTCCCAGTCCTCCAACTCTATTTACAGTAGTATATTAGAGAGAATAAACAACATTGCCCATGTATGAGACGACCTTTATGCTTTAGCAGCACTTCCGTATACGATGAGTTACAGGTTAACGCCAGAGCATGTGCCATACAGATTCTTGTTCTAAGCTTTTGGATGTAGACTGATTTTTTTTCTTCATTCTTCCACTCAAAGGTAAATCCTAAAGGAAGTCTAATTATTGTGGGGTTTGAAGATGGCGTCTTCCGCATAATTGAAGTTTATGATCCCAAAGGACTGCCCGTTACTGCAGGAACAGGGAGTGCAGAGTTAAATCTGAAAAAAGCTCTCAAACCTCATGCTGCTGCAGTTACAGCCCTGGCATATGAGCGAAATGGAGCTGTGCTTGCCACAGGGGTATGCATTAATTCTTTTGGTTATTTTTATTAGGCCACAAACATAGAGATTATTTAAAGAGATAAGGTAAAGTTTGTTTACTGACAACACTGTTACATTTCTGTTACTGTGTTGATTGCTGCTTCTAGTTCTCTGCAGTGCTGGGGGAAGTGTCTGTTCTCACATTTGTTTTCCAAAGGAAAGCAACCATGCAATCCATACAATTAATTTTGTGAGTTACCGGACTGTTTAGTGTGAATTCTGTAATCCCCTTCGAAGATGGATTTGGTTCATTTTGGAATTAGTTTAGGAGTATCTTGAAATTAGTAAAAACAAATTGGTTTGTACACCACCTTGACTGCAATCCAGCTGCTACTCAGCACTGCTTGGCCATACAACAGAATCAACCAGTTGGTTTGTCAGTGTGCCTGCTAGTCTTTGAGATGATTTCCAGTCAATGTGGTCTCTCTCTTTAAAATCTAGACTTTAGCCATGCTCAGTGCTTTTGCAATTAACATGCTCCTTGAGCTGAATGACCGTGCAGTTCACTTAATGCAGGATTTACACGGCTATGCATCATGTTGTGCACCAGTTCTGGATTCCTTGTTATCTGGGGAAATCAGCCTGTGCTGTCTTACCTGAAAAAATGGTCCTGAGCTTGAGCTTTAAAGGAGCTCCCTGGACAAGGGACAGAAAGCACATGGCTGGGGATGCCACGTGAAGCCCATGAGGGTAATTAACCATAGAACAGTTTGGGTTGGAAGGGACCTTAAAGATCATCCAATTCCAGTCCCCTGCCGTGGGCAGGGACACCTTCCACTAGATTAGGTTGATCCAAGCCCCATCTAACCTGGTCTTGAACACTTCCGGGGATGGGGCAGCAACAGCTTTTCCGAGCAGTCTGTGCCAGTGTGTCACCACCCTCATAGTGAAGAATTTTGTTCCTAATATCTCATCTAAATCTGCCCTCTTTCAGCTTAAATCCATTCCCCCTTGTCCTGTCAAGGGGGATTTAAGTGCTATGGGTGCATTCAGAGCCCTGGAGCAAGCTGGGCAGGATTTTTATTTCCTCCCTGTAATCAGAGAAATCCAATTCTAAGTTCCAAGGCATTTGTAAGTATCCCTCTCGAGCTGCAAAACATTGGAAGTATGTGTTTGTCATAAAGTGCTTGCAGTCTTCTGAATTTTTAGTCAAGCTTTGATTCAGTCATGATTGTTTTGTTTTTTTATTTTTTTTTTCCTCAGAGTAAAGACAAAACTGTTTTCTTTTTTGCTGTTGAAGATGAATACAAGCCAATTGGATTCATCTGTGTCCCGGGGCCTGTGCAGGCATTACAGTGGTCTCCACCTTCTCATGTGAGTAATGCATGTTTGTTTTCTTTCCTTCCCTACTGCATTAAAACATCATTTTGAAAAGAACTTCAAATGAAAATAGATGAAGATCCATGACCATAGCCATGTTATCTACAGACAATGCAAAAGATGCTTTGCTAACTTTGTTCTTCATGCTGCTTCAGCATGACAGATAGGTTCTGTGCAGCTATATCTAGTTTAGTCACTTTGGATTTGTTTTGGAGTTTGGATAATAAAGAGTGGAAACATATGCAAACTATAAAGTTTTGCTCAGTTTTTTTTGAGTTCCTGCCTTGAAGAAACAGGCATGTGCCTTAGCTTTTGGAAGGTCTTAGTCTTCTTTAACAAAAGAGTTCTTCATGCTTTATTGCCTGTGCCTCTTGTCTGTATTAAAACAGGCTTTTGCAAAGCTTCTGGACCACATCGAGAAAGCTTTTGGGTGCTTTTTGGAATTCACACTCTGCCTTTGAAGTGTGTCAGTGACATATTCAAGTAGATTCTTGTTAATATTTGAAAAGTTTTATAAGATTAGAGTAACATATGAAATTTTGGTTGATCCAGTATTCTTATTTTGAGGGAAGATTGTTTGTCATATTTAGATGCTGACAAAGTGGCCAGCAAGATATGAAATACAGGTGCGCAGTGGCAAAATGTAGCTATGATTTCTCATTCATGGGAACTGATAAAAACTGTTACCAGAAGAACTCCTGCTAGTATGAGCTTTGTCTTACTGCAGGAATGATAGATCTTGATCTGACAGTTGTATTTTGAGTCCTTTCATTAAGGACAAGGTACTTCTACTAACTAGAAAAAGTACCAATCCTGTCTTTGGTATGTTAGATTCTGCCTTAGTAACTTTGTCCACCAGTATCTGGTCTCCACTGCTAAATATGAACACTTATTAAACAGAGTACAAGCATCTTAGTGTTAAACTACTTTTTTTTTTCTCTTTAAAAAAACCACCTTGGTGATTAAATGCTATACATTTAATGAGTGCATTTGTAAGGCTGAGATTTTACAAACACAAGACCTATATAGTTCCTAGTTAAGGTTTCCGTAGCAACTCGTAATAGTCCCTCTTTGCATGTTTTTAGTGATAGGTCAGATAAAATAAGCCTCTCATTCTCTAGATAGATAGCTTATGAAAATTAAAACTGCAGACCTGCCTTTTAAAATCTCAAAACACTAAATAATAATTACCCTCCCCTCACACATACTTTATAACTTTGCATTTTAAAGGCCCAGCAGATACCAGCAAAGAACAAACTCAAAGCTAAATAGCATTAGGCAAGGTTTTGAGCCCAGTGTTGAACATATAAAGGTTTTATTACTACAGAAACATATGAACTTCTGAACAATGATCAACCCAAACCCTCAGTTCCTACCTTGGGTCAGATCCATTTTTAATTTAACCAAACTCCCAAAATACCATCATGTTGTTTCCAAGCTATGCAGTGTCAGAATGGTAGCTGTTTTGTACATTGCAAGGATTTCTTCAATTCCTTACCTTTGCCAAGAATACACAGCATAAAGGCAGCTCCCTGATTTCTAATGTTTATGCAAAAGCGCCCATTAAAATAAGAGCACAGCTAAAGTTAACGCCTCCTGGCTGGAGCTGGGCTTTGTGCCTCTGTATCTTCTGACTTTTTCCCATTTCTCTCAATTGCATGTATACATCTGCTCTGTACTTGTGTTTTTGTACAGGCGCAGAACACACTGCTCATCCTTTGTGAGAATGGCTTTGTTCTTCAGGTTCCTGTCCCGGTCCCTAATGAACATAATACAGCATCCACCTATCAACTAAAGAACCTGCCGATGCAGTACTTCCATTTTTATAGTATTAAATCCCGAATCAAGGTAAAGAAATCTCCTGTGATGGAATTTCATGTTCTTCATTGTGCCAGAAGACAGAACTATGCATAAACGTTTTCAGTCTCTGTATTCATCATAGGATTTTTTACTAAGCTTCTTAAAGGGGAAGGCCAGGTAGGGTCCATTTTTGGCTGAGTTTCAACATGTGAAATAAATTGTTATTTATCTATTCAAATAGAACGTACAACACACTGAGAACATGATGTGAATTTTGAATATAATTAGAAAATAACATTTGTGAAAAGGAAAAATAATACAGCAAATTAGTTCTCAAAATGTTTTCATTTGGTAATTTTCACAAGAAGTATGTTTCTTGTGCTTGATGTTAGCCCTGTATGAAATTCCTTTGAACAGTCATAAAACACACATGTGACCACATTGAGGCAAATGTGAAACATATATAATTTTTTTCAGCAATTTCTGTTTTTTTAAAATGTAATAATTTTAAAGGTGTGTGTTTTATTTCTATATGAGAACTAGCATTTTAGAAGGTCATCCCTGCTAGTGTTCCAGGTCAGGATGGATGGTGCTTTGAGGAACCTGGTCTAGTGGAAGATGTTCCTGCCCGTAGCAGGAGAGTTGGAACTGGATGATCTTTAAGGCCCCTTGCAACCCAAACCATTTTGTGATTCCATGACTCTATGTGGGACCAAAAGAAAAGAATTATGGCGGCTCTCAGCTAGTTTAATTTGTGAAATTAAAAAGCAAGCTGATGTTAAGTTCAGGAGTAGAAACCCAGTGAGCAGGCTGTCAGTCCCATGTTCAGTCCACCACAGTCCAACAGCCTCCCTCGTTCTGTTCTTAACTGTGATTTCTCTGGCTTCTCTATAAACTGCATTTAGAGGGAAAGACTTCTTGGGGATTCCCTCACAGAAAGAACCACAGAAATGATCACAAAGGTAGCATACATATATAAAGAAACAGTAAACGAATGCGCATGGAATTTTGTAGGGTTTGAGGGGGGGGGTGGGGGGGCGGTTGCTTTTTTTAATTTTTTTTTAGGGGGGTTTTGTGGTATTTTTTTTGTGTTTTTTCTTTTTCAGTCAAAAGAAAAATATTTTTGGGAAACACTATAAATTTTAAAAATAGAAAAGGCTTCTACAGGGAGAAAGAATATTAATTGGTCTCCTTTTCTTCTAAGAATAGATCAGTAATTAATAAATCACAACATGGATATTTTGGATAAAATGTAAGGAAAGCCAGGCTGGATGAGGCTTTGAGCAACCTGGTCTAGTGGAGGGTGCCCCTGCCCATGACAGGGGGGTTGGAACGAGATAATCTTTAATATCCCTTCCAACCCAAACCATTCTATAATCATATGACTCTATGAAAGATTTCTAACAGTAAGGGTGGTGAAGCACTGAAATAGTTTGCATAGGCTATAGAGTTCTCATAGCATGAAAGTTTTAGCAGATCAGTCCTAAGGTTCAGCTGATTCTGCTTTCAGGCAGAAGAATGCTCTTTTGAGATCCTTTCCAGACCTTTCTCTATGATTTTTCCATCTAATGTCTTCTTGGGAAGATCCTGTTCGAGAATGTTTGGTGTTTGTTAATGCTAAAGTAGGCATGAATGGAAAGGGGGTTTTAAAAGTTTTATACATCTGCAAATGTCTTCCCTTCATTTTTCAGAAGAACCAAAGTCTGTAACAGCTTCTTTCTTTCACTCTACATCAATGATGCTCTAGAACTTGGGAATCTGAGTTCAGCTTTCCAGTGTTTTACTGTCTTCTGGGCAGGCATAGGACAGGGCTTAGGAGTTCTGCAGAAGTAGTATGCTAGTAGTGGTTAATATTGGGAATAATCTCTTTGAGGAAATGCTGAAGTCTGCTTCTTATGCAGAATGGTTTCTGTTTCAAAGGGCCATGATTTTAAAATACTTTGGAGGAGGAAAATGGGGATGTTCCACTGGAGAATCTCATGAAATCTGGTTAATGTCTGCTTAGTTGATAGAAAACAGATTTCTCTAGATACTCAGTATATATAATGCCAGAACCAGCTTGGATTTCACCTATGAGACTCCTCTGGTCAATAGTGCATTGAGTGCCTTGTTTTTGTGTCTTTGTGTTTCTCTGCTTGTTGAAATAGCTGGAAGAAGAAATTGCACTGAGAGAGAAAAAAAAAGAGGAGAAGGAAAAAGCAAAACTTGAATGGATAAGGCAGCAACAGGAGATGGGAAACAAGATAGAAGAAGAAGCTGAAAAGGAACCCGAAGAAGAGCCATTGCCGTCTATCTACATACCAGAGGAACCCAGTCCCATCCTGTGTGGGTTTTATTCAGCACCAGGAAAATTTTGGCTTTCCTTGGTAAATCAATTTTTATTTCATGTTGGTAGGATTGCAAGATGTGGCAACCTTCTCTTCACATGTGGCTGACTTAGAAAACTGATTATTTGAAACCTGCCATTTCTAGGACATTGAATTCCCTTCATACTTAATAGATTCAGCGATCTTTATGAAGTAAACCCATAGTGTCATTCCAATTCAGATTGTTCAGTAAATTTCCTGTAGTTATGCTTCTTGGTGATGCCTGAATGGTCAAAAAGACTAAACTGTTCCCTAACAAATAGAAGGTAGAATTTTAACATATTGGTAGGCTGGCTTGTAATGCCAGTGATCACGATAGATTTTTCTCTGTGGGTAAATAGGGTCTCTAGATATTTGGAAGTAACATTTTCCAACCTATTGTAGCTCCTTAAGAAAGGAAGAATTACTCTGAAAATTGAATTTACATGATCAGTTGTTGTCCTGGGTTCAGCAGTAGCAGTCATTTTTCTCCTTCTTGGTAGCTGGTGCAGTGCAGTGTTTTGACTTTCAGCTCGGGAACAGAGCTGGTAGTGATGTTTTGGTTTGGCCAAGGACTTTGTGAGCCTCATGCTCTGCCAGGGAGAAGGGGAAGCCGGGAGGAAGCAGAGACAGGACACCTGACCCAAACTGACCAAAGAGGTATTCCATACCACAGCACGTCATGCCCAGGATGTAACTGGGAGTTAGCCGGAAGGGCTGAGAGACTGCAGGGTTGGAGGAGGTATCGGTCGGAGCTTGGTCGGGCTTGGGGGGCGAGTTATCGGTCAGCGGGTGGTGAGGTGTTGTATTCTGTTCCCTTGTTATTTCCTTTATCATTATTATCATTGGTGGTAGCAGTAGTGATTTGTGTTATACCTTAGTTACTAAACTGTTCTTATCTCAACCCGTGGGAGTTGCATTCTTTTCGATTCTCCTCTCCGTCCCTCCGGGAGTAGGGGGAGGGAAAGAAGGGGGGGGGGGTGAGTGAACGAGTTACCTGACTGGGTTTAAACTACGACAGTTCTTTTTGGCACCCAACGTGGGGCACGAAGGGTTGAGATAACAACAGATCTGACCGGATTAATAGTCACTCGTCACAATGCTGATTTATTGGCTCTCAGAGTTGTTCTTGTTGATCTCACAGCTTCAGAATGTTGTAACTTACTTAGAGCCGGTATTTGCTGTGTTAGTGTTTATCAAGTGTGGGGCCTGGGCTAAGGTTCTTGTCTCACTGTGCTTTATGGCAATGGCTTGTAATACAGGCGGGCTCCAGCAGCAGGGCGGAACGGACGTGGCCGTGGACTTGTACCTGGCTGTCCGGCTGCTCTTCACCGTCCTGGCCCTCACCCTACTCTCCATCTTCGTGAGGCTGCGGGGAGCCGAGGGGGAGCGGTCCCGGGAGCCGGCGGCAGCCGAACCGGCCCGGGAGAGCGGCCCCGGGAACCAAGCGGCGGCGGGAGCGGGGCCGGAGGCCGCGAGGGGACGGCTGCCGGTGGAGGAGGTCGGGGCGGTCGAGGAGAGGAAGGAGGCGGCTGCCGAGCAGACGGAGAAGGCGGTGGAGGAGCCGAGCCCCGCGGCCAAGCCGAGCCCGGTGCCCGAGCCCAGCCCCGCGGAGGAGCCGAGCCCCGCGGAGGAGCCCAGCCCTGCGACGGCCGAGAGCATCCCCCGGAAGCCGCCCGCCGAGCCCCAGGAGGATGCAGGAGACCACGCAGCATTTCCCAGCAAGGCAGAGGAGGAAGAGCTGGACTCAGGAAAAGAGAAGCTGGCGGTGGGAGAGCCGGCAAGCACAGCAGCTACACCAGCCCCAGTGACAAGTACAGCAGCATCGTTAGAGAGTTCTGAAGGTTTTGAATGGCCTTTGGGTACCCTTGGGACCTGCCTGCTGATTGTGATGGGGATCAGCATGTTGGCACACACACAGACTGTGTTCTACCCACAACCATTTTGTCTGATCTCGAAAGTTAAGCAGAGTCAGGTTTGGGTCTTGTCTGGGGTTAGAAAAGGATGTAGGAGGACCAGGAGATTTTCCCCAAGGCTGGACAGTCATGAGTGGCAGGGTGTGTGTGACAGTATGGGCAAGTATCTAGTCCACTGGGCCCCTCCAGTGCTTTGGAAGCGTCGGAGATGGAAGGCAGCTGTATGGAGTCCCCAGCAACAAGCTGCAGAGACTGCTGAAGGGGACAGTGAATTATTTTAAGCCTGGTGGGCCCATGGCACTTCAGGCCATCAGAGCAGAGATGCAACACAGAGATGGACTCATGATCGAGGGGTGGACCTAGCAATGGACACTATTGCCCAGATTATTCACGAGTGTGAACACTGCACACAGTCTCTCCTGCTCTGGAAGACTGTTACAAGAGATGGAGCCTGACATCATGGACCAGATGGACTCAGCAGCTTTATAGGGACTGGTCCATGCACTAAGATAAGAGTGCACTGAGATAAGAGTGATGGTATATTGAAAATGTGGGATCTGAGCATGACGTGAATGGTATGGAATAAGGGGTGGATAATGTCCTGGGTTCAGCAGTAGCAGTCATTTTTCTCCTTCTTGGTAGCTGGTGCAGTGCAGTGTTTTGACTTTCAGCTCGGGAACAGAGCTGATAGTGATGTTTTGGTTTGGCCAAGGACTTTGTGAGCCTCATGCTCTGCCAGGGAGGAGGGGAAGCCGGGAGGAAGCAGAGACAGGACACCTGACCCAAACTGACCAAAGAGGTATTCCATACCACAGCACGTCATGCCCAGGATGTAACTGGGAGTTAGCCGGAAGGGCTGAGAGACTGCAGGGTTGGAGGAGGTATCGGTCGGAGCTTGGTCGGGCTTGGGGGGCGAGTTATCGGTCAGCGGGTGGTGAGGTGCTGTATTCTCTTCCCTTGTTATTTCCTTTATCATTATTATCATTGGTGGTAGCAGTAGTGATTTGTGTTATACCTTAGTTACGAAACTGTTCTTATCTCAACCCGTGGGAGTTGCATTCTTTTCGATTCTCCTCTCCGTCCCTCCGGGAGTAGGGGGAGGGAAAGAAGGGGGGGGGGTGAGTGAACGAGTTACCTGACTGGGTTTAAACTACGACAGTTGTGCAGTGTTCTTTTGTTACCATTTCTTTGTGGTCCTTTTCTTCTTCAGGGTGGGTATGACTCAGGGTTCCTCTATCATTGTGAATTCTCACATGATGACCAAGAAGACCCTGAAGATAGGAAAGATGAACCCTTTGAAGTGATTCCTATGGAGGACACCGACAACAATCCCATCCACCAAATCTTCTTCTGGTAAAATATTGTAGTGCAACAGCTTTGTGATAAAGCTTGATGAAGTTGAACTTAGAAGGGAGGAGGGTACACTGCTTTGTCACTTTTTTAATTGTGGCTTAACTCTAGTATGCAGGAACTTTCTCTGTTTTTTCAGGCAATAAGTTTCACTTAAAATTCCTAATGGACACAGTGAGTACTGTGTCTGACAGAATAATTTAAAAAGCCCTTCAGAGATGCAAACATCCGATTTCTAAGTATTGATTAGGACTCAAACATCCTGGATTGTAGAACTCCAGGAGAACCATTAGAAGTCTCTGCAAACTGTGATCACCAGAAGAGCAATTCTTTTTTGTGGTTAGCAAAGAGAGGACAAAGTCCTCCCTTGAGGAGAACAAGGAGGTATCAGTCCATCTCTCCTGTGCAAAGAATACACTGTGAACTGTACAGATGAAAAGGCTGAACAATTTTCAGACTCCAGTGTTAAGTTGCCTGTAAGGCTAGGCATATTCTCTATCTAAGGAGGTAGGTTTAGTTCAGGCTTTAATCTACAGCTGGCTGCATTCATCACCATCTCTAGTGGATGGAGAGCAGGGGGGGAAATCTGCTTTTCTAGCTCTGAACCTGGTGTCTGCTACCCTGCCCAATTCAGGGCTGAGATCAGTTCCACGGTACCCAGCAAGTGCTGGAACATTCCAGAGCACTCAGCTGGAAAACAAATTCGTAGTTGTATCATACATACTTGAAATGATCCAAATATTTTCCTCCTAGCTTACAAACTTGGGAAAGCTATATTTACTAAGCTAGATTAGCTCTTTTCAAGTTTCATGTTTTGGGCTGTGTCCTCACTTGTTATGTTGCTTATTTGACAGTACCAGCGGAGTATGGATGTTCTGTGGGATGCAGAATGGCTCACTGCGTGCTTATTCTCTCCAAGATAAAGACATCTCAGCAGATACCCTGAAGGAATACTGGTCCTTCAGTGTACATGACAATGATTATGGTCAAATCCAGGGAATCTGTTCTAGTTATGATGATAGGTTTCTGATTACCTGCGGTGGAGATGGAAACATTTTTACTTTTGACATCTTGTCTCGAGAGGATGTTCAGAAAGAGCTAAAAGCCAAAATCCCCTCTCCTAGGGTAAGTCGATACCCTCTTTCACAGAATTAGGCCTATTTACTGTGAAAATACTCCAGATAGATAGGCAAAATGTAGTTATTTGGCATCATATATGTTTCATAGTGAAAGCTGAGGTTTCCCAGTTTAGAAGAGTACCTCTTGCAAAACATTCCCTAATAAACAGGTACTATGACTGCATTCTGCCTTCCTGATGCTTTGTGGTTTTCTCCAAATAAACATAGCATGTGTTATTCAAATGTAATATTGTACTAATCTTTTCCTACTCAAAGGTGTATTCATGCACATTCCTAGAATGAAAGAACCACAAGAGTCTGTCATACTTAATACTTGTCTTGCATTTAACTCCAATAAAGTATGTTAGGGTGGTGAAGCACTGGAATGGGTTACCCAGGGAGGCTGTGAATGCTCCATCCCTGGCAGTGTTCAAGACGAGGTTGGACGAGGCCTTGGGTGATATGATTTAGTGTAAGGTGTCCCTGCCCATGGCAGGGGGGTTGGAACTAGATGATCTTAAGGTCCTTTCCAACCCTAACTATTCTATGATTCTATGATTCTGCTCTGGCTGGGGATTCTATAAATAATCGTAGAGTCATAGTATCATAGAATCAACTAGGTTGGAAAAGACCTTTAAGACCATCAAGTCCAACCGTTACCCCAGGATTGCCAAAATAATGTTGGAGAATACCAAATGTGTAGTTTCTCAGAGCATCTAGTTGGATCTGCAAGCTGGATTTTTAAAATCTGCAAAATAGCACAGCATGATGCCAATCCTGTTGCTCTACCACTCTTGGACAGCATTAGTAGTAATCATTCTACAGGTGTTCTGTATTTAATGTAGAGCTCATCACCTTTAGCATGTTTGAACAGATGACACTGGAACTCAGTAACAGTCCTACTGATATTACACAAGAAGAGAGTGCTGCCAACTCCATCACTGAAAATGTTCAGATGTTATTGAATTTTTAAAAAATCTCTTCAGTGCCTGAATTAAGCAAATATAACTTGAAAGAAGCAGTGAGGCCTCTTGAGTAAGGAAGTGCTATCATGAACAACGAATTTTCAAATAGAAATAGAAATTCACTACAGTTTAAAAATCCTGAAAGTGTCAACATAAAACAAACTCAACTCTGAATATTTTTAATATTAGTTAGTAACTACATTTTCAAAGTTGCTTGTTGAGGGAGGCTGGGGAAATTGTAATTTTGGTCATTTAGTTAAATTGTTCGTGACTGGTTGGAATTCTTTACCAGTATCACAAGAACTTTTAGTGCTAAGAAGAGACTCAAAATTGTTTTCTTAAACTAAGTGAATGATTGGAACCTATGATATCAGACCCTCTAGCTCTAGTATTACAAATAGTGATTAATAGACAATTATAAAGCCTATATATAGTTTTATCATTTTGAGTATGTCAGTAGCTTTATATAAAGATCTTAATGGACAATTTCTATTGTTCAGGCTAGCAACATTGCTTAAAGACCATCCTAATAGTTTTTCTATTATCAAAGTATCTTAAATATCTATTCTAGTTTTCAGTCGTGGAAGATTTTAAAAATTCCATCTTCATTAAGCTTAATGAGATTCTTAAAGAATCAAATACAAATCCTCTGAAACTGATAGAGTTAAATTACAGATCAGTTTAAGATGACTGTATTCACTGTAGGGTGATAGGCCCCCCTCCTTTTCTAGAGCATGACTGCCTAGGGAAACAAGGTTTGTGTGACTGCAGCATCCAACCATCTGTCATTCTTCACAGCTAATAATTGTGAACCCATTATGCAGTCAGCAGAAGCAAAACAGAATAATTACACATATAACTTGGAATTAGCCCAGGATATGTTGTCTCTTGTCAACGTGGCAGTGAGGGGAGACAAGAGAATTGAGTTTGGAGGATAAAGAACTAAAGACGTTAGTGAAGTTAGGACAAGAAATGTAATGGTTAATGTTGATAGTAAGGAAGTAGGATTTGTGTTCTTTGTCTCTAAGAATTATGCTGCATTAGTTCCTTTACATATAAACCAACTGGATTGCTTTTTCTTCTTGAAACATTAAAATCTGATATTTAAGGCTTATATAAAAATATTGTTCATAAGGGTTTATTTTGTTTTTTTTTGAGAAGCAATGGGAGTTCTGTCTTAATGTTTGTAAAAGCTTTATTGTCTGTTGAAACTATTACTGCTTGTTTAAAGGCAAACCAACGCTTTTATTTCAGAGTGGTCTTGAGAAGGAGAAGGCTGCTGAAGACATTGAAGATCCTAATACCTACAAGTAAGAGATTCTTTGATAATGATAAAAAAGATTTTCAAGTGTTGGTAGCTCTTTCTTCAGACCACATACTTCTTTTTGCCTCCCAACAGAAGTTGATCACGCTGAATTTGGGTCATTTCCTTGTTAACGCACAAAGTTTTTTCAGCCTTTCCATTAATTTAATTTACTTTTCTGTGGTAGTAATACAAATACAGTACTCTGAGAATTTCTTAACTTCAGAGACAAAGAAAAGGTCAAGGTCAAAGCCCCTGGATGTCAGGAGTGTGCAAATACACAGGAAAAAGATTCTTTTCGAAGTTACCTTAAGAACCATTGAGTTCATTGGGAGTTTAAGGCTGTATCTTTCTTCTCTTCTACTGCAATAACACCATGTGCTTTATCATGCATTTTCAGCATTGAGGAAGTCAAACAGAGAAAGGAGTATGACCGGAAAATGAAGGAAGTTGAAGAGAAAAAGCAAAAGAAAAGAGAGAAGTTAATTGCACTGAGGCACGAGTTTCTTCTTCTTCTTCAAAAGAATCAGAAGTTGCCCAAGCACATGCAACTGCACAGAGAGGTACATCTGGTTTATACAAAGTTCATTTACCTTTACAGGTACCTTCTTCTAAAATGTTGCTACCCGATGTGTTGGAGCGAAAGGTGTCCAACCCTTTGGATTATGGTAGCTCTGTGAATATATATGTCATGATTTAAGCCCAGCCTGTCACTCAGAAACCATGCAGCTGTCAGCTCCACACCGCCCCCCCCCTTCCTCCCCCTGCTCCTGCAGGGATGGGGAGGAGAATCAAAAGAATGTAACTCCCACGGGTTGAGATAAGAGCAGTCCAGTAACTAAGGTATAACACAAACCACTACTGCTACCACCAATAATAATAATGATAAGGGAAATAACAAGGGAAGAGAATACAACACCTCACCACCCACTGACCGACACCCAGCCCGACCAAGCAGTGATCTAACCCTTTTGGATAACTGCCCCTAGTTTATATAGTGGGCATGATGTGCTGTGGTATGGAATACCCCTTTGGCTAGTTTGGGACAGGTGTCCTGTCTCTGGTTCCTCCCGGCTTCCCCTCCTCCCTGGCAGAGCATGAGACTCAGAAAGTCCTTGGTCAGAATAAACATTACTGAGCAACAACTAAAAACATCAGTGTTATCAGCACTGTTCCCATGTTGAAAGTCAAAAACACAGCACTGCACCAGCTACTAAGAAGGAGAAAAATGACTGCTACTGCTGAACCCAGGACAGTATCATTTGCTGGGACTTCTGAATCACAGCTGAGGATTTGTGCTATTTAAGCATGTGGGAAAAATGTGGTTCTCTCTGAAGATCCTAATAGCTCCTGAAACAAAGGATTGTGTTGATGGGTGTGGAACTCTGGCACATATTTATTACCAAAACCCAGTAGCCAGGGTAACGTGATACTGGGTTTTTTGCCTTTCTGCAGCAGTTTGAGATGGACCGTAAGATCTTTGAGGAGCTGGATAGGCAGACAGCACAGAGAATCCAGTTAGTGCAAAATGAGCTAGCTTGGGAACATGAGAAACACTCAATTGGACTGCAGAAACTACAAAATCAGTGAGTACCACTTTTCTTCTAATTCTCCTTCTGACTTTTCACAGGGCTTATCATTTATAAAGTTGTACCTGCCACAAGGAAAAAGAATGTGATGTATTTTCCTCATATAGTTAATATTTCTTCTGTTTTGATCCTGTTCTCTTTTTACTTGGAACATACTCAAGATATATATTGATATTTGGGTTTACTTACTACTTTTGAATCTTTGGTAAAATTTCAAATATTCAGATCAAGAAAGTAGCTTCATTCTGATTTACTTCTACGTTAAGGAAGCTGGGGTTGGGGTTTTAAGACTAAGTGTGCCTGGGGTTTGGCAGTAATTTCACCAAGAACCAAGAACTCTTACTGAAACTTTGAAGAACAACATGTGAACCTGTTTTTCAGGCACGTTGCATGTCTGTCAGATATTTTAGTGTTATTGCTAACACAGTGCTCCCTATACAATTTAGAGTTCTAAAATGAAATTCTTCAAAAACACAAGTTTAAGTTTGGAATACATTTTGGGTTGATCTTCTTAAATCTAAGTATATAGCAAAAGATGAATGTGTAAAAATATATACACAATACACAATACAAACCCCCACCTTACGCACACAGATTGTATGACTGGGAAAGAGACTTCATTAAAGCCATGTTTTTAATCGGTCCTTAATGGAACATAAAAGACATTCTCATGAAGAATCAGGTGTAAGTTTATATATTAGAAGAGGTGTTAATTCTTGAGCATCTCCATTTCTAGACTGGATAAAAGTAAATAGATAGTGTCAGATGTCATAGAATCATAGAATCATAGGTTAGGGTTGGAAAGGACCTTAAGGTCATCCAGTTCCAACCCCCCCTGCCATGGGCAGGAACACTTCACTCTAAACCATGTCATCCAAAGCTCTGTCCAACCTGGCCTTGAACGCTGCCAGGGACGGAGCACTTAACACTCTCTGGGCAACCTGTTCCAGTGCCTCACTACCCTCACAGTAGAGAACTTCTTCCTTATATCTAATCTGAACATCCCCTGTTTAAGTTTTAACCCATTACCCCTTGTCCTGCTACTACAGTCCCTAATGAAGAGTCCCTCCCCAGCATCCCTATAGGCCCCCTTCAGATACTGGAAGGCTGCTATGAGGTCTCCACACAGCTTCTCTTCTCCAGGCTGAACAGCCCCAGCTTCCTCAGCCTGTCTTCATACGGGAGGTGCTCCAGCTCCCTGATAATCCTTGTCATGCTATTACTTACTGACTTGTGAATTTACATGTAATGATTGTACGCACAGGAAGTAAGCTACGTTATTCACCTCCTTTTGGTCAAGGCAAAATGGTAGGTTGTGCCTACTGACATCAGATGGCTTTGTCTTTTCAGGTTTCGGGACTCACTTGAATTTGACACTGTTGTTGTTCATGCTATTCAAAGCAATCACCAAATTTCCACCTACAGACTTCTAGTAATGTCTCATAAGTACTACCAAGGTAAAGAACGTCCATCTTGGAAGAGGACAGTACTCAAACAGGCATGGAAACAACCAGAAAAGAAGCAGATCAACATAGGGTCAAGGCGTATGTATAGAGCTAATAATGACCATTTAAATCTTATCAGCAATATGGTTTCTGTCTCTCATCTAAATTTGTTTTCCTGAGTCCAAGCTAAAGATATTTTAATTTCTTTAGATATAAGTAAAGAAATTGTAACTGTGGCATCTTTTTTCAGTACCCACATACTTAGTAACACACATACATAGTTTTCAATGTTTAGGACAATGTCAGCGATTGTTTGTCAATGCCATGGGTAGAATGTGACCAAGTCAAGTAAAAGAACCCAGATATTTTCAGAGCACCCACCACACTGGAACTATTCTAATTGACACCAGCTCTACAGGAGCTGTCCCAGGGTGGGTCTAACTAATTGGGACTGCACTGTGCTGCATGGTATTTATATCTCCACTTGGTTATTTTTTGGTCCAGGTACTACAATTTCTGAGGGTGAGGAAGAAATTGTGGAGATCACAGAGGTCCAAAAGCCAACAACCCATTATATAGAAAGCAGACGTGAGAAAGTCAGAAGATCTGTTGAGAAATCTGACAAGGTGAAGGCTAAGATCATGAAGAGGAAAGCAGAATGGGAGGAATTGTGAGTCTTGAACTAGACTCTGCCCTTTTAGTTCTGCTTCTTGTCTGAGGTCAAGTAATGCTATTTAACTGTCACATGGCACTGTAATCTCTCTCCCTAGTTTTTTGTCTTCCTAATGATTGTAATTAAAATAGATGAGTTTTCATATATCCCTGAGTCTTAAGAGACTCAGACTCAAGACTAAAAGTCTCAAGAGACTTCTAGTTAGTTTCCCTGGTTATTCTGAAATATTTAGTATCTTGGATTCAGCTAGGTACCTGCATCTTCAAATAGGGTGTGAAAAAATGTCTAAATCGATCATGACCGAGGTACACTTAGGCCATTACAGTCAACTCTTGGTTAACCCTGCTAGCACCACATAGAGCAGATGCTGTAAGAGCTGTGTTAGATCAGTTGTACTAACATCACAGCCATTATGTGTCTGTGATGCTCCATGCTGGTCTTTATCTTGAGAGGCGAGAAAGGTGGACAATGCATCTTTGAATGCTCATAGAAATACAGAAGTTTTTCATTAGGAACAGGGAATGGGACTAATGTAGAGTCAGAATACAAGACTTTTAAGGTTATTCTTTAACAATATAGAGTAGGATCAGGTATTCTGTGCTACAGGCTGGTGGAGTGTTAACACACAGCTCCCTGAGATTAAGAGCAGCATGTACTCACCAACCCCAGAACTCAGTGTAAAGATTTAACCTGTCCCATGGCAGCATTTTGTTGTAAGAGTTCTTGGGTGGAAAAAAAATAATCTGAGGTTTTCATTCAAATGTGCAAGGATATTCTTCCCAAAGTAGCTGTTTTCTTCTGAAAGAGGCTGTGTGATTCCTGATCCCTAGCTTGCCTCCATAGCGTTGTTGCATAAATCAGAAAGTATGAAAAGACCCGGTTTGTTTACCTGTATGCTTTCCGTCTGAAAGTAAAGCTTTGGTTTGTACCTACCAGATACAAGAGCAAACCTAGTGATAACTATGAGAATCCCAAAGATGTTGAGGAGATCAAAGCAGCACAGGAAAATATAGGCTATTATAAGCTGAAGTCTGCCCCTAACTACAGAGTCACTGAACAAGAGATTATGAACATTGAGAAGAAAGTGACACAGCTTACATCCCTGGAAGTGTTGGTATGTAGACTGATGCAGTGGTATGTATGTTTCCCCCTTCTGTGGGGAGGGAGGGTAGTGTATTAGTCACTGAAGAATTTTTTTTGAAAGGAAATCAAAGTGGATGTGAGAAAAGTCCTTGAAGGATAGGCAGTGTTGAGCCAGCTTTAGTTACAAATTGGCCTTTCTCTTGTGAACTGCTGGAACTTCACCAAACTCAAACCTGCATTGACCCAGGATAACTCTCAGCTAGCTCTTTACTTCAGCAGGAGCATCCGTCTTTTTGAATTCTTCAAAAAGTCTTATAATCTAGTAACCGATATGCTTTCCCTAAAACTCTGACTTAACCCTTGCCATGAAATACTTCTACAAGGATGTGAGCAAGGACAGGTGTTTCTAGTGTGGCTTCTCCATATTTGCACTTTGGAAATTACCCTTTCTGGGTACTGAGCATTGGAATCTTCCTGAGAAAGCAGGTCTTTTGGAACCACCTTTCTGCACCAGGACTCCTACAGCTACTACATGTCTTTTAGCCACAAAGACACAAGAGGCTCAAATGTGCAATATCTTTGTTTCTTTCTTCATAAATTTTTTCCCTCATCTTTCTTCTCATAGGAACTGTTTTTCATTTTATTTGACTGGAGTCAAAAATAGTGACAAATTTCTTTAGCTGAAAGAACAATGAAGAAATATATCTATTGAACTTGGAATCACAGAATCATAGAATCGTTAGGGTTGGAAAGGACCTTAAGATCATCTAGTTCCAACCCCCTGCCGTGGGCAGGGACACCCTACGCTAAATCATATCACCCAAGGCCTCGTCCAACCTGGCCTTGAACACTGCCAGGGATGGAGCATTCACAACCTCCCTGGGCAACCCATTCCAGTGCCTCACCACCCTAACAGGAAAGAATTTCCTCCTTATATCCAACCTAAACTTCCCCCGTTTAAGTTTTAACCCGTTACCCCTTGTCCTGTTACTACAGTCTTTAATGAAGAGTCCCTCTCCAGCATCCCTATAGGCCCCCTTCAGATACTGGAAGGCTGCTATGAGGTCTCTACGCAGCCTTCTCTTCTCCAGGCTGAACAGCTCCAACTTTCTCAGCCTGTCTTCATACGGGAGGTGCTCCAGTCCCCTGATCATCCTCGTGGCCCTCCTCTGGACTTGTTCCAACAGTTCCATGTCCTTTTTATGTTGAGGACACCAGAACTGCACACAATACTCCAGGTGAGGTCTCAGAAGAGCAGAGCAGAGGGGCAGGATCACCTCCTTCGACCTGCTGGTCACGCTCCTTTTGATGCAGCCCAGGATACAGTTGGCTTTCTGGGCTGCAAGCACACACTGCCGGCTCATGTTCATTTTCTCATCAACCAGCACCCCAAGTCCTTCTCCGCAGGGCTGCTCTGAATCTCTTCTCTGCCCAACCTGTACCTGTGCCTGAACTATCTAATTGCTTTTTGGTAGGAAGACCTATTTTCTGCCCTGCTTACTGACATGCTTACTGAGGAGCACCTTCACTGCATGGTTTCTCTGTTTTTTAGAGAAGTGTAAGTTATACTCTCAATAGCCCTAAATCTTTTCCAGTATTAACCTCATGAACTATTGCCTAATCTCGGGCACCGTCTAGGCTGGGTCACTTTGATAGCGAAGTCTAAGTGTTACAGAAACAATGCTATAGTCTTGGGGATTTGTTGGATCATTTTAATCTCATGCTTGGGCTCCAGTACTTCACTATAGTGCTTATGTTAACAGATACCCAGTTGAATGCTTTGCACAGGTCCAGATAGATGATGTTGACTCCTCTGCCGCTATCCATCAGTTCTGTAGCCCCATCATAGAAGGCCACTGCATTGTTCAGTCATGATTTGCCCTTCCATGCAACACCTTCCATGTTGGCTGTCACCAACCGCCTTGTTGTTTTTCATGTGCCCTAGCATTGTTTGCAGGAGAATATGATCCTGTGACACACAGAGGTGAGACTGACTGGTCTGTAGTTCCCTTGGTCTTCCATTTTCCCCTTCTTGAAAATGGGGGTTATATTTCCCTTTTTCCAGTCATTGGGAACTTCACCTGACTGCCATGATTTCTCAAATATGATGGCCAGCGGCTTAGCAACTTCATTCGCCAGCTCCTTCAGGACCCATGGATGGATTTCATCAGGTCCCATGGACTTGTGCACATTTGGGTTCTTAAGATGATCTCGAACCTGATCCTCTCCTACAGTGGGCCCAAGGTCTTCATTCTCACAGTCCCTGCATTTGTCTTCCAAGACTTGAGCAGTGTGGCTAGAGCACTTGCTGGTGAAGACTGAGGCAAAGAAGTCATTGAGAACTTCAGCCCTCTCCAAATCCAGGATAGCCAGTTCTCCTGCTTGTTTCCAGAGAGGGCCCACATTATCCCTAGTCTGTCTTTTGTTTGCTATATACCTGTAGAAGCCCTTTCTGTTATCTTTCACATCCCTTGCCAGACTCAATTCTAACTGGGCCTTAGCTTTCCTGACCTGATCCCTAGCTTCTTGGACAACACCCTGAATTCTTCCCAGGCCATGTGTCCTCGCTTCCACCTTGTATAAGCTTCTGCTTTCCTTCTGAGTTTTCTCAGCAGCTCCTTAGCTATACATAGAGGCCTCCTGGCCTTCTTGCCCCATTTCCTTCCTATTGGGACGCAACACTCCTAAGCTTGGAGCAAGTCATCCTTGAATATCAACCAGCAGTCTTGGGCACCACTGCCCTCTAGGGCTTTGTCCCAGGAAACCCTACTAAGCAGGCTCCTGAGGAAGCCAAAGTCCGCTCTCTTGAAGTCCAGGGCAGTGAGCTTGCATGAAATCCAAAAGCATTTGACAAATGTCTCTTTCCTACTTTTGATATTGCTATCTCCTATACTTTGAAAATTCAGAACTTTGTTCCAATTGTAATGACCTGCAGTAGCTGTGGTCTCAGATTCAACATCACATATAAAAGACAAGAATCTCATCTGCTTTTCAGAACCTACATTTGTGGATGACTGCTTTTCAGTATCTTTGAGGTTACGTGAGATAACAGCTTTGTTTCAATGTCTCTGTCCAAGAAGTCTAGATTTCTGTATAGATGCACATTTGGTAGTGTGTACAGTAAAGACCCTCTCAGGACCTCTTTCGTTTTGGGGATGGAAGCTTGCTTTACAAAATACTAAAAAAAAAAAAATCTAAATTTATTTTTGTTAGAGTATTATTTATACTATATGCCTGAAAAAAAGAGCCATATCAAAGCTGAGATACTCTCTGTATTTAATGAGACAGCACAAATGATTAATCCTCTAACACCCACAGCTTATTTTCACAGCTTCTGGTTGCTTTCTGCACTGCTTCAATATCTCTTGTCAAGAAACTCACAATCAAGCCAAGAACTGAAAGAATGGGGAAGCCTCATTTCCCTTCTTCCACCTTTGTTATTTTTTGTGAACAAGAGGAAGAGAGGTGGTTCCAAAGATTTTAAAATCACAGACTGAAAGACAGCTGTTTAAAAATGCTAATGTGTGGAGATGGTACAGAAAAGAAAGCTAGTATGGAAATAAGGAAAGTCAGTCAGTATGACAAGCCTCTTAACCATTACTTGTGTCAGGAAAACTACATACTATGTTCCTGAAGAATCCTACTAAAATTGTTTTTCCTTTGCAGATCCATAAGAGGAAAGTCAATATGAACAATGAGATTATGTCTCTGCGGGATCTCAAGGTTTCTGTCATTGAAGAAATCAAGTGTTTAGTGAAAGAATTGAAATGCATACAGGCAGTCTTGGATTTACCAGACCGCCTCCCTCTTCCCCTGATCCCTCAGTTACACCCAGATGAGGTTCCTGAAAAAAAGTTTGAGTACAACACTGACATCCTCCTGAAGTTCAAAGAGGATCAGGAGGCCAAGCCAAAGCCCCAGGGACAATTGGAAGGTTCTCCTTCATCTCATTCATTTAGGCAAGGGTTTCTTCAAGCTCCGTCCATTAAAGAGGCTGACTCCATGACACAGGCTGCAGGTACACACCAGATGAAAACAGCATCATCTGTAGTCACAGAGCAGCAAAGGGTTTCTGACACAGAGAAGGCAGAGCCAACAGAAATAGAACTGGAAATTCTGAAGAGAGAGAAGATAAAAAATTTGTACTTGCAGGAGACCTTGATTAAAAAGGTAGGAAATCAAAAGTCATTTTTTTCAGATTGAACAATCCCACTGCATTAGAAATAAACCCAAAAAGTCTTCCATCTCAGGATTACAGCTACTTTTGTCTTCTGTACTTTAGGAAAATGCTAGCTGGTGCAAATTTATGATGTAAATCAGTTTGTCTTGCTGTGACCTGTGTGCTGACTATTATCACTTGCAAAATAGACCTTAGATTCCTTATTGATTGCTCTATAAATCTATGAGCTCAGTGGCCCCCCAAAAAAGTAAAATATTAGAAATTACTTGAAAAGGGATGAAGAGTTAAAAAAGGAGCATCACTATAACTGTGTAGATTCATGATGTTCTCAGGTCTTAACTGTAGTCCCGATCCTTTAGTCTCAAAAATTTATATATTTATTTACTTTAATTAGAAAAGGTATAAAAGAGAGTAACCAAAATCCTTAGTCATGGAAAAACTTCTTTAAAAGATAAATTGGTAAAGCACCTTTGGCCTGGAAAAGGGGCAACTGAAAGTGTTGTAGCAGAGGTGATAAAATTATGAGTAGCATAGAAGAGTGGGAATCATCTCTTAAAAGGAGAAGAGTTATCAAATAGTCACGTAGAAAGCTTGAAACATTCAAATGGAAATAGTTTTTCCTATCCAACAATAACTAAGCTTTGGAACTCAGCATTAGGATGTGGGGGAAGCTACAATTTGGTAAAGTCTGGAAGAAAAATCCAGTCAAAGCTGTTGAACACAAACATACTGCTTCCAGCTCAGGGTGTCCCTAAGTCAGAGTTTGAGAGGATACAGAGAAGAATGTGCTAGATGTGTATGACTGTTCACTTGTTTGCTCTGTTTCTTACTGTCTTCTCTAACTTCTCTGTTGGCCATGACTCTTTGGTCTACCCCAGTACAGACACCCTTGTGTTCATGTGTGTGAAGGTTTTGAGAGAATAGCCAAATGCTGCTGCAGCTATCACATATATATGATGCTGCTGGCAACTGCTAGTACTGATTTAACTGCAAATGTCTAAGGGAAGAACTGGGAGATGTTCTGAAAGAAGTCAGCCAAGGCAGAAGCCATATTTATTGCTACATCTGGGATTGTTACATGAAATTCTTAGGCTACTGTAAAACATTCTCTGAAGAGTAAAATACTTCCAGGCTTCTGTGGGATGCAGTGAAACATTCCTGTGAAGTACTGGTGATTCTTTTACTATTGTGCTGAGAATGAAGACGTATTTGGGGTTAACTATCTTTCTAAGTGCTTCAGTAATCAGTAAATAGCATGGGTGAACTATTGATTTGGCAGAGAGGATCTCTTGTGCTCCTTTCTCTAGCCTTACATGTTTAGCTCAGCTCCTAATAATTTCCCTGTTCCTCATTTGACTCTCATATGCTCCAGATCAACACACTGGTGATCAACTTTGATGCTGAGCTTCGCTTCCTGCGTCACAAGAAACTGAAGCTGGACGTGCAGATGAAAAACGCTGAACTGCGCTACATCACATGGTATGAAGAGCTGCTTATCTTGAAGAACTTTGAGAAACATGAGAACCTTCTCCGGGAGCGTATTACTACCCTCATCGGTGAGCAGGAGGCATTGCAAGTAAGTAGGCTGTGTGCCTCTGGATTTTCCAGTACCACTAATGCACAGCTCAAAACAAAAGCAAGTCAACAAGTAAATGGTGGCATCTCTTTATTTTAGCCCTGATTCAGTGTCCAGTGTTAAGTTTTGAAAGAGGAGAAACTTTTGATGATCAGCCTAGGATGGTCACTTTTACCTTCCAATCGTTAATCTTTTCATAATCTTAACAGCTGTATTTTAATAGGTACTTTGTGATGTAGAATAAGTGACAAATTTTATGCCTAAATTTAAGAACATACTTCTAGGTTTTGCTTGATTGAAGAATAGGTTTAAAGAGAGAAAGGCAAGTTTTGCGTTTCCACATCTTCACAAATACATTCTATATATACACACGCACGGGTTATACTTTTTAACTGAAGTAGGTTTTTTTTTGTTTGTTTAGCCAAAATTGAATGGCTGCATTGCACAGATTGAGGATAGAAAGTGTGAGATTATAAGGCTTCAGGAATGTGAGAAAGCTCTTTATGCCAACTTCCAAGCATCCCTTGGAGAGAACAATGAGTTTGCCAATTTTCTGACCGAGGTTCTGATGAAGAAAGTCAAGTGCATGGAAAAAAGAGAAAGAGAAGCAGGTTGGAATACTGTTCTTTTCGCTTTATGGATTTGTTACACTTAGTTCCATGTAGTTGGGTCAATCTAGCTGGTGCCCAGAGTACATGCAACACAGAACTCAGTTCGCAGAGCCATAGATCAGACCCACCCAGATTTGTTTCTGTACAGACCCATGTGCTGTAGCAGCCATCTTGACTGGTAACAATGATGTAATTCAGTCTCTAACATGACTACATTTGGTCTGGTGGCAGCTCCTGCAATTTACTTCCTGTAACCCAGGACTTTGGGGACTGATGATAATGGGTATGAAGAAGAGGCAAAGCTTTAAATAGGTACTTCCTATGCTTTACCAATGATAACTATGGATAAGTGATGAGTCTGCCACATTCATGACATTCTCCTTTAATCTGTCCATTGTCTAATGAGAGATCAGAGACCTAATCTGCAGTCATCTATTATTCACAGGACTAAAAGTATTATGAAAGGATTTTTTCATCCTAGTGACTGTTTAAAACTGGTAAGGCTAGGCAGCCTTACTGAGCTAAAATACTTGTGCTTTTGCTCTGATTTGGCTTTTGATTTCATGTGGGACACAGTTAGCAAAAAGTGCAGACAACTGTAATGCTTTTGTGACAGTTTTGTGCCCTTGTATTTTGCTTGGTTGATTAATCTCTGTAGTAGAATGGTAAACCCATAAGGTTTAAATTCCTAGCACATCTAAAGAGAGGAAACACTATTGAAGGAAGTCTCAAAAATGTGCCCGTGTCTGTGCCTTTGGCAGTAGCAGGTGATCTCTCTCCCTCATTTTTTTCTTCTTCTTTTATTTTCTTTCTGTGAAATTATCACATAGATGCAATAGGCACAAAGTTCCTGGATTCACGTATTACCAGGATGATCTTTCATGGATAATTGGGATTGTATTCACCAGCACATTGGCATAATGCACAGCTAGTGGGTTTGGGGGTGTTCTGCAAGTACTGTCCTCTTCTTCCAGGTGGACAAGACATGAATGAAGAGAAAGATGAAGAAGATGAGAATGAAGAGAATGATGGAGAGTCAAGCTTGGGGATTGATGAAGAAAATTCCGTATCTGAAGATGAAGCCTTTGATGAATCTCTTTGCCCAGAGAGTACCTAAGCCAGCATTTCCTTGGGTTGACCACTTGTTTAGCTTTAGGGGCAATCTTGAATTTTGTGTATTTTTCATAATTCACTGCATATTAATGCCATTAAGGGCCAGAATGTGTGTACTTCTCCTAAGTACAGCAGTTCTCCCAGGAAATCTCAGTGAAGATGATAGTGAAACCACTGGTAGTATAGGGTACCCTTATTAAAGAGTTCGGGAAAATAAAACTTGACTAAGCACTAAAAATTAATTATTTTGCGTAAGAACCATTCACCGTTTCATAGCTGTTTTCTAGAGGGGAAAGGCTCCTCTCGGGAGTGGAGCTGTAGCTGTTCTCTGGGAACCTGCCTCCTGGCCTAGCTGCATCCCTGTTTAGGGAAACTCTGCGGGACCCTACAGTGCTGTTAACTTAAGCTCTTTGTTACCACCTCATGGATTTATGCAGCCTGTTGCTAGGCTGCTTTCTTATGAGTACCTGAACAGTTAGGAGCTTTACTCTGCAAAATCCTCTTTATTCACTCATTCAACAAAGGCAGTTTAACTTTAACTGGTTTAACTATTTTAGGGTGTTGGCGGCGTTTTAAAAAATCTTTGTGCGATACGACCATGTAACAACACGGCTTTGTTTTCATCTAGAACTTAGAAAGAAATTACCTTATCATATTTTTCTCAATTGGATTTTAGCATCATTTGACAAATTGAATTATTGATTCACTCCTTTTCAATGAAATCTTGCAAAGAGATTGAGATTTTTACTTTTTATTAAAAAAAGTCCATATTACTAATTTAATAGGGAAATTACGTATTGCACTAGCCTCTTTATTTGTTTATGTGTCATTTGCTTTGTCTTTATTGGACTATTTTTTCTTCTTTTTATTATGCCTGCTTATTTGGGCATGATATTCCACTTTATTAGTGAGACTGGAATCACTGCAATTAGAAGTTCACAGATCTTCCTTTCTGTGAAACAAATGAAAGAGGTCCTATGAACCCTCAACTTGGTTTACAAATAGAGCTATAAATGATGCCTACAGGCAGTTCATCATTTATGGTGGAGGGCGCTATAACAAACAACTACCTCTTCACATAATTGAAGATTATATTGTATTAATTACTGGGACTGCGTTACTTAGAAAAGCTAACCTTTGAACACTCCTCTTTAATATTGGCTTTGATGCATTTAGTCTTTCTTCTGGAAACATGCTGTCTTGACTGCAAAGAAAAAAAGATCCATCCAAGACATTCCCCCCCTCACAGAGTAACGTGGCTCTCATGGTGTATGTTTGAGAAAGCTCTAGGGACCCAAGAGCATGGTCTTATTATGGGAAACATTGGGCACTGTGCAGAGGAGGAGAAGCCAGTAGCTCAAGCCTGCAACTATAGTCCAGGCTTAATGAAACTAAGCTATTCTTTGACTCTTTCTTTCTCAGACTGCAATGAGGCACTCTTCCAAAACACCATCCAGCTCCGGCAGAAGTGGTTAGAAATTGAGAAAGCTTTAGCAAAGGAGAAGAAAGTTGCTGCTAACCTCAGAAAGAAATATAATGCCTTGGCCAAAAAGGTATTGTAGTGTTTTCTTCTCAGCAAGCATCATCTGGCTCCATTACAGTAAAAATGTGCTAGCCATTTTGGCTAAGATTTTAAAACAAAATCTTAACCCTTTGAGAGGCCTCAGTTTAGGTAGAGATGTCTGTGGTAGCACAGAGGCAGGAGGCAGCTCAGCATGGGTCACCTTTCCTCCTGAAAAGGGTAAATCAAGATGGTCTGGCCTTAGCCACTATGAGGCTGGAATCAGGTTTTGGGTCCATCATGCAGCAGCAGATTCAGAGGAAACCCCTGGTGTAGCTTGGCCTACCCTCTATGTATGTGTATGGGGACAGAGAGATTAAAGAATACTTGTCCTAACACAAATGCAGGTTAAAATAAATGCATAAAAATTCTATTCTTCCATTTATTTCTTTTGCTTTTAGTTTCTTCTGCTCTTTGTCATAGTAATGACTCTAATAAACTCTCTTTGTGCAAGTTTTCCTTTCAGCTTTTTTTGAGCTCCTGCATTCATCAAGACATTTGATTTATATTAATTCAAAAATATCTTAATTTGAAGGGTTATCCGGGATAGAGAGAGAGAGTTCTGCCAAAATAGCATTATGCAAGTCTTGCTTTTATTGTGTCTCAAAAATGTTCCATCAAATATGCTTAACTTACAATGTTTTTTGTTTAGTTTTTAAAAGCTATTCTAAGTGCCAGCTGCCACATACTCACCCTGAGGTCTGACATTTGAGTCTGAATTGTTCTTTTCTCATGCAGAATCAATAAGCATTTTCAGGCATAACCTAATAAAAAAATATCTTTTAGACTCTGTAGATCTAGAAGTGTTTTAGACGCTAAACAAAGCAGCTGTCTCTTGATACATACATGGCTTCTCTACTAAGGAGACATTGTAAGTGTGCATGTGTGCAGAGGTACTCAGGGTAGAATTTTGCTTGAGTATGTTTATAAGCCTTGGGTCTGCCTGTGAAACTCATCTATCAGAGTATATAGGGGAAAAAGAAAGCATTTTTTTCCTATGCTTCTTTTCCTTTGGGTCAGGAGCTCTAACACAGAATCTTGCTGTATTTGAGCACCACAAGATTTTTGTTTGTCCACAATTTGTCTTTCTGCAGGCAAAAGAACTGGAAACCAGTCTGGACACAGCAGACAGGGAACTGGATACCTTCCAGTGGGAAAAGCAGCAGAGAATGAATGATCTATATGTAGCTGTGCCTTTGAAACTCCATCAGGTAATTCAAGATGTTGTTTATCTGCAGCTGCAGAATGGCCAATGTACATCTGAACAATGGTGTTACTATTCTTTGGGGCCCTTAGTTCCTGAATGACCACAGTCTCCTGGGAGTGAAGTGCCATTAATTGAACCTCATGCTGCTATTTCCTCTAGATTCTTTCTTCCTCCTTCCCCTTTTCCTATACTGATAGAAAAGAGGCAAGGACAGACAGGTCAGGCCATTGCTGAAATATGCATAGTATTTAAGTGTTTTATAGGTTAGTCATGGGATTTTCTTTCAGGGCCATACCCAATGATGCTCTCTTGGAAAAAAAAACAACCCACCTCCCCCCAAAAAAAACCAAAGAAGTCCCCAAACTATTGAAACTATTGTGAGTATTGCCAAATTGGTAATGCTGTATTGGATGCAATGCATTCATCTACACATCCCTGTGAACACAGGGATGATGAGAAAACTCTGATTTCCTCTAGGCTGAATCTTGTCCTCAGAGACAGAACAAACCTGTTCTGGCTTATATACCTCTCAGGCAAGCTAAGTTCTCTGTGTGTTCTATCTCCCTTCATTAAAAGGTTGGTAATTAAGACATACAAGTCTAAGGCCTGACTATGCAATCCTGCAGCTCCTGGATCATTCAAAAGTACAGCTGACAGGGAGTCCCTTATTCCCCTCTTCTTCCAGGTGTCATAGAATCTTTATATGTATGCAGTCATCACAGCTCTCAGTAGTCTTTGAGCTTTCCTGAGTCGTAGTGATTCCCTGACCCAAAATGTGAGCTGTGCCCAAGCTTATTATTACCTCACTCGTTAGTTCTCTAACACTCACACCTTTGTTATCCAGAGAGATCACCAACACCCTTCATAAATAAAGTCAGCCTTGCTTATGGCTGTTTCTTCCAGGTGGAGTACTTGATTAAGGGGGAGATGCCGAATGACTTCTCCCAGGCTTTGGTATTTACCAACCAGTCCTTAGAGTATTTGCAGAGGAGAATTGTGGACCTACATAAAGAAAAGATAGTGCAAAGAGAGATCTATAAGGCGGCTCAGGAGCAACATGAGCAGCTTATCCAGGACAAAAAGGAGATGGAGATAACAATTCAACGTGAGTAACAGAGACTCTGAACAGCACAGCATATTAATGCTCATTCTGTCCCCCTCAATTGGTGTGGGTAACTCACCAGATGTCTGTCTTTACACTCACATAGATGTCACAGCTGGTTACTGCAGAAAATCAAACAGAAAGAGCAGATGAAGTGGAATGTTTTGATGAAGTATTGGTAGTTCTCCAGCACTGCAGTCATTAGGCTTCTGAAATCATTTGGGAACCTAGTATAAGGCGAGTTGACTGAGACGAGACACTGGAAGTCAGGACACATGATTGCTATTTCTGGCTGTAAACCGAAACTGCTAGGAAAAATGTACTTTCCGCAAAGCTTTTTTGGCAGTTTCCTCCTCTGTGTAACACAGGAAGAATGAAACAAGCTCTAATCAAAACACTTTCCAAAGGGCCAAACCCAAAGATGTGTCTAGCACCACCAGGCCTCCAGAGGTGTGGGAGCAGGTTACTAGAACTGGCTTAAAGTGTGACTTAGTGACCACACAGTCACGATCATGGGCAAGGACAGGCAGCAACATTCAGTTGTGAGCTGTTTGTGGGCTTGTGTGAATTAATTATTACAGAGCAAATACCAAAGAGCTCAGACAAAGAGCTGGGGATAAGGTGGAAGTTCTTACTAATCAATGAAAGACAGTGCTGCCATTTGTGCTCTACCCCTTCTGTTAGAACTGGAAGAGAAGTGCAATTACCTGATGATGAAGAAGTTTGGACGACTGGTTGATTTTGAAGCAGTTCAATCATACTCTGTTAACATACGCGTGGAAGAGTTGGAAGTGCAAATAATGGAGAAAGAATATGAGCACTCCCAGGAGCTCAAAGAGTGGGAGGTAAGGAGCAGGAAATGTGTTATGATGATCTGTCAAGGTGTAATTTCTCTGGGACTGAATAGTTACGCTAAAATCTTTTGGGAACATATTCATGTTTGAGGTGTTTTTCAGTTGTCATTAACTGACAATAATGTCCAACTCTCATTTCCTATCATCATTCCTACCTCTGCTCCAGTTGCTGATGCACTCACATTCTATTTTTCATGGAGGTAGTTGATGATCTTTTTATGTGACTTTCCTCAAATGCATCTTTCTGCTTCAGTCCCTACATGGGAGTTATTCCAGAGTGCTTTCCTTTGGGTTTCACCTGCCATTCACCACCTACTGCCTCCTTTTGCCACCTTCATCAACAAACTGAGACCAGGGCAGCCCCAGTTTGTGCCTGGGACACTAGTCTGTGCAGTCTGCAAAACTCACCACCTAGGGGGGGCCTAAGGCTCAGCTACTGTGATGCAAGCTGGCAACACTCTTATGGTGCCTTTACAGAAGGGCACATACAGAAGTACAATGTACCTAATGGCTTTCTCTTTCCCACACATTTGCCCAACTACTTTACCTACTTAGGCATCTGCAATGTTAAAAAAAAAAAAAGGTGACAGACTGCACTAAAGGTAATGTGGGATCAGGTGGTGTATGCAGGATCAGTCTCGTTTGCCTTGTTTCTGTGACACTTCGGTTGTGCCTAGCATTTCTTCCTCACCTCATGCTTTTTGTCCTCTTTCATCTCACCTCAACCTTTTATATGTTTCTAGAAAAGAATCTCAGACCTGCAGCAGCAGTTAATGAAGCTGACAAAGGAAAACAGCAGCAAGCTGCAACAGCTGAACCAGTTTTGTTTTGAAAAGCATCAACTTGAAACTAAGCTGGCTGCACTGAAGAATGATATGGTAAGCCTTTAACCACTGCAGGTTTGGGGCTGTTCAGACATGGGTAAAGGGGTCGGTCATCTGGCCTTCACCAGCTCTCTAGTCTCACATCCTGCTCTGCTGTCAGCAATTTGGGCTAATGTTGCCTACTGGCACAGGCTGAATGGCTGCCCCAGGTCTTGTAGGAAGGGAAATTAATTAATAAGGCCTTACCTTAGCTTCTCTGTCATTTCCTACTTAGCTGCTTTCTAATATTGACACAAATTCATCTTACTTCTAATTAAAATTAATTAAAAAATATCTCATGGCAAGTCAAAATTATCCCTTTGTTACACAGAAATGGCCAAATGAAATATTTTCTTTGGTCTCTATTAGGGAATAGGGCACCTGTGACAGTCTAAGTCAGTGTTCCCTCACTCCGACTTAAAAGTAGTTCTGACTGAAGAGTGGAGAAGTCATGGAGCTGTGCTGCCTCTTGGGAAGCTTCTCTTTCCCACTTGAAATAAATACCACCATTTATTTATTATTATGTTTTATAGGAGCTGTTTTCTTTCCTTACAGGGAGTAGAATTTCAGCACAGCCGAACTACTGACATCAAAGAGAAGGGCAGGCTGGAGTCACGGCTCAAGCGCATCGCTGGTGACACAGCCCTCCTAAGACAAGAAATCAGTCTTCTAAACAGAAAAGGTGGGTACTGAAAAGAACTCACTGTCCTTAGCAGAAAGGATGGGTGCTTCTTTCTACAACCTTCTTAACCACAGGCTCCTGAGACACCAACTGCATCATTCCCTGTTCTTACACCAGAAACTTTTAGTTTTTCTAAGTTTGTTATTTTCCCTTAAAAATGGATGTAGTTAACTATGGCAGTAGTCACACCTGGAAGTGTGAAATTAATTCTTTTGGCTGTGCAGGGGTTTAGTTTTAATGGGCTATGTTTGTTTCTCCTATCAAAATATGACTTTAGTGACAGATATGGAATAAAGAAGTGGAAATACAATTACTAAAGGCTGTTATTGGTTTATTGCAGAAATTTGCCCAGGGCTGATGCCCTGTCTGTATATATGTCTGTTCTTCACATGAGTAGCTGTTGAAGGCTGGATATGAGTTTTGCTTGGGCATATAGAGCTTTGGGACTTTTGTCCTCAAAAATGGTAAAAGGGATCTGCCTTAAGGATGCCTTTCTTATTGCTAGCAATGGTACTTCTCTGTTGACTGAGCTAGTTAGGGTCAACGGAAGGGCCCTTTGTTTGGGGGAAAGCAAAGGGACCTTTATCCTCAGGGCCTATAGTGCTCAGATGGGAATGCAGGCTATTGAATACCTTCCCACTTGCTTCTGTAGCAGCGGAAAACTGCACTGTAGTGCAGGATGGGGAATTTGCCTGGCAGAAAGAGTGTACAACAAATGCAAAGTCAGCCTGTAATTCCACTGGCTTGAGCCTGATCAGAGTGTATAGTTTCAGGTATATTCTTTTTTACCTCTGGCATCCGGTATGGCAGCAGTGTGTGATCAGTTACAGCACTTACCCTGTCTTAACTGTGGAAACTTCCTTCACCCCAAAGCAGAGGGGTTGTGTTGCACTCAGTCCAGTGCAAAGTTTTTCAAGGCACACAAGCAGACTTGGGGGTTGTTGCTAATTTTAAAGTAAACAGAGTGAACAACCCACAGCTGCTCTTGCTCTTCCTCCCCCCTTCCCCTGTTTCTGCTCCTCTCTCTGGTGTACACTCATCCAGGATCCAACCATATCCCAGCCAGGCACAAGAACTGCCCCTGCTGGCCCCAGCACAACCACATGAATGGCACCTGTGCAGCCTGCCTTTCCAGTGGGTCCCTCTGAAGGCGCTCAGCATCCCGTTTCCTTCAGGGGAAAATCCACCCTTGTCCACAGGGCTGGGATGCTGAAAGCTTTTTAAGCTCGAAAACCACAGGATGGGGGGTAAGGAAACAACATTTGCAGAGATTTACTTGTCTATCTGCCTCTGTCTATCTGCCCCATCACCAAACTCATGCAGCTGTCCTTGGAGATAAATGAAAATTTCCTCTAGCTGTGCTCCTCGCTGGAAGCTCCATGTCACTTAACTGGTGCAGGCAGCAGCCATCCTGAGCTCAGCATTAAGAACATTCATATCTGTGGCTATTTGGAAAACTGTAGCAGCAGGAAATGTGCCCTCTCCCCAGATGTCCTGTTTGCTCTATGTCTGCAAGTGAAAAAGAGCAGGTTCATTCTGTGGCAGGATTTAGCACAGCCAGCCACAGGAAAGACTAAAGCCTTTATTTTAGATGTTAAAGCGTGGGTTTGTCTTTACAGATACGCGTCTGCAGATGGAGTGTATGTGAAGGGCTGTCTAAGATGAGCAGGCAGAGAGCATAACTCCAGTCCATTCACAGGAGTGGGTTACTGGGACAAACCTTCCTGTGGGGGAGAGGAAAGACCTCTTTGACAGGATTATCTTTCGTGAAGCCCTCATTCCAAGAGGGTGCTAGATCTTGGTGGTGGCAGCTCTGTTTGCACCTATGTCCCGCGACGTTTCTTGTGCTGCAGTTTCCATCCTGAGCTCTGATGAACAGCCCAGTGCCAAGGAGAGCTATTGCTGTATTTTTTGGGCCTTCCTGTGACCTTGCTGAGGATGCCTTCTGTCTCCATAGCATTATAAAAAGGCACATATACATCTATATACAAGTGCATAAATATATAAATAGGGGCGTTATACAAAAATAAATACCCATTCTCTTTTTCTCTTTATAATAAATCTTTTGCAAAAGGCAGCTTGGTCCCTAGCTGGCAGCAGAATGAGTCTCTAAAGGCCTCAGTGGTGGTGGGCTGCTGTTCAGGTGTCTTGGTAGGTCCTGACCCAAAGATGAGATCACTGGATTCTGGGGATGGAGATCTCCTCTGGGCTGGCAGCAATCCAGTCTTTCTACCTCTTCAACTGGCACTAGGCCGAGGCAGCAAGGGCTTCCTGAAAGGGAAAGGAGCAAGAAATGATTACAGTGCATAAAGAAATGAGAGATGCTGTGGTAGCTCTCTTGTCAACAGTCCACTCTATGAGGATAGGTACTCTGATCAAAGAGGAAGAGCTGCATTCTGAAAGCCCTGGCTACATGGGACTTGGATCTTGCACTTGCACACCACAGGTCTGATCCACACTACAGGGCTGGATCAATGGATTCACGTAACTTTTCAGGGACCATGCTGTTTTACTGGCAGTCTGGAAAATGCAAAATTAAGGACTAAAGCACAGCAGCTCTGTAACTGGAGCTGGATGTGTGCCCTCCCAGCAGCTTACAGTGCAAGCTTTTGGAGAAATGTGTCCCCTAAAACTGACTGGGACAATTTACACTCCCCAGCTGCTAGTATGGTCTTTCCATGCTGTTGTAACTGTACTTGCTCTGCAGAAGCAAGCATGAACAGAGCCATTGGAAAGGCTCTACAGTGAGATTTCTCTGCAAGATCAGCCTGAAACAGTGAGATGAAACAAACACAGTTTTCCAGACCACTGACCTTGGTGGAACAGGGGATCCCGCCGAGCATCCAGGCTGGGGCCTCCCGCTTTGCTGCCCATCACTGGATGATGGAGACCAACAAAGTGCTCTTGAAGGTGAGGACAGTCATCTTGCGGCTGAAGAAGCTGGTGAGTGGAGTCATCTGGGAGACTGTAAAGGAATGAGCTGTCTTCTGTTCTTGGGTTGGGCAATCTGGGGAGGCAGACAAAGAGGTTCAGCACTATTAACAGATCACAGTAATAGAATGGTTGGGTTTGAAGGGACCTTAAAGATTCCAAATCCACTGCCATGGGCACAGATTTTGCCTCCTTGAAAGCTAGACCTATGTAACATCTCTGCCAGCTGCATCAGTGCAGTGACACAGAGCATTCCTAATGAGAGAAAAGGAGAAATTGGGATGTACTTGTGGGATGGGAATGAGGCAATGGGACCTGCTGTCCATGATTCAACATCTAATGAGTGGCACAGGAGCTGGGAGGAATACCTCCTCCAGGGAGCGTGGGAATAATGACTTGATTTCTGAACAGCGAGACACAAAAGCACCCACAAATGGATCCTGGCCAGGTTCTGGGGCAGCTGCTTATCAGCATCCATTCATAGATGTTAGCTTCTCTCATTCTACTTTTCAGTCTCCCACTCAGGAGCAGAGGGAAGTATGTCTTGGCCATCTGTACAAATAAATTATTCCTCCCTCAAAAGCTAAGAGAAACGAGCTGTGTGAAGAGAATTTAGACCAAGAAGGCCTACTGCTGAAGCATGGACTTGATTCCCAAGTGAACTGGGACAGACAGGAGTGTGGTAAGGGCAAGCTCTTGCAAGCATGTAGTCTTGTGGGCACTGCTGGATCGTCCCACACTCCCCCTCCACAAGCTAGGACTAACCTGGAGGGCTGGTAGTCTTGCTGGACATTCCCATTTTGGAGCACTCTCGCCTGCAGCAAAGTGTTGGTCTCCTCGTGTGACTGGAAGGAGAGATAAGGATTCTCAGCAGAGCAATGCCACACAGCAGCATTAAGAAGCAGGTGTTGATCTGGGAACCAGAGCCATGGGGCAGGGAAAGCTGTAACTTTCTTTTGCTACAGAGGACAGCACAGAAAAACTCACTTCATGCTTACTGCTGAATCAAAGGGGATGATAATTTATAGTCTTGGCTATGGCACTGCCTTAGCCAGTGTTACTATTTGCACACTGAGTCCTCAACATTGTCAGTCCCTGTGAGCTTTGCTCAGGAGAAACAGGAACCATTCCTGTAAGAGCAGCCTTTGCTCACTGCCTCCTCCAAACTTAGAGCTACTGCCTCAAGAAACCACTTTTTCACCAGTGTTTTGGAGACTTTTCCATTCCTCCCATGTCTCAGACTCCACTGCAAAGGGGAAATCTCTTTTAAGAATCCAGTCTTGACACCTGTACATGCTGCAAAGGGTGCCAGACTTGTCTGCAGAAGCCCTCTCACTGCAACCTCCAAGCTCATGTCAAACCAACTTTTAACCACAGGTACGGACATACCTGTGGCACTTCATCTGGACTGTACTCTTGGGGCTTGGTGCTTGCATACCCCACTCCTGCAGAGGGACAGATGCCATTCAGATGCGCCCCGTTGACGTAGGGCTGCCCGTTAACATAAGGATGTCCACTGGCACGAGGAGCAGAGATGCCCCTCAGAGGCACCATAGTGTACTGGCAGGACGAGACCAGCAGCCCAGCTCCTGGGAAGCCCATGTCAATGGTGTGCTCTGCAGAGGGAAAGAAGAGGAATTCTGAGGCCAAAAGGTAAGGTTGAGCTTCCTGAAGCTCAGCAGGGCTAATGTTAGGCTGTGTCCTATCAGGCAGCTATTCTGGCACCCAAGGGGGCATACATGAAAGCAAAGGGAGTGTCATTTTCCCCCATTCTAGTCTCAGGGGTCCTTCCCAACAAGATAAGTAGGACAAGGGACAAACAGTGGCTTTGTCTTTATGGGGTTCCACAGGACATTTGAGATTGCCCTCTGCCCACCCTTTCCCCACGGCCCGGAATGTGCAGCCTCACAATTTGGGTGTTTGACCCAGTGACACCCAGGAGCAAAAAAAACTCACAAGGCACAGCACATCTTGTAAATCTCAAGAAAGAACTCTTACTCTGCTTGGACCAGGCTCTCCAAAGGCAAAAGGGGATGAAAGCCACGATGAGGAGTACGATAGAGCCCAGCACAACGCCTACGATCAAGTATGGCAAGTCGCTGGAACGGGCCACCATGGCTCCTGCCCCCAGGCCATTGTGCCCACCACTGAGTGGGGGATGCTGCTGGGGGGCCACTGTGGAGGGTGGAAGACGACCTGGCAGACCAAGAGACTTCCGAGCTGCAAAGGGAAGAGAAAACGAGCGTTAGACACAGGCATGGAAAGTGGGATAGCAACCCACTCCAGGCATGTCTGTGCTGCTGTGGAAGGGACAGACTTCTGCGGTGGCTTTAAAGAAGTGCCCCTGGATGTCAGAGGACTTCCTAGGCTATTGCATACTGCAGTACAGACAAATCTGTGCTTGGCTTACAGATCTGCCAGAATTTTGGGCTGCTAAACAAAAGGGAAATAGCTTCTCCAAAACACACAATTGAACTTCTTGCTGTTCCTATAATGACAGTGCAGCTTCTTGGAAAACAACGTGGGACCTGCTTATAACCAAACACAGGAGTTTGGCACAGCAAGGGTAAGTTAGCCCTTCTGGTTCCAGTCACCATCTGTGTGACACTTAGGAAAACAAAAAGTAACTACTCCTTCAAGGAAAACAGTGATGGACCCTGCACAAGGGGTCTGTGAGTACTGTCATGGGTATATACACATACCCACCAACGGCATCAACAAACCTCTGCCTCTCTTCTCCCCAGTGCTGCCTCCATCACCTTGCCTGAGCTTGGATGCCACACAGTCAGGCAGAGACAGCACCTGCCCCAGCTGCAGGCAGGGAAGGCAGCATGCAGTGCTCTCAGAGGTGCCCTGTGAAGCGGGTTACCTTTGGTTTCACAGATCATCACGTTGCTGAACTCGCTTTCACCACCCTCGTTGAAGCATTGCATCTTAATGTCATATGAGGTCTCTGGCTGCAGGTGGCTGATGGAGTGCCAGTACCGATCTCCTGAGGAGGGAACAAACACATGGTACTGTTGGCTTCCTCAGGAAACACGCAGCTGGCATGGTCCTGCAGCACTACTAGATAAAGCAGGCCTGGACAGCAGCAGCAGAGCCTTTTGTGCACAGGCTCCTTCTGGCTGTCTTCTCTTCCAGAAGGAACCAGCAGCTGCGACCAGTCTCTCAGTATCTCTTACCTTCTACTACATCCTTCTTGTAGTCACTGTCGTTGTCACTGTCAGTAGGGCGATAGTAGATGTAAAAACCATGGATGGGAGTGTTGTTATTGCTGGCTGGGATATACTGCAGAATACAGGAGAGCAGAAATTAGCAGAGATATCTGTGCTCCATATTGTACCAGGTGAGGAGCAGTTGCCATAAATAGGACGGGACAGGAGGAAGTCCCAGAAGGGGAATCATCCTTGTTTTGCCATTGGTTTGTGTGGTAAGGGCTTCCTTCCAAGAGCTCACTGCTATATAAGGTCTCTCACACCTTGCTTCCCAAGTAGCAGACAAGCCATGAGTCTGGTCCTGTCACCGCATGCATCCAGTACTTTGCTCCCTCTCAGCAAGTACAACCAATGCTTCAGAGAAAAAAAATCCTCAAAAAGCAGCATCTCAGCCTGGGCAAGGGCAGGCACACATTCACTTTGACTCCAGCAGTCTCACGGCTTTCAGACAAACTGCATCTTTCCATGAACCAGTGACCCCAAGAGTCCCATGTTTTTGAAGACACCTCTGTTCCTCGTCCACCCAGGGCAGTAGTCCTAGCTCCGTGTGTTATCGCTATCTTTCACCCAGTGTTTTATCAGCTACTGTTTGTGTTTAAATAAACAGCACTGCCCATCCTGCCCTGTAGCAATTTCTGCCTAGAAGCGTCTGGGAGAGAAGAGGGCAGTGCGTCCCTCTGAAGAAACTTTAAGCTGTTGGAAACACTTGGATCTGGACTTGTGATCCAAAAGATCCTGCCCACTCCTAAAAAGATTACCAACACTTAGGACTGCTACCCAGCAAGTGAGAGTGAAGGATGTGTCAGACAGAGGTGCTAATGGATTCCAGGAATTTCACTGGGAGAGCAAGCAGCTATCCTGTGCATTGCTGAACTGTGCTTCTTGAACAAAATGGTCAAGACCCTAAGATTATCTGCTGAAATGCCTCCTGTGTACAGCGCTGGATTCAGTCAAAAAGGGTTTCCTAAGCTCTCTGACTTCCCCCACATGTACATGGCGCAAGCCCAGTCCTCCTTTGGTGGAGGGCGCTAGTGGATTACAGATACATTTGTGCTGGTGACAGCCTCCAGTGTGGTAACCTTTAAGATGACAAGTAGCACCTGCGACACCCCTGCTTCCTGCATGTTCAGTAACCTCCACCCTTACAAACCTTACCATCCACTTCAGCATGATGGTGGTCTCATTGATGGCATCTGTGAAAGTGATGTATGGCCCGGCCACAGGGCGCTCATAGACTCGGTTGCTGTACCCAGATACCACATACGGCCGAGATGCCGCACTGGGCTCACTCTCTCCCAGGATGTTCAGTGCCCGGACACGGAACTTATAGGATATGCCTACAGGGGAAAATGGGAAATAAAAGAATTGCAGAGATTGAGTCTTCCAAGACTTCTACTGTCAGCACAGGTCTGACTGTGGAGAGGAGCTACACCTTTTCCAAAAGGCAAAGGACCTACAGAGAGGTTTTGATCAAAGTAAAGCACTGAAAGGCCAGATTTCAGCCATGTGCTAAATGGAGCCTGCTTTTATTTGCCTTCCCCAATTCTTGTCTGGATGGTCTAGAGGTCAGTAGCAGTTCTGGAAAGCGCGTGTGTGTGGATTGATATGTCCTGACCCAAAAGCAGGTATGGGAAAGTGTCCTTTCTCTAACTCACAGAAATTAAGTACATAAACATCAGTTAAAAGCTCAAAGCCTAAATAATTTTTTACCCAAACATGATTTTACTGGTCTTTAATTTGGGGTAGATGTGTTGCCCTTTTAAACTGTCCAGCTCGGTGATGCTGTCTTTTCTCATGTGAAGTGCAACGGGAATTGTGTACCCATCTGTCTTGCCTGTGGCTAAAGAAAGTTCTGTCCTGTCTAGTAAATGGAAAAACCAAATGCCTTTAGTAACTATATCCTGTAATACAGAAAAGCATGCACAAGCCTCCCTGAGGGAGGTCAAATCTATGCTGGTCTTTGCAGCTGGAGAAATTGGAGAAGCATTTGCAGTTTTTCTCTACGCATGTAAGGCTGGAGCTGGGGCTGCTTTGTTTTGCTTCTACATGCCAGGGCTAAGCAGGACATGACAGATGGCTAACTATCCTACAGGGACTGCACAGCTTCCTACAGACCTCCAGGAAGCAGGGAGGAGAACACCTGCCTACCTTTCTCCAAGCCTGGGATTTCCACAGAGAGGCGAGAAGGAGGAATGTCACTGGTGGCCAGGACCCAGTCTCCCAACTTCTTCAGTTTCTTATATTCCACGCGGAAAGACTGGATGGGAAACCCACCATTCCCACGGGGGATCCACGTCACATACACGGATGTCTCTGATGCCATGGAGATGGTTGGACGGTCTGGTGCCTCTGGAGCTGCAAGGGGCACAGAAGGACATCAGGACAGGAAACACATTTCTCTTGCCCTGTCTGGAGGATCCTGTATCTTATAAGCATGTAGGTGAAGGTCTACCTGTATTGCACCCACCCACATGCTCTTAAGTCCTGCCTGCTCTCTTCTGTCTCTTCATTAGAGCTGGCACCCCCAAATCCCCACTCCTTTCAGTTTGTGCCCTGCAAACATCTTTTACTCCTGCTTGCATCTTCCTCTATTTCCACTCCCAACTCAAGTAGGATTTGAGGTGTGTACACCCATCGTGGGAGGGAGAGCAGTGAGAGATGTGGATGCAGAGCTGGAGACAGAGCAAAAGCCCTGGCTGATGTGGGAGCAGTAAGCAGGGGGAAACTGACAGTGGGGACAGATGAGTGTAGGAGATGAAAACAGGAGAGATTGAGAGGACCAGCTGAGGAGGAAACAGGGAACAGTTCTGAACTACAGACATGAAATATGATAGGAAAACAGTCAAAAGTTGGGAGGAAAGAGACGAAAGGAGCTGTGAAGATGAAAGAAAAAGCAATACATGAATGAGTGTGGGTAATTGAATGAGAGGACTTCACAAGAAAGGGTAAGAATTGAAGGAGAGAATTTCACAGAAAGGATAGTAGCTCTGGTGAATAACAGCAATGGTAGATGCAAGATGGGGAAAACAATGAATTGGATTAACCAGTAAGGAGCTGATGTTTCTCCTGTGCAGCAAAATACCCTGCACCCCTACAATTGGCACAACTGCCCCTTCTCAGGGCTTGGCTGAGAGAGAATGATGCCAGGGCCTGCAGGGAGTTGGTTTCCTTCCTGCCTCACACTCCCCCAGCACGCACTGATGCACCCCAGCTTGTTGGTCCTGTGCCCCACACATTCACAGGGCTTTCTGAACCCACCACATGGAACCCAGCACAAGAGTTTCTGACAAATCCTTACATTAATGGTGGGGACAGGCAGTGGGATCAGCCTGCTCCCCTAAGACAGACTGCCTGCCAATGCGGTAGCAGGGGTGTCCGAGAAGGACCTCTCCTTGTCAAGACCTGGAGACCCAGTGGAGACTTCAACCCCAGCATGGCCTGGCCGCTACCACCCCCAAAGAGATCCAGCACCCCTCGTCCTCCCTCCTTGCCCAGCTGAGGGAGGGCCTTACGGGACAGACGGCTGTTGTCAGACTGGTTACTGCTCTGAGTGCTTGTGCCTGGGTCATCCCTCTGGATTTGCTGCTCTTTGCTAGCAACAATCTCTGGTTTTGGGCGCCGGCCTGGCAGAAGGGAGAGGTGGCATCAGTGACATGCAGATGTGGACCAGAGTTAATTTTTGCTGTGATAAGCATTGAAAATATTCCCAACCACGATGCTGAGGTAAGTACTCCTGGACTGTAATGGCCCTAGATTGAACCTTTGAACCCCTAGGTTGAGTTCTTTGAACTGAGGCGTTCAAAGCACTCAACCTGCGGACAGGAACTAAAGCTAAAGGGGCAGGTTTGTTAATCTGTTAATAGGTTCCCCTCATACTTAATTTTCTAAAACTTTTAATTGGTTTTCTTGAAATGCTGCTAGATTTCTGTCTGAGAAGGTAGTTACTGGTACAAGATGGGGGCCTGATGGGAGACGTGAGCAAGCCCACTGCCATGGAGAAGGTTTCTATAAGGGGAATGCCATTCCCCATAGCTGCTGGAGACATGAAAGGCAGCCAGGGGACAGAGGGACTTAGTGTAGACATTCGGAACATCCTTTTAGTGGCAGAGACAACTCTACACCAAGCAGACTACATGGGAAGGCCTGGAGGTCCCTTTGGTGCAGGGCAAGCTGTTAAGGACAGATTAGAGAAACACCTGGCAGGAACAACCCCCACAGGCTGATCCTGTCTCCAGGCAGAGGATGGATTAAATGACCTCTTGACATCCCCACCAGGCCTATTTTCTATGATTCTGCAGGTGTCCAATTGAGACTCCAAGGGAGAAAGGGACTTACTCCAAGGCACCTCCAGGCAGAGGGGAAACCTGATTTTCTCCATCCTGTTTCAGTCCCACCCTCCACATTCCCTTCTGACAGAATCGCTCTAAGCTGAGGGCAGATGGGTTTCCAGAGCAGAAACAGCCTCTTTGTCCTAAGCCTGGTGCCTCAGGGCTGAGATGGGACTTGTCAGAGGGGCCCTGCCCTGAACTCCAGCAGAACACCCAGAGAAAAGTTCAACCTTTACCAGTCCGGAAGGTCACCATGGCCGTCTGTCCCTCGCCGGCGCAGTTGTGAGCGGCCATCTCCACCTCGTAGAGACTGCCAGGGTCCAGCCTGGTGAGGGTCAGGCGGTGCTGTGAGGCTGGGACGTCCTTCACTGCCCAGCTGTCTGAGGCATTGGCAACCTGCTGAGAGACCAACATGGGCGTTGCAAAGCTGGGGCAGGCTGGGCTTCTTGCCTGCTCCAAGCTCAGAAGATTTCATGGCAGATTGTGTATTGATCAGGGCTGCCTGCCCTGCAATCACATGAGGGAGAAGAAAAGGCTCAGGGGGGACCTTATTGCTCTCTACAACTACCTGAAAGAAGGACGGAGAGAGGAGGTGGCTGGTCTCTTCTCCCAGGTAACAAGTGATAGGACAAGAGGAAACAGCCTTGAGCTGCACTAGGAAAGGTTTAGTTTG